>NC_137893.1:11145627-12345627 GCF_963455335.1 Martes martes
AGTGTAGACCAAACCAAATTATTATTCCCTTCTTGTTGAGTTTTTCTTATTGAAGTTTCTAGCTCTTTACTCTCTGGTGGTAAGACAGCAGCTACAAATAACATCCTTTCCTGCTTAGTGAAGTAGTGGCATTCATTATGAGACGATTTTTTTTTTTCCCCTAAATAAAGTTTAGCACCTTCATCCTCCAGGAGCAAATGTTAGTGTAGTTAAGATGTGGAAACTTCCAAGGGAAAATTCTAAAATTTGTTCTTTTGGGGATTTATGCGTCAGCCAGTTCAGTCCCTTTCCGTGGGCTCTGTACCACTTGCTTTTAAATTATGCTTTGAACACAGGCTACGAGAAGAGCTTATGTCTTAGGATGATTCATAGATAAGATACAACAAACAATATCTTTTCCCTTTTGTTGTGACCCCCCTCTCGAATCACTCTCCGTGGTTCTACCACAGAGATCTTTTGAATATGGCTACTCTTCTTCCCCCGTTGATAACCTTCAGAGACTCCCCACCATCTACAACAAACATGGAAAGTAGATTTCAACTTGTGTTTGGACACACTGGAGTTGACGTGCTGGAGCGCCATGCTCCGAAGGATTCGAGTGCTGCAACTCAGCTCTGTGCGAAGGCTGTGAGCAGTTACCCACGCATTCCCTGGGCCTGGGAGGGAGGAGTAGGAGTGTGTGGTGTAGGCGCCATGCTTCATGTGCATAGCCAAGTCTTTTGTTTGTTTGTTTATTTATTTATTTAATTAAAAATGTTTTTATTTAACATATCATGTATTATTAGCCCCAAGGGTACAGATTTGTGACTCATCAGGCTTACACATTTCACAGCACTCACCATAACACATACCCTCCCAAGTGTCCATAACCCAACCACCCTCTCCTTACCCTCCCATCCCCCCCCCTCCCCCAGCAACCTTCAGTTTGTTTTGTGAGATTAAGAGTATCTTAGGGTTTGTCTCCCTCCCTGGTCCCATCTTGTTTCATTTTTCCTTCCCTAACCCCCATAAATCCCCACCCTGCCTCTCAAATTCTTCATATCAGAGAGATCATATGATAATTGTCTTTCTCTGATTGACTTATTTCACTCAGCATAATACCCTCTAGTTCCATTCACGTCATTGCAAATGGCAAGATTTCGTTTCCTTTGATGGCTGCATAGTATTCCATTGTATATATATGCCATATGTTCTTTATCCATTCATCTGTTGGTGGACATCTAGGTTCTTTCCATACTTTGGCTATTGTGGACATTGCTGCTATAAACATTTGGGTGCATGTGTACCTTCGGATCACTACATTTGTATCTTTAGGATAAATGCCCAGTATTGTGATTGCTGGGTTGCAGGGTAGCTCTATTTTCAACTTTTTGAGGAACTTCCATACTGTTTTCCAGAGTGTCTGCACCAGCTTGCATTCCCAACAGTGTAGGAGGGTTCCCCTTTCTCTGCATCCTCACCAACATCTGTTGTTTCCTGACTTGGTAATTTTAGCCATTCTGACTGGTGTGAAGTGGTATCCCACTGTGGTTTTGATTTGTATTTCCCTGATGCCGAGTGATGTTGAGTACTTTTTCATGTGTCTGTTGGCCATCTGGATGCCTTCTTTGCAGAAATGTCTGTTCATGTCTTCTGCCCATTCCTTGATTGGATTATTTGTTCTTTGGGTGTTGAGTTTGATAAGGCTTTTGTGTCCCTCCTTTGCTGTTCAGCAATATAGAATTTCTTTTAGTTTCCTAAGGAGGACCTGTGTGTTTGTCTCCAGGTTTTTGCGTGCACTGTCTCTCTACCTGGATCATTCTTTTTCCAACCTTTTCCCTCAGTTTACTAATATGTGAGTTTCAAGATTGGGCTAAGATTCATCTTCCTAGAGAAATACTTTCACTGTTCTCCTTGATTGTAGACTAGGTCCTATGCCTAGTGCTACTATTGCAAACTGTTATTTTTGCCTCTAGACTTACATTTAACCCCCTGTATTATAATTACATGCTGCCTTCATGAGACTGTAAAGTCTCATTAATTACCTACTGTAATAGGTTGGTTGGCCCAAAGTCATTGTTTATTGAAAAAAAAATGAATGAAAGTATGAATGAATTAATGAATGGAATGTTTCTTATAAATGTGAAAACTAAAATAGAACTTACTGGTCTTTGCACTTTATAATACTCATGGATGCAAATGTAAAAAATTTCTAAAAAAAAACAAGGTACTGTTGGATAGTGTAATTTTTCACATTTGCTGCCATATGCTCATTTAGTACATTGATTGAGGGTTAAATTCAAGGTTTTTGTTTTTGTTTTTTAGGATTTTATTTATTCATTTGACAGGTAGAGATCACAAGTAGGCAGAGAGGCAGGCAGAGAGAGAGGAAGGGAAGCAGGCTCCCTGCTGAGCAGAGACCCTGAGATTGTGACCTGAGCAGAAGGCAGAGGCTTTAACCCACTGAGCCACCCAGGCGCCGCAAGGTTGTTTTGGTTTGTTTGTTTGTTTGTTTGCAATACTCCTAGACTACTTTGGTGAAAACCAGCTGTCTATTGCCTGTTTTGCTGTTTCTCAAAATTTTATATATATGTTTGAGCTCTGACGGTTATAACAAAATATCACAGACTGAGTAGCTTAAACAACAGAAAGATTTTTCACAGTTCAGGGGCTGAGGAATCCACATTCAAGGTGCTAGCAGATTCAGTTCCTGATAAGAGTGCTCTTCCAGGTTTGCAGAGAGGCGGGGGTGGGGGGGTGGGGGGTGGGAGATAAGGAGACATCATGAGGGCTCTACCTTCATGACCTAATTATCTCCCAAAGACCTCCAAACACCATCACGGTGAGGGTTAGGACTTCAACATATGAATTTGGGGGGACATGATTCAGTCAAGAGAAATACATATATAGTTTTTTTTTGTTGTTTGTTTACCACATGCCATTACATATATAGTAAGTGGAAAAAAATCTCAATTCCTAGTGTTCTTTACTATATTTATTCACTCATCAAATAGTTACTGATCATGTATTATGTTTGATGTGCTAGGAATACAGTGGGGAAGCATCAAACACAATACACAACCTGATACAGCTTACAGCCTAACTTACCCCACCCAAATTTTCTACCTTCTGTTATCAGTTATCTTGGACCCATTGTATTGAGAAAGAGAGCCCAAGCAAGAGTATATACTGAGAATGAACACCCTTCTCCAAGGGCTGAAGCAACCAGAGGTCGTAGTTTGGTGCAGCTTAAGGGCAGATGACCTAAGTAGACTTTTGAGAATTCTGGACTATTCTGGACTAACTCACACCCCCATTAAGGCTCATTGCTCTTACCCCAAGTCACTCTTTTCCCCCACCACTTTACTTAAAAAATAAAAAATAAAACTTGTTTGTGGTTAGAACACTTGACATGAGATCTTCCCTCTTAACAAGTTCTCAAGTGTACAATACGGTACTGTTAACTATAGGTACAATGTTGTACAGCAAATCTCTAGACTTATTCATCTTGCCTAACTGAAAGTTAATGTCCCTTATCAGTAACTCCTCATTTCCCTCTCCCTACAGCCGCTGGCAACTACCATTCCACTGTTTGATTCTATGAATTTGACTTTTTAGGTACCTCATATAAGTGCAATCATGTGACATTTTTTCTTTCTGTGGCTGGCTTATTTCAGTGAGAATAATGCCTTCCAGGTTCATCTGTGTTATCCCATCTTGCAGAATTTCCTTCTTTTCTAAGGTTGAATAGTATTCCATTGTGTATATATACCACATTTTCTTTATCAGTTCATCTGTTGGTGGACATTGAAGTTGTTTCCACAACTGGGCTATGGTGAATAATGCTGCCATGAACAAGGAAATACAAATATCTCTTTGATATTCTGATTTCAAGTTTTTTTGGGGTGAATACCCAGATGTAAGATTGCTGGATCATAGGGTGGTTCTATTTTTAATTTTTTGAGGAACTTCATACTATTTCCCACAGTGGCTGCACCATTTTGTATTCCCAATAATAGGTGCAGGTGTTCTAATTTGTCTACATCCTCACCAACACTTGTAACCTTTTTTTTTTTTTCTAGTAATATCCAAAATGACAGGTATGAGGTGACATCTCTATGGTGGTTTCAATTTGTATTTCCCTGATGATTAGTGACATTAAGAGGGTTTTTTTTGTTTTTGTTTTTGTTTTTTGTTCTTTGTTTTTTTTTTTTTTTTGATTTTCATGTATCTGTTGGTCTTCTTCAGGGAAATATCTATTCAAATTATCAGTCCATTTTAAAATCAAGTTATTAGTTTTGTTGCTAGTGAGTCTATAGGAGTTTTTTACATATTTTGGAGATTAAGCTCTTATCAGATATATGATTTAAAAATATTTTCTTCCATTCTATAAATTGCCTTTTGTGGAAAGGCATCCTCTGTTCATGGATTGAAAGACTTCGTGTTGTTAATATGTCCATTCTACCCAAAGAGATATACAGATTCAGTGCAGCCCCTATCAAAATCCCAATGACAGTTTTTATGAAATAGAAAAATAATTCTATAATTCATAGAGAACCATAAAAGACCACAAGTAGCCAAATAATCTAGAGAAAGAAGAACAAACCTAGAGGCATCAATCTCCTCATTTCAAAGTATATTAGACATGTATAATACTCAAAACAGTATGGCACTAGCATAAAGTCAGACGTATAGACCAATGGGACAGAATAGAGAGCCCAGAAATAAATCCACACATATATGGCCAACTGATTTTTTACCAGGGTGCCAAGAACATATCATGGGGACAGGAGAGTCTCTTTATTAAAAAAAAAAAAAAAAAAAAAAAAGAATGAAATTGGGCCCTTATCTTACACCAAGTATAAAAAAATAAACCTCTGAATGGATTAAAGACTTAAGCAATAAGACCTAAAATCATAAAATTCCTAAAACACAAAGGGGAAAGTCTTTTTGATATTGGCACTGGCAATGATCTCATGGATATGGCACCAAAAACATAGGCAACAAAAACAAAAACAAAAAAGTGGGACTACATCAAACTAAAAAGATTCTGCCCAGAGAAAGAAACCATCAATGGAGTGAAGTGATCCAATTAAGTCTTATCCTGAGGTACTTGCTCTAAGAGGGTGAAGTAAGTCTGTGGCTGTGGTTAGTTCTTGCTATTGTGACAATGGCTTTAACATTTATATTTTTGCAATTCATTCTCAAGATAACTTAGGGAACAAACTTATTACACTCTTTATGGATGAAGAAATGAAGGATCAGAAGTTTGTGCTATTTTCCCAAGATATCCCAATGTGAGGAACCACCAGGGTCTTGTCAGGACTTCCAGTCCTGAGTGCATCCTAGTATCCCTCCACCCCACAAGTCATGCACTGGATCAGCCCGTCTCATGTCCTCTTTTTCTAGGATAGGGATGTTGAAGGGGTGGCCCAGAAACACTGCTTGGATGACACTGGTAGTACAGGCAACCTCCTCGCCTCTGGTGTCACCTGCTGGCTCAGCATTGGGGTAGGGAAGTGACATGGTGCCCAGGGGTACCTCTGAGCTTATTAAATACTCATCACATTTCCTGTGGGAATTCTGACTCATCTAAGCAATAGATCAATAGTAGAAAGGATAGAGCAGTGCTACCTTCATTCTCAAGCCAGACTACTGTGCTGAGCTTGAAACTCATTGTTTTTTACTCACAGCAAATTTTATCTACCTTCCTTCTCCTCCCCCTCATGTCCTTGCAACCAAAGGTATTGTAATACGTTCACTGTCTTCTCTTACCAGGTCCTCCACTCTGAGCCTTGTCTTGTCTTTACCAATCTCTCTTCCCATTTTAAAAAAAAAACTTCCTTCCAAGTGAAAATTAATATACGTACAGTTCCCCTGAGAGAAATTCCTCTCTTGCCTAGATAGCTATGTTTTTCCTGAACAATCAGCCTGTTTTCGTCTCGTGAAAACTGAATCGTGTAACTGATTAGGTTTCCCTAGTCGAGCTGGCTGGAAAGGTGAGAATCAAGTTCGTGAATTTCCCATTGCAAGTACCAATTCTCTATTATGGATGTTTTTGTATTAACTTCATTTTTGGGTAATCTTATTATCTCTACCCTTGTTTTGCTTTCTCTTTTTTCCACTTATTTTAAATCATGCTCTCTTGATATAATATATGCATCTCTCTAGGCTACCTATTAATTCATAGGCCAAATTGGAAAAGGTTTAGCTCAGAGAGGTCCATTTCTTGCAGAAGTGTGGGTCTGCTATAAGAGGATGTGCTCTTCAAGGGCCAGTTGGAATCTGCTTCCTTATGAAGATATGCAGGGCGATATTTCCATTATGTAGGAGACAACTTTCTATCTTGGCCTTTATTTGACCCTGGTTTACAGGCGAGCCCCTGTCTGTTGGCTGCCCTACCCAAGTTTGGATTTAATTCATCTGTCCATTTGTTAATTAATTTACTTTTTCATTATACCCATGTCTTCTTCATTCCTTCCTTTATTCAATGTTCATTGAGTGTTTTCAAAGTACTACACACTGTTCAAGGCTCTATGGGGACACAAATAAGAAACTATGTGTTTTACCTCCCCATTTGCTATAGGAGACACATGTGAATACACCTGATGATTGCGTAAACAATGGATTAAACTCTGTTCAGGACAAGCATATATCCAATCTCAGAGAAAATCATTTGAAGAAGGGTTCTGATAGGAGTTAACATTAGAGCTTTGCCTAAAATGTGAGGAAGAGTTTAAGTGGGGCAGGCAGGGGGCAGTCTGGGAGAAGCTCTTCTGGTGTAGGAAACAGCATGTGCAAAGAATATGGATGTTTGAAAGTGGGTCTGTTCAGGGAACACTGGAATAGGGTTCACCACAGGTTTGTTGGAAAACAAGTCTAGAAAAGCAAGCAGGTGTCAAATAAAGAAAGGTCTGGTCTCCAAGTGAAATTCAGTCTTCCTTTCATTTAAACTTGACCCCATTGATGAGGGACCTTCCTAATTCTAGTATACTAATTTTAATGGTTCTCATTAATTATTAATTGATAAAAATTAACAACCAATGGTCTCTGAGTCGATTATTGTTCTTTGGTACTTATAACCCTCACTGCAATTCGACAAGAAAATAACGTTAAAGCAGCTACCTTGTTACTTATTAACTCATTACTGTTAGAATTGATTTGAGTCCAGAGTAGTAGCAGAAAATGGCCCAAAGTGAATCTGGTCTCTGAGTCTCATCCCAACAAGGACAGTATACATTTTAAATTTCCTTCTTAAGAAAAAGCAGCTACTGCTTTTTACTATCCTGGGATGCTACAATACCTCTCAATGTACCTTTTTTTTTTTTTTTTTTTTTTAAAGATTTTATTTATTTATTTGACAGAGAGAGATCACAAGTAGGCAGAGAGGCAGGCAGAGAGAGAGAGAGGGAAGCAGGCTCCCTGCTGAGCAGAGAACCCGATGCGGGACTCGATCCCAGGACCCTGAGATCATGACCTGAGCCGAAGGCAGCGGCTTAACCCACTGAGCCACCCAGGCGCCCCTCAATGTACCTTTGACCACAAGCAAAACTTCACATTTTTTTTTCCTCAAAAAAAAAAAAAAAAAAAAAAAAGGTAAGTCATGGCATGAATGAAAATCTTAAAGACTATGAGATTTGTTTTGTTGTTGTTAATTGTCCCCAACTTTCTTTTTTGCCATGAAGACATTAGGTAGGATGCAATATTTCATTTAAAATTAAATGCCAGCTGTTTTGCTTGATGTAAAGGTATAATGACTCCAGGACCCATGGAAGATTTCCAGTCTGAGCTCTGAGTCTGTGGTTTCTCATTCAGTTTTTAGGCTCTCCACAAAAACATTTTTGTAAAGAAAACTATCTTCAGCAAAGGAACATGGAGGAACGCCAGGCACTTAGCTGATCTCTGTAAATTGGCAGGCTTGGAAAAACATCTTCCAACTGATTTTCAGACATAATGTTAGCAATCAACAAATATTTTCTGAGCATTGCACACACACATTAAGGATGTCTTTGAAATAAAATGTTGGGGGGGGGGAAAAAAGATGTGCTCTTAAGGGCGATGTTGGACCCTGCCTCTTCATGAAGGTGTAATGTGCCTATTTCCAATCTCTAATACAGCCTTGTGAAAACACCATGAACCTTTGGGGAAAAATAGTATAAATCAAACGAACATATCCCTTTGTGTAGGCTCAAAGAGAATGACACAATTTAAACGATAGATCAATATTAAGGAAAATAGGCTCCCACCTTGGGGCATGTGAGCGTGTGCACTTGTGGGTATCTTTTTGGAGACCGGAAATGGAGGTAGTTAAAGGGCTGAATTAAAAACAATGTGAGGGGTTAACCTTTTTATGTTACTTTGCAAGGCTCGATTTTATCCCTCCTTATCTTGCTCCACCATTTAAAGTACATTCTGAGTTTGAAAAGGAATGAAAAAACCTAATCTGCCCATAGTATCCTAAGATGCCTATAAGTATAGCTCTCTTACAGGTCACTCGGACCCAGGCCTCATCACGGATGACTCTGTTTTCTTTAAAATTGCAGTGGATGTGGGTTTAAATTACTACAGGAAAGATATTTGGCTCTCACCTTCAAAGGACACCTGACGAGTCTTGCACCTGACATCCAGCGAAGAAACAGAAGCCGGTGGCGGTGGGGATCAGGGGCGTTATGACCTTTGGACAGACAGATTTTGCTGCAGGGGTGCTACAGACAGTCAGTGTGCACTTCTAGGGACCCCTTTTTTCTTCCTTTGCATTTTTAACAATTATGGGGTCGGTGATTCCTTTTGATTTGTGTTATCGGGAATTACAGAACTGTTTCTCATTCTTTATTTGAGACCTGACAGAGAGAGGAGTCATACTTTTTGGAGTAGATGGAAAATTAATGGAGTTGACTTGATACCTGCCTGTTTGGAAGTTAAAATCAGGCTTGGACTGACTTTTTAAACTTTCCTTCCGTGGGTGAAGACTTCATGGTCTGGGTTTGCACACGTGTGTGTGCGTGTCGAAACTCTTGTGGGTGGGGGGGGGGGGGTGAAGCCCCTGAGAGCGGCCTCCGCTTCCTTTTGTGTGGAGCGTGGTCACACCCAGTGGCCAGTTGGGTTAATCGCACATATGTATTCCCCACGGATACCTGAGAAAGAGCAGCTGGCCTCAGTCACTTCCCAGAGTGGATGCCAGAGGCTAATTTGGATAATAGCAGAACCACCTTGTTCCCTTCCTTTGTTCCAAAATGCAGTGCCCGGGTAGGAAAAAGCCCCACACCATTCATGATGTTAACAATGGCAGCATTAGCAGTCACTGGTCTCCCACCGTGTCTGTTATTCTTAAAATTAGGACCCATGACAATAATGAGATGGATTTTCACAGGAACATTTAAGGGCAGAGTGAGACAAAGAGGTATTGCTTTTTATTCTTATTTCCCTTTATTTATGCATAATTTAAACATTTTAACTGTTCTTTTCATTTTGTTTTATTTTTGAATTGAGGGGAGCAATATCAGGTAATGTAACAACAAAAAAAGGCCATCTTTTTAGAATGCAAATCAGGACAGAAACCCTATTTATAAATTTTTAAGAACTGTAGGAAACAACTCCAAACGGCAGCATCCCCTATTAGCATCACAATGACACTTTCTTGCCTGCTTGCTTTCAAAAACTCTCCGGAGTAGACACTCTTGTCATTCTGGGGCAGGTATGACTCATAGACAGGAGCACAGGAGTTGTGCTTGCAACTCCTGCTTTCCTGTTAGGCTGATCATCACAATGTAGAATTTGTGTCCATGGGAGATGTCTCACGGAGTGAAAATGCAGTCCATTTCTTTGCAGGAGAGGGCCAAACTGGCTAGTTTCTCTGGAATAGAGAGATTCTATCTCATGGATAGAATCTTCATGATCTGTATAGTTTTTTCAAAGCCTTCTACAGTCCCAGATTCTCACACCAGCTCTGAAATTCATACAACTTAGAGCCTAAATCAAACATCGCTTTTCTAATTGAACCTCTCTAGTCAGTGATGATCTCTCCTTGTCTGGTGTTTAATCGTTTGGCACTTAATGAAGGACAAGGACTTTAAGACCACCCACAACAAATTGAAGCCAAGAGATCAGGGCCTGAGTCCCCAGCTCCACTCCTAATGAACACCTGAGCTTGATTTGAAAATTACTTGCTTCTAGCCAGAAGGACTTGATCTCCTTCTGTAAGACCAGGAGGTTGTACTAAAAGATATCTGACATCCCTTCTAGCTCCTTGAGAATAGCTTTTATCAAACCCTCTTCCCCTCCCTTAATTCATTATTACAACTTGATTATTTTCTTTCCAGGTTACTAATTTCTCATTTAAAAATAGCTGTTTATAATGAGCTCTACAGCCTCTGGATTGGTGCTTACATTCTCCCTTCCTGTTTCTGTGCTTCTTATGAGTACAGCAGCCAAGATCTACAGCCACAGACCATGTGTGTGGTTAGGGATGTGTGTTCTTGTTTTATTGATGTAGAGCTCTTATTTCTGTTTCAGTGCACAGAACATTTCCCACTTGATGCTCAGAAGAGGGAGAACCAGAATATTTTATTCTTAAAAACCAAACCCTGAGTTCATTATTTGTGTTGTTTGTTCCTCTGTTGCCTGACTCTCATCAACCTGGACTCTTCTGAAGACCTTCCCTTTTCTGAAGAACCATAATGGCCCCTACTGACTAGAGTAGTGAGGCTTTCTTACCAGAAAGGTGTTTAAGGAGGCTACATGGAAAGTAACATGGCATTCTTGTTTCTGCATAAGGATGGACTTAACTTTTGGTTGTGCCCCTAAACAGGTGGAGTATTTTCCTGCCAAGAAATTTGAAATGTTTCATCATCCATAGTTAAGAAGAAGAAGAAGGAGGGGGAGAAGAAGAAGGAGAAGAAAAACAAGAAGAAGAAGAGGAGGAGGAAGATGAAGAAAAAGGAGGAGGAGGAGGAGAGACAGGAGGAAGAGAGGGAGAGGGATAATAATAATAATAATAATGAAGGAGTGAAGGAAGGAAGGAAGGAAGGTAGGTGGGTGTTAAGAATCTGGAACACAGCTGCCAAAGAGAATGTCAATATAGCCACAGTAAGCAGAACTTCACCAGCTGCAAAGTCACCAGCCAGAATCAGATTTGGTGGAATTAAAAAAAAAAAAAAAACAAAAACCTTCACTGAAAATTGAAAGTTAAAGGCTCAGTGCTTAAATATAAAAGTTGGATAAAGGAGATAATAGATGCTAAGAGTGACCACAGTGCTTAAGCAAGAAGCCAATACTTTTGACTAGTGATTCTCAAACTGTAATCTTATCAAAATCATCTGGGTGGCCCTTCATAAATCTAAGTGCTGGGACCCACACCCTGGGCTTCTGATTCTGTCCATCTGGGGTGGGGCCTGAGGATTTGCATTTTAATAGTTCTCAGAGGATGTTGATGCTATGGTTCTCACACCTACCACATTGGGCCATTCTAGTAAGCCAGCTAATATTTTTCAAATGTTCAGATCAATGTTAAGCACTCAAAAAAACCCCCCCAAAAACCCAAAAACAAAACCAAAGAAATTTAAAGATCTAATTACAAGAACCCTGTCAGTTACTATTATGCATAATGTCTAGATTCTGCTGCTTAGGATGGACTAAATGAGATAAACATCAAATAGAATTTTATTCTAACAAAGCTGATTATGATCTGATTGTGCTACATGGCATTATGTGACACTATTTTGCTGGCCTATCAGAAAATTCCTTACTATTTTTTAATACTGTGTTGTCTGGAAGGTGTGGGTCTAGACCACTTGTTTCTGTTTCTCTGACTGGTACTGATACCTAGTTGGTGCTCAGTGTATTAGTTTATCTATACTCATATCGTTGTCCCTATAACATAGATATGAGGGTCAAGAATGTCCAATTATGGCAGACAAGATATATTATCACAAAAGAATATCTTTTCTATTGTCTATCCATCCAAGCATATTCCCAGTCTGTGAATTACCTTTTCATTTTTCTTAATTGTATCTTTTGAAGACCAGAAGTTTAAATTTTGATAAAGCATAATTTCTTGGTTTTTCCCTTAATATTTAATGTTTTTATGTTCTAAGAAGTCTCTGCCTAGTCCAAAATTATGGAGATTTTTCTCTTGCATATTTTTCTAAAAGCTTTATGATTTTAAGTTTTATGTTGAGTTTTTTAATACATTCAAATAAATTTTTGAGGCCTGAGGTTCATTTCTTTCCATACTGATGGCCACTTGTTCAGCACCATCTGTTGAAAAGTCTACACTTTCTTCATTGAAATGAATTCATATCTTTGTCAAAAATTAATTGACCATATGAGTTTGGTTCTAATTCTGGAATCCATTCTGTTTCATTCTGTGTCTATCCTTACACCAAAACCACATTGTCTTGATTTCTATGGCTTTATAGTAATTCTTGAACTCAGGTAGTGAAAGCCCTTCAATTTTGATCTTCTTTTCAAAAAATTGTTTTGGCTATATTCTATGTCCTTTGCATATCTGCATGCATTTTAGAATATCTTGTTAATTTTTTATAAGAGCCTGATGGTATTTTAAACAAGATTGCCTTGAAGATGAGATCAGTTTGGGGAGAATGATTATCTTAATAAAATTGAGTCTTCCAATTCATGAACATGATATATTGCTCCATTTATTTATATTCTTTACTTCTCTCAGCAACATTTTATAGTTTTTAGGACGCGGATCTTTTACATCTTCTGTTAAATTTATTCCTGAGTACAATTTTTTGTTTTGTTTTTGATGCTAGCATGACTTTTATTTTTTTAAACATTTCAAGTTGAATTGTGTATTACAGGTGTCTAATAATACACTTGGTTTTGTATATTGACCTGACTTGTGACCTTATTAAATTCATTTAGGAATTTTCATACCTCATTTTGGAGATTCTTTAGAATTTTCTGTGTAGACAGCTGTGTCTTCCACAGATAAAATCCTTCCTTTCTAATTTTATGCCTTATATTTCTTATTTGCTTTTTTATACAGTATAAGAACTTCAATACAACATTGTGTAATAGTGGTAAGTAGTGAAAGCAGACATCTTTGTCTTTAATTTTTGGGACAAAACACTTTTTTTTCACCATTAAGTATGCTATTACTGTAGGTTTTCCATTGACACCTTATATCTGAGTGAGAAAATTTTCTTCTATTTCTAGTTTGCTGAGAAATTTTATCATGAATGGTCATTGAATTTTCTAACGTGTAACCTCTGCATCTATTGAAAAATATAAATGGCTTTTCTTCTTTATTCTGTTATTGTGGTAAATGATCTTGCTTGATTCTCGAGTGCTGGGCCAACCTTGCCTTCCTTCGATAGTAGATACTTGGTCATGGTATAATATTCTCTGTGTACATTGTTGAATTCTGTTTGCTAATATAATGTTAATAATTTTGCATATAGGTTTACAAGGAATTTTCCTTATCTATAGTTTTCTCTCCTTGAAGTCTCTGTTAGGTGTGGTACCAGAGTCATGCTTGACTCTGAAGAAGAGGCAGGAGATGTTATTCCTCCTCTAGTTCCTGAAAGTGTTTTTATTTAAAGATTGGTATTATTTAATTCTTAAATATTTCATAGAATTTAGCATGAAAACCAACCGGGCCTCAAGTTTTCTTTGTGAAATTGTTTTCACTATGAATTTGTTTTCTTTAATAGATATATGGGTATTTAAATTTTATACTTTTTCTGCAATTTTCTTACATTGTGGGTTTCAAGGAAATAATTTCATTCACGTTATCGAATTTACTTACAGTATTATTCATGATATTTTCCTTTTAACCTTCCAATGTTTGCAAGAACTTCAGTGACAGCTCCTTTGTAATTCTTGGTTTTGGTAATTTGTGTTTTTTTTCTCTTTCTAAATCTAGCAAGTTGTTTGTCAGTTTTATGTTTTCGAAGAACCAACCTTTCCTCTTTTTCTGGTTTGCTTTTACTTCACATCATTTTTACTCTAATCCTTATCCTTTCTTTGCTTCTGCTTTTTATGGGCTCAATTTTCTCTTCTTTTTACTTCTAAATATAGAAATTTAGATTATTGATTTTACACCTTTATAATTTTGTATTTAGCTAACTTAGGCCGCAGATACCATTATTGCTTCCATTATATAAATAAGCGGAGGCTCAAAGCACTTATAACACCTCTAGGATTGGAGAAAGAGAATGGATGGACCCTGAATTCAGACCCAGACAGCAAGGCTCCTAAGTCTGCCTGTGGGGCCTTGAGAGCCAAGGATGAGACACAGGCGTTATACCTAGGGAACCGGAAGGTCAGAACTCAAGGACTGCTAAGTGCTTCCTTTGGTCGTGTTTTACACACTCCCCAGTGTGCTCTTGTCTCAAGCTCCTTTCTTCCCTTAGCCATGAGCCATACGTGTGACACAGCAGGCTGGGACACCACAAGCACACGCTTAGAGGCTTCGGATCCATGTGGGTAACTTAGATGCTCTTGTTGCGTATATAAATATGCTTTTAATGTAACCACATCAATAATCCACCCCCACTCTCTCTACACCACACCCCTCCCTCGTCTCGTCTTCCTCCCTCCTCCAACATGGATGCTTCGGGGCCTATGGGTGGGGGTCCACCTGCCACCAGCTTGCAATCCTCTAGCATCCAGAGTCTGCAGGGACAGGAGTGCGGGAAGTTTTCAAGGTCTGTGCTCCAGGCTGTATGATGCATTGACTACTCCCCAAAGAGTCTTCTGCTTATAATCGCAGAGATTTTGGCATGTGCTCCCTGACAAAAGAACAGATGTTTCCTTCAAGAACAAAAGAACAGGGCATAACTGTTGGCCTAATGGTTTGCCACTAATAACATTGAATGTGGAAGCAACAAGTCCTAACGAGAACGTCCCTGCAGGATCACAAAGCTGGTGCCAGGAATCGAGAGTGAAATGAGAGGGCTCAGTGCAGCTTTTTCCGTTTGAATAGGCTGTGTACTGGATATTTTTAACCTCTTCAGGTTAGTCGTAACAGAATTTTCTTTCTAGCTGTGTACATGACTTGTGTAGCTGTCCAGTGATGATGGCTTCATGAATTACCTTACAAGATCCCAAGTCTGGGATCACTTTGGAGAAGCATCAGATAGCGATTATAGGCTCTATTGAATCTGCACCATCAGCCCGCAGTCCATTTACTGGGGAAGTGTTCGCTAAAACACGGCTCTCACTCCAACTACAAACACCAGTGCAAGTTTTTCTCTTCTTTGCTGGCTGGAACTTCAAAGTACAAAGAGCCCACACATAAAAATGGAAAAAAACAAAGAGCCTCCAAAAAAGGCCTAGGTTCAGAGCTCACCTTCCAAGATTCAGTAGGCCTCTTGCGCTAGAAACCTTCCACCCAACACATCACGTGTCCCGGGGGGCTTCAGTTATGTTCCTAGATAACTCCTCCAACTTTTCCTCTCCCAAGAATATCTCCTTTGAGGCTGTCCTTGGCTTTAGCCCAAAAGAAAGACATTTTCTTTTTTTATTCTTTCCCTCACCCACTTACCCCAACTGCTTTCTTAAATTATCAGAATTAGGAAACATATTATTTTGATTCTTTTAACTTCTTTCACTCTGAACTCTTCATCACCAAAAAAGATCAGTCTTTGAGTTTTGCAAGTCACAGTTAGAAAAGAACATTCATGGTATCTCCTCCTAAAATCTGTACTATGTCAATATGATATTTACAAATCTCTACTCAAAGTTCCTTTCAACTTCAGCTGGAGTGATAATATATCCCAGTGTGGCAACTCGGCCGTCTTAGTTTTTGCTTCTGGTCTTGGTTTATCCCTCCTGTCCTGACGTTCTGCTTGCGGAGTTGGACAATTCATTATATGATCATAATCTCCTTAGCAAGCATTTTTGAAAATAGTTATCATTATTCTAATAATTTATATCAAATTTTCTGATGTTGCCACTATACAGGTGATGTGGAAAATGTGTAACCAAACATTGGGAGTGACTTAATATTTTCATAAAGTGAATCTCTTAATTGCGTATACATTGGAGTCCATATTGTTTTTCCTTAAGATTGGCTGAAGTAATGTAATTATGAAAATGTTGTTTCTTAGAAGTCTTAAAAGTTTTGAATGTGGTAAGGTACATAGAATAGTTTCAAGCTCTCATATATTTGAGTTCCAAATGTGGGTTACATTTTTGGATTATGTAACAGCCCAGGAAAACATTAAAAACCCCACAATTCTATGATTTTGTTACCTGTAATTATTAATTGTATGTTATAGAGACCAAACATCAGAAGTAGATTTCTTCAGAAATTGAATTAGTATGAAATACAAGGTGACAATTTTTTTTTTTTAAGATTTTATGTATTTATTTGACAGAGAGAGACACAGCGAGAGAGGGAAAACAAGCAGGGGGGAGTGGAAGAGGGAAAAGCAGACTTCTCTCCCGTTGAGCAGGGAACCCAATGCGGGGCTCGATCCCAGGACTCTGGGATCATGACCCGAGCTGATGGGAGATACTTAACGACTGAGCCACCCAGGTGCCCCACAAATCTTAACATTCCAATTGAGTTAGGACATTCTTTAGAAGAGCGGGTCAGTGTGAAGGTTAGATGCACTGGGGTCCACTGCTAGGCTCATCTCTGAGCAACTGTGTGGCTCTGGGCAGCTTTCTCCCTCTGTCTCATTTTCCTGATCCACTAAGAGGTCATGTATACACTTTCTTTATAGCTTCTCACAAAATTCTTGTAAAGGTAGTCAGACCCCTATCTAGGATAGTGCCCTGAAAGTAAACACGTTACACGCCTTACTCTAGCTGCACTTAACCTAATAGAGCAGGATTCTGTGGGAACCCCATGACCAGATGCTGGAAGTCTTCGTCTCTGTGGGGCAGCACTCAGGATGAATTAAAGTTTTGGTTAGAAGGCCTTGGCTGCTAAGTGACATTTTTCCATATTCCAGTCAGTGAGCAAAATTCCACAAGTGTCTCTCAGCTCATCTCTTGTTTATTTTCATGGCTTGATTCAAAACTTAGTGAAAACAAAGGTACATCTATTATATTCAAAGCTGTACCACGTGGGTGGCTTGGGGTGGGATAAGAAGAGATAGAAAAGAGGGAGGAGAAAACTTACACTACTATGTCAATAAAAAAGTCATTTTACAAAACGGAAAATGATGAAAATTGAAGGAAGGAAGGTGATGGGCACACACTGATTGATTTCCTGCCATTGGGAACGAACTAGAACTTTGTGAGTCTCTACCTGGTTCTCTCCCTCCTTCTCGAATGATTGGATGCCACAATTTAATGAAAATAAACTCTGCTGTGTTGGTTTTGTTCAATAATGTTTGCCTTTCAATTAATAACAATGATGCCCACCTGTCCCCATTTCATCCATAAGGAGAGCTCTGGGTTGTAAAGTCTCCTTGATTGGATGCAAAGAAAAAGTATAACACCTACAGAAGGATATACCGCTGTCTTGATGTCAGGTGGGCAGGTGATGTAAAGTAATTTTTCCAGCCGGAGTGTGACACATAGAACTCAAGTGATGTTCTCCTTTTACCTGTGGCTTCTTGTGAGTGATTACTCATATTATAAAAGCAGCTACCCAGTTCGAGGATCCTGGTCTATGATAAGTCCATGGATTTCTAGGAGAGTTGGGTGTCCCTGTTAGGCTACCAAGGCGCCCTGCTTTGCTTGGGATGGTGGGCCAGGCTTGTGGGTTTGTCCCAGCCCTCCTCTCGTTCCTAAAGTGTTTGAATTTGGATGATAAGTTACTTGGTCACGCTACCCACGCTGGATGCTGAGCGCATGACCTGGGTGTTAGGATCTCTGTGTTCTCACTGGGTGGGGGGGTGACCCAGGTGACCCTCACTCATTCCTGGCGCGCAATATCTGGGTGGACCGAGGCGCCTTGATGACAGTCAATTTGTTAGCCTGCACTCTGCCTTTTAATACATATTCCCAAACTAATTGTCTCACTAAATTCGCTAAGTGTATTTTCTGGCTGCAACATTTCTATTTGGGAAAGATGCCAGGATTGTCAGCCAGTAAAGACTTCAGTCCTTTCTTGGCCAATTTGCCAAAAAAACATCAGAGGGAGTTATTGATCTTTTCCCTTGTACTCATTCAGCTAATTTTTTCCCCCCGTTTCCTTTCTTTTCTTCTTCTTAAGCTGACATCCAATAAAAGCTATTTCTTTTGGGTGCCAGCAACATGTCAGCACCAACACCATTCACAATATGAGTTGCAGTTTTCCCCTTTTCTCTACAAAGACCCTTTTCTTGGTTCTATCGACAACACAGGTATCTGTCAAGCTTGCTTCCCTCCTGTATTTATTTTTTGCGTGGCTATGAGCCTTGATGAGTCCATGGGACTGAATCCCGTTCGGGTACTACATTTGCATCTGATTGCAAGTCGTACACTTAGAAAAAAAAAATTGCACAATATACAAGTTATCGGGGCAATCTTATTTTATACTTAATTTGTGAAAGAAAGCCTGGAAGATTAGTCAGGGCATTTAAATAGCTAATTAGTTTCTCAACGGGAGCAAATTTTGGATTTGGCCTTCAGAAATGCGAACTATTCTTTCAAAATCTCTGACACTGAATAGTGCTGCACTCCCCACTGTGAGAGCTGTTCACCTCCGGCCTTTTCTTAGCTGGAGGCTCACTCTCATATTGTCCTATTAGGTAAGATAAAAGGAGGAGGCCTTGGGGATTGCAGCAGAAATACCAGAGAGTTGGGCAAAGTGGCGATGGTGGCAATAAATATTTAAGATCTCTGGGAAGCTGTTAAGGGCAGGATAGTGACAAGTATTAGCAGATGCCGGTGAGCGAGCACCATGCAGAATGAGAGGGAGACATAACAAATCCTCACTCCATTTTCCCGAATTGTCCTGGAGGAAGCGTCCCCCTCCGCTGGATGGGGCGGCGTGGAGCCGCTCTGATGGCGCTTGAAGGCTCTGTCGTCGTGGGGAGAGCATCGTGGCGAGCACAAAATCGTGGCCCAGGGACAGCACAGCTCTCTGGGCGGTTCCCCTGGGACCAGCGTGAGAAGCACGAAGACCAACGTCACGCGCGCCTACGTGACAGAAAAAGCGGCTGGTCTGAGCGCCCGGCTGGGCCAACCGCTACCGCCAAGCTCCTCATCCTTTGTGATCCCTCCTGATGCCGCTGCGTAGAATTTCACACCCGCAGGAAGGCAAACCGGCCATCTTCGTCTTTTTATTCCCTCTCTTCTCCCTCCTGCCCACTCCCCCTGGTCCTCAGGGCTCCTGAGGTTATGCAAGCCACTTTGGGTGGGAATGACTTGAGTTGGGAGGGAGAAGCGTTGATACAGTCATCTATAAGTAATTTACAAACTGATATATGCATTCTAAAAATATGCCTGTGAAATTTTCGTAATTCTAAAATGGGAATGGAACCAAAATGTTTAGTCAGACACGATAATTATAGCTAACATTTATTGAATGCTTATAATGGGCCAGCTACTGTTCTAATTGCTTTACATTTATTAGCTAATGTAGTTCTCACAATAGCCCAATGAGACCATTATTATCACCATTTTGCAAAGCAAGAAACAAGCACAGAGAGGGTGGGATGCGCCGGAGGTCACCAGGGGTGGATGGTGGAGTCAGTGTTGGGGTTCAGCTCTTCTCACACATCCCCAGCAGAGCCTTTAAGGGCATAGGGTCCCGGCAGCGGGGTTCAAAATGACCCTAACTCTTGCCCACAACTCTTAAAGAGTTCTGTAAGGTCTGTTCTTATAATAGGTGAAGAACAATATTTTAACTTCTTGCCCCAGGAGTGTTAATAATCAGAAGGCGGTATTGTAGCATAGATTGTGCTTAGATATTAATTACCTTGATTATGCATGCCTAAGTTTCCTAGGGCTGCTGGAGCCGAGTTCCACCGTCGGCGTGGCTTAAAATATCAGGGATTTGTTCTTTCACCGTTCCGGAGGCTGGAAGACCAACGTCAGCGTGCCGTCAGGGCACTGTCCTCTCTGAAGGCTCTAGAGAAGAGTCCGTCCTTGCCTCTTGCCACCTTCTGCTGGTTGGCACTCACTTCCTTGTAGATGCATCATGCCAATGTCTGTTTCCGTCCTCGCTCGGTGATTTCCCTGTGTGTTTGTGTCCACGAGTTCTTCTTCTTATGAGAATAGCAGTCTTTGGATTAAGGGCCACCCTAATCCAGTATGACCTCGTCTTCACTTGATTCTATCTGCAAAGACGATTTCCAAGTGGTCACATTCACAGGTGCTGGGGACTAGAACTTGAACTGGGCGGGCGCACAATTCAACCCATAGCAATATTCATATCTGCTTAGCCCATATTATGTCTTCTGTTCTAATCTTGAGAATAAGTCAGGAAACATGTTTCCCCCATTTTTTTTTCTTTCTCCTCTAACACATGTATATAATTCTTTTATTTTCTCCTTCAAACAGCATCTACTCTACCAGCAGATGTTTCTCCCATAATAACAAGCAGATGAATTCCACACTTGAGGGACCTGGGATTGGGGTAGAGCAGCTCTCATGATAGACTTTTATAGTAAAACCCTTTTATTCTCTTTTCTCTACCTGCTTTTCCATAGTTATCATAACAATAGCATGGAAGTGATGGCATAGTTGATGTTTTCAGTTTTCATTGTGCAACAAGGATTTCTCCATACCATTTTGAGAACTTTGGTTATTATTTAACATATCTGGTAATACTTCAGCAAAGAGAAGATACGTAATTAAAACATTCTCATCTTTGGCGCTGATGTCCCCCCCCCCCCTTTTTTCTTTTGATCTTGTATTGCAGTAAGTATTTGTGCATACATCTTTGGATTTTTTTGTAAAGGGAATTTCTAAAAGAATATAATATTTTGGTATATCTGGATGGTCTATCATGTGATACAGACTGCTGTCAGAAATTATACCAGAATCACTGCCTGTTGTTGTCATCAAGCTTGTAGCAATTAAAAAAATTTTTAAATGGTCTTTAGTTATTTTAAATTTAACTTCATTACTATCACGGTTGAACACTTTTCAAGTGCATTTCTTCTAAACTTTAAAATCATCTGGAAATTGAAAAACAGGGCAGCTTATCTTTCTTTCGCAGTTGTTCAAAACATGCGGGAAGGAAGTTAGATTGAATTGGTTGCATAACCCAATATTTAAAGTTTCCTGAGTTGATAGGGCTGTAATAATGTAAACTTTGTTCATAATGCCTACATCTTCAAATTTTGTAATTAAAATGGCTCAAATTTGAAAAGGACAGATGCTTTCTTATTAATATAATTATAAGTTTGTGAGGAAAAAAGACCCATTGTACATAGCTTATTTTAATTAAATAAGATTATTTTAATGTCTGCTATGCTTGGTGGTTTTTTTTTCCCCCTAATTTACACTGGTAAACACATGTCCTAAATACTCACTATTAACTTGTTGAATGAAGGATGATTCACCCTTTAATAGATTCATAAGTATTTGCTTAAATTAGCGTTAGTAAATAAAATTACCAGCTTATCACTCACTTTTCTAAAATTACTATTGCTAAAGTAATTTGCAAGTTTATCAAATTGCATTATGACTTAAAATGTATAATAATACACATTGATTAAAAATTTACCTTTATATGGGATTTCTGAAATGAATTCATTTAAGATTCTATGTGTGATTAAAGGAGACATATTTCAACAAACATAATCTCAGTGATATGTGTTTTAAATCACATCTACTTTATATCGGTTATTTATTATAATTGAATCCAAGAGTGTTCTGCTAAGGGCTGCTGGCAAAGAGGGAATTTTTTAAAGCTAATACCATTATACTTTATTTCAAATTAATTATGTTTTTCCAATTCTCCTGTTTTATCGCAACCATGGAATTGACCCCAAACTCTGAGTCACTCTGGGTACTCAATCCTAAATTTATTTAAAGCCAGCCTCCTTCTTGGCCTCCACCCACAGATTCAATGTTGCCCTAGACTTAGGAGTACTGGTCACAGGCAAATATAACAGTGACCTCAGTCTCCATGGATTGAACTCAGTGTTTAGTAGGTCTTGATTCTAGTCCCACTCTGACCCCAGAACCACAGCACAAAGCTAACCAATCAGGCTTCCCGCTGTATGAACTATTTTGACACACACATACACACACACACACACAAATATATATTAAAATGTGTATATATATACACACACACATACATACATATACAGGCATGCACACACACATCTTTATGTGCACTCATCTAAAATTTTTTTCATTTTAGCTGTCTTTATTCTAGGCTTGTTTTGCAATTGTCAAGTGAGCAGACAGCCGAACATTTGTAATAGAAAAGGGAAAACAAATGCTATTAAAATCAACTTTAACTGCTTTAGCCTAGAAAGTAGCTCCAGATACCCTTTCATTTAAACCAAATATGTTGGTTGAACTTTGGTGCAGGATTTCAGTGCTGAAGAGACTGGATTGGAGAAAAACAGTTAACCCAAATCGTAGTGGAAGTCCTCTGGATGAGAAATGAAGGTGTCTCTGTGCTGGGGGGGGGGGTGGAGGGGTGGGGGTGGGGGGGTGGGGGTGGGGGGGTGGGGGGGTGGGGGGGTGGGTTGGGGGTGGGTGTGATGTTGGGGGGGGCATGAAAGGGAGCAGGGTAGGAAGGAGAGTGGCTTTCTGGAAGTCTACCAGGAGACATTTAGCCAGTGAGAAATTTCTATTAGTGGTGATGACCGGAAGAAATTAAAAAGTCAGGGAATGTCTAATATTTAACTTTAAGTTGCAACTTTATGGTGTTACTGTTTAATTCTCTTCTATCTTTCCAAGTCTTTGGGAATCAAGGGGAAGAGGCAGTGTTCCCTTCTTGGGTTGGCATGGGGGCAGCGAATAGGAACAGAAGGCAGGCAGAAAAGCGATTCTACTTCTTGGGAAACGATAACTTTAGTTCTATTGACCAAAGCTCTAGTGGTCCCCTTTCCTTGAACTTCCGGCATTATAAGGATTTCCTGCCTTAGCCAAGAAGGCCTGTGTTTGAGTCAACAGTGTTCCCAAATACTCTTGTCTGTTCCCAAAATGGCTCACCTGAGAGCTGGAAAGTCTTACCTCGGGTCATCCACCGCACCGGTTGGCCAGCAGGCTGCAGGACCTGGAGCATCACAGGAACTGAAAGAAGGTTCTGGAATCTTCCAGGCCTATCTTCTGACAGCTACCTGCTTATTCTCAGGCTGCTTTGGCCCACTGGAGCCTTCTGGGCACCAGTGTCCTGGCTTGCACAGACTGGTCCTTGGACTCTCTTCTCCCACTTACCTGATATTTATTCTTCACACTTTGCCAGGTTTAAACTCTAGTTTTTTTTTTTTTTTCATCTACCCTTATATTTGTCTCTAGAATAATAGGTGCTAGCATACGTCTCTGTAACAAATCCTTTGCCTTTGCCCACAGCTGGAGGATATCCCCTGAATTTTTAGCTTTAGCTTTCCCCAGAGGGTCTATCAGAGGCTGATTCCTAATTATTCTATAAAGTAGGGCTCACACCAGATGAGCTGGACTCACAAGACAGGGCCCTCCTGACTAAGCTGCAACTGAGCTTAGGTATACCTTGCTTCATTGCCTCACTGTCGACTGTCCCCTAGTGCCTTGCAAATAAAATGCACTCAACATACATTTCTGAATAAATGGATGAGTGTTTTATTCTGATGGGAAAACAAAGGGGAGAAGAGAAATGGCAGAGGCATTCTAGTTGAAAAGGCATGCTATTAAGGCTAAATGTATTCATTTGTCTTTTTACCTAATAGGCAATAAAAGATTGCCCTGTTAGAAGAGAAATTCAAGGCCGGATGAGATGCCAAAGGGGCTTTTGTACAAAGTTTCCTGATATCCTTAAGCTTGTCATAGTTCCCCCTGGAGCATCTTTCTTAAAGTTCAAAGACATCAATTACAGATGCAGGGGGAAAAAACACAAAAAGGGAAACAAAAACACAAGTGGAGTTATATTCAGTAGGAATTAAATACATATAGAAATTCATCGGAGAGGTACCCGCCTTTCCCACAGATTTGTATTTCTGTAAATCACACTGTAAATGATCCATTAGGCACACATGACAGAGACCTGGGATTTTGAAACAAGCGAACAAACAAAGAACCAGGGTTTGGGTTTTTGTCCACGCTCTATAAATTATATAACCTGAAGCAGTCACTAGCCCCTTAAAGTTTTGGCTGGCTCATCTGGATATTGGAAATAATAATTGTTGCTCTCCTTGTTTCTAGAAATCCTCTTGAAGAATGAGATGCAGATAATACAACATCAATGACTATAGTTCTTTAATGGAATTGTTTTGGGTTCAGAATGGAGGGAAGTGTGGTCCCTCCCCAAATCTAGGTTTCTAGGAGGAGAGGTCTCAGGATGAGGATAGTAGGTCCTGAGCAGAAAGAAGGATTAAAAGAAACATGGTTGCCACAAATCTTGGTAAAGATTGTTGTTTCTACTTGAGTAAAGACAGTACACTCAGGAAAGACAACCTCAATGTCATTTTACACAAGCAGCAGATGGGTGACGTTGGGTCTTAATCTTTTGAAAGCTCCGTTTTTTTCGCATGTAAAATGACAAAAATACCAATTCATATGTATGTTTTCTTTTCACCGTCTCTTGTCTGCTGGACACTTTCTGGAATTTTCAAGGAAGTTGTTGGAACTTTTTTTTTTTTTTTGGCAAAGATATGTGTGTGTTTGTTAGTTTGTTTCTAGCCAGTCCTTTTTACAAGAAGCTCAATGCCTCTGTGACATTCTTTGGATATTTTCCCAGTCCTGCCCTCCTTGGTCCCGAGGACCTCGAAGATTCTGCTAGGATACAGGGTGACTGAATGCTCGAGCTGGGAAAAAAAAAAGCTTTTGTTTCCTACTCATTTCACAGTGTCGTTCGAAGCATGAGTTTACTTTTCCTCATCTTTATTTATCTTTCCCAAGATTTTCTAACAAAGTTCCTCTTTGTTTTTCTTCCCCTCCCTCCGCCAGCCCCTGCACCACGGAAAGCTGAAACACAGCTTTTGCAATTGGAGCAGAAATGTTGGAGATGCTGCAGAGCCGTGTGGAAATAAATTGGTATCGACTAGAACTTTGTGGAAGAGAAACTCACATTTTTTAGAAACTTTGTTATATTCGGCTGAGCTGCGGTTGTGTATTCTCATGGGGCAAGGAGGCTTAGTACAGACAGGAGGGCTGGGGCCTCCTGTGAAGGAAATCATAGAGTCTGAGGAGCGCCGGCTACAGAAAACCCTACATACCGAGGAGGGAGGAACCTGCCTCTTCTCCCCCTCCCCAGCCCCTCCGCATTCTTCATCTCTCTTCTGAACTCAGGTGGAAAAAGAAAAAAACAACTCAGGCCCACTTTCTTAAAGCAACGATCTCACTTTAAAGTTCATTTTAAACCTATATGTACGCTTTCCCACTATTTTCACCATGATAATTTGATACGGATTTGGCCAAATTAGTGAAAAAGATTACTTCACATTTTTGGCTCCGACATAGTAGCCGGTGTTCAGTGTCTAGACAAATTTCACTCAAATTTGGAAAGCCGAGAGAAAACATTCACTCAGGTGGAATGTCTCTGCAGCTCTGGGATTGTTTTTAGATACCTTAGCTGTTCCCGGAGTTCGGGCCTGAAGACTGGGGGAGGGCGGTTTGGTTTTACTGAGTATTAGGCATTAATCAGTCACCATAGTTCTAAGTGTGTGGCGTGCACACGTATACCCAGTAATATTCACGTGAATAATGACAACAAACGTATTTCCTCTCAAAGTGACCATATTTTGACTTAGAAAGACAGAACACCGACATCTAACAAATAATTAAATTGGAGTTAATCATCCCTATTACAAAATACTTTTTTTGGCTTTTGAGGAGAACTCATATCTGGGATCTTTCAAACTCCCACCAGGCATTAGAAGTAAGTCACATATAATACAAGGATCTAATATTAGACAGCAATGGATCTTATATAAGAACTGAAACAAAGGTGGAACTGAAACAATTTCATGCGAATGTGAGGGGGTTGGAAATATTTTTAAAAAGAATGTTTCTCATTGTTGCGTGCATAGTGAGAGAAACTGCCAAAATGTGGGCAAAATGAGAGAATTATGCAATGGGAGGAAAGAAATCAAAACATGTAGCATAATTTTGACTCTATTGTTATTAGGTTTTTTTTTTTAATTAATAATAAAATTGAGCAGGTGAAATGAGTCAGTTGATGACTCAGGAAGGCCCATCGGAAACTTAAAACTGTTAAGTAAAACTCTCTTCCTTACCATGAATTTCAGTTTCTTTAAAGGGTTTCTCAACAGAAAACTTAATCTGTGAGAAGATCTCTGCCCTGGGAGAGATCCCAGGGTGCAAGTCCCTACCCACCATCTGACTCTAAACCCTCAGGAAAATGATAGATTTGCTAGGACAGATCCTTCACATCATTTCTTCCAAATGCAGAGAAGCAAATAATTATTTTTTTAGTGAAGTATAACTATCAAACAGTGTTCTAGTAGTTTCAGGTGTACAACAGAGTCATCCAACAATACTGTACATTACATGCCACTCACCACGGTAAGTGCGGTTACCATCGGTCCCCAAACAACATTCTTATAATCTTACCGACTATATTCCTTATGCCGTGCTTTTTGTCTTCCCGACTTACTTGTTTTATAACAGGTAGTTTGTGCCTTTTCATCCTCTATCCATTTCATCCCCCTCCCCACCACCTACCTCCCCTCCGGCAACCGTCTGTTTGTTCTTTGTATTTAAGCGTCTGGTTTTTTGTTTGTCTTTTTTTTTCTTTGTTCATTTATGTTTTGTTTCTTAAATTCCATATGTGGAATTGTGTGGTATTTGTCTTTCTCTGTCTCATTTATTCCACTTAGCATTATAGCCTCTAGGTCCATCCATGTTGTTACAAACAGCAAGATCTCATTCATTTTTATGACTCAGTAGTATTCTATTATACACACACACACACACACACACACACACACACACACACACATCACATTTTTTTTTTTTAAAGATTTTATTTATTTATCTGACACAGAGAGAGAGACAGCGAGAGGGGGAACACAAGCAGGGGAGTGGGAGAGGATGAAGCGGACTTCCCGCTGTACAAGGAGCCCGATGCTGGGCTTGATCCCAGCACCCTGAGATCATGACCTGAGCTGAAGGTAGCGTTTAACTGACTGACCCTCCCGGGCACCCCAGGAAGCAGAAATCTTATAACTGGATACTGAAAATGGTTGCCTCATGAGGGTCTCTCCAACCTGCTTCAATGAACTCTCCTGAGAACTCCAGAGAATAAAACATTTTATTCTAAATAAAAACTGTGTGCATTATAGTGCCTTTATGGACATTATTAACAATTTAGCTTTTCATTGACATCTGAGCTTCCTATTCCAGGAAAGGATGTTTATTTTGAGATACTTGAAGGGAATCCCTAAAATTTTCTGACAGGAACACAGGGGTATTCTGTTTTCATATCCCAATTTCCTTTTAAGAAGATAGGCTTTCAGTCATCAAGTTTTTAAAACTTACTGTGGGAATCATACTCACATTACTGGTGACGCACTCCCTTATCCCATGACTGACTAACTGTAATGACCCTCAGTTATGACAGTGACCCACATGTGATGTGATGCTATGATTGAAAAGATATTAGAGATTTCACCTAGATGATTGCTATGCCTGCTTTGAAGGTGGGGTGGAAAGATTTAAAATAGTAAAATAATAAATAAATTAGTGAGGCTATTATTTTTACTAATCACTAAATTTTTTAAAAAGATTTTCTTTATTTATTAGAGAGAGAGAGTGTGTTTGTGTGTGAGCATGGGCAGGGGCAGAGGAAGAGGGAGAAAGAGAATACCAAGCAGATTCTGTGTTGAGCCCAGAGCCTGATGTAGGGATTGAGATCCTAATCCAAGCTGAAATCAAGAATCAGATTCTCAACCAACTGAGCCATCCAGGAGCCCCATAACCACTAAATTTATTAGATATGTTCAATAATCCTGTGTCTGAAAATCATATCTCCCAGATATTTTTCAAAGTTCAGAGTTTTTCTGATTTTATAATTTAACATGAGCTGAAAGGACCATGGGTGTCAAACCAGCCCTGTGAAGGGCTTCATTTGCAAGAGGGAGAAGTATCTTTTTTGTATCTTTTTTAGGCCACTGTTATTTATTTATTTATTTTCATTCACATACAACAAAAGCTAACCTTAAATCATTTAGATGTAAGACAGAATTAAAGTCTTAGATTGGCTGAGATTTTAAGTTCTTTACTGGGCTGACATAGTCAATCCATATCTGAATTTGTTTATAGAGAAAACTACATTTACATGAATTATATTTCAGTATGCATTGTGCAGTTAATTAGATTTTATGCACAAAAATGTAAAAGCACCACAGAAGAATACAGAACAGAGTAGGTTGTTTATGGGTTTGGGTGGGGGGATTCTCTTTACTTCCTCATTTATCTTTGGAATGACAGGTATTTCTTTTTTAAATTTTTACACAAAATTGACTTATAGTGAAGGAAATCATTCCTCATCTTAATAGCAAGTCTCACAGGTGGTTTGTTTTGCCTTAGTTTTTCTAATTCACGTAGCATTTGATTTAATAGTGACCAAAATATGACTGCAGCTTGGACCAGTCAGAGAGAAGCACTTACTTGACCACATTTACTAGGGAAAAGATGAAGAGCAATCCTAAAACAGATGAAAGTTTCTTCTCCTCCTTCACTTTGGGGTTGATTCTTCCTATTCATGTCAAATCAGAAATTTCATGCGTGGCTGAATTCTGGTTATCCATAGAGTAAGTGTCGATCACTCAGGACAATTCATCCACACTGGCTTGGGGAATCCCTTTGAAGTTTTTTTAAGTTCAAGGTTGGCAGAGACCGCAACAGAAGAACTCCAAACAGCTCTGAGTCAGAACATGCCAATATTGGCAGCTGACCATTCTTACTGATGGGTATTATTGTTATTGGTATTATTAACAAAATATTCTCTGTCTTGAAAAGGCTCAGATTACTTTCTGTCTTACTTTATAATTAATGTCTATGTGGTTTTTATAGGTTCCCTTGACTAAGGGTTCAGGTGGTTAGTGTATGGGTCTCATGAGGTGCATATGTATAATTAAGATTTTCTTTTTTTGGTATCATAATGCTAAGTTTACTCATCTCTCTTTTTTTTTTCTTTTAAAGATTTTATTTATTTGAGAGAGAGAGAGAGAGAGAGCACACAAGCAAGGGGAGGACAGAGGGAGAAGCAGATTCCCCACTGAGTGGGGAACCCAACTTGGGGCTCAATCCCAGGACCCCAAGATCATGACCTTAACAAAAAGCCGATGATTCACCTACTGAGCCACCCAGGCACCCCAAGTTTACTCATCTCTTGTGCATGCGTTTGCTTTTCCTATGGTCCAGACAAAGGAGTATGAATGTGTTGATGCAGAAGATTCCAAACTATGCTCTCAGACCCCCTTGTATTCCGTAGGGTATCTCATGTGTTGGCAAGGAGTATAAGATGGCTCCTGATCTCTCTACCTGCTTTGCTCATAGCAGATCAAGTTTTATCTGCTTTATGTATCTGACTACCATGTATAGTTCTGTGCTGTATAAAAGGGATCTATTGCTGAAAGAGAAAATAAATTAAAAAGTACTTGGTGGGGGGAAAATCCACGGCTGCTATTGGAAGGGCAGCCTCCTGGTTCACCTGGTTCACTGAAGTGCGTATAAATATGATCAACATTAAAGCATTGGGAGTATAACAGATTAAATTAATCAATTTTTACATGTTGTGTGTCAAAACAAAGGAAATAGATTATTGTTTCTTTCTTTAGCAGGAAAGCCATTTTCCAATACTTATTTGTGAGTGTGGAACTCTGGGAAGCATGGGGATTGAGGACAAGGAGATTCTTGATGCACTGAGATTCTGAGATGTTCCAGTGACCAGAAGACTGAATGCTTCCCCAAAGTCTTACTGTATAGGATAAAACATAGACATTGAGGATGAATTGGGGACATTTAACTGTAATTTAAGTTAGGTAAGTGTAAGTAGTCATTCTTTTTTTTTTTTTTTCTAGAAAATACAAGATGGCTGAGCCTCACTATGGGTGTTTTAAACACATCCGAATATCTGGATTCTAACAAGGCATTTGGAGATGCCCCTGAACACAATCAGGCCCCCTTTTCTCAACATGGCTTGCCTGTCACTTTCTCCTTCCTCATGAAAACCCTTTCCCACCCTTAGCCTTTTCCATAAGCTCCTTTGTGTGTCCCCCCAAACTTTCTGTTCTCAGCTGCAGCCCTTGTCTTGTACAGCTGAGTTGGAGCCTCTCAGAGGGACCTACCTGTGGATCTCCTTTACCTGGGACAGAGCTGGTTATTGAGATGTAGAATTTCAGGACTAAAACCAGGAAGGGCCCAGAAACAAGGAAGAGTTGGTTATCTTACCAACATGATTCCCTCTCTTCTCATCTTTGGCTCTATTTAATCCCTTTAAGACTGTCGGTAGAGTGTGTGATTATTGATCTCAGGATTGTGAGTTTGACCCCCACACTGGATGTGGAGATTACTTAAAAAAAAAAAAAAAAGGACTCTGTCTTTGACTCCCAAAACTGCTTTGTAATAATTCACTGAACCATTGCCCATCATTGAACCACAAGGATTTTCCAGCTTGTGCACGGTTCTCCTTCCTCAGCGTCTCACCGTTCACAGTTTCCATTTCTCTGAATTGGCTTCCACTGAGAACTGCTTGATCTGCAACTCTAGACTCTAAATTATTCTGTCCCTGCTCTTACATTCTGGTCAGTAACTTTCTGGATGCAACTTCTGGTCATAATAACCCTTGTTTTGGCAAGTTCTGGTTTATCACTTCCACCACGAGTCCCTGGAGATTGTCCCTCTGGGCATAGATGGGCATGCCAGTGGCCAGCGGATGACTTGATATCTGGGATGAATTAAAATATACTAATAATCTTTAAGTTCAAATTCAATCCAATCTTTCTACCCTTAACAAGAACTAAGACCTATAAGATCCCGGAATCCTGTCTAAATCATCAGGAAGGATAGGATAACCAGGAGAGTTTAAAGTGTTCTAGCCCTGGCAAGCTGTCTCAGTTAACTTCAGTGGGCTGAAGGTCACTTTCCAGTATCAGTAAGTGGTGTCAGCTTTCCTCTTTGAATGCCCCGGGTTGCACACTATCGGGCAATCCTCAGTTTGTTGGAAGGGGCTACTAAGACTGGGGGAACCCTCCAGGTGTTTAGTGATGAGGTTCTTTTCTACAAAGAGAGGAGACCAATGAAGAATAATGTGCTCTCGCTGTCTATAAGGAATGACTTCTGCGGCAAGTCCTCATTTATCCATTTACTCATTCACTCATTCACTCAACAAATATTTTCGTCATCCTTGCGCAGGGGCCATGCTAATCTTCTCTGTATCGTTCCAATTTTAGTATACGTGCTGCCGAAGTGAACACTCAACAAATATTTTCAAGACAATGCCTTGTTCCAGGCACTGGAGTTATGGCTGTAAACGAAATAGACAAATAACACTGTCCTCATGGAGCTTAAATGTGAGGGGAGAGAGGTAGACAGTAAACAAATAAATAGAATATTATGCAGAAACGTAAAACCGAAAAGGGAGAAAGGAGTGCTAGGTGGAGGACCTGCAGTTTACAATGGGAAAAAGACATTTTCAACGAGAATGTGACATTTAAGCAAAGCCATGGAGGAGGTGACGGAGCTAGTCCTTGGACATGAGCTGGCAGAGGTAGAGCATTCCAGGCCAAGCAGAAAAGTGCAAGTTCCTGAGTCTGCATGTGCCTGGAGTGTTAGAGGCCCATATGGCTGGATTAAAAGCGAGGAAGGGGAAGGGAGAGAGCAGGGGCTCCTCTATTGTCCTGCCTGCTTCAAACTGGCCCAGCAAGCTCCCAGCCCTTCCAGTTTGGGAAATACTATGGATAACTTTCTCCTGGGCATCTCTCTGGTCCCATTGTGGGCAACCCAGCTCTAATTTGGCAATGGTGACCTAGGCCTGAACCCTACTCTTTCCCTAATGCACATAGACCATGTGACCTCTTCTGATGTCATCATCATATGGGAGAAGGATAGAATGGGACTCGTAGATATTCAGCTATTTTCAAGACAGACGTTCAGGTGTTCCTTTAGAAGCACACCTTAATGTGATAGGATTTTATTTCATATGCTAGTATGTCCTTTCCTAAAGAATTTGTTATGAAAGTCCCTTATACTTAAAACATATAAGTTAAAAACAAAAGTAAGAGATTTTTAGTTACAAAGAAATATTTTAAGTTTTATTATGATTATTACTGTGATTGCTATTTTATTGTTGGCAAATTTACAGACACAGATTGGTGCGATGAGAAGAGGAGGCAAAGTTTAAGGAAATTCAACTAGACTCTCATTTTCTTATACAACCACTAGACACCTTCCCTTCTGTTAGTTCTTTTTTTTTTTTTTTTAACCTCAAAATAGGTGAGAAAAGGAAAAGGAAATAACATTAGTGCCTTTGACAGCTAAGGAAACTAAGAGTGAGTGGGTTTTAGGACATCACTCAACCAGTTCATGGCAAAAGCCTTATTAGAACCAGTGTCTTTTGGGTCAGAGCCTTACAATTTTTTCCACCATGTCTCTGTGCAATGAGACCCACAAAGACACTTAGTGACAATGTGGAGATTGTTACTGAAATAACACACTGTGAGGAAGCTGATCAAGTCAATTTGCTTCGGGCCCGCTTTGATTCCATACTGTGATATGTCTTCTGTATTATAATGCATGTTCACCCATCACGATTTACCTCCATTTATCCCACCCGCAAATGTTGACAGGACACCTTAGTTTAACACAGTCCAGTGGGGAAAACAGTGATGATAAAGTCTTGTAAGTGCCATAAGGAGACATGAGTTGGGTGCATGGAACACAGCTGGGGGAACACGTAACAACTGTGGTTTGGGAGACTGAGAAGGTTTCACAGAGATGACATTTCAGCTGGCTTGGAGGAGATGAGAGGGAGTTTGCCAGATACAGAAAAGAGCAAATGGCATCCAGGCAGACTCATTACATACAAAAGCATGTTTATGGGAAAGCACGCGGCACATATGGAATCAGTAGTAATCCACCATGGTTAGAGCCAAGAGTAAGTTGAGGGTGGAAGGAAGATGAGGCTTAAGAAAGTAACTTGAGAGAAATGTCACATGTTCAATTTCATATATTTAACATTTTAACATCTAGGAGAAGACTCGAAGTGAAAATGTCATTTTTGGGTAAGAAATCGGGTGTCTTGTTATCTTCTTCCTTCTTGGGTTATGACGTAACTGGCGGAATCTCTGGATTCCTGCCCTGCCTTTGCCCTGGCATCTTTCAGCCTCTGCCCAGCATGTTCCCACCAGGTGCATGGCTTTCTTCTCCTTTCCTCCTCCCTGCTTTTCTGATGGAAGGTCTTCCTTCTGAGAAAACTGACTCCCGTGGATGTAGCACAGATACACGCTTACTTCTATTTCAGTTCCTTTGCCTGCCAAAACCCAGGAGGGAGTGTTAGGCCTGATGGAAGCCTTTCCTCAAGGGGACTTGATGTGCCCTGGAAGGAAGGCACAAAGGGAGACCCTTGCTCAGGGGCAGCATGAATATGGCCAAATACACCCCCTGTTCCTGGGGCTCAGTAAGGACCTCTGGCAGCACGTTTCTGACGGTTAATTTCTGAACCTAGAAAATATACTTGACTCCTGAATCCAGAAAATACCTTTCCAAGTTGAAAAAAAAAATCATCGTTCTTTTTAAATGGGGTAACATCTCTGGAATACATCGTTCCCAAAATAAGATCCTCCAATTTGGAAAAATCTAGCTGAAATAAATGAAAATAACAGATGGAAGAGAAATAACAGAAGCTATCCAAAGAACAGCAAGAGATATGAAGTGGGGAATCATCTGTCTAGAAAATGGTACTCAGTTGTACTTTTGAAATTAAAGGTACATTGACTTCTGAAGAGACTGCGATTTTTCTCTTGATAGTTCCCCTTTATACATTATGTCCTTTCTGGGCCACAGTTAGTGCATAGGAGGTATAGTTTGCTTTTCTATTCCTGGTTCTCCCATTTGTGCAGTTTCCATCTGTTCAAAGGTGTTAAGATCAACTGTTCTGGTCTCCTGCATAAAGGTTTGGGCTCTTGGCAGAGCGCTGGATAAATACAGAGTCATGTTATTAGCATAGGGATGTTTAATAACAGATTATTTATGTCCTTCTTGGCTTGTCTGAGTGCAACTGTGGGCGATCCAGGTCTCCTCGGCAGCCTGCGGAGTGCCTGCGACAGCAGGGCTGGGCCTCTGCTCCTCAGCTCAGCCACAGGAGGCCTTCGAAAGGCGACAGCAAGGCCTCCCTGGTGCTCCTCCCACGGATCTCCGGAAGCGCACTGTTCTGCTGCCTCATTGACAATGGAGCCTGTGGGTTACATAATTCATCATTCCATTCCTGTTCTTTTCATAACTGTGAGACCAGGCACATTGCTGACTTCCTGGGTTTCCTTCATCCTCCCAGCTTCCCTCTTGATGTTCCCATGAATGACTTTGAGGGATCCATCCACCATGAGGCAGTAGATCAGGGCTTTGTCCCTGGCTGTGTGGGCACCCTGTTCAGCTGCTGCCCCCTTACTGGGGTTGCCAAGAGATGTTTATACAAGGAAAGAGTTGGAAGTTTTGGCAGAACAATTTATGCCTCCAGTCTAGTTTCTGTCTCTAATCCCTACCTTGTTTGTCTGGTCTAATGAAATGAATGGGTCACTTTGTTTTAAGTTTAGGATGAGACAGTCATGAGCCACTAGCATTCATTACTCTCCATACTCATCCCATCCACCCTCATCTTCCCCAGTACTTTGTCCTTCCAGAGTCAAAGGTATAGCCTGCACAGAGGCATTCTTGGCCTGAAATCTCATCCCCTAAATGTTCCTGGAGAAGGACAAAAGGAGAGGAGAGAGAGAGAGCAAGAAATGGAGAGAGAGGAAGGGGGAAATGAAGAGAGAAGAGAGAAAGACAGAGAGAGAGAGAGACAGACAGAGACACAGAGATAGAGACAGAGACATAGAGATGGAGAGAGATAGAGACAGAGAGAAACAGAGAGTGGAGCGAAATGAGAAGAGAGGAGAAACAGAGAAGGAGGAGAGGGGTGAAGAGAGAGAGACACAGAGAGAGAGAGAGAGAGATGGAGACACACACAGAAAGACAGACAGACAGATAGAGGAGGTAAAAGAGAGAAAAAGAGGAGACACAGAGAGAAAGAGTGACAGAGAAAGACAGAAACAGAGACAAAGAGATACAGAGAGAGAGACAGACAGAGACAGAGAGACTCACACAAACAGGCAGAGACAGAGAGAGACTTCACCAGCCTGTTTGCCAGGAGAACGTATCCCCTAACCATTTCTAGACTTAGAATGTGCTTAAGGTGCCATTTGTCCATTGTGGATGGGTGTCTTCATGTGAGTGCCACCGCATCCTTGAGACAGCTGTGAAGATGAGGCCAGAGTAACCAGGTAGAAGCTGAGGTGGCCCTTTACTCACTTCCCATGTCACTGCAGTTTTCACGAACAGGTGTTAAATACCCGGTTCAATGGGGCAATTTGGCATCTCCCTGAAAGTTCCAATGGGAGCCGCTCCAGAGCATGAGCTGGGAGGGCCCGAGAAACAACACAGCACAGACCTCCTACCTCTTCTCCAAGCCCTCCTTTCACGTTTTCATAAAGTTTTAGAGCAACAAGTGACATTCTATCTTCCCAGTGTCAAAGAGGGGGGCCTTGAGGTTGTGCTTTCTGGTTAATGACTGGAGAGGGGGGATAGTGAAGAGGAGTCCATAAGAAAGAGAGACAGTTAACTTCCCACTGGAGATTCCCAAGCAGGGGCACTATTATAGCAAGAGTTTGGCTTCGAGTTTGAATGTTAGACCAAAGTGGTACATCTGCTTGCTATCAAAGCCTCCCAGATTATCGTTTTGCTTTTTCTTTCTCCAGCCCCCTCCCCCCCAGCTGCTAGAAAAGAGCATGTTCTTTCCTTGTGGTCTATATCTTTGGAACTTGACATCATTCCCTTGCCTTCTTTGGCAACATAAACTCAATAAAGAAGGGGGGGGGGGCAGAGGAACAAATCTTTTTCTAAAATGAGATGAGAAAGATTTTTGAAGAGAAGAAAATCCATATTACTCTGTACGAGGAAGGCGTTTTTTTCCTGACTCCATCAGTTCTTGTTTTCCACACCATTTTTTGTCTTACTTATCAAGAACATCTGACACCATTGGAAAATTGTCTCCTTCAAATTGTTGGTACACAATTTTCTTCCTGATTAGTTCTACCATTAGAGGCCGACACCCCCCTCCCCAGGCTGGTGCATTGGACCCAGGTCCTTGCTGCTAAAGTTCTTTAAGGGAGAAACATCACTGCACATCCTACTCCTAGTCACCTCCCTGGGGCATCCTTACTCTTTGTTGCCTGGCTTCTGCCTCCGCTCCTCAATGGAAACTGCTCCTGTAAGGATCACCACTCATCTCGTCATTGCAAGGTCTGTGCTCATCTTCCTAAACTCCCTGCCACATTATCATTTCTCCTTAGAACGACCTCTTAAAAAAAAATAAATGAAACCCCCTCTTCCCCTCTTACAAAGCTGCTCTTTCTTCTCTACCTTTTGCTCTAGAAAGCTGGATATCTCCCATGTTTTTCACTTCTTCTTTTTCTCACCCTTTGGCAATTCCATCCATGCCTATGATCTGAACAGTTATCTCCCCATCTCTAGAGCTAACACTTCTCCTGTGCTTATGAGCTCTTCCTTCCTACCTGTCTGATGAGCGTCTCCAACAAGTTGTCTTATAAGCAATCCAAATTCATTATTCCCAACTGAACTTGTCTACTTTTCCCCCCAATGTATCATTCCTCTGTGTTCCCTATTTCCAGGATACTCAGGACCATCATTGATCATGCTTTTAACCCATCTTCTTTCCATTTCATTCCCCTTTTCATTACCCTACTTAGGCACTTGGTACCTCTTGTCCAGATTGCTGTAGTAATAAAGCTGATGTTCTTTCCTATATGTCCCTCTGATCTCAAGCATTGCCATAGTTCACACCCTAGAGATGGGTCTTCTAAAGTCATAGCTACTCTTCCTGCTCAACAACTTTCATTTATAGGTCTTTATTAACTTTCAAGGTAAACATTTGTGCCATAGCTTTTAATATTCTTGAGGATCCGATCCCACTGCTTTTTTAGTTTTATCTCCTACCACTTGGCTAAAAACTGAAATGTGTTATATTCCCTTTCTATGCTTTATGTTTCTCTGCTACTTTTACTCTAATTAGTCTATTCTCTCTGCATTTCTCTAATCATCATGTTCTTCAACCCTGTCTAACCTTTAAGGATTCTCTTTCATGAAGTCTATGTGACTCATCTAATTCTCCTTTCCATCTTGGAACACCCATTATGGTTTACACTGACCACTCTTGGCATTGTCACAGTTCAACCTATTTTAAAACAATGGTGTTCAATTTTTCTCTCCTACTACACTAGGAAATAGAGAAACTTATCTTTTGCATTTTTAAATCTCTTCCAGCATATAGCACACAACCCTCCTTGCATAGTAGGTGTTCTATTTGTTGCAGAAATGGAGTCCATCTTGATTTTTCTTACCATACTTGGTTAGCAATCAAAACTACCTTCATCTCCTTCTTTCTCACTCCTCCTCCTTCCCCTGCCCCATTTATATATAAAACACAGACTGCTACCATATGGTGCCTTTCTAATCACACTCTCGTGGGAGAGGAAGAGACATGTTATTACAGACTACTGATCCTTTAGCTGTATGAAATGACACTTCTAACTTAAAAGCAGATAGTTGATTTAAAGTTTTGTAGTTTTAATATTCTTTCATTGGATTATTTAACCTCCTTTATCAGGAAGTTGAATGATAGGCATGTACCCTAAAGATTGCATTAATTTAACTTTGCGAAGATTTTAATGTGAGACATCCTTTAACAAACTGGAAAATCAAAAACCTGTGGTGAATAGATATACTTTGTGAAGGGAAATTACTTTCTTTTTACTTCAGTATAATCAATGTTGTGGCAAGGAAAAAAAAATTAGACACTTAAAAAAAATCTGTAAAAAAGGTCTAGGTGAGGAATAAAGATTAAAAGTGGGAGAAGCCAAGAGATGAATTGTTCTACATAATAAGCAAATGACAGACTTCTGGTACTGACCAAGGTGGAGTAAGTCTACTACTTGTTATCTATCCCACTGATTAAAAGTCAAACCTCTGGATAGAATACAAAAGTCAATTACCTGAAGACTCAGAGAAGTAAATAATAGCAGTCAGGCAAAGGAGGGAAGTCAAAACTCGAGGAACAGCTAGTACTGGCAAGTTCCTAATTTTTTCTCTCTTTTAGGTCTCAACTTTGATTCATGGAAAGACAACAGTCTGAAAGGTGAAACTAAACAACAGGTATGAGGAGCAAAACCCAAAAGAAAACTATCTTTCAGGTCAGAGAGCCAGGAAAAGAGGCCTCTGAAAGTCAGAGAATGTAGGACATGATCCCCATTTTGTTGTTCATTTCTTTCCTTTCCTGGTCATGCCTGACCCAACCCCAGCCATGGTGTTGTGTTACTCACATGGTCATGGTGGTAGGTATCTAAATCCCAAAAGATAAACCATCTCCATGGTCAGAGAATCTGGGAAAAGGGCCCCCCATAGCCTGGAGAGAGGGAGAGAGAGAGAGAGAGAGAGAGAGAGTATGTGTGTGTGAATCCTTGGTTTGTTCTCTTTTCTTCCCATGGCTGACTCCTACTGGTACCACCCCCCACGCAATCACTAAACACAACAATACAATACTCTGAGGCTTAAAAACCAAAGAGAAACTCATCGTTCATTATTTTTACCAAAGGAACTGGTAAAAGGTGCCTTTAAGAATCAAAGAGTTGGGGAATTTTTGAGAAAAGTCAGCTAGAGAGGAATATCCTCTAGTTATGAGGCATAAACCAACACAAGTCCTGAAATCACACCCGAGCTTTACGTGCAGAACAAACCCAAAGAAGAGCAAAGCTTTTGAAAACTAAACTGCCATTGGAACTACCACCTACAGAAGATGAGAAAGAACTTACACTCTGAACTTCACTGAAGAGACTGACTTCTCAAACAAACCAATCCAAACCCAACATTTTCTGGAGGATTTTTACAGGACCCAGAGTTTCACAACATTGTATCCAATATGTCCATAAAGCAATATATAATCACCCGACAGACAAGGAACCAGGAGATATGACCAATTCTCAAGGGAAAAGATAATCAATGAACCCAAATCCAGGAAGACTCAGATGCTGGAATTACCAAATAAAAAATTCAAAACAGCTTTTATCACCATCACCATGATGAGGTAAAGGAAAACAGCCTTGAAATGAATGAAAAGACAGACGTTCTCAGCAGAAAAAGGGAAACAATTAAAAAGTAACCAAATGGAAATTTTAGAATGAAAATATATATAATGTCTGAAACAAACAAGTATTGTGTGGCTTAGCAGAATGATGGTGATGCAGAAAAATAATCAATGAACATAAACTATAGAATGAAATTACCCAATCTGAAACAGAGAGAAAAATCGAAAAGAACTGAAAAGAGGCTCAGGGCTGTATAGTACAATAGAGAAACCTTTCACATTTATGTCATTGAAGTGCTGGAAAAAGAGTATAGTAAAAGTATAAGAAAAATACTTGAAAAAGTAATGACTGGAAACTTATAGCTTTGATGAAGGATATAAATAAACAGATTAAAGTAGTTTAATATACACAAAATAAGATCAACTCAATGACATACAGGCCCAGACACATCATAATCAAACTGTTGAATATTATATATAAAGAAATAATCTTGAAAATGGCAGAGGAAAAAAGGACGGGTTATATATAGGAGGTAGTTGTGGATTTCTTGTTAGAAACCATGGAGTCCAGGGGCACCTGGGTGGCTCAGTGGGTTAAAGCCTCTGCCTTCAGTTTGGGTAATGATCCTGGGGTCCTGGGATCGAGCCCCGCATTGGGCTCTCTGCTCGGCAGGGATCCTGCTTCCTCCTCTTTCTCTCTGCCTACTTGTGATCTCTCTCTCTCTGTGTCAAATAAGTAAATAAATAATCTTTAAAAAAAAAAAAAAGAAAGAAAGAAACCATGGAGTCCAGAAGACAGTGGAACAAGGTTGTTAAAGTGGGGGAAAAAAAAGAAGTTTCAACCCAGAATTTTATGTTCAGGGAAAAAAGCTCCTTCCAGAATGAAAGTGAAATAAAGATATTCTTAGCAGCTAAAGGAATTCTTCAGGGCCAAAGGAAATGCTGTCACCCAGAAAATTGAACATCAAGAATGAAAAAAAGAACAACAGAATTGTTAAATACTTTGGTAAACATAATAGACTATTATTATCATTTTAGGTTTAAAAAAAAAATATATATATATATATATATATGAATGTCGAGAGCAAAATCTATACTCTTTGTGATGTGATTTTAAATCTATGTAGCTGTAATACATATAACAAGGATACCATAAAAGGAAGAGGAAACGGACCCAAATGGCTAAAAGCAGTAAAATACTAACTGATATTAAGTGAATCTAAACTGATATAAGTAATATTAATTACTAATATAATTAAGTGAACTATGAAAAAGCAACTAAAGAAACAGTGAAAAAAAAGTATGACATAAAATCAAACAGATAAGTCAAAATAAAATACTTTACAATAAAAAAAAACAAAAAACAAAAAAAACCTTTACAATAGTCAAATATACAAAAGAAGACAGGAAAGAGGTGAGCAAGCAAAAAATCAAAGAGCTGTAAAGAAAAACAAACAATAAAATGTAAGTTTGAATTAAAATACATCAATAATCCCAGGAAATGTAACTTGTTTAAGTAAACCAAATGAAAAACAGGGATTGCTCAATTGGAGAAAAATTCAAGATTCAAATATACTATGCCTATAACAAGCCCACAAAAAATACAATTTCATAGATAGATAAATAATTAAAAAGCTAGAAAATGATATGCCAAGCAACAACAAAATCAGAAGACACATGGCAGAGCTATAGTAATACCAGACGAAGCACCGTTCAAATGATTAAAGACAAACGTTACGTAATGATGGAGGGGTCAACTCATCAAAATATGTAGTACTTCCAAAAGTGCATGCATGCACCTAACAAAGTTTATGATATATGAAGCAAAACTGACAGAGCTGAAAAAAGCAACAGCGAAATCCATAATTATAGTTGAAGACTTCAGCAGTCATCTTTCAATAATTGATAAAACAAGTAAATAAAAAATCACCAAGATTACAGAAACCTGAAAAACACTGTTATCAACTTGAACAAATACATATTCTAAAACATTCCTCCCAATAACCATATTATACACATTTTTTTTCAAGTACACACAGAAACTTCACCAAATTAGACCAGGTTCTGGGCAAAAAAAACCCTCCTTGAAATGAAAGAGTTAAGATTATTCAAAGTGTGTCCTCTGATTATAATGGAATTAAAATAGATAACAACATAGGTGAGATATCTGACATAGCCTCAAATACTTGAAAAATATCATAAGATACTTTTAAATAACCTATAGTCAAAAAGAACATCTTAAGGAAGTTCAGAAAATACGTTGAACTAAAGGCAAATGAAAATACAATGTGAAAATATAATTTGTGGGGTATTGCTAAAGTGGTGCTTAGTAGAAAATTCCTATCATTAAATGCTTGTATGAGACAGGAAGAGAGATCGGAAAGAAAAAATTCAAGAGCTAACATTTTTTAAAAATCGACAAACAAAACCTAATAAAACCAGAAGGGGACGGGTTGAAGAGCAATTGGAGTTCCCACACATCTCTGGTAAGAGTCCAAAATGATGGAGCTGCTTTGGTGAACATCATGGCTGTTTTTTATAAACTTAAATCTACATTTAACATATGACACAGCCATTGCACTCCTAACTGACTCAAGGGAAAAACAAAAACAAAAACATCTATACAAAAACAAAAACCTATACATGAATTTGTATCACAGCTTTATTCATAATTTATTTCCCAAACTATAAACAGCTCAAATATCTTTCCACTGATTTGATAAGTTTCCTGGAGCTTCTGTAACAGAATATTATAAAGTCGGTGGCATAAAACAACAGACATTTATTTCCCCATGGTTCTGGAAGTTAGAGGAGTCCAAAATCAAAATGTTGGCAGGGCTGTACTCCCTTTGAAGGGTCTGGGGAAAAATCCTTCGTTGCCTCTTCCTAGCTTCTGATGGCTCCCAGCAATTCTTGGTGTTTTTTAGCTTGTAGATATATCACTCCAAGATCTGTTTCCATTTTGACATGGCTTTCTTTCTCAAGTCTCTGTATCTAAATCTCATTTTCTTTTTCTTACAAAGATACTGTCACTGGATTTATGGTCCACCCTAATCCAGTGTGGCCCCGTTTTAACTTGATTGTAACCACTAAGACCCTGTTTCCAAGTAAGGTCACATTCTCAGATAATGGAGGTAGGAACTGGAACACATCTTTTATGGAGATGTAATTCCACTCACTACAATGGCAATTGGATAAAAACACTGTGGTACATCCATCCAGTGGAATACTATCCAGGAATAAAAAGGAATAAACTATCAGTACATGCAACAACACGGACAAATCTGAAATGCATTACATTAATGAAGAAAAGCCAGATTCAAATGTGGCTACCTATCATATGATTCCATTTACATGACATTCTGGTAAAAATAAAATGGTAGAGTGGAAGAACTGATCAGTGGTTGCCATGGATCAGGGGGAAGAGGGAGGGTTTGATTGCAAAGAAGCTGCATGAGGGAACTTTGGGGTTATGTTTCCTGTTTCTTGTGTCCTGTTTGGTGTGAAGTTTGCACAATTCCATTTGTTAAGATCTATAAACTGTACACAAAAAGGAGCAAATTAAAAAATAAGTTCAAAATGAAAAGTATATGGACAGTTTGGAGGGCATGTAAAACCAGATGTTCAAGGAAAATTGCAGATGCAGCTAGGTGGGGCCCGCTATAAAGGATGAAAATTTAAGAAAAGGGAGCCGTGGGAGGAATACATTTTTAGATGTCTCATTGATGGTATGCAGTGTGATTGCTGCCTCCACATCACTAGAAAACGTCGATTAAGATTGGTGCTGTTCACAATTACATTTATGTTTTGTTTTGTTTTTGGAATTAAAAAACTATAGAGCCTGGACTTAAGCAAGGGCAATTTTTTTTTTTTTTGGCTATAAAGTAATCAGAGGCCAGAATGAGTTGAGATCATTTTTAATGGCAACTGTCTTCAAATATGATGCACAAGTTAGGTATGGGGAGTGTGGAGTTAGGAAGACAAGTTCCCACACGCAGGAGTACAGAGTATACACCACCTACGTACACATATTTTCAAAAATCACTTGAATGCTTTACTTTAGACAATTGAGAAAAGAACCAAAACCTAAAATGTAAGAAAGGTAATTTCATGGTTCAAAAGAATCTGAAGAGTGAAACTCAATCATTATAAATTTAACGTGATTTTAAAACCTTTGAAAGAGAAGTTATATAATGCAAAATTATAATTTAGTGAAGAAAATGGGTTTAAATTTTATGTTTAAATCTATGAACAGCCAGAGTTAGAATGCAGTTGTGAAGGAATGTGGTTGTGGGTGGGAACTGGGGGCGAGCAGAAGCAGGCAGACAAAACAGATCGCTTCACACTTGACTTCGACAACCTTCGAAATAAGGGTAAGCCATTTTTAATTGTTTGCCTAAAATATATTCCCCCTTTTTCCTTTTTTTTTTTTTTTTTTTTAAGATTTTATTTATTTATTTGAGAGAGAGAGAGAGCACAGACGGAGATAGAGAGGGAGAAGCAGCCTCCCCACCAAGTAGGGAGTCCAGTGAGGGTCTTGATGCTAAGGTCCTGGGATCATGATCCGAGCTGAAGGGAGACTTTTAACCCACTGAGCCACCCAGGTGCCCCTTCCCCTTTCTTCCTAAGAAAAACCCAGTTTTGTTCAGAGTGGCAGATGACCCAGACAAAAGAAACAAAAGAACTGAAACAACCCTCTATTTCTCAGCTTGCTTGTCAGAGGAAGTCGTGTGACACAGTTCTAGCCAATGAAACACAAGAGAAGGCTCATTGCAGGTTCCGGGTAAGTTTTATTACAGGGGTATAAACAACTGTTTCTTCCTTTCTGTTCTTCTCTCTCTTTCTCTCCATTTCCTCCTCCTTCTTCTCCTCCCGCCGCCTTTCTCTTCCCGCTTTGCTCTTCTCTCTTCCTGTTGGGAATGTGGGTGGGAGGGCGCAGATACAACCCTCCTCTAGAACATGGCGGCCTCTGTGGGACGCACACCTTATGCTTAGGGCAACGGAGCAGAGTGAGGGGAGGAGTCTGGAATATGGATAACCCTGGGGAGCAGCTGAGCAACCTTGTACTTCTATGTTCTGACTTCCTGTTCTATGAGAACAGTGAATTCTGCTCTGGATGATTTTCTATTTCAGGTAACTGAAGCCAGCCCCCAACTAAAGATGATTTTGAAAGCATAAATCTAACCACTAATATAATCAGAAATAAAATATATACTTACCAAACTACTAGAGAAGATGAAGACAGCAAAATATTGCCTAAACAATAACAAAAATATCCAAAGGACATTAACAAAATGGTAAATGATGAAACAATTCCACATACACCATAGAAGAACAATATATATATGTGTGTATAATATATAAGAAGAAAAATAAAAGTAAAATAAAATCTCACTATAACCTGCTTACAAGAGTTGCTTGTCAAGAAAGAACTATCAAAAATGTAAAATTAAGTGTTTGTCAGATATTTATTAGGGAAACAACAAAAGAAAGCAGTATGAAGTGGCAGAATTAATATCAGACAAAATGGAAGCTAAGGTAACAAACATTTAACCGCAGAAGTTCTTTTATTTTGATAAAAAATACAACGAATTACAAAATGTCCTTTTAAGAGCCATCTGCCTTAACTACACATATCAGTCAACATTTCTCGAACGAATAAAATATAAATTGGTTGAAAGACTGTTGAGAAAGCCTTTAGCATGCTCCTTTTGGTCTTCAAACATTGTGGAAATAAAAAATACATAATGACACAGAAAATGTAAATAATACTTTTAATGAGATTGAAGCAATCATTATATATTAATGTGAGAATACATGTTCTTTTTGAGGGTTGAGTACATTATCAAAACTAAAAATTATTAAAAAATTACAAAATCAATGGGTAATATACTTTGATCTTTATTCCAAAGAAAATGAAACTACAAAATCAGAGCTGTTTGGTGCTACAAACCAAGCTTAGATGATCAAGGAAAATACTCATATTATGAATATAGAGAATTGTGAAAAAAAAGAGTGCTTTAAAATGACAAACTTTATTATCCCCAAATATTAAATGTGCAGAATGAAATACTATGATTTTCACCTAAGGTGAAATTAAAAGAGATATAACTTTGTACTTCTGTATTTTAGGTATTTTCTACCAGTGAGTAAGTACTATATTGGTGATACATGAACAACAGTAATTGGTGATAAGAACAGAAAACCGAACTGAGTGTTCAGTATGAGTTAATTTTGTAAGTGTGTGTGCGTGAATTTATAGAGACAAAAGTTTAAAAAATATGCTAAGACATTAATAGTGGTTATCTCAGAGCTAAGGATATTTCTCCAGTTTTCTACAAAGAATGTCTATCATGTCTACGATTAGGGGAAAATAAATATTACTAAAAAATTAAGCAGTCATTGGAAGTTTCCTTTTGAGATGGCATAAGGATTCATGCTTCACGGCATCTCCTCTTTCCCAGTATGTAGCAACACTAGTTCAAATATTTATATATACATATTTTAATAGATATGATATATGTTTATTACATATATGTGTATATATGTAATATATAAGGGTTTAACTTCTGTGGGAATGATCTAAATGTACTCCTTAGGAGACAGGCCAGGTAAACCACTGATTAAAGCCTAGGGCACCTCCCACGCCCACTCCCATTCCCAAGACAGGAAGCTGGACAGAAGTAGGCAGTTAGAGCCTACTGCCTGGGCCTTTAGTACTAAGAAACAGAAATGCAGCAAGAAAAACACATGAACTTATAGTCCAGGAATGAGTTGGGTGGCCAGCTGGACTGGAGGTTGCATCTGGGACAGCCCCAGTGCCACCATGGATTAGGAGCCCAGGACTATCACAAATACTAGGCTGGTGGTAGTGGCTGGGGTAGGAGGGAGGTAGGAAGAAGTGATTAGAAAAGTTCTGGAGAGGATGGGAGGCTTGGTTAATGAAAGGGGACAGAAGGAAGAGGCAAGACAGAAGAGAGGGAGAGAGAGAGGAGGAGGAATAACAGGCAATTTCTTACTCGAAGTCCTAGACACAGGAAGAACTCTAATTCAGAGAAAGATCCACTAATATCAGCCATCAGAACTTGGATTCTCTCCAGGTGAATTGTGCAATGTATGTAGAAAGAAGGCCTCGTAATTAACTGGAACTTCTTTCCTCATAATTAACTGGCCCTGATCAATGTATGTAAAAGACCTGGAACCCAAACCAGTTAATCTAGGCATCTAAAGACTGTGCTGGGGAGGCATTTGGTACAGAACCATAATTTAACACAGATAGATATGTATTATAGCTATGTTATGTACGTAGTACAATTTTACAAATAACATATAATAATATGTAATTTAATCATATATTCACATATAATTATATATTCACATATAATTTAATTAAACGTTAAATCATATCTAATAAATCATACATTATAATATGAAATCAAATTATATATAATATGATAATATCTATAATATATAACTTAATTATACATTCATGTATAATCATATATATTCATATATAACTAAATTATATGTTTACATATAATTAAACATTTAAAATTTTAAAAAATCTTTGTATCACCTATTAGGGCAGATGTCAATAGTAGTTAGCAAAGGAGAATATTACTGCATCAGTTTAGTGATCATATGACTCAGAATGACATTCATGTTCCTGGAGGCTGTGAGGCTTAATGATTTAGCAATATTTTAAAACATCAGAGGTCCCAGCATGACACTGGAGTATCTTAGAATCTAAATACCACCACAGCCTAGGGTGAGAGGCCTGTGGGGTTCAGGGTTCACCCTGGTGCTGCTTTCTGGAGCACCCCCAGAGACACTGTGTAATTGGGGTCAGTTTGGACGCTGCAGTGTTAAGAGGCCGTGAAGCCTCTAATGCTTCTGGAAAGCCACCCGGTGGTACTAGAGAACAGTCCGCAGAGCTGTGCCCCTGCTGGACCCTCTGTACGCTTCCCTCTGTAGTGCTCCCTCCCTAGCTTTGGATCTCACTTCCCCCTCAGACTCTCATTGCAGCCAATTCTGTTTGCTGTTGTGGCCGTCATGTAACTCAGAGGCCCCTGAGCTCATGGTTTCAGTTACAACCCCTTCTTTCAAGATCCTAGATCCCAGGGTCTGGCTGGGAAGGGTATTACAGGGACACCACCATCAGAGCTGTCCTTCTAAGCCATTGTCCATAACACTGTCCTTTGACTTTCTTATACCTGGAGGTGGCTCCCACCTCCCCAGAGATACTTCTCGGTGTTTAGTTAGGATAGGATGTCTCTCTCCTTTATGAGGGTCTTAATCTAGGCGTAAGAGGGCCTACTTGTCAGTCCCGGGTTATCTTTAGTAGAATCCCCCAAGAGAGGTAGGAATTCTCAGGAATGTAAATCTCCCCTCCTATACCCAGACTCCATATCCCAGACTCCATATCCCAATACCACGATACATTATACAGAAGAGTGCGTACAGCTGTTTTTCACCTTCAGTAGGGACAGAGCAAGGAAGAAAGGTTCTAATTTGCAGGAAAAAGAATTCTAGTCAGACTATAAGTAACAGTTTCCTACTATTGAAGATTACTAATCTTTGAAAGACTGATGGAAGCATTTTTTTAAAAAAAAATCAATATGCTTATCACATGCCAGAGAGTCTTCCAGGGGCCAGGGGTGCAGAAATGTCTAAGAAACAGGCTTAGTGGCCTCATTGCCGTGGCTGGGTGATGGTTCATCTAACGCAGGGTATCCCAGCCTCCTCCTGTTGACATTTGGGTCCAGATAATTCTTTGTGATTGGAGGTTATTTTGGACATTTCAGGGTGTTAAGCAACATCCCTTCCTTCTACCCACCAGATGCCAGTAGGAGGCCCTCCCCCAGTTGTGACGAAAATGTCTCTAGACTTTGCCAAACGTCCCTTGGAGAAGGGTTGGGGAGCACAGCTGCCTGAGTTTGAGAATCACTCATCTAAGAATGTATTAAAATTCGTGAACCCTGATTTTTTTATTCGAGCTGGTGTTAGGGGAGAAATAGTTCTCTTCATGATACTTTTACATTGAACAGATCTACGAGGTGGGTAAAAGAAAAATGGGGAGGAAGTTGTAGCCTGATGGGACCCCAGAGCCTTACTCCTGGTGGGCAGGCTTTAGTTTGCCCCTACAATAAGGTAATAGCACAAGGACGGGTGTCAAAAGCCTGTAGTGATCAGTCGCATCAGTGTAGCATTAAGGCCCAAGAAGGCAAGCCGTGAAAACAAGTCCTAACTGGCATCAAATAAAAGATTTTTAACCACATGGAGCAAATCATTCTCTGGGCTGTGCCAGGAAGGAATCTGGAAGGGACACAATTATGGAGATTACAACTAGAGAGATGATTAGAGACTTGGGGAATTCTTTTTTCAAGGACTTGCTAAGGAAATGGGACTGTAATTAGAAAGGGAAGTAGAATGAAGGCTTTTTTTTTTTTTTTCTCCCTCTCTTTTAGGTCAACTAAAAAGCTTCAGTAAATATATAACAAGAACCTACGAAACTTCCGTATCAGTGGGAAAATGTGCTAACTTCAAAAATCACTAATGAATGCATCCTAAAGCAAAGTACTGCATTTGAAAATCAGTATCTCCGTTACCTGCCAAGTCCAGACCTTCAGGAGTTTAGGTATATTCTGGAATAGCAGTTGACAAGCTATTGAAATGAAAATTCTGAATAAAATTAAGACAGCCCATTAGCCCAAGTGGGGGAACATTGTAAAAGAGTTCATGGATTTGTGACTTGTGATTTTTTTTTTTTTGTCATTGATATTCTTACTTGGAAAAGTAGAGAAAGTAATTTTTGCATTTTTGGGTGGGGGGGAATTATAAAAACCCAAACTGAGATCTGAGGTTTTTATAGTTTGGCAAATTTCAAAGATATGAAAGCAGAATTTTTGGCACTCGGGGATTGAGAGGCAAATGACATCATATGGCTTAAGGGAAATAGAGAGCTAAAAACGTACATTTGGAAAATTTCAGAAGCTGGCTGCCGCTGAAATAATTTTGATTTTTTTTTCCAGTAAATTTAGTTGTCACAAAAGGCGCTCGATTGACAGCCCCGCAGAGGAAAACGTGCGAGTCCGGGAGATGCGATGTCAGCTCCTGCCTGTGGAACGCCTGGGCTGGGGGGCCTGCGGTTGCCTTGTCAGAGCTGGCCTTTCGGGGGCCACTCCCCGCGTTGGTGACACCCTGGGGGTGAGTGAAATGATTTAGTCGTGGTCTGGTGGGCTTGTGGGGAGGAAGGAGAGCCAGTTTCCCCCCTCCAGTCTCAGTTTCTTGAGCCCCGTGGCATCTCAAATTATTATTGGGGTGATTTGCGGGATTATTCATTTTGAAGCTCAGCATAGTCATCCCAAAGCTTCTGCATGACTTTTCATTTCCCGAAAGGGAGGTCATGGGCATGATAGGTGAGTTAAAACACGGAGGACACAGATGGTGAGAATGGATGAGAGGAAAAATATTTTCCAATAAAATCATGATCGATGATTGACGGTTGGTGTTCCTCATCCTTGAGTGGGGGAGGGGAAGCCGATTGGGGTGGGGGAAGGATATGTATCTGGATTTAGGATGGATTGAGGTTGGGAGACCTGAGGTAACAGGACTGTTTTCTGTCCTCTCTTTTCTTTTTTCTCCCCCAGCTTTCTAATTCTCAGCAACCAACCTAGAGTGTATGGCTTTGCAGAGAGATGGTAAATGAGAAGTTATATAAAAACATCCTTAAATGAGAAAAAAAAATATTAAAATGGGATTAAAAACAAAATAAAGAAGAAAGGACAGAAAATGCACTTCGTATTTCAAATACACACCTGCAAAGGGGAAAACCAATTGGAGGCCTGGGACGGTTGGGGTGAGTGGGGAGGTCTGACCCTTATTGTGATGTTGTTGCGTTCAACCCTCCAAGCCCAGCTCTGACAGGTCTCCAGGTTAACATCGGTGTTGATCCTCATGTCGGAGAAACAGGACTGGGCCACGTGGTGTGCTCCTCACTATGGTCATGTCCGGTGAATTTCATACTTGTTTCCAAATCTTGATTTAAAGCATTTGATTTCGCACCCTCATTGTCTATCTCGGCTCTGCATTTCCCATAGGATTACTGAACCTCCTGGTGTTTGCCATGACTACGTCCGGAAATATGTCACACTTTCACCCCTGAAATCATCTCAGCCTGCTGCTCTCAGATTACGGGCTCCTCTTTGTGCCTTCCCTGGCTTATCCTCTCCTTCTCCCTCCTCACTTGGGAGAACAGAAAAGGTCTGAGCCATGGAGCCTGTCAGCTCTCTCCTTGCTTTGTTCCCCCCACACCCCTGCCCCAACAACCTGAATGAACCTTCTGGATGAATTCTGTCTACCCCTTGCTCTCTGGTTTACCTACTTGGTTTTTTTTTTTTTTTTTTTTTTTTTTTCCCTTCCTTACCTTCACTTTTTTGCAGGCTAACCCGGGCACTTGTGGACTCTTGATCCTAACTCTTTTTGTTTCCCCAAAGTCTCTGCTACATGAATTATTCCCTCTTTTTCTTAAATCTTCGATTACTCTTTCTCTACACTGGCTCCTACCCCCTCTGGCTACAAACATACTTAGATCTCCTTCATCTTAGGAAAAAAAAAAATCTACAAAAACTTCTGTGTCTCCCTCAGCTATTATGCTTTTCAAACTCCCTTTAAAACAAATGCCTCTATTTCTTGACCTACACTTGACTCATCAACGTGATTTGATTCTGCCCCTGCACCATCCCACTCCAGACTTTTCCATAGAAATTGTGAGCAGTGATCAGTCTTTAATTGTCAGATCAAATCGGATCATCTGCTTTCATCTTCCTTTTACCTGGTCTCCCTGCAGCTTGATATGAATACTTAGTTTCCCTCCTTGAAACTCTTTCCTCCTGATTTTGCTCCCATGTCTTTGACACACATTCGTTTTATCCTCGCTGGCTCCTTTCCCCTTATCCTCTCCTTAAACGTTGACTCTCCCTTTGGTACCACCTTCTCTCTTCATTCTATAAGCTCTCTCTGGGCAGTTTTATTTACTTCTGTGTTTTCAACATTGTCTTTCCCATGGATGACTTTAAAATCATACCTCCAGGACTGACCTCATGCATGAACTCCCCCTCTAGTATTTCCAGTTGTCTTCTGATATTTCAAGTTCAAGCTATCAGAAAGTGAACTCATTATCTCCAGAATCCGACATGGCACTTGGCACGTGACGGTCTTGCTGAAGCACAGAAGACTTTTCAGCAGGTCAGAAGATCGTTTCCAAGATGGTCACTTCTGCGTTCTTCCCTTTCCCCTGGAAAATTCAAAACCAGGCAGATGCAAACTGATAATTCCCATCCTGACTTAGCTTGAGAACCTCTATCAGTTCTGTAATTACAGAAAGCAGAATACAAAATAACTTCAAAGCCTTATATGAACAGATGTGTTGGTCAGCTTTGCAGTAGGACCAGAAGGCCTTGGACAGCCTGACTTCGGGGCTAGTACAGAGTTGGTAGATGCTTCAGTGCGGTGTTATCTCTGTGTGCCTTGATCTATTCGTGCCACTTCCCTTGCGTATCCTAGAAATTCTAGCTCTGGAATTCTGCATCAAGGCTCAGCTCTGTTATTTTCTTGGTACAGTATGTATTATTCGTGTCGTGTAAGTCCAAATTCATTTTGCCTTCTGGTCGAGACTGATAATTCAGACTTCACCCAAGATGCTGGGAATCAGAGAGGGACTCTGTCAGCGGGTGGTAACACTGGTCTCATCAGATGGATGGTTGATCTTCTGAATGCCTGTTTCATGAAACCCAGAGAACAGAACAGTAGGAAAGTATATGGGGGTAAAACCATGGGGGCTCCTCCGATCTCTCTTAAAGATCACATCTTAAGCTATTACCTATATATAATAAAAGCATTAGCAATGTTTACTTGGGTCCACTTGAAGCACTCCATATTTTCTATGGAGGTACCTAAAAAAGAAGGAGCCCTGAACCAGTAGAGAAAAAAATCAAGAGTAGGAGACATTTGGTGACACAATGACAAACAAACCCCATTGTAGTGTTCTTAGAGTCAGCAAAACTACCCCAAGATTTCTCCTCCTTTTTTTACTATGGTGGTCTAATAATGATAAAAATATACCTGGGTCAAATTCACATCAGGATCTCAGGTTTTGAATTGGAAGCCAGTATCCACCTATGGGAGGTTCACCTATGGAGGGGGATGGATGTACGAGTCATTTTGGTTTTAGGAATGCAGAGATCTTTCTGTCTCCCAGACAGAAAGGAAATGTAAGCAAGGATAAAATATGCAATGATTGGTAACACAATTCTTTTCTCTCTTTAGTATTTTTATCTGGACCCCAGTTTGAAGATGTGTTTAAGGAGATCTATGGAGAGCAGACGTCTGGCATAAAGGATACTTGCTGCTCCATAGGGGCTGAGAAGAGAGGTGGAGGGGGGGAAGACAGTGCGGATGGAGGAGGGAGGCGTGGCTCTGCTCACAACTAGAAGACACTTCCTAATGGGACACACGGAGCCTTATTTAATTCTCCTGTGGTGTTTCAGTCTGGATGCTTTCAGATCTTTTGAACTCGATGCTTTTATCTTCTACTGACTCAATCGATGCAGATGAGAAAGTCCTGTGAGGCAGTAATGTCACCAAAAAACTGTGTCCTCAGCTTTTATTGTTCTAATTGTATCCGCTCTGGAAGGCACTGGAATTGACACAGCCCAATCAATAATGACTACTTTTAAGTGAGGAACCATTCTTGGAGACACTGCTGCAGCATTTGAGATTTACAGATATTTTCTCATTCAATTAAGAAGATGGAGACCATTCAACCTCTGCTGGTCAGAGAGCTGGAATTCCTGTAACAAACTTTTGCCCAACTACATTTGGCAGCAGAATTCCCTTATAAGAGAAAATCTGGGCCGTGTCCCCTGACTTGATGCCCAGTATTTTACATATTCAAGGGAACAATGTGGAACAGAGAAGAGCATCCTTTCAGTTTATTGGGAAGAAGCCCTCCTGATAAAAATTCTCCTTACAAGTTTGCTTGGATCAGGCAAAAAGCTGTTCACTGATGATGGTCCTTAATAGCTTGTAGCTTCTTCTATGACCACGGAGGGATGATCACCAAAGCTATGCCATCCCTTAGAACAGCTTAAATTCTCGATGCATATATAGAAAATAATTTGGATTCCCGGATTTGGGTGTTTGGTATAAACTCTTCTATCTTATTATGGACAGAGGGGCCTCCAATTGTAGGTATGGCACTGGACGACCAGATGAGGAGCCCCTGACAGCTGGAGGGTAGTCCCACTAAGATACCCAAAGCTCAAAGGTAACAATGATTTAAACAAGTAAATCTTTTTAAGGCATAATATATACACACAATAGAATATACAAATAATAAGGGTGAAACTTGATGAAATCCCCCCATACACATATCTAAATCAAGTTATAGAATACTGCCAGCATTCCAGAAAACTTAATCATGCTTTTTCCTAATAAATATCCCCAGAAGCTTACCATTATTTTGATTCTTATCCCCATAGATTACCTTTTGTATTTCACTTTATATTCAACATTATATTGGTGAGATTAACCATGATGCTGTTTGAAACATAATTTTATTCCTTTTTATTGCTACTTACTAGTCCATTATATGAATATAACTAAATCATATTTACCCATTCTACTGTTGATGGTCATTTGAAATGTTTCCAAGTCTTAGCTCTTATGAGAAAAACTGTAATGAATATTCTTATACCAGGTTTGTACGCTGCCAAAACATTTTCATAATAATTATTAAATCCATCAGCAATGGAGGGGAGATCCAGATGTTCTACCCTTTTTTTTCTTTTTTTACCAATACTTAGTATTTTCAGTCATCTAAAATTTTAGCCATCCTGGTGAGCATGTAGTGATATCTTATTGTGGTTTTATTTTGCATTTTCCTGATGAAAATGCCATTTGCACTGAGCATTATTTCTTGTGCTTAATGGTCATTTGGATGTTTCATTTACAAAGCATCTGTCCAAAAGTTTTGTTCATTTTGAAAGAATTGGGTTGCTTGGGCTTTCTTTATGGATATAGAATGCTGTGTATATTCTCAGAGTTCTTTGTCTAATGTATATTGAAAATATCTTATCATGGACTGTCAGTTGTCTCAAAAGCGCTATCTTTCCACGATTCTCTCTTGCTGACATTGATGGTTATCCCTAATTTTAGCCTTCTAGTACTGAAGTCTAAAGGAAGCAAGGAGAACCAAAGGGGAAATGGAGATCCCCATACCAAGTGTTATCCAGTGGGAAGGTGCATTTTCTGCACAACCATCCCTAAACCCCCATACCTCATGTCTCTTTTTGTCTTCTGGTGCCCTCTACTCTTGCTGTTAGCACCCACATTATACTGCAGTCTCTTGACAAGACCGTGAGCTCCTTTTTTTTTTTTTTTTTTTTTAAGATTTTTATTTATTTATTTGACAGACAGATCACAAGTAGGCAGAGAGGCAGGCAGAGAGAGAGGAAGGGAAGCAGGCTCCCTGCAGAGCAGAGAGCCCGATGCGGGGCTCGATCCCAGGACCCTGGGATCATGACCTGAGCCGAAGGCAGAGGCTTTAACCCACTGAGCCACCCAGGCGCCCCAAGACCGTGAGCTCCTTGAGGCCAGAAATATGTCTTCTCATCTGCGTATCCCCAAAAACCAAGTCAGGGCCTGGCTCTGTTCCACTTTGTCATTGCTCAAAAAATATGTATTAAGGAAATGGATGAATGGGATGATTTTAAGCATAGAAGCTACCATGACAAGATTTGCATTTTGAGTAGATAATTCTGGCAGCAGTTTGAAGAGAGAGGATGGAGGTCTCAAATATTAAGTGGCAATTTTAGATCACACGGATTTAGACAGCAAATCCAGAGAAAATATGCTGAACAATAACAGAAAAGGTCTGTATGTGTTTTTCTTCTATAGCCAAGGGATGCACAATCAACCTCAAGGCAATGGTGATGTCAAATTTTGTTAGAGAATTTACTGAATCTGACTCGGTGATAGATGACAATACAAAACAACAAAAAAGATATGTCACAAAGCCCAAATGACAAATGTCAACTGAATAGTGCAGACAGTTAGGTGCTAAGAGTTCAGAGGAGCTAGTGATTACCATGAGCCACACGGATCAGGATTTTACTAGTAAGATTTTTTCCTTAATACTAAGATGTTAGCTGACGTGCTTTTTTTATGATGATGATAAATATTATTACAATCCCGAAACTAGAATGTGTTGAATGAGAAAATACAAAAGATGAGTCTTGATGTTTTTACTATCTCTCAGCCTCAGAATCAACACTGAGAAGAGAGGAGTCAGAAATTTCTAGAGCCACAAGGATCAGCACTGCAGAACTCAGAACAGCAGCGGCTCTGTAGGCTGTTGTCAACTGCAGGTTCTTGGATGTGGGTGCTCACCCCCTCTTCACAGTGGACCCTGCCTCTGCTCTCATGCTCTAGTCTTCTACCCAAAAGGTACTTTTGCCACAAGACCCCAATGAAGCTGACCACGCACTTTTTTAGATGGGGGATATAATACTTAGAAATGCTCAGGTTGGGGTGCCTGGGTGGCTCAGTGGATTAAGCCGCTGCCTTTGGCTCAGGTCATGATCTCAGGTCCTGGGATCGAGCCCCGCATCTGCCTCAGCATCCCTGCTGAGCAGAGAGCCTGCTTGCCCCTCTCTCTGCCTGACTCTCTGCCTACTCGTGATCTCTCTCTCTGTCAAGTAAATAAATAAAATCTTTAAAAAAAAAAAAAAGAAACCCTCAGGTTACATTTTTAATTTGGAATTGAGGCAGCCATCCCCAATAAATAAATAAAAGAAAGAAATCTTGCCATTTACAACAGCATGGATGGAACTATGGAACTAGAGTGTATTAAGATAAGTGAAATAAGTCAATCAGAGAAGGACAATTATCACATGATCTTACTGATATGTGGAATTTAAGAAACAAGGCAGAGGATCATAGAGGAAGAGAGGAAAAATGAAACAAGATGAAAACAGAGAGGGAGACAAACCATAAGAGACTCTTAATCTCAGGAAACCGAAGGCTGCTGGAGCAGAGGGGGTAGGTGTATGGAGCGGCTGGATGATGGACATTGGGGAGGGTATGTGCTATGGTAGTGCTGTGAATTGTGTAAGACTGATGAATCACAGACCTGTACCCGTGAAACAAATAATACATTATATAATAATATTTTTTAAAAAATGTTGACACTCAGAAAAACTCTACAAACTTAATTTTTTTAGGTCGTAAGTTTTTTGGGGTACCTGGATGTACAGTTGGTTAAGCATCTGACTCTCGGTTTTGGTTTAGGTCATGAATTCAGAGTCATGAGATCCAGACCTGTGTGGGGTTCTGCACTCCGTGCAGAGTCTGCCTAAGACTTTCCCTCTCTCTGGCCTCTCCCTGCTCTGTCTGTGTTTCTTTCAAATAAATAAATAAAATCTTTGAAATAAAATAAAGTGGTAAGGTTTTTTTTATTACGTAAAATATGCAAAACATAGAATTCACCGATTTAAGAATTTTTAAGTCTACAATTCAGTGGCATGAAGAATATTCACACTGTTGTGTAACCAACACCACTCCAGAACCTTTTCATCTTCTCAAACTGAAACTTTGTACCTATTAAACATCCCCTTCCTCCCCTCCTCCCAGCCCTTGGCAAGCACCCTTCTATTCTCTGTCTTTATTATTTGTTTATTTATTTATTATTTGACTACTCTAGTACCTCGTGGAAGTAGAGTCACACAGTATTTGTCCTTATGTGACTGGCTCATTTCACTGAGCATAATGTCATCAAGATTCATCCATGCCGGAGCACGTGGCAGAATTTCCTTCATGAGACTGAATAATATTCTATTATCTGTATATGCCACATTTTGTTTAGCCATTCAGAAACTTGAGTTTTATTGTTCCTACTTCTCCAAAGTGAAGGTGAAATTTTTATGCCTTTTTACATGTTGTCAGAAGAAGACATAAAGTGGGAGGGAAGGGCACCTAAATTTATTGAGAAACTACTACGTACTCACAGTTGGGCAGTATTCTTTACACAGTGTAGCCATTTGTGCCTCACACCAGCCCTGTAAAGTAGGTGTGATCACATCAATATTCATCCAAAGGAGTTGGAGTGATTTGTACTCAAGCTTATGAGACCACAATGATTGTTCATTGTTCATTATTTTATTGTGTGTAGGGGCAAAGCCCAGGGAAAGCTGACACCATGCAGTTCTGAAACGTCTACAGTTTCTCTTTGATTATTCCTCATACTTTCATCGTATTTCCACTTTCAGCAACCTTTCCCCACTCCCAGATAATCTGTCATCAAGGTCAGCCTGGTTCTAGCTTTAAGAGGAATCATTTTCTTATATTGAAAAGACACGTAACCGAGTAAGGAAAACCATGATTATTTCAATAGATGCTGAAAAGCATTTTAATTCTTCACATTCATTATTTAAGAAAAAAAGAACTTAAATACTTAGCAACCTGAATGACAAGATCCAGGTCTCTTGACCCTGGATTCTTCATCCATAAAATGAGAACGAGATCTCTCCAAGTCTTGGATTTCCCTTGTCTCTTGCTATTCAACCCAATGAGTGATTTTTGTAAATTACATTGCCATTTGTTTCTGTTATGCTTTGCAGTCCTGGAAGGTACTTCAGTGATGGGAATGCTGAATCGTAGAGAAGAAAGATTGTGTTTAGGTGCTGGGAGTTTGCACTATAAACTCACTCTAGAAACATCAACACTTGAACTCAGTTCTTTACTAACTGAACAGCTAAACCAGGGGGATATTGCTGAGTGATAGACTAATTCAATTTTGACAGGTGATTCTCTTAGCTGACCTCAGGCCCATGGTATGATTTTGCCCTGCTCTACACTTTTTGTTAAATACTTGGGTGAGAGGTCTGCTAGCTAAATGATCAAGTTTGTAGATGACATGAAGCTAGAAGGGATAACAATATTAGGAATCCAAAGTATTTTTATAAGCTGGAAGCATGATCTGAATTTAAGAATATTAAATTGATGCAGGTGTCAGCATTTAGATTCCAAAAGCCAACTAACTGCTCAAGCGGAGACACGGTAGTGAATTAGTCAGTTGCAAGGGATGGAAACATCACTTTCATGGATACCACAGAGAGAGGTTTTTGGCTCTTGTAAGCAAACCATGAACTTGAGTGCTGTTAGGACTTTATCAAGTTGTCTTATTTCTGATTCTCCTCTTGAATTTTTTTGTTTGTTTATTTTCTCTATGAGGAAAGAACTCTGGCCTTGAACAGCTCTCAGACTCACATGTTTCTAGTTTAGTCAATAGAAATAAAATAATTATCTTGCCCCAGTTAAATAAATTCTTTTGAAGGATTCTAACTTGCCTGTACCACTTTAGGCCAAATGCCATAGCCAGGTAGGGGAATGTATATAAAGCAGCTTCTTGCCATGTGAATCACATAGTGAGAAAATTTTTCCAGCATGAAAGGTGGTGTTAGATGAAGGGTCCAAAACAAGAAAGACTCGGGGGTTTTGTTGACTATAAAGATGATAGGAGTTGATGATAATATGGGCTCATTAGAAAAGCTTGAAGTTTGCCATGATGGAACTAGGGTATCTGGAGTTGAGGACATGATGGGTGTCTGTTTTTCACTCTTCAGGTCATTCTTGCTGGTCATCTGGTTGAAAAGGAAAATTGACAGATTAGAATGTATCCATAGGAGAGTTCCCAGAAAGGTGAAGAAACACAAAGTTTTATTATGTGCACAAAATGAAGGATCAGGGATACTGAACCCAGAGAAGAGGATGTCTGTGGAGACATGATGGATGTCAGTCATGTATCTGAGGAGATGTCCCGTGGAAACAGGACTGAACTTGCCCCGTGCTACCCTAGGGAGGCAATCTGGTACCAGCACCACCTGCCACCTGCAAGACTTCCTATGCAATGGAAAGAGCAAAGTCTGAAGAACCTGACAGACCAGGCCACTCCTTAGAATGGTCACGTTTGGTGCCTTGATTCATGCGTCTCATGGGAACGTATGAGCATCTCCTCACACGTGTCAAAGATTCTGTGATGTAATGAATCTAATGCTGCTAATAGGGTGCCTGACATGTAGGGTGGCTTCATTCACCGTAGTATTAGTATTGATAGACTTCGCATAAACATAAGGAAGGAATTTTCAACAAATCGGGTGACCCAACAGCCAATGGGAGCCCACACAGGTAGTGAGCTTGCTGTCCCTGCAGGCGTTTGAGCAGAGGCTTGAAAACCACATGGTGGAGCACACTCACACACCTCCTCTGGCTGTTGGACTAGGTGGCTTCCAGGGTCCTTTCTGATTCAGAAAGTCAGTGATTCTGGATCCTTATCCATTTCTTAACTCCTTTAACTATTTTTTCAAATTCGTACTCATAATTTATCTGTTTTCAAAAATCTAACAAGTAACAGTTTCAGCGATAATTATTGCATTTCTATATTTATAGATAACTGGCACATATGGAGGTGGAATAGCACAATTTGATATTTTCTCATGTGCCAGATTTTTTTAATAAATATAGAAAATCCTATAGTTATGAAAAACTATTTGTTAAAATTAAACATATATGCAACTGGGCATCTGTTCTGATGTACCAGCTCTCTTGAGAACCGGGTTTCCTGTTGCCATTGGATAAAACCCAATATTAGCCCAGAGTTCAAGGGCCCTATGTGTCAGATGGCCCAAAAAAAAGCTAAAAAAAGGTCACTAGTTCTCACATGTATGGCACTTCTGTTCATTCTGGTTAAAATTTAATTTTCTATCTATAAAAATAAAAAAATAATCCCCTCCCTGCAAAAAGCTATAGTAGGAGACAGATATATATATATATATATATATATATATATATATATATATATTTTTTTTTTTTTTCCCTGCTCAATGATAAGGATTCCAAGTAGACTACACAATACAGTGAAAAGATGAGATTTTTAGGGCCAACTAGATTTGGGTAGAAATTTCTGTCTCTCTTTCTTTCTCCCTGTGTGATCTTGGGCAAATTGTTTAACATTCTTGGGTCTTATTTTCCCACCAGTAAAAGGAAGAGAGTAGCACCTATTTTTAGATATGTTTAGATATGTTGTTAAGGGTAAAATAATTATCAACATGGTACGTTTCTTGCAATAGGCATTTAAAAAATAGGCATTTAAAAAATATCGACTCCCTCCTTGATATGTGTGAGTTTATGCATTTTGGAAATGACAATAGGGATTGTACGGATGTTGGCCATAGTTTTAAAGTAAGATCTACCATTTATTGAGTGCTTCTTATGCTCTCGGTACTAGATTAAACATTTAAAATACCGATCTGTTATAATTCTATTAGCAGCTCCACGAATGCTTGGCATTTTATAAGAGATAAAACTGTTAGAGAAGTTAGCTTCTTAAAGATCCTAAAGCTTGCAAGTGGCAGAACAGGATCTCACAGCTGGTTCCAGAGCCTGATTTTTAACTCTTACTCTATAGTGCCTGGCTAAAGTTCTAGAAAAATCTTTAAAAGAACCAGAGTAACGTTAACAGTATTTTATAGCTAGCATAGATGGTGTTTGCATTTTCATTTCACTCAGGTGAAACATGAGTTTTTTTGGTGTTGTGTGGTTGAATTTTCACAACCCACTATCTTTTTGTAATTACAACTCCCATAGATTTTGACAGATAGCCATTGGATTAGGATCTCCTAGCATTACCATGGCGTTAGTTTTCCAGTAGGTCTGTTTCTGCCACTTTTATGCTTTGTTTAATCATATAAAACTAAACCTCCATATTTATTGTTCTCGTACTATTAATTCGCATGGTGAAATATTCCAGGCAGTATGATCTGGACAAAATTATGGATGAGTGAGCTCTATCCCTTGTCTCCTTTCACTTGGGAAATTTCTCTTTGGGTCTGTCATGCCCTCCACCTCCACGAATAGTCAGGTCCAGCTGATTCTATTCCCACTGGTGTGCCTGGGGGACAGGAGGCTCATCCCCCCTCGAGCTGGGCAGAGTGCCTGGTACTTACTGCCCGATGACTGCCTGTGACCCCCGAGAGCTTCCAGATATGTTCGGAACACCTGTTCTTTCAGTTTAGAAGGACACAGCTCTTAGCTTTCACTGAATGTCAATGTTTAATTTGCTACCTTCCAATTTAGGCTTATTTTTGAGAATTCAAATCTCTTTTCAGATAAATTAAGTTAAACTACTGGTGGTTAGGGAGTTGCTTGACCTTGAATTATTTTCTTTTTCTTTTCAGAGGAGACTCGACAAAGGGGCTGACAGATGAGATTGAACACGTTCTGGAAAAACCGGGGAGAGTTTATGAGCATGAATATACAAATCAAGGGGCAAGTAAATATGTCAGAGGCTGGTGGCATCATCTCCTGAAGAGAAACCATCCACACCTTTTTGACCATTATGTCTAGGGCCCTACAAATTTCATGTTCTGTGTTTTAGGTGGCCTTCTATATTAAACTTTTTGATAGTTAACAAGTTCTCAATAAATTTTTAGGTAATATAAAAAATATGAAGAGATTCAAGAATGTCAAGAATCCAATATTTTTTTTTTTAAAGATTTTAATTATTTATCTGAGAGACAGAGAGAGAATAAGCAAGGGGAGTATCAGGCAGAGGGAGAGAGAGAAGCAGGCTCTGTACTAAGCGGGACTCGATCCCAGGACTCTGAGATCATGACCTGAGCCAAAGGCAGATGCTTAACCAACTGAGCCACCCAGGTGCCCCAAGAATCTAAAATTTAAAATACAACTGTATCTCTTTAATTTTTGAATTCAATAAGGATTTTCCTTGTATCCATAAGATACAAGATACAAGGTGCTGCTCTTAGGTTTAAAGAACTCTTGTCTTTACGTTCATACAGAAAGTCCCTGAGGAGTGTCACTTGGTATTTTTTCCCAAATTATAGACCACTAGGAAGACAACAAGGAAACTCCGATGCAAAGGAATGTATGATTTAACCATCATCTAGGGCAGTGGTTCTCAAATTACCTGAAAGCCTTGCTAAAGTACATAGTTGGGCCTCACAGAGTCTCAGATACGGTAGGTCTGTTGTGAGGCCTAAGAATCTGCATTTCTAACAAACTACCAGGTGATGCTGGCACTTCTGATCTAGGGATCCTCTTATAAAAAGCACAGGTTTAGAGCCAGGTTCACTACCAGAAACATAATATGAGAAACATAGGGAATTTTAAATGTTCCAGTACCCTCATAAGAAAGTAAAAGGAACAGGTGAAATAAATGGTGGAAATATATTTTATTTTAATCTAAAGTAGCCAAAATATTATCATTTCAACATACAGTCGATATGAAAATGATTAATGATATATTTTACATTCTTATTTTCATATCAAGTCTTCCAAATCTGTTGCTTTCTTTATGCTTACAGCACATTTGATTTCAGACTAAACCACATTCCAAGTGTTCAATAGCCACAGGTAGCTACTGGCTCCTATATTGGAAAGCGAAGAATGAATATTCTAATAAATTACATTGCTAAGAAACAGCTCGAAGAAGTCAATAGTGATTCTCAACACTGGTTGCTCATCGGAAGCACTTGGAGGAACTTTAAAAATATACCAATGCCTCAGGCCCATTCCCAGAACAATCTTAGTTAGTTGGTCAGGGGTCAAAGGTAGGCACCAGCATTTTAAAAATCTCCTCCAAGTGATTCTAATGCGCAGCCAGATCAAGAATTCCTGGGACAGATGGAAGCAGAACTGAAGGTAGGATTGACTTATATATGCAGAATCCAGCCACACGTTTCCTTGGTGCTATGGTCTGAGTGTGCCCCCCTACAAATTCATGTGTTGAAATCTTAACCCCCCAAAGACGGTGATATTAGGAGGAGGGGATTTTTGGAGGTGCTTAGGTTATGAGGGTGGAGCCTCATGTATGGGATCGGTATCCTTATAAAAGAGGCTTCAGGGAGCTCTGTCCCAACTCTACCATGTGAGGACACAGCGGGAGGTTGGCCTGTACAGCCCTGGAGAGGTGGAGGGGACCTTCATCAGAACTCTGCCATGCTGGTGTCATGCCCATGGACATGTTTTTATAAGGCACCCGGTTTATGGTAGTTTGTTGCAGTAGCCTGAATGGACTAAGTCACTTGGCAAAGGGAAAAAAGAAACGAACATGAATACCACTACATCTGAGGCACTTTCCAAAAGATTGTTTTATTTACTTCATATAATCCTGCAAAGCAGATCTTATTGCTATTTTGCAGAAGGTGTAGTGGAAATGTGGCAACATCGAGTTTGTTAGCCAGTTTCTGTTGTACTGAATCAAGAGCAGATCCTAAGTGACAGATGAAGTGACAAATTCCAAGACCTGCTCTTCCTGTGGTACCATCTTGCCTGCCTTGTCTTCTTTACTGATAATGCAAAGTCCCATCAGCTGGAAGTGCAGGTCCGCTCTTCCTTTTCTACTTGTACAACTGAGAACAATTCCTCACTTTTAAAGAAAACTAAAACCACACTTCATTCATACAGTCAGTAGCTACTTTTTCACAAAGAATCTAGATAATATTCCAAGTATTTTGGGTGGGGGTGGGGCAGCAGTGGAGTCATCAAATCAAGGTGATTAAACACAGGTCATTTCCTCTCACTTTTCTGTCTTAACGGGAACTTCCTCTGGGTCATCCCTTATATTTGATTCTCCGAGTTGAAAGAGATGTCCATTTGATGTCTGAGAAACTTTTCTAGCTCTGACTTACGTACTTTAAATTTATTTTCTTAGAACTTGCTAGCCACCTGTTGGCAGGAACGTGGGATCATCACCAGCATGGTGTGCCCAGGGGTTGCGATGGCTCGAGGCGTGGGCCGGCATCCAGGGACAGCTCTGGCACTCAGGAGTGGGCAACTGTCCACACTCTCACGTAGATTTACTATGAGCTCTTCTGAAGTGAAATGTGTGACTAAAAGTCTTTTGTGTTTTTTTAATCCTATGGAATTTAGTATATTTAATACGTGATTTGAATCCCAGACCTGAAGTAACTTAAGCCCTTCCATATGCCACCTCACTCTATCCTTCCTAGTTTTACGTGGAGGAGAGGTCTATTCGAGGCTAAGAATTACAATTACTTTCCAGTGTCTTACTTATAGGGTCTCTCCTGGCTCACTCTTCATGTACCTCAAAAATTATCAAACAAAACAAAATAGGAGTTTGGGTCTCTCACTGATCTCAATCGTCCTCAATTTCTTCTTTAACATTAATAGTATTAAGTAGATCTACCTAATTAAACCAATCATTTGTTATTCTTGCTGTAGAGGACCTAAGTGTGACCTTGGAATCCCACTGTTGAGAACCTTAATTCTGAAATAGAGTTAACACTTGAACAACACAGGTTTGAACGGCACACTCCACTTATATGCGGTTTATTTTCCATAAATTCAGTACAGTACTCTAAGCATATTTTCTTTTCCTTATGGTTTTCTTAATAACATTTTTCTTTTCTTCATAGATTGTTTCATTGTAAGAATACAACATATAATACTTATAACATACAAAATATGTTTTAATTGACTGTGTATTTATCGGTAAGGCTTCTGGGCTACAGTAGGCTATCCATAGTTGAGGTTTTGGGGAGTCAAAAATTATACATGGATTTTAGACTGTGCTGGGGGGATCAGCACTCCTAAATCCAATGTTGTTCAAAGGTCAACTGTTCTTTCTTGCAAACTTCTATTTTTGAATGCCTGGATCTAATAAACTCCAGTAAACCTTGTTCAAATTCATGACACAAGTTCCTGAAATTTGGTGACTACTGGTTCATATAAAGGCATTTTACCCATCCTTTATTAACTTGTTGGCAACCAGTCTTCATTATGAATATGTGGACATGACAGAGAGGTAGGAATTTTGAATGACACTAGTATAAATATTTGGCCAATTTATACTAGATTTGGGTCAAAAAAAAAGAGAGAGAAGAAGACCTCAGATTATGGAAAAAATAGGAAATAGGTTAGATAGTTAGGTTTGGTGAATTAGGTAAACTCAGAATCAGGCAAAATAATTTTCTCCCCAAATTTTGTTCTAGAGGACAAAAAGTTTTATTCTCATTGAGTGAGTCATGGAACTGAATTTGAGTATGTGCCAAGTGCTGCATGGTGGTGGTTGCAGTGATTTTGGTAGGGAAAAGGCATTTTCGTTGCCTTCAGCATGATTTTGTCCCACCTCAAGGCACTCCAAATACTGGTGAAAATAAGGTGCTTGCTGCCCAAGTCCCCTAGGTCCCTTCTGGTGAGATTAGATTGCCTCCCTATATAATGGGGTGCTTGTCCTCAGGTGTTTTGGATTCATTCAACTGAGGTGTCAAAAGCTGAGGACTTGGTTGGTGTCAGGTATCTCCCACTCTAAAGCTATGTGCATGCCTATTCCTACTGTGTGCCAGGATCCTGTCAGCATCAGCCATTCACCTTCAGTCGCTACAAAGGGGTGTGTTGTGAGGACTGCTTAGGGACAGTGGTCAGTGTGTTGTACCGCTAGCAGTGAGGAGGACATGTTTCTCCTTCATTGAAAGCAACTAAAGAAGGGAGCTTCAAGAGAAGCAAGGAGGCAGTTTGTTATGCCTTCCGGATTTTGAGGAACATGCATACTGTAAAGGTGCATGCTTGCTGGAGCTGGCAGAGAAAGGGATGCCCAAGTTCCCAGCAAGAAGCACAACCCTCAGGCAGAACAGAGGGTCTGTCTCCAGGCAAGACAAGGGCCCAACAGAGGGAGTCAACCTGGAGACTGAGAGGCTTCCTGCCCAGACCACCTGAAGGGGTCATTTGACCCCAAGGAAGGATGGAAATTCCATTCAGGGCCAGGAAGGAGGGATCCCAGGGAGGCTATTTGAAAGGAAGGTAATAGAAAATACAAAGTTGGTTTCTGTTAGCATCCTGGAGAGTGGTACTTCAATAAAATATTATATAAAATGTAATTTCAAGTCATCCCCAAATAAAGATACAATAAATGTAAAGGCGTTAAATTTTGTAGATCCCCTGGCTTTACCTAAGTCACCTGTCTCTAAGGAGTGTTGGGGATGTCACACTAATTGTACTGAACTACAGAGATTCATTCAGCAGTGGTATGGGGGACAGGTCAGAGGAGGGAGACAAGAGAATTCCCTCCTCTCTCTTGGTCTATCTCTTTCCTTGTCCCCAAATCAGATGTCCTTGGACAGAGTTCCCATAATAAGCCCCTGCCTGCTCCATCACTGCACTTATAAAAATTGTTCTTATTTTATTTTATGACTTATCTCTGGAACTAGCCCCTCAGCACTAAAGCACCAGGGATTCCTATTCCTGTTTGTCTTCAGAGCACCTAGGACAGCTCCTGGCCCACTGTCTGTGTTCTAGGAATGCTTGTCACAAGGGTGAGTGAGTTTCAGTTCTGTCACGAGCTCTGGGGCCTTGAAGGCTGGGCCTTCTCTGATAATTTACTTTATTTGGGCTTCAGCCTTAGTGTACAAGGGTTGGTCTCCATTCCTGTTTCCTCCACACCAAAAATCTCTAATGTAGTAAGTATAAGAAAAGAAGACTCAAATAACAGAAAGAATCAAAGACAATGTCAATGGTTGGGAGAATATGGTTGAAGCAACACAATTACTTTCAGTTAGGAGTGGTAATTGGGACACTGAGAACTTTTCTGAAACATGTTTATCTAAGATGAAGGGACCATATGTTATTAAAGACCAGTCTGTATGTCAGGTTTAAGTTGGAATATTGGGGGCTATCTTTACACTAGTGATAGAAGGTTGATAGTGAAGTTGATTGAGAGAGAATAAAGCAAAGTAGTAAAGACAGAGTTGCAGGCAACCTGAGAGTTGGTGGGTGCGAAGGGGAAGATCCTACCTCCCCCCAAAGGGCTAACAAGCGCAGAGGAGATTTTGGGAGGCACTGTCCCTGGGAACCTAAAGAAAAAATAATTCAAAAGATGTTTTGCAGAAACCAAATATTTTGGTGCTTGTAGTTCAAGGTAAGAAATTGAGGTTGAATTTGGATGGCTTTAAAACTCCTTGTCAATCTCATGGATCAGCATGACCTCCTTTATCACCACTGTCCCACAAAGAGCTGTCAACATATGCCTTTAAAAAACAAATTGTTGTAATGTCATATACCCACAGAACAGAAAGTTCCAAATTGAATTGGAAGAGTATTATATTTTATAATAGTATATAAATTACTCCAATTTTGTACTAAAATATATTCACACTTCTCCAGTTGTTGGGACCAAAAAAACATGCTAATTATTTCAGGTAGCATTTTAATGGGTTATTCTTGGAGCAGGTCAAAGAGAATGTAAAGGGGTTAATAAATTATTACCCACACCTAAAGATATCTGCATTCTCTCCCCAAACATCTGTTTGATGTCACGGGGTCATGTAGACAAGACTAAATCTAGTTCTTTGAAGAAGAAGCAGGAATTATTTTCATCAGCAACCAGCAGCACGTGGGGTGCTGCAACAGGACCTTGGGATGTCGTCAGAAATTCAGTCAACTTCAAGGCCAACAACTGAAGGCTTAGAATTGGCTGAATCGTATGAACTAGGACCGGGGAGGGCATGGCCAAAAATTTGGGGAAGGAAACTTAGTATGGGGATGGAATCTGGTAAAATCTGCCCCAACAGCACTCTTTGGACATTATAGAACTTGTGACAATTTTTTTTTTCCCCAGACAGGGGTGTTACTTTCCTCTAGGTGATGCCCACTAACTTTGCAGGAATCAAAGGAAGAGCCAATCAGGAGCATGCCCCCACTTTTTCTCTTCCTTGTCTTCTGAAAGGGACAAAGTATTTCCATGGAACCTTCAAGGCCCAGGGGGAAGAAAACGGTCTATGTTATAAAAACCTCTTTTGTATATATTATGCACCGCCATATCAGGAAATCCATGAACAATCTGAAAATTGCTCAGAAGGCTGAGAGTGAGAAAGCTGTACTGTATCAAAGAAAGCGTCCAGAGGACACATTTTCAAAAGGGAAAATTGCCAGCACAGAGCACTGTGGACAATCAACATGAAAACAGGGGCTGATATAATCACAGCTAAAGGAACAAATGTTAAGCGTTCTTCCTTCAGCTCAGCTGGCCTATTATACCTCTGAATACCCAGGCTTACAATGCCTCCCCTCCCTGCCTCCAATTCCAGAAGTGTCAGACAGGAGACACAGTGCCAGCAAAAAACCTTCCACCGATCTCTTGTTAGCTAACTGCGGTGTTTTGTTCCGTGGTTACATGTCTGCACAGGCCGTCATTGTGTCAGTCATAATTACCACCTGTTCGCCCGCTCCCTTCGGGTTCCATCACCTCTGCGGCATTAAGCAGCCAGCGGCAGGAAGCAGTGTGGATTGCCCAGGAGCAGCGACTGTCAGGCTCTGGGTCTCAGAGTCTAATTGCTGCCTGCGCGCACAGAGCCCTGGCCTCTTCCCCTCCTCCCCCACCCCTCCCCCGATCGGGAAGAAAAACACCCAGCTGTACACATTCTTTAGGCAGAGGAGATCAGAGGCACATCCAATGTCATCTTCGGGCCATGAATCGGACCTGAGCTCTAATGCAAACACGCCATTCTGCGACCAAAAATTTCAATTTTTAAAAACTGTACAGACCATACCTCCTTGCCTCCGTTTAGTGCTAAATAGTACTAAATAGTGCTCCCAGCTGCCTAGATTGTTTTCTTTCTCCTAGCATCATGCTCTGAGGTTTTTGATTAGAGACTTTCTTAAAAATGATGTTCAGATTGGATCATTGCATCTTTCCCCGCTCGTTCTAAGATCATACTGAGCAAATAACGGATAGCACTAGCTAATAGGAGTGGAGCACTTAGCGCGGGACAGGCATGAAGCATTCTGCATTTTAAGTACATAATTTAATCTTCACGATGCCCTAATCTGGTAGCTACCATTTTCATTCTCTTTCATGGATGACAAGATCAAAGCATAGAATGGTGAAGCTCTACCAGCTCCTTAACTGAGCTATTATCTTTTCTTTCCTCCAAACCCTTGGAGGTCTTCGTCATGCTGGCCCTTCCCTTCCCACCAAGCTGATTCCTGCACATGCGAAGAATTCATCTCAAAGTCAAGTTGCTGGGAAAGCCCTTCCTGACCTCATCCCCTATTCTGAATTAAGCATTTTAAATATTCTTATGGACTTGGTTTCTATCCTTGGCATAACTGTTATTTATGCTACCATAATTGTTGGTGTTATGTCTATTACTTCCTTATGGCCTGGGCCTATAAATCTCCCAAATAATTTAGTTCCCTGAGTCAACTGTCTTCTGACTCAGGACAAGTTTAACATCTATGTAACTATTAGCAGGAAAAAGATGATGGAAATTATGGCATTTTTTTACCACTGTTTTTTTTTTTCCCCCTTAAATTTGCCAAAATATGGGGACTTGGACTATACTATGGTTATCGTGTAGTACCAGTCATGAGTGTTTATTACTGACACGATATTGCTCGGGAAGAGAATATTCCTTAGAATTATTAAAATGTCATATTTATGCAGATAGAGTCTGTGAGTTCAAAGTGCAGTGCTTTCACATGGGGACTTGACAGCAGTAGAGTTACTCTGCCTTCTAGTCATCTCAGGGAGAGGAGGATGGAATTGCATCGAGTAGGCCTATGGTTCCCAAAGTTGGCCGATCATGAGAATTACCTGAAGAACTCTGAAAAACCAGATTTCCTGGTATCCCACCACCCCTGAATCAGCATGTTTGAAGGTGAGGCCACGGAACATGCATTTGTCAAACTGCCCTAAGGTAATTCTGATGATCGGCCCGTTTCTAATGCAGCTGTTTGCGGTGGTTTTCAGTGGTTTGGCTTGAGTAATTACTCAAAGGACATAAAAGCAATCTTCGGACGTGTGGACACGGGACCCCCAGAGAGGATAAAATAAACAGATCACCAGTCATATCAGCAGCATGAAGCAAATGTAGAATGTAGAAAATGTACATTTTCTTCGGGTCGGGATTCTCAAAAACAGGCTCAATGGGGATAACCTGGAGGAGCTTTTTTATACGAGGCCTATGCCCTGGGGCTCCTACCTGCCAACTGAATCAGCATTTTAAATCGGAGCGCGACTCAGACATTAAGATTCTTTGAAAAGAAGCCAGATGATGCAGCCAGGTCAGGGGTGGCATTAATGGCACATTCCAGAAAGTTCAAACCCAAGGTACTTCAGAAATCATCCTTTGCTGGGAAAACTGGACTTTCCCAAAGACTTTCCTCAGGACACTACTTCATCAGATGCTCTGAAAACAGAATTCTATGATCCAGTATATTGGGGGATCCAGTATATTCGTCTCCTGTGTATGCCCATCTTTGAGGCTTATGTGCATAGTACACGCCTCAAGACCTGTGACCAAGAAAACCGTTAACTTGGTTTAACCCAGTATTTTCCCCCAAAAGCTACTTTTTATTTTCATGGCATTTACCAACATCCTCTGGAGCTGCAGGAACGATGACTCCAGGTAAGGAGGCCAGGTACCGGAGCCCTGTGCAAGGGCATCTTGCGGCCCAGGCTCTTCTTTATCATGTATTAGGCACTGGGGGACCAAGACCTTGGAATCCTGGTTTTGATACTTCAGTTTTAAAATGATGGGGTTTGAGGGGTTGGTGGACGTGGGTCTTTACCAGTGTGAATGAATCAGGATGCTTTGACCTTTTGTTCTATGTTACCGTCATTTACTGGGTCATACGCAACTTTCAAGGGGCTGCAGAAACATTAATGATGGAAACCTCACTGCCCCACCTTCAGCAGAACAGAAGACTTTGGTATTGGCTCGAAACCCACATAGATTTAGGGCTTGGTCGTTGCCTTCCTCTGGGCACTAAAATGGAAGTACCAGTGACATATATTCTGTATAAGCAGAAGCCTCTGGAACAATTCCCTGGTTTGGCTGTGTTTCCCGACGCTTCCTCCAACCTGAGAACTGTGCCGCCAGAGAGCAGCTGCTCCAGCAACCAGGGCCGCAGGACTGGACGGCGCATGCGCGTGAGTCCAGTCAAGCCCAGTTTAGTCCTGGCGTAACCTGAGCAAGGAATCAATAGTCGTGATTGTAAACCAGGAAGATTTTAAGAATAATTTATTACAACTAAATGCAAGATAGCAACTTCATTTGGTTCCTGACTCAAGGAAAACAAATTAAAAAAAATGGATGATCACAGAAATTTCTATACTGACCGTAAGAAGTTGTGTCATTCAAAAAATGTAATGGAGATGTTTTGCTTGTGTTTAAATAAAGGATCCTTCCATTTAGTGATCCATACTGAAATACTTTCTGTGTGAAGTAAACTAACATGGGGACAGGGAAGTGTGTGGAGTTATAAATGAAAAATGTCTGACAGTTGATTATTGTTGAAGCTGGGAAAGGGTAATCGGGCCTTCACCATATTATTCTAGTTTGTATGTTTCTGAGATTTTTTTTTTTAACCATAAAGTTAAAAAAAGGAACATTCTCCCAAACTATTCTCTATAGGTTGAAAATTAATGAAGTTTCTTGTTAGAATTATAACAATCTTCTAATTTTATAGCATTGCCAATGAGCCATCCCGATCATAAAAGAGTCAGCCAGAGATAGCTAATAATTTCCACCGTGCAATTATTGTTACTATTTGTCTCAATGGGAATTGGTACATGTTTTGAGTTGGAACACTAAGAAAGAGAAATGAAGATCTAGAAAACTCAAAGGATAATTATCCTTCTTTGAATATTGACACACTTACATGTTTTTCCAGACGTAGATTTTGTGTAGGCGAGAGCTATTTGATTATAAAAGATCCGGTTTCTCCAAATTTTTTAGAGGTAAAAACTTCATTAATTAGCATCAAGGAAAATGGAGCATCTGTTGCTTTTTTGTCAACAGATTTTAATAATATTGAACACTGCTAATTGGATAGAACTGAAATATAGCTCTTTGTATGTTAAATTAAGATGGTTTCTTCTGTTGTTTTTTTTTTTTTCCCCCAGCAAATTTTATTTGAACCACGGCAACTCTTCAGAGTTTTCCTCAACCTCTTAAGTTAAAATGATTTTGTATACTTAGAAAAAGGATTCATGTCAGAAAATGCTGTCATGATTCTGTTGTGATAGTTACTGTGACCCTGTCAGAAGAACAGGCAAACTTGCTAACATTCCAGCTCAAGTGTTCTCTGGAATGTTTCTGAAGTCATAAGATGAAAGCAATACATTCAACAGGCTTGAGGAGAAATGACAATGCCGCACTGGTTAAAGACTGAATGAAAGACTTGCCAACACAGGAGTGGTAGGGATGGTAGATAGATAGCCCAGGCTTGCCAGTGCTGCCTCGCTCAAGGGACTCCCCTCTCTGAGTGTGCCTCTTGGGTTGCCCCACCCCACCACTTTTCACTCGTACTTCCTTAGCCACAGAGAGGCCACAGAAATTGATATCTGAGCCTCCTTCAACCCTCAGAAGCCAGGGCTTCTTTCCATCTTGTGGTTGCCAGGGTCTTCAGGGAATCCCAGCAGGGAAGACCTCACCTGAATAGTACAGCCTCAGCCTTGCAAGGTGCAGTCTGCATAGCCTGCCTCATGGACCTTGACAAGTGGCATTACCCTTCTGACTCTCTCTCACTTGAGTCTGCTGCTCAAGCCTTGTGCATATGTCTAGACTCCAAATTTCCCTTACTCAAGGCTAGTAGCATGGACCATGCTCTTGCCCGCTCAAGTCATAAGATTTGGCGACCATAAGAGGTTCTTCCCAAATCCTTCAAAACATTTACTCTTTCAAAGGGTACTTAAAGGTTTTCTTGAAAAAAAAAAAAAAATTTCCCTTAGAAATAAAAGCTTTTCAGGTAACATATTTGCCATAATGTCCATGTTCTCAATTCTTTCCTTAGAAGGCAGTCACGTTTACACACACACGCACACACACACACACACTCACTCGCATTCTCCTTCTATGTTCATAGCCTCTGAGTTACAAAATAATAAAAAACAACACTGTTTTTGGTTGGTTGGTTTGTTTAGTGTTAGTTGGTCCCTAATTCTGCATCTTGTTTTAGGGATTGTAGAAAACAGCACAATATTAAGGTTCTGGTATAAATTCTATTAAATTTAAGGCAAAATTCAAAAACAATGGTCAAAATTTTTGGAGCTCTTAGGTGCTATGAAGATGCAGAAACAGCTAAGATATTGTCCCTGATCTTGATGAGCCTAACTTCTTTAATAATAAGTACAGTCTATGGAAATTTGCAACTTTTCACTTTTTCATTTCCTAGATGCCTTCCATGGTTTCTTCTCTCCTGTGCCACAATTCTTTCTTGGCTCTGAGGGAAAAGGAGAAGGATACTGTTGAGGGGATGCTGTTGATGTTGAACAAGGGGAAAACAAAAGAACCAAATGATCATTTTGTACCATTTTACAACTAATAAAATACTTCCTGTTTGGTCCTCACGATCCTGAACCTACCCCCCACCCTTGCCTTTTGTCCACACCATTTCCTGGACCCCTTCTGTGTGCCAGGACCTGGGATATTCAGGAATGGAACAATCCCTACTTGGGCTTAGAGAAGTTTGCAGAAAGAGACAGATAAGTAAAATCGGTTGCCAAACAGTGTGATAGGTTAGAAGTTGGAGGTTAAAAAAATAGGTCTAGAGAAACTTGATTGGGCCCAAGTAAGTTTCAACTTTACTTAGTGAATAGAAATCTGAGGCACATTTGAACTGGTCTGAATTGAGTACATAAGAGAAAGCAGAACAGCACCATGGAAAGAGTGATAAAAGATAACTTGAGATTCAATTCTGCACTTCACTGCTTGTTAGCTGGGTGCTTTGAACAAATTACTTTGGGGTAGAAGTGATCAGAGGTCAGCGTGGGATAAGCATCTGGAAATGCTTGATGGAAGGTGAATCTTGAAGAGTAAGCAGCATCTGGTCGGCAGAGAAAATGGGTGGAAAGGCATTCAGACACTCGCTAGTTCACTAGCATGGAGGCAGGGGGTGGATTGTCCACTTGGCTAGAGCAGAGGACTAGGGCTGGTGGTGCTAGGCAGACAGCAGTGATTAAGGACTTCATTAGCCATTCTCAGTTCTGGGTGAAGCCACTGCAAGATCCCCAGTAGGCGTGACACATCACCTTTACACTTGCACAATGAATTAGAATGAGTTAGGACTACAGTGGAGGCAGGAGACCTGTTGGGAAGTTACAGAAGCTGCTTTGGCAAGAAAGGATGAGTGGCTGGACCATTCTGGGCACTGGCAGTGAGTATGGAAAGGGAGGGATGGGCCAAGAGGAATTTAGTATTCTACCCAACACTAGCACTGGATAGGTACATAGCTGCAGTTAACCTACGCAACACATATGAAGTAGCGCCTCCTAGTGGTGGGCACATAGTTTGAGGAGGCGATGGCATCTTGGGGGGTAGAAAAGTCTACTCTTCCTATGGGCAGACAGAGAGCTATGCTAGGTCACTTGACTCAACAAATGGAGGATTCTGCCGTCCCTTGCTCCTTTACCTAGTGTTAAATGATACAGAGTGCATGACAAACTCAAATGAGGACCTCGAGGCCCAGAGATGTTCAGCTAGTGAGATGTTCAGCTAGTTTACATCCTAGTAGTCTAACTGTAAGTGCCTATGTTTGTAAGTATGTGTGGTTGACATCATCACCTTGACTTTTACAGATAAGGAAACTGAAGCTCTGGGGGTTTAAAGCAATTTGCTCACCACTCAAAATCAAAAGTGGTAGAAAGGGAAATGAAACTCAAAATGTCTGTCTCCAAATCTCACTTTCCTAAAATCAAATTAACCTTAATAATTTCAAGTGGCAAAAATATGACAGAATCCAAGAAATTCTGGGCTAGTAATTCAGGGATTGAACACGGATGAATTGCTTTAAAATTATGAACTGTATATCTAAGAATATGATTGTGAAGCAATTAAATTGTCATCAATTTCTTGGCCATATTTTGAATGCCGAGGAAAAAATGCCTACCTTGCAAATTTGATACTTCTTTCCCCGTAATATTACTGAGGAGAATTATCTATAAAACAGAGGGCGATTTTGCAGTATTACAAGAGTTATACAAAGATACACTTGGGTACAATAAGTACTGTAATATTGGTGAAAATGACCCCTATCTTATGGAGAATTCCAATTGCCTGTGTTCCATAATTGTGTATTCAGATGCTAATTGCACGAAGCTCTTGCCACTGCTTTGAGGTGTGTTGACAACTACAGATCCTGAACTCCTGTGTCTTTTCAGCCCCAGAATACACAAAGTCATAATAATAATGATTCTAAAATGTCTGTCATCTAACGAGTCTTACATTCTTTCCACGTAATAACAGATAATTCATTTTTTCTACCACCCTTTTGAGACAAACAGTTCTTTTCTATTTATTTTACAATGAAACTGAGGTTGGGAGTAATTGCGAGCCATATACTACAGTGGTGATGGTGACAGGGATGATAAAGAAGAACACTTTTGGGGTGGTCCTTTGTGGACAAAAGAAACACATATCTGTGTGTGCTCTTCAGTACTGGCCAGAGCATTATGTGCAAAGAGTATGGCTTTGTCTTCACAGATAAAGAAATAGAGACTCAGGAAACTTGGGTTCCTTCACTCACTTATTCACCCATTCAGTAAGTGCCTGGTCAGTGGCCATTCAAGGTGCTGAAAACATAGTTGCTGACAACAGGGATAAAAATGTCTGCCCTGTGGAGCCTATCCTCTGGTTACCTGTTCTATTAGTCAGTTTGGGTGGCCGTAACAAAACACAGATGGGCAGCTTCAACAACAGAAATGTATTCTCTCACAGTTCTGGAGGCTAGAGTTCCAAATTCAAGGTATTGGCAGAGTTGGGTTCTCCTGAGGCCTCTCTCCCCGGCTTGCAGATGGCTGCCTTTCTGCCGTGTTCTCACATGGCCTTTCCTCTATGTGCCCACTTGCGTGGTGTCTCTTCATGTGTCCGAATTTCCTCTTCTGAGAACACCAGTCAGGGACTACACTAAGGACTTCATTTTACTTCTTCAAAGGCCTCTCCAAATACAGCCATATTTAGAATATGGGGTATGGTGAGGTAGGGCCTCAATATGTACTTTTAGGGGTAGACACAATTCAGCCTATAGCAACAGCCTACTGCGTCCCTCAGATAGCAGGTACTAGAGTCAGTGTTAATCTCTGTTTTTTTTTTTTAATTTTTTTTTTTTACATATTTTCTGAATTTAGAAGAAGCTGCCTCTTGCCCACCAGGTTAAGACCTAAAACATTGCTATCAGGTTGCAACAGGAGTGTACGTGTGCATGTGTGTGTTTGCATGCATCCACACGTGTGTGTGTGTGTGTGTGTGTGTGTGTGTGTGTGTGTGTGTGTTTATGACTGAGCTACTTACACAGAGGAGAAACTTCAGTTCAGGGCAATTGCCCTCTCGAGGCTGTGCTCCTGAGAACTTTCTGATTCATTACTTGGATCTCACCAATTATTCCTCCTCCTTCCACCGTCAGCCCTTGAACATTTTGGTTCTTCCAAATCTCTTCCGATGACTTCAAAATTCACGCCATTTAAAAGTAGCAGCTTTGACTATTCTTTAAGCTAGAGCTTCTTTCTCTTTGACATCAAGACTTTTCTTCTGTTAACTTCAAATATTTCCCCTTCTACACCAACCACTTAATGCTCACCCGTGGCTTAGCCTTTCAAACACCTTAATAATAATATATTTTGTGTGTATCTTTTTTATCAGTTTTAACTATGCTCTTCTGCCTGCTATGCTAGTATAAACAAGGCTATTAACTGAATGATATTGTTTTTAAAAAATGTCTTAAAAAGTCCTACTGCTTTTTTTAATGCTTCTTCTGAGCACAGGCAGATCCATACGATTGAAATTTCCATTCTGTGCTCTTTGGTATACTGCCTGTGAAATAAATAAAAGACAGCTTCTGCATTTGGTAGCCTTGAAGTTCTCCAAGTACTTTTACCTCCAAGGCTGAGTAAGTGAATGTTTTCAAGTGACTTAAGGAGACAAGGTTGGGGGATGTGCAGGGGGAGTGAGCTTGGCTGTTAAGTGAAACAAGGACAGGACTGGAGATATTCAGAACTCAAATTAAAAGAAGTAAGCAGAAGTGAGGAAGGAGAAAACACCAGAGTGGAACAATTTTATAATTTAAGATGCACATCTGGTAGCATTTTGATATTGTCATATGAACAGAACCTCTTATTCTTCTAATGTATTCAGACACGACATGGTGCTTTTCTCCTGAAAGAAGGGCAGATGACTTCACATGTGTCCCTTTATCTCCCACAAGCACCACCTCTGCACACGGTGCAGCTGTCTCTAGGGTACAACAGAACTACTATTTAACGAAAAATAATTGGATACCTTCTTCAGTGGTGAGCAGAAAGAAAGATACTTGGGACCCCACCAAAATAGTAAAAGCAGTCATTTGTGCAGATGAATTCTGGTCTAGCCATTAACTATTTTTGTTATAATAACAACTGTTTTAAAAAAAAGTCTTTGGACCTGTTTTTAATAAAAATGAAAATAGTATCCAGAAGCACCAAGAGCTATATTTCTCCTATAAATATGTACTTTCTTTATAGATCTAGGCATCTTGAGGCTTGAAGTTCTTCAGGGCAAATAATTCTGTGGTTCCCTATTTTTCATAGGATGAAAAAGTTCATATAAGATGTATATAATGACCTTTAGCTGTCTCAATATTAGGCAGATACGAGGGTAACTTCAAGAACCAAATGAGCAATGTGAGATGAGCAGGGGTTGGTGAGTTTTTTTTACAAAAAGCCAAATAGTAAATATCGTAGGCTTCATGCATCAGACCATCTCTGTGACAAATAGTCAGCTGTCGCTGAATTGTGAAAGCAGGCAGAGACAACATGTAGATGACTGGGTGTGGCCATATTCCAATACAACTTTCATTTATGGACCCTGAAATTTGAATGACACAGAATTTTCATGTGTCACACAATGTTCTTCTGATTTTTTTCAACCATTTAAAAGTGTAAAACAAGTTCTTTGCATGTGGCCTTGTAGGAAACCTGAGAGACGGTGTTATTGGCTGACCCCTGGGATGAAGGCTCATGGGACATCAGAACTTAGGCTATTTAGCAATATGTCACATTATTGATTGGAGTTGGAGAATGAAGGTATTCATATCAATATCACTGAACTATCAGGTAAATGAGTTGCTATATTGTTAGGATCTTGATTTTCTGCCACAGGTAGCCTAAATCTGCAAAACTGCCTGGTTCTCTTAGAATGTAACTCTACGTGGTAGAGACGATAGTTTGTTTTTTATCTATTTATTTTTGTTGGTTAAGTCCTCTGTACCTTTCTTCTCTCCCTATCCCTTCCTCCCACTTGAAGAGAATCTTTGGGATCCTGGTTCTCAGATCTTCTCTGAGAATTAAGAGGAAGACAGGATCATCGCAGTCTGGAGAGTGGAGGAAGGACAAAGTCAGAGAGGCTGGGCTGATTTGCTTATGAAAGTTTGGAGGGCATGAGAAAATAGGGCAATATCATAATGGCCAAGAGGGTGGAGCCAGTTCTGGATTTTAGAATGTGAGAAGCTGTATAGGAGAGAATTGAGGAAAGAAGGAAAGGAAATTGAGTAATGTTGTATATTATTGACTGATTTCCTTCTCCTGTTTTCTAGAAACATAAGTAAGTAGTAGAGTTCTCTTTAGAAGTTTACTTTTTGGCTGCTGGGCTATGTGTCTTTGTTAAGATTCCACACAGAGACCAGGCCACGTGAGGCTCCGGGATTTATTAGGTATAGAGCTGTCTAAATTTTCATAAAACGAATAACATCACATGCACAAAGCAACATATTTTATTTTTACTTACTCTTTCCTAGATATCTTGGAATTACTAAATATTTTATGGACTGTGACAAGAGTGCCCAACACTCACAGGGGCTATGGTTGCCGAAAAATAGGTTAATTAGAATTTTAGCTTTGGGCTTTGATGGTAATGATTGTTCGCTGTCTTTGCTTCTCCTAAGAAGGTTTGAGCCTTTGTTTTGGTTCACAGGTGGCGATCTGAGTTGGATTCCTCATTTGAGTAATGTGTTCTCTAATGGACTTAAAGAACAGCATTAGGAAAATAATTAATTTGAAAAGGTAATTGCCACTTCTTTGTAAATTAAGAAATATCTATTTATGTGCACAGACTCAGAAGAGTTATAACACATGATTCCTATCCAATGAGGACTTACTGTCCACTTAGTTCAGGTAACATGAAGTGGCGGAGAACAGAGAGTAGTCTGAGAATGAGGGCAGCGAGGCACCCTGGGTATAGATATAAATATCTGAGATATACAAGGTATCATAAATTGTTTAGAGCAGCTGCCAAAACTTTCATTAGAAACTATTTGAAACACAGAAAAACAATAAAAATCTGTGGAATGAATGAATGGGATAGCCTTTCTTCATTCTGTCTTGGGCCTGAAGCCACGGTTTAGGACTCACCCAGAAAACACATTGCTTTTGCAAAGAAACTGGTTTATTCCTCATCGTGTTCTTGACCATGACCGACGTCATCCACATGCTTTTTCACTCTGATAGGATCAGAGCACAAAAATAACTCTTCAGAATGCAATTAAATTTTAAAATAATTTAATACCTCAAGGACAGCATCCAAAGGAATGAAATTCATTTGCTCAGTTCTTTCAAATCTCAGGCTGCAATCAAATGATCGCCAAGATCCTCACCAATAAGAGCAAAGAATGGTTCTGAATAATCAAATTCTTGCAGATACACACCTCCTTCCCAACACACCCCTGTTCATTGCTTATACCTTGGATGTAAAAAGATTTTGATCAAGATTTTCTATACTCAAACTGCTACCCCAGGTTTGCTCATCCATGTACTGTCTGATATCATTGTGGGTACAGTTGTCTGTAATAGTAAAGCTAAGCTTATATCTAACTCAGATAAATAGCACCGAGGAGTGCAGTACATTCTGTTATTTATTCTTTGAGCATGCTGAGGTCTCAATTATAAATTGTATGAATTTATCTTCAGTTTATGTAATGAAAGCCTCATGTATACCACAGAAACCTAGAAATACTCTCAAAGAGTCATTCATGTTCTGTTTGCATTTAAATACATAGCATGTCTCCAAACTTTTATTTGACTGTGAAGGCATGCCTTAACTTTGTTTCCTCTAGCTCCCCAGAGGCTACTCATGAATGGATATTTTCTATTTATAGGCCCAGAAGTGAGTTAATCAGGACACAGTTAGAAACCCAATTCCCCTCATGTGATTGGATCTTTAATTATTCTTGGTACCAACAGATTCGGTGACTCCTGTGCTGGGGTTTCTTGCAGTGTGAATCCTTACTCTGTTTTGTTGGGTTCAGCTTGTGTTTATTTCCCTTGCCGATCCCTTGTGTTCTTTCCTGAGACTGAATTCAGACGCTGCTTGGGGAGGTCCTGAAACCTTATGGGAAGAAGGCAGCTACTGAAAAAAATACATCGACTTAAAATTCTATACCTATTGGAAGTGTCTTTCAAAAACCAAAACGAAATAAAGACATCTTCACACATGCAAAAGCTGAAAGAATCCATCACTAGCAGAACAATATAAGAAAATGTTAAATGAGGGCGACTGGGTGGCTCAGGGAGTTGAGCCTCTGCCTTCAGCTCAGGTCATGGTCTCAGGTCCTGGGATCAAGCCCTCCATCGGGCTCTCTGCTAGGCAGGGAGCCTGCTTCTCCCTCCCTCTCTGCCTGCCTCTCTGCCTGCTTGTGATCTCTCTCTCTCTCTCTGTCAAATAAATAAATAAAATCTTAAAGAAAAAAAAGAAAATGTTAAATGTAGTCTTTTTGGGAGAAGAATAACATATGGATATATGGATAGGTAGAGAAGGAATGAGGAACACCAGAAATAGTTAAAAATGGGTAAATACATCCCATTTTTCTCATTATTTAAATCTCTTTAAATTATAATTGGACATTTAAATAGGATAATAACAATGTACTTAAAGTAACAAGCTTGACACCGCTAGCATAAGGACCATAATGAGATAAAAGGGAGTCTCCTATTATAAAGTTTTCATACTATATATGAGTTAGTATAATATCATTTTATACGGTAAGTTGTGGTAAGTCAGAAATATATTCTGTAAACTCTATTACCACCACTGTAAAAACAATATATTTATGACTAGTAAGTCAATAAAAAATAAAATAAACTCATAAAAATAAGAAGTTTAAAAAAAGTGGGGGGAGCAAATAGGAAAACCAAGAGCAAGATGATAGACTTAAACCTTAGGGTTCTGATACTCAAATGAAGTAAGAGTGGTCTAAACACCACACGGATAGGGTCAGGTTGAATACAAAAACAAGACCCAGCTCTACGTTGTCTGCAAGAAACTTATTGTCAATGTGAGGACAAAACTAGATTAAAAATGAGAATGGAAAACAATATACTATATTAACACCAATTAAAGGAAATCTAGAATAACTGTATTATTATCAAAGTATATTTCAGAACAAAGTATTACCAAGGACAAAGAAGAACATTTCATAGTAAGAGAGGAACCAATTTATCAAGAGGCCAAAATATCCTAAATGTACATACTCAATGACAGAACTCCAGAATATGTGAAGAAAAAATGAGAATTACAAGGAAAAATGGACAGATTCATAATTATAATCAGAAATTTCAATACACCTTTGTCAATAATTGATAGAAGAGATAGAAAATCAATAAGGACATAGAAGACTCGAAAAACATTATCAACCAACCCTATCCGGTTGATATTTGTAGAGCTCCATCTAATAATAATACTATGGTCATTATTGTTGAGTGCACACAGAGCACTTACCAAGACAGACCATATTCTGGGCCATAAATCAAGTCTCAATAAATGGAAAAGGATACACATGATGTGAGTAATTACAAAGTAGGTTCTCTGATCACAATTCAATTAAATTAGAAACTAATAACAAAAAGATCTCTGGCGAACTCTCAAATATTTGGAAACTAAATAATCTACTTCTAAATAACCCATGAATCAAAGAAGAAATCAGAAGTGAAATTAGAAAGAATTTTGACATGAAAACAAAAACAAAAACAAAAAACCCCCGAGAGCACAAGATGCCAATATTTATGTAATACAAAGTAGCACTGTGGCAAAAACCCAAAGTATGAACCATGACATGAGAAGAGAAGAAACATCTCAAAGAAATAACCTCAGCAGAGAACCATGACACATGGCTACATTTAGAAAGACTGACAATATCAAGGTGGTGAGGGTGTGAAGGAAATGGAACTCTCATGAACTGTTCGTGAAAATATAAAATGGCACAGCCACTTTGGCAGTTTCTTAAAACTTTTAAACATATGCTTCCAAGATGATCCAATGATTCTACTCCATGAGAGAAATAAGCATATACTCATACCAATATTTATTTAGGAATATTCATGGCAGCTTTATTTGTAAACAACCCCAAAGGTCAATAGCCAGTGAATGGATAAATGAGTTGTGGCATATTCATATTATGGAATATTACTCAGCAATAAAGAACAGTGAATTATTGATACACAACAACACAGATGAATGTCAAAATAAGTAGGCTTAGTGGAAAAAGCCAGACAAAAAAGAGTCCATATTGTATAATTTATATAAAATTTATATTTACAGAACATTTATAGAAATCTTACATATACACATACATATGTACATACATACATATATAAAATGTATAAATTTTATGCATTTATAAAAAATTCTAGAAATAGCAAACTCACCTGTAGTGACAGAAAGCAGATGAATGGTTCTGTGGGGACAACAGGAAAGGAGAGAAAAGGAAGGGGTTACCAAGGGGCATGAGGGGATTTCGGGGTAATGGTTATATGCACTATCTTGATTACAGTGATGGTTTCATGGTTGAATACATACATCAAAATGTATAAAGTTTTATTTTTAGGGGGTGCCTAGGTGGCTCAGTTGGTTAAGCGCCCAAGTCTTGATTTTAGCTCAGGTCATGATCTCAGGGTTGTGGGATCAAGCTCTGCACTGGGCTCTGTGCTCTGCAGGGATTCTGTTTGAGACTCTCCCCCTCCCTCTCCCTCTGCTCCTCTCCCTGCTCATGCTCTTTCTCTCTCTCTCTCTAAAATAAATTAAAAAAAAAAATTCTTTGTTTATGATTTATTGTCATTTGTGCTTAACCTCTCACCAAAAAATCCTACCACCACAATCTTCCTAACATATCAATTGTGATTTTTTTTTTCCTCATTTATCAAAAGCTTAGAGAGCATTAGGCTCAGTGTTAGGAGCAGAAAACTGGAACAAATCAAACTGGGTTTAGCTTTCAGTGAGCCTTCAGTCTTGGAAAATTCATAAAGAAGCAACTTTTATGTAGGGCTTGGTAATCTATAAGATATTGATTTTCACAGTATTATCTCATTTGAGCATAATTATTTTTAACCTAAGGTATCAACCACATTTCAAAGGAATACACATATAAACATAAAATAGGAATTTGACCCTACATACAGTTTTGGGAGCAGCTTATGCAATCTATGTGAGACTTGTTTTTGGGGATGGTGCAGGAAATGAAAGTTCTCAGCTGGAGTCTTTGGGAAGAGAAGGTGGACCTGGACAGGAAGTGGAGGTAGACTGGAACTTGAGATGGTCTCTCCCCACCCCAAAGCCTATAACTTCGAAGACACAGGTGTCCCTCAGTATGGCATGAAACACTCACGTGGCCCAGAAGTTGAGCAAGCTGGAAGTCAGCCCTGTGCTACACATGAAGACATTTTAAAAATAAAAAACAACATCTATGAGTTGTGATAGTATCCCAAACTCCACTCTGCCCCTTTTAAGAGTTAAAAGCAAGATGGCTGGCTGTTGCTCCATTTCCACTTTCCAAATCTTGAGCAAAACTTCTATTGTGGACCAAGTAGGGAATTCTAGGATGAGTAATTCAATTTAGTTTTATTGACACAATCCAAATCTCCCCCTTTTTTGTGTGTATCTACATATGAGTGTGTGTGTGTGTGTGTGTGTGTGTGTGTGTGTGTGTGTGTGATTTAGATTGTATCGGTATGGTTGAATGACATGACCTAGAATTCCTTTCCTGGTCCACAAGAGAGCTTTTGTGTGTATGCTCACAAATAAATACTACATAATATGTTGTATGAATCAGACGTATGATTTTACATTTAGTACTTTTGGAGAAGCTCTTCTATGAGGAATAATGACCATTGCCAAGCATGTGTGGTGTGCCAGGATCTGTGCTGATAGCTTTACATACATTATGTAGTTCTATCCTCAAGTAATTCTTTGTATTTGTGTCATCATCACCATTTCATAGAGGAGAAAACGAGGGCAGAGAGGCTAAGTGACTTGCCCAGGGTTAGATGTTAGCAGGAGGCAGAGAAGGCCTTCAAACCCAAAGCCTGTGTTCCTAACATATGCTCTAAACCTACATGGCAATTCAGTAAGACAAAAATAAAAAACAAAACTAAAAAATATAAATAGTAAATCACCAGAACATTTTAAAATAACCAATTAAAGAACTTTTAAAACATGGCAATGTTAAACAAATTGAAAACCCTTGGAGATAAGTAACCATTCGGATCACATTTTGAAGATTGTAATCTCATCTGTGTAGGACCCTCTTTAATTTGCGCTGAGTACACACACTCCTAAAATATATGCCAACACCATGTGAATGTTTCCTGACTTCAACTTAAAAAAAAAAAAAAAGAGGAATCAGAATAGCCTCCGTGGATCAGGGACAGGCTGCTGGGTGGGGGAGGGAATCTGGTGGAAGGAGAGAAAAGCAGGAGCCAGAAACTGAGAGCCCCCAAACCTGTAAACTAGAGAAGCCTGAAGCTGAGCGAGAGATATGCAAATATGGCAGGGTCTGTAATGAAAAATCTCCTTTATTAAACTGCGCTTTATCTGGGAACAGTCTTCCTTTTAGGAACATATCCAAACAGAGATAAAGGCATCTCACTATCCTCATTAAACTGTGCATGGTTTGATGCAATCAGACTTGTATAATTTGCATATGGAGCAGTTTAATCTAGCTCATCCTGTCTTGCACCTATTGTTAATCACGCTTAGGCTTCCCTCCTCCCTCCCCCTCCTCCTCCACTAACCCTTTGATTTAAGCAGATAAATGAATAGACATAAGGACATCAACATCTTTGTGAGTGATCATCAGCCTTGTATATTCAGAATATCCCTTGGTTTGCTGATTAGGTCTTGGTTGTCATTCCGTATGTTTTTGATAGTGTCCGTCTTTGCTAATTTAGAAAAAGCTGTATATAGCACATTAAGATGGCAGAAAAATATGATTATCGCTCATTGTGGGCCCACGAAGCACCTTTGAGTCAGTATGTGAGATCTGTGTAAGCTTTTAAGAATATGAAAACTTTGTAATCACTTCCTGGCAGTAAGTATGCCAATAACATGCAGTTATGAAGACGGGTGCAATTTGATATTCTATGTGTTGGTTTGGGTGAGTATGAGAATTATTCAGAGACTTTGCTTTGGTCAGTTATAATGCTTCCCATTAGTTATATTAAGGGGGTAAGTATGGAGAGTGGGAAAAAGGAAGCAGTATAAGATTTCCTTTATCTCCTGGGCTGCCTGGGTGGTTAAGTGGGTTAAAGCCTCTGCCTTCAGCTCAGGTCATGATCCCAGGGTCCTGGGATCGAGCCCCACATTGGGCTCTCTGCTCAGCGGGGAGACTGCCTCCTCCTCTCTGCCTCGCTCTCTGCCTACTTGTGATCTCTGTCTGTCAAATAAATAAATAAAATCTTTGAAAAAAAAGATTTCCTTTATCTCCTATCAACTTTGACTTAACCCCAAATCCTAAAGATATTTTCCATCTGTCCCTTCACACTCTCTCCCTGTGTTGAAGGTAGGGGAACCGCACAGGAAAGAAGATGGTGGGAGATTTTCTCTGAAGTGACTTGCATCTATCGAGCACTCATGGAAACCAGCAAAGGTGTCTGTGAGAAAGCCTTATTCATATCATCCCCACCATGGGATAGATTGTGTTGTTGCTTGGAAGTGAAGATCCTGCCCTCAAGAGACATGTAAGGAAGTACAAATGTATCTCAGGGCAGAACCCTGAAAAATTTAGAAGCATGAGGTGAGTAACATTGAAATATTTTAGTCAGATCTGTACAGGACTCATTATTTTGCTCTGCTTGCCCCCACCTCAAGTTACAGCAGGTAGTTCATTGTGAGAAGACACCCTCATATCAGAGGTTCGAGGGCAAGAGGATGTGGGGAGCAAAGGGGAAGGCCCTGCCCTGTCTGGCAGGGACAGCCTTCCTGAGGGTGAGGAAACAGTAAGGAAAAAAACAGTTCCAGGCTTTGGGAAATAGTAAACTTGGGGGAAGTGGATGGTATTTGGAATGTAGTCAGTAATGGTCACAGAAAGGTGTTAGGGCATTAAGTAAAGCAGGGAAGAATGCAAGAATGATTAGGGGAAGGAGTGAGTTCTCATGAGGAAGATGATGGAGATGATCTTCTCTTAGGAAGTGAGGAGTAGTAGCGGAGTACATTCACCAACATTCACTTCCCTCATTCCACTCTGGGTCTTCAGGAGATAGACCTATTATAGGATACATTCTGAGTTTGAGGTCAGATACACGTGGGTATCCAAATCTTGTCCTCTGGAGGACCAAATAGGAAATAGCAACATGAAAGTCCATGAATTACCTCATTTAATTTTCTCCATACTGAGGCTGTTAATACTATTATCATCATCCCTATTTTTACAGATGATGTAAAGGCCTTGGGAAGGCACCTCAGGTAGCTCGCCAAAGATTGCTCAGAAATTTGTTGGTTTGGGCTTTCCAACATCTACCGTCATGCCTCCACTTCCTGTTAGCCCCTGACTTCCTTTAAGGAGAACTGCTTCATGTAGTTAGTGTGGGAGAGCGATTCTTTTTTTTTTTTTTTTTAAGATTTTATTTATTTGACAGAGGGAAACTCAGTGAGAGAGGGAACACAAGCAGGGGGAATGGGAGAGGGAGAAGCAGGCTTCCCACTGAGCAGGGAGCCTGATGTGGGGCTCAATCCCAGGACCCTGGGATCACGACCTGAGCCAAAGGTAGATGCGTAATGACTGAGCCACCCTTAGTGCCTGCCACTTATGCTTCCCTCTCAAGCCACCTCTGACCACAGAAGCTGTAGGGGCAAGTCCTTTGTTTAGTTGCTCCTGGCACACACTGGGGCAGGCATGGGACTCAAGTTTATCCCACTGGTCCTGGACACACAATACAAAACATGTTGGGAGCAGGTATTCATAGCAGCAGTGGTCAGCCTTTTTTATGGTCCAACCTGTCCAGAGGCTGTATTTCCTCGGTTTCTGCCTGCATTCCAGCCCCAGTTTTTATGGCTTGCATTGATTTTAAGCACCCCACATATCCTTAAAATAATGACTCTTCTTCCAACAGAGCCAGAGAACAACTGTTACCTTGATCCTCAAGTTCAGGGCATCCCTGCATCCCTTCATTCTCCCAACGACAAGAGGTCCTCATTCTTGCGTCATGATTTGGTGATGCATTTGCTCATTTCTCTGCTGTACTCATATAAATCCCACCCACTGGTCAAGTTTCAGTTGCTTTTCCTAACTACTCTAGTCCTGATGGATTTTCTGTTACCATAGCCTACTGTACCCCAAATGTGGCTCAGACCATTGAGCATCTGCACTGCTTATTACACTGTCCAACGAAGGCATTCTAAACTCATGGATGCATTTATTTATTCAACAATATTTGTTATCCACCCGAACTCTTCTAGGAGCTAATGATGAAGTGGGAAATACACACTATAATCATGTGACATGTGCTTCCAAAGAGGAAGTAAGAGTTCTATGGGAAATTTTGATGGGAAGTCTAACTTCATCCTGGGCCAAGGGGAGATCCAGAGGTGTATGAAATTTCTAAAGTGTAGTACGGAACTGCATACACATTCTAATTTTTCTAAAGCAGGCCTCTGTAACTACCATCAGATTCTCAAAGAAGTCCATGACCCCTAAAATATTAAGAACCAAAACTCTAAGCAAACATGCTAGTCTTGTCTCGCAATGAGTAAAATCTCTTTGAGTTAGGGAACTGTCTTGTGAATTTCATCTGTTCCCTAGGTGATCTACCCCAACAGTGCTAAGCATATAGTAGATTCTCAATATTATTGATTCCCAAAAGACTTGAACAAATAAAAAACATTGTTTCAAAATGTCGGTCAAGAGATGCCTTCCAGTCATGTTTTTCTAAAATTCAAATTGAATCATCATGTATGTTTTTGAACATCATGTAGTTCAGAACTGTATTGCCTGAGATAAAAACATGACAGGGAGGAAACGAGATCATTCTTAACTTCTGGATTGTGATTTTAGTCCGAAAGCTGTAATTTTCAGTGCCTGCTGACCCTGTTTTTGGATGTCAGGCTGTTGCCCTACATTGTCTGTGATCTTCCAGGGTGAGTCTCAGGCAAGAGCGTTTTAATTTCATCATTGCCTCAATAGGTAACTATCCCTGCTCCCCATATTTGGTGCCAAGCTGGGAGGAATACAAAATGCCTTTCTCATTCATAATGATTGCTATCAGACTTCTGGGAGATCTGATTGAAAAAGTGAGTCCTCTGGCCAGACAAGGAATCTGGAAATTAGCTTTTTATAGTTTCGAGAAGCCTTGGAATGAAAGAAGATGTTAGGAGAACAAGTGGCAAGCAGGTCAGAATCAATATTTATTGGCTTATTAAAGAAAGGGGGATGTTGGGAACTAGTGTCTCTCCACATGTGTGGGCTGGGGAATAAGAGTTTATACATGCCAACTGCTGCCTGCCTGTGGATACCAACTGTTAGGGTCAAGCATTCTCACTTTTCTTATATTGACAAGCTTTGAAGTTTCTCATTTAACATGCCTTGGGGCTGTGTGTTAGACCTTCAGGTGTTAATGTGGTCATTATTACACTAGGAATGAATCCTAGTTTTTTTTTTCTCTTCTCTCTCTCTTCACCCTACCCTTTCTCCATACGCTTTCCCCCCCTCCTCCGTTTTAGCATTTAATCTGTGTGGGGAATAATCCAGTAGGATTTCAGTCTTCAAAGATAGCCCATCTCTGGGTTAAGGAAATCGTGGCTGTGCTCTGGAATCTGTGTCTCACTTGGGGAAGGCAAGGCACAGAGTACATCACCACCCAGTGACCTGATGAGAATGATTTCCCCCACACTAGGAGGAGGTCTGTGAGGGTGTACTTCCCAACCCTCACCTCTCCTTTTGTCTCTTCTTCCATCTCCAATAAAAGTCTCCATTATTGCTGATACTAGATATTCCTCCTGTAAAATTTCTTCTTTTGGATCCAAGTGCTCTCTAGGGTGGAGAAGGATATATACACTAAACTGTATGTGAATCTCGGCAAACCATATTAACTCATGCAATTCAAACACTGAAGACAACTTTTATTGAGCAGCTAGTCTATACTTGACACTGTACTGTATGCTTTATCTAGGTCGATGCATATCATTTCCTCCAAAATCTTCAGTAGCAACCTCCCTCATGACATCAATTACATTTTTATGTTGGCTCAAAACTTTTCTCCTGTATCATGTGTACATGTATGGATAAATATAAAATAAAATGTAAATGATAAGTTTTATATGAATAAAAGTAATAATAATTAAAAAAAAGTTTTTTCTGAAGGTTATTTAGTTGAGAAGCAATAGGACCAAAATTTGAATCAGTATAATCTTGCTTCAAATTTAAGATCTGGGGTGCCTGGGTGGCTCAGTGAGTTGAAGCCTCTGCCTTCGGCTCAGGTCATGATCCCAGGGTCCTGGAATTGAGCCCCAAATTGGGCTCTCTGCTCAGCAGGGAGCCTGCTTCTCTCTCTCTCTGCCTCGCTCTCTGCCTACTTGTGATCTCTCTCTGTCAAATAAATAAATAAAATCTTTTTAAAAAATTTAAGATCTTTCCATTATACAAAGAGAAATAAAACTGAAATCACTATATATATAGATAGATATACATGTGTATCTATCTATATGTGTATCTATATATAGATATATTTGAAATACTTGATTAAAAATATATTAGTTCCCTCATATATCTAACTTCCCTACATTTGTATTGGGACAGATTGTTATAAAGTGTAACACCTAAATATTATTGAGGACTAAGAGACAGAGAGATTCACTCATTTAGTGTTATAAAGTGTCTACTCTGGGCTAGGAAATTTTCTAGTTGCTGAGGAGATAGCCATCAACAAAACAAAGATTCCAAGTCTCTGGGGAAGCTCACATTCCAGTGGGGGCAAATAACAAAAAATATACATGTGTGTGAAATATAGTATGTTAGAGGGTTACCAGTGCTATGGAAAACATAAATCATGGGTGAGCAGTGGTGTAAGGAGGATGAGTGAGAGGCAATTATAAATTATGTAAGTTGGAATCCATCTAGAAAGCTACCTAATGTGCTTTTAAAAGAGAATAAGAAGAACAGAAGACAGTGAGTACAGAAAAGTCTCTTGTTGTACCTGGGTGGCACTTTCAGTTAAGCGTCTGACACCTGGTTTTGGCTCAGGTCTGATCTCAGGGTTGTGGGATCAAGCCCTATATTGACTCAGCTCACTCGGAGCCCTTCATCCCTCATGATACAAGAAAAGGAAACAAAGGATATGGGCACTGCTATGGGTAGCTAGGCAGATGTGGGGGTGAGAATGTGCTGAAGTCCTCAGTGAATGGCTTCCATTTTCCATGGGTGCAAGAAGCAAAGTTATCAGATGAGAGCGCCCGTGAGAGGGGAACGTTAGAAGATGGGAGATGTGAAATCATCATCTAAGGGGTAGGGGTACCTTAGCGGGATCTGAAGATCTGAGATTAGTGATCATGAATTTTAAGTGAAAATAGCAAGTTAAAGATTCATGTAAAAAAGTTATGTGGCAATTCCACTCTGCCCCAAACTCATCCCAACACTCAAGGTCTTGGAAAATTGGAAGGGAGTGAATAAGTAAGAAAGAAGTGACAGACCAAAATCAGGATTTGCTCAAGTAAAAATTACCTACACCCATATGTATAGGCCCTATGAAAATATTCATCATTAAGAGTCTTAGTTCTTCCTTCATTGCAATGACCTATCTGCTCAAGTCCTTTGTGGGTAGGACTCCTATTATCACTCTGGTCAACTGGTTATCCTTGGTTGCATATCTGTTTGGAAAAGATCCCCCAAATTTCTGTGGGTTTAGGTGGTCAACTGCAGTCTTTGTGACTTCTTATATAAGTGTCCTAGAAGGCCAAAAGCACCCTTGAATGTTGAAAGTGGATATCTGGTTTCATCTTGCTGGTAAGAGAGCAAAAGCCTAGAGAAGGAAAGTGATTTGCATAAAGTCATCTAATTTGGGACAGAAGTGGTGCTGGTAGCCAGATTTGAACCTCCTGTCCATTGTTCCTTCCAGCACATCTCTCAACTGGTTCTTGGGACTCAAGACAACTGCACAACTTCTTTCAACTATGAAGTGAGAAGTGGCTCTTGTGCTGGATTTTACAATGTCACTTCATGCCAGACACATAAGCCATACTGATATGAAATTAATTTCATTTTTTGCCAGTGCTCTAACAACTAGTGATTTAAATTATGACACCTTGAGAGAACTAGCTGAGACGTGAGATTTTAAGATTTCATCACGAATCAGGATGATCGGGACAACAGTGAGAATTTTCAAATTGGCAATCATAATTGGACCCCTTCTCCTCCTTTCCATGACATTCCATGTTATAATGCTTCATCCTAAAATTAAGAATTGTACTTCTAATATGTCCAGTGCCCACTCACATCAGACTGGCAGTGTGAATTCCAGACCTTCCATTAGACCAATTATCGCTAAATGTGAAAAGTAGAATAGCATACTACCCACTATATAAAAATTTTAATTTTCCCAGTAATAATGGTGCACCTACATGGGAGAGAACAATATGAGGAGGAAACGATTATGGGGGCAAGTCATAAAAAACACTTCTGCTTAGTTTCCCATAAGTATGTAGTTAACTTTTGTCATTGCTGTGAAGGAATTAACATTTTCTGAGACATACATTTTTCTTCAACCCATAGCATAATTACTTACTTTCTTCAACAAGTTGGGATTTGTGTGGGCTGAAGCACAGAAGATGGAGCAATGGGTTGTTCCCTGAAGGGAATGACCGATTACCTGATGGACTTGTCTACATCACTTGTTACTCTGTAGTGAGCACAGGCAGGCTGGCTTCAATGCAAAGTTCCCAGGGAAGCGTGGCTTAGAAATTTAAGCAGAATGAATGAGCGTGATTTTATTCATAAGTGTAGCTATTTGAAACAATGATGGTGATTCTCAAGTGAGTCTCAAGTGTGTCTGGTTGTGAATCTAAACCTGGAGAAGGAGAAACTACACTCTTGTTGCCATAATGTATGCATCAGGGACATCTTTATTAGAGCAAAGGTCTACTTCCAGGTTCCCGAAGAACCTGTCATCCTTATAGTTAGAGACCTCTACAGATCCAAGGATGTCTGTCTGTGCACATATGTGTGCACACACATACACGTTGGCTGGTTTTGTGGGGAGTGACTGAGATGGAGAAAAGACAATCATTTGAATTATAATGTTATATAAAGAAATACAAATCTATAGATTGTGGGGACAATGGTTGTTCTCCCTCCCAAACCTCTGAGAGGGTTTTATTACAAAAGATCTCTGGAGTACCTAGAAGACATCTTGGAGGGACTTAGTAATGTCACCACAGCCCTCTGTTTTTCCTTCCTGCCTCATACTGCATATCTAAGAGAATGGCCAGAGATAATGGTTGCTTCAGATACACTCATCATTTCATACATGAAACTTCTTCATGTACTAAGTCCACACTCCAAATCATGTCATCTTTTCCATCTCTGTGTAAGACATTTACATTGACATTGCTGTGCTCACTGTGGACTCTCAGCAAATATTTGGATGTAATATTTGGATGTAAATGGAAGACCATGGGCTCTTAAATTTACCTAGCTTGTTCTGACAAGATGAAATAATTGATAAAGTTTTTGATACTGGGCAATAGACCTTGTGCAAAAAAAAAATGGGTTTTTACCCTGACTTATTTCAAGTACTTAGTAACTTGGGGTATCCTTGAGGAAAATGATGGGCTCTTCGGGGTCACATGAGATAATCCAGTATATTCTATAACCACTGTCTTCCAAAATTCCTGATTGGTTCTAATAGGAGGACTTGGTGGTGAAGGAAGAGATGATCTTCTTCATGTAAATGATCATCTTTTTGCCTTGGTGGGAAATAATTAATAGAAGTAACAACGATTACTGACTGGTGTTGACAAAAAGGCTTTGTGAAGTCTTAGAGATGAAGTGACTAGTTTTCATCTGTTTAGGTTGTCATTGCAGTAACTGTCCAGAGGTCCAGGTTTTGGGCTACAGTGGCTGAAATGGTCTATGTGGGGTTTTCCTTGGTGAGGAATTGAACCGTGATATCTTGGAGAAGTAAATTCACCAAAAAGAGAATTGAAGGAGTCCTTCTGAGATAGCAGTAAGACCTCCTCATATGTTAGTTTGAATATAAAGTCATCAATTAATCACTAGTTAATTTAAAAGACATTCGTTAGGCTATTGTGCTGGGTATTAGGGGTATTCGAAGGTAACTATGATAGACCCTTGTCAGCAAAAAGCTTACAGTCTGAAGAGGAAAGCAGGCATTCACAAATGATCTTTTTGTAATTTTAAGACAAGGTAAAAATCAGTGACAGAAAGGTGTAAATGGAAAGTAATGCTAACACATTCCAGGTGAGTGCCTGCAGGCATACACAGGACATGGTCCTTATGCTTTCAGAACGTGCTGTCCACTTGTAGCAATGACAAGTCATCTTACTGTTTCAAGAAAGGATAAGGCAGCTGGCATAACAATAATTGCAGTGGGTTTTCATAAAAGAAAGATGTCTGTTCCAGCTGGGGTGATCAGAGAAGCCCTTACTGCTGAGGAAGGAATTGAGTCTACTCGTAGAAGCTGTCTCTCTGACAGATGAAAGGGACAGAATAAGAGGCACCTCAAATAGTGAAAGAAATGAGAAAATAAAGGGCATGTTCTGGGCTCCATGTCTGTGATTCCCGCAAGGAAGCACCAAGAAATTCTGGTCAGGGTGACTCTGAAAAGTTTCTAGTGTAATGGTAGATTCTTGGGTCCCCTGAGAAGGAGTGACACTTTGTCAAGTGTGCGCAAGGTTCTGTTCACCATCCAGGTCTTTACAATCTGCAAAGGAAGGTTGATTTCCATAGGGGAATGAGGAAAGGCAAGATGAGGGACTGACTGGGGTCAGATCAAAGAGCCCTGAGTGACAAGCTGAGGCTTTTGGTAAAAAGAGGTGCTGTCCTCCTCTTTCCAGAGGCCACTCTGGTACTTCTCCAAGTTGATGGTGATAGGTGTGGCAAAAGTTGTTTTAATTTGGAGAGGTAGAGGGACATCATCTCTTCCAGCCCTGGGAAGCTTCTGGAGCTCTCTGACTTGGCATCCTAAAATGGGTGTCAGAGTGATTCAGGCTTTGTGAGCCTTTCCATGTTTGCTGCAAGGGATCTGAGCTGCTCACTTAGCCAATGACCCTCACCCAGCCTCCCGAGGACCTCAGGAACCACCTTCAGGGTCATCATGGGCCACACGGGAAGAAGTGAACATTTGGACCAGCCTTGAGTTTTGTTAGAACCAGCCAGATAGTGGGCATGACATCTGATCTTAGTTCCTTAGTTCTCTTTCGTCATCTGCAACCTCCCTTCCTAACCCCTTCCTCTGCCTCCATCATTTCCACCTTATGATAGCACAGGTACAACCACACAGAGCGCTCTCCCCATCTCTAACACAATGAATGCTGCTGTCAGTTCAGATAAGAGCACCCACCGGATAGAATGGCAATATTTTCAATCCTGGTAAACATGATCATAAGTTCAGTTTATTAATATTGCAACAGTTGCACTAAATGAGATCACTTGGCTAACAAAACATTTATCAACAAAACGCTGCCACCTACTGAAGTTTTGCAAACAGCCCAGATGATTGGATACGATCACAAATTCACTCTGTCACAAGCTTATGGTCTTTTCTGAAATCATTCTGAAAAAAAGAATGATAACCAGCAAAACCAGACAAGACATCTCTTTCGTGCAGTCTGTTAGAAAGTGTCAGAGTAAATCCTGCAGAGTGGCATCCAAACAGAGAAAAAGGTGTGGGGGCCCTTGATGTTTAGTTGATTATGGAATTTTCTAGTAGGGTCTGGGATGCTCCCAAATGACTGCTAGCTAGGGCTATGTCTATTAAGAAAATGTTCTTTATGTTCTTTACAAATTGATTTGCAATATTGATGCTCAATCTGCAGACAAGGCACATAAAAATGCCTCGATTTTTATTTTTATTTTCTGGAAAATAAATATATTTGGTACCAAGAAACATCCCAAAGAAACTTATGATGACAATAAAAGCTATTTTTCTACGAGAATATATAACTCTGGAGATACAGTTTCATTCAACGCTGCTTAAACTATGGGAACCACATTAGAAAGGCATAATGAAGTTGTGTGGGGCTTAAGTTTAGACCACTTTAGTAAGTTATGAGAGAACTAATTTGTGGTGCCAAGGGGGAGTCAGGGAAACAAAACAAAACAATGATGATTTCTGTGTGATTTATTTCTTCTAAAGCTAATAGTCACTCTTCTTTGAAAATTCTTAGGACATCATTTTGAAATGCTGAATGACAAAACAGGGCTCTCGGTACCATGACTCATACTCACCTCCCGCAGCTCAATTCTGGAGCAAGCAGTGTTGGCCAGAAAAGAAAAGAAAACATGCTTGAATTCCTGTGTCTGCTTCTCACTCTAGTTTACGTAGATGGGAAAGCGTCATTTCTCCCACTATACTGTGATGTTCTCAAGGGTATGGTCCTTGATCCTTGGGTTTAGGACAGCGGCTTGTACATTGCAGGCACCATGAAATGAGACATTGATGAAGTTAGTAGGTCTGAGATATCTATGTAGTAAGCCACACCAATTTTAGAGAACTAATTTTGTAGATTCCTAGCATCTACGGGGGGTTTTAAGGACTCCCTTTTCTCTCTCTACCTCTCTCTTTTTCGGGGAATTCCTATACCTCCCTGACAGCCATGGGTATGAGATTACTGGTTCAGTGGTTTCCATGGGTGAATGTAGCTTTTCTCCCCACTCTCTGCAAGGGCAGAAGGATGGCGAGGAGGGACCCGTGCTGCCTGTGTCCGTCGATGGTGGGATGGGAAAAGCTCCTAGCCTGGACATCTCTTAAGCATGTTCATACGTCTGTTCTGGCATTTTTCTAAATTCATAACACAAAGTGAGCTTCAAAATGACCAAATGCAACATGGGAGTGGGAGAGGAAAGCAGACTTCATTTTGGCTTTGGGGTCAACTAAACAGATAGTAACGAATGACACCATTGTTGGACTACCAACTACATGTCCGTGTGTGAGGCATTTTACCTGTGTTCATTCTGTTCCTTAAAACGATCCCTCAGGGTAAGAATCATTGCACCTATTTTATAGACAAAGAAACTGAGGCCCAGACAGGTTAATGACTTGGCCACGTTTATTCAGATGGAATGGTAGAACGACCCCAGATCTAGGTCTCCTGGCTCAGAAGACCCTGCTGTTGTGAGGCCACCAATTTGAGCACGACCGACGTATTTTCCTCTCTGCTTGCACAGAGTGTTAAATGGAGAGAGGGAAATAGAGGAAGTTCCTCTCTCTTCCACCCAGGGTAGTTGCGCTGCTCTCCCACATGGGATAATAGAGTTCACAGTGTGCTAGTAAATGAGATCATGGGTAGGAAGCCCTTGGACCTCCTTAGAAGTAAGTGACTATAAAAAAATCCAAACCATTTGTATTACTCTTGTAGGTGATGTGATTTCAAATGGACAGAGAGCACAGTTTGTCTTCTGTTCAAATTGGCATCCCTTCCTGCCGTTCTGGGAATTAGTTCAGAACTGACTACAGGAAGCATAAATCACCTTTGCTACCCAGTACTATTTCCTAGCAGGCCCATATTTTCCCAGGAGGTTCTTTCTCTGTAGTAGATAAAAGTTTGCCTTCATTTCATGTGATCTCATTTCATTTTCCTCTTCAGTAGATACCGGCCAATGTCCATCATTCCGGGCAAAGCAGGATCCTGTCCCATATACTTAAATTCCAGGTGGTCCTACTGGAGCCTCACTTTTTCCATTGAATGCCTCCATCACTCCTATTGTTACCAGGGGAATAATTCTCATTCTCATTGAAAGGAAAAGCACATTCTGAATGTGTAACAATAACCTGCATGCAGCTCTCTGATTATAAATATCAAGTGTTATAAAAGCCCCATCAGTGTAGTGATCAAAGGCATGAAGGGACTCACTGCTGAAGCAGCAGGTGACCCAGAACAATCGGAATAAAGGGAAATGCTGAGTAGACATGGGGTCCTAAGAAATTCACATTAAAGATTTTTTCTGATGTATTTCAGTTGTGCTTTATAAAAGGATTTCACTAAGAGCTAACAAGGCAGTTGATTTTGCATTGAATGCTCCCTGATAATTAAAAATAAGTTTGAGATTTACTGATCAGTAGTAATTCCTATTTTTAATCACTAATAAAGCCAATAAGTGTTCACTATAAGAATCACTTTCACCACAGGAAAAAGATATTAAAAGTGTTCCCACTGACACCCTCTTACAGAAAGATATTGTTCTATGAATGTAAGAGAGATCTGGGTCAAGGAGAGGAGCCCAGAAAGAGCTTGTGGCCAGTTAGTCAAAAAGGCATATGTTTGGTCAATAAATTTCTTTTTCTTTTCAAGAGTGAATAATTCAGGATGAAGAACCATCAGCCACTTAGAGTGAATGCACTCACTATGGCCCCCAACAAAGCAAGTTTGGGGAGTCACCTAAAATGAACAACACCTGTCCCCATTTTTTTTAAAAGTCATCACTTAATTTTCTTACTTAGAAATACGTTTGTCTCTCACAAAAACACTTTTTAGAGAGTTAAATTCATTAAGAATGGGCCCATGTTAGCCGCAGTCCGGGGGAGTTTCTGAGAATCCAAAGGGACATGAAATGAACTCAGAACCAAGACTCCACTACTGGCCTGTCCATACAGGGAGAGGCTTCCTAAAAGGAAGCAGGGCTGTTGCTGGAGACACCATGAAAACCAAAGAGAAACAGGAAGAGACATCCTGGTTTCTCCCTGCTCCCACCCTCCAAACTCCTCCCACTGGTGGAACCTGCCCAGCAACCAGAAAGTGAGAAACAAGAAATATAGTGAGTTCTCTGCAATCCAGAGCAGAGCAGGAAGGACCAGGAGAGGATCCGAGAAGAGACAGGGGAACGACCAGCAGGGAGCTACAAATGGACACACTCGAAGACATTTACATCTTTTAGAAAGGATTCTTGGTTTGAAATTCTTATCTTGGACTTCATGCCTCTGTCCAATACACTGAAACAAAGCTCTATCATCATGCCTTAGTTCTTCTGCCAGTTTTAGGGCCTATGTGCTATTTATTCTATTTATTATCTTTTAAAGAATTTAATTTAGCATTCACGGCAACTGGGAGGTCATCGTGAACTTAATGACTAGATGTAGAAGTTAACGCAGCTGGTCATTAACTGCCAGAAAATACCTGATTTGGAGAACATTGTACAAGTCTGAGAGAATCGTCCCTTCCTTCACTTTTCTCTGTAGCTCATACTACAGAATACTGCGGGCTGCTTCTGAAGGCCTGGGGATTACAAGATAGTTCATTGGTGACTTTTAGTGACTGGGGAAACAGTAGGAAGATAGTTCTTGATCCCCAACATCTCATTAAGTCTGCATGAAGACAGGGTGAACTTTCTAGAAGCTGAAACTCGGTGTGGGGGTGGTGCACAGGGATGGGATGTTAGAGAAGGGAAGCCAACTCTTGGGATGAAACTCCATCACTAGCCTCTTGGCAGTGGTCCTTGGTAATTGTCCTTATAAAAGTGGGGGAGGAGGGCGGAGGCCACTTGTCAGTTTTATTTTCTTTTTCTTCTGTTGCTTGGCTGTCTTGAAACAGAATATTTTCTTTAATAGTGCTTTTCCCTCTATTCCTACCCATTTCTTTTTCCTTCACCTGCTTTTAAGATTCCAAGTTCTAACTATTATTATCTTTTTCAACTATTTCAGCTTTTCTCTGTACCCCTTAATTGGCCTGAGAAGTCCCTTCACTTACAGACTGAATAGTTGCTTCGGCCCTTCCTGACCCAGAGAGCCAGGGTTCAACATAATTGAGGATCTTTCACTGTGACATTGTCAGGCACTTACAGTCTGCTTCCTTGATGCCATTCCATTAGAAAATTCTGCATCGGTCACACAGTGAAGGTGCACTCTGCTGTAACTTTGGCCATCTTGCAATCCCGCTAATAGCCTTTTACTGCAGGAAGACTATCTACAGCAGCATCTAAAAGTACCTCCTAAGGAAGAAACAAATAGGGGAGCTAGGAGAAGGCTAAATGTTTTGGTCTTCCGTCGTAATTGCAGTTAAGTAAAGTAATTGATTGCAGAAGCAGTGGGCTTTCTACCTTCAACCACGTATTTCCACCCCATGGTTTAGTAACTGTTAGCAGGCACTGAAAATAAGTGCAAAATGGAGCACATCATAATTTCCTGACATCTGTGACTTCACAGACACAGAATGTTTCATTGTCAAATTGTTAATAAAATCTAGCATTTAAACTTTTCTTTAAAAAAAGTATTAGACCAAAGCCATCTACTGTCTATAGATGCTTGTCACAGATTATATGCAGTGGGGCTGATGTTACACTGAAATGAGTTTTCACCTCAAAAGAAAATGTAGTTTTATTTAGTTTTCTATAATTCATTTCATCTTAGCTTGAGACCCTATTCTTCTGTGAACAGAGGAAAAACTGCTCATGAAAATTAAATTGATTCCTTTCCTATAAAGGGATATCTTTGAGGTTTATCTAGTTTCTCTTAGGTAAATATTTAGACTTTTAAGGCTTCTTTCTCCCTTCCCCTTGTGTGGGTGGTATCTGGAGGTAGGGAGAAGACTGCATACCCTCATACCATAGTTCCCGCTGGCCAGCGGTGTGAGATCTTTCTAACCTTGCCACAGAGTAGGGTCCACACTGGCATTCTCATTGGGGGGGAATACAAAACTTCCTTCAACTTGACCAGTACCCTTGACCTTGGCACTGGATGACTCTCCTCTGAATCTGAGCCGTGTCTTCTATCTATTACTAGGATGGCTGACTTCCCTACAGCTTCTGTTACAAGAAGCCTTCACTGACCAACAGGCTTCATCCTGGCAGGTTCACTAACCCTCAACTCTGCAAACCTTTTCTTCCCCACTGGAAACTCACAGGAATTTCACTGAAATTGGCTGTAGAGTTAAAGAAAGAATGATGATGAGATTTTGGATAGAAACATTAAGTCCACAACAAGGATTTCAAACCTAGGACCCTTCCTAGAGAGACATACACATCTTAGTATGTGCTGATTTGTAGCTACACACCAAAAGCACGAGATGTGCTTACATTCATGGTTTAAACCCCAAGTCCTAGGGAAACATTGGATTATTGAGGCCTGTCCTATGCAACTACTGAAAAAACATGGCAAGTGTCTTTGGTCTAAAGAAACAAATCCTCTCTTCTACATGAGAGCTGGGAGATACATAGGATACTATTTCTAGTTCTTTCTATCATGAGATTTTTTTTAAATTTAAATTCAATTTAGTTAATATACAGTGTATTATTAGTTTCAGGGGTAGAATTTAATGATTCATCAGTTGTGTATAACACCCAGTGCTCATTAAATCATGTGCCCTCATTAATGCCTATCACCCAGTTACTCCATCCCCCCATATACCACCCCTCCCTCAGTTTGTTCCCTAGAGTTAAGAGTCTTTCATGTTTTGCCCCCACCATATTTATCTTATTTTTCTTTCCCTTCCCCTATGTTCATCCATTTTGTTTTTTGAATTCCACATGAGTGAAATCATATGGTATTTGTCTTTCCCTGACTGACTTATTTTGCTTGGCATAATATCATCTAGTTCCATCCATGTCATTGTAAATGGCAAGGTTTCATTCTTTTTGATGGCTGAGTAATATTCTATTGTATGTGTGTATGTATACAACATATATCTCACATCTTCTTTATCCATTCATCTGTCAATGGGCATCTGGGCTCTTTCCATAGTTTAGCTATTGCAGACATTGCTGCTATAAATATTTGGGTGCAGGTGTCCCTTCATATCCCTTCTTTATCTCCTTTGGATAAATGCCTAGTAGTTCAATTGCTGAGTCATAGGGCAGCTCTATTTTTAAATTTTTGAGGAATTTCTGTACTGTTTTCCAGAGTGGCTGACCAGCTTGCATTCCCACCAATAGTGTAAGAGGGTTCCCCTTTCACCAGCATCTGTTGTTTCCTGAATTTTTAATTTTAGCCATTCTGACCTGTTTGAGTTATATCTCATTATAGTTTTGATTTATATTTCCCTGATGCTGAATGATGTTAAGCATTTTTTCATGTGTCTGTTAGCCATTTGTATGTCTTCTTTGGATAAATGTCTGTTCATGTCTTCTTCCCCATTTCTTGACTGGGTTTTTTTGTTTGTTTGTTTGTTTTTGTTTTGCTTTGGGGGGAGAGTGTTGATTTTGATAAGTTCTTTATAGATTTTGGATACTAGCCCTTTGTCTGATATGTCTTTTGCAATATCTTCTCGCATTCTGTAGGTTGGTTTTGGTTTTGTTGACTGTTGGTTTTGTTGACTGTTTCCTTTGTTTTGCAAAAGCTTTTTATCCCGATGAAGTCCCAATAGTTCATTTCTGTGTTTGTTTCCCTTGCTTCTGAAAATGTGTCTAGCAAGAAGCTGCTGTGGCCAAGATCAAGGAGGTTGTTGCCTACGTTTCCCCCTAGGATTTTGATGGGCTCCTGTCTCACATTTAGTTCTTTCATTCATTTTGAGTCTTTTTTTGTGTGTGGTGTAAGAAAGTGGTCCAGTTTCGTTCTTCTGCATGTGCTGTCCAATTTTCCCAACACCATGTGTTGAAGAGACTGTCTTTTTCCCATTGGATATTCTTTCCTGCTCTGCTGAAGATCAGTTGACCATAGATGTGAGGGTCCATTTCTGGGTTCTCTACTCTGACCATTGTTTTATGTGTCTGTTTTTGTGCCAGTACCACGCTGTCTTTATAGTTACAGCTTTGTAATACATCTTGAAGTCTGGACGTGTGATGCCTCCAGCTTTGGCTTTCTTTTTCAACATTACTTTGGACATTAGTGGTCTTTTCAGGTTTCATACAAATTTTAGAATTTTTTTTTCAGCTCTGAGAAAAATGCTGGTGGAATTTTGATAGGAATTGCACTAAATATGTAGAGTACTTTGGGTAGTATAGACATTTCAACAATATTTGTTCTTCTGATCCATGAGCTTGGAATGTTTTTCCATTTCTTTGTATCTTCCTCAATTTCTTTCTTAAGTGTTCTATAGTTTTCAGATTATAGATCTTTTACTTTTTGGTTAGGTTTATTCCTAGGTATCTTGTGGTTTTTTGTGCAATTGTAAATGGGATTGATTCCTTGATTTCTCTTTCTACTGCTTCATTGTTAGTGTACAGAAATGTAACAGACTTCTGTGCATTGATTTTATATCCCATGACTTTGCTGAATTCCTGTATCAGTTCTAGCAATTTTTTGGTGGAGTCTTTCGAGTTTTCTATGTAGAATATCAAACCATCTGAGAAGAATGAAAGTTTGACTTCTTCTTTGCCTATTTGGATGCTTTGTATTTCTTCCCTTAGTCATTTCTGACCTACTGTGTGGTTGATGTCATGAGGGTATGTCATGTTAGATACATATATTCTCAACTTAATACTTTCACAATCTATGAAATTATTAAATAAAGTGATTGGGATTCCCACAACAGTCAGCTAGTGTTATGGCTGAAGAGATGAACTCCACAGATCTCCAACCTCTTCTGCAGCTCTTCTCTTCTCTCCTTTTTCTATATCAAGTGTTTAGAAAAACTCTTTATTTTCTCCAAGGTGGGATGGAAACTTCCCTTGGCCAATTTATCATCCACATGGGTTAGGCATCCTCTTGATATGCAAAAGAGAGATTTTGGAATCCAGACACCGTTTTTCTCTTAACAAATCCTAGTTCCCAAAACAGAGATCTCACTTTGTACTTAAGAGAAAAATCTCATTTGAAACTAAAGCTAGTGATGGCTGCTTTGTTCTAGTTGGATTTCCCCAATGGGGAACTTCAGGCATTATGATTTTAAGTAGAGTGAAGAGTGCATTGCTTTATTAAGGATCTACATATCAAAAGTAAAACTTTAAAACTTTTAAGAGAAAGTAAAAAGAGAATATTGTTATGATGTTGGTGTAGGAAAAGATTTCTTAAAGGAAGTTCCTAAACCAATGTCAAAAAGGAGAGCTTAGTTTATAAAAAGGTTGAGGCAGGAGATGGAACACAGGAAAAGAGGCTCTCCATTGGGACAGGTATCAGTTCATTGTCCTATCTCCCCCAAAAGAGGTGTCTCTTTCTCTCTTCAAGCCAAATTATATGTGTTTGGGCAAGAGGAGTTAAGGGAGCCTCTTGGATCATCTGACATGTTTGCTGTGGAATTTTAGAGGAACACGAGCAACTGGTGTTTGATTTATATCTATGAGAAGGCTATAGTGAGAGTGCGGAGATGAAGTTGCACTGGGAACCAACAATGTCCCCAATAAAGAAAGCGTGTCAAGGCCCCAGGTCTGGGGGCTGGAGTATCAGCGTCATTCTGTATGAAAGGAGTTGCTTCTAGAAGTTTCCAATGGGGAGTCTCAGAAAAAAACAGTAAAGTGCCAATGAATTACAAACTCACGTTGGGAATATACCACATTTAAGGGCACCATCACCATATTACATTTGTTTCTTATCTTTTACTCTCTATCCTCACCTCTCCACCCCAAACAGGGATGTGTCAGAAACTCAAACTAGGGACTTGGAGTGTGGCTGCAGGAGAGATGAAATTAAGCAGGAAATGCTAACAACGACTTCCCTTAAGACAAGCTTCTCAATGTAAACAGACAATGTAGCAGGGAATCTCAAATACAAAGATAAGCAAACAAATAAGAATCACCAGCCACCAAAAGTAGAAGGATAAATGACAAAATATAGAAGAACTAAAGTCCAGAGAAATAGGGTAAATTGTGAGAGGTTGTCTTAATTTGGGTTTCCCCAGAAGCAGACCAGAGACAAGGATTCAAGTGCAAGTAATTCATTGGAAGGTGAAGGAAAGAGCAGGAGGAGAGAGAGAGGAAGTGACACAGAAAAGCAGCAAATAAAGGGAATGACATAAAACCAGCAAGCACTATGGCGATGAGAACTCAGTCCCACTGGGGAAACTGGATCCAGTGTCAAACACGTGAGTCAGTGATCCAACCTGAGGGTGAGAGAGTTCAGGTAATTATATACCAACTTTCAAAAGTCGTTGGTTGAGGGCTTCTCCTGAGGTTTAATTCCTTAATTCCCCCAACCTGCAATTTTGGCAGCAATGTGGGTTTCAGAGGCAAGAGAACTAGCCCTCAGGCACAAAAAATCAGGTGCTGGCAACTGGTTTGTGCGCACATTTATGTTAAGAATGAGGAGATATGTATATGGGCACTGAGACAGAGCCACTGCAGAGGCAAACCCATGACTTCTGCAATAAATTAATATCCTCAGAAAGATGTGAGAAAAAAATTGCATTCACTTGCTTGTAAAAAAAAAAAATTAAGTAAAGAGTTTAGAAAGAACAGAACTACACACACCCCCTCCACTGAATGAAGAGTAAATTAGTGTAAAGTTTGAATGGAAGAATTCATCCAGAGAATAATAAAAAAAGCACAAAAAATTAGAAAATATGAAACAAGGTATAAAGGATGGATGTAAAAGCACCCATCCTTCCCAGAAGAAGAGAATGGAGACACCAGGGAGAGAAATTGAAAAATAAGAGAAGAAATTGCTATTGCTGAAAAAAAGAAACAAGTTCTTACCAAGGGTTAATGAGGATAATGTCACCAAAACAAACACCTAGACATGAAATCTTCATAACGAAAAGTTCTTAAATAGGCCTATGTACAGAAGAGAATATAGCAGAAGGTAAAGTGAATTTTCAAGTTAGTAGAGAAAATGTCATTCAAATATGATACTGTCACAATTAGCCATCAATTTAGAAAATAATAGTCAGACCTCCATCTCACATTCCATCTGAAAATAATTGTAGGTGAAATAAATTTTAAAAAGCTCAAATCTATAAAAACATGAGAATGAAATGAATAAAATTATGGGAGTCTTGTCTCACATTTACTGTCAATTAATTTCAACAACTATGCTGAAATAATTCTGCAGGAAAAGAATAATCTTTTTAAGAAATGGTGCTGGGACAACTGAATTCTACATGCAAATGAATGAATCCGACCCCATCTCAAAGCATGTATAAGAATTAACTTAAAATGGGTCAGAGACCTAAATATAAGAGCTAACACTGTAAAACTCTAAGAGGGAAGCATAAGATTAAATTTTTATGACCTTGGATCTAGTGATGACTTCTTAAATATGACACCAAAAGCACAAGTTTCAAAAGAAAAACATGGATAACTTGGGTTTGACCAAAAATAAAAGCTTTTATGCATCAAAGGGCACTACTAAGAAAGTGAGAAAGTGACCAGTGAATGGGAGATAATATTTGTAAATTATATATCTGATAAGGAATCTGTATCTAGTATATATAAAGAACTCTTACAACTCAATAAAAAGAGACAACACAATTTAAAAATGGGCAAGGGATTCAGACATTTCTTTAAAGAAGATACACAAATGATCAATAAGCACATAAAAATGTTCAATATCATTACTCATGGACATGCAAATCAAAACTACAGTGAGGGGCACCTGGGTGGCTCAGTGGGTTAAGCCTCTGCCTTCGGCTCAGGTCATGATCTCAGGGTCCTGGGATCGAACCCTGCATCGGGCTCTCTGCTCAGCGGGGAGCCTGCTTCCCTCCTCTCTCTCTGCCTGCCTCTCTACCTACTTGTGATCCCTCTCTCTCTGTCCAATAAGTAAATAAAATCTTAAAAAATAAAAACTATAGTGAAATATCACTTTGCACCCACTAGGATGGTTAGAATAAAAAAATCAGATAATAACAAATATTGGTGAGAATATGGAACAATTGAAACCCTCATACTGTGCTGAGGGGAATATAAAATGGTGCAGCCATTTTGCAAAACAGCCTGCCTGTCAAAAAGTTAAACACAAAGTTATCATTTGACTCAAAAATTCTAGTCTAGGTATAGACCCAAGAAAATTACAAGCATATGTCCCTGCAAAACTTGTACACAAATGTTCATAGCAGTATTATTCAAAGTAATCAAAATGTGGAAACGAGCCAAATGTCCATCAACTGATGAATGCATAATTCTGTCATAAATAGGAATAAAGAACTTACACATACTATAACTTCGATAAACCTTGAAAAAAACATGCTAAGCAGAAGAAACTAGTTACAAAAGACCAAATGTTGTATGATTCCATTTGTATAAAGTGCCCACAGTACGCAAATTCATAGAAACGGGAAGCAGACGAGTGGTTGCCGGGGGCTGGTGGGGATGGGAGGATGGAGGGTGGGTGATAAGCTAAAGTGTACATGGTTCCTTTTTAAGGTGATGCAAGTGTTCTAATGTTGATCATGTTGATGATGGCACAACTCTGTGAATATATTATTAACCACTGAATTGTACACTTTAACGGACAAGTTGTCATGTAGGTGAATTATAGCGCAATGATGCTTGGACAAAAATAAAAATGAGTCTATTTCTGTAATCTTGAAGCATATAAGACTTTGCTAAGCATACAAACTGCAGAAGTTAAATGAACAGATTGATAAATCAACATTCAAAATCTATATTTGGTAAAAGATATGATGAAGTAAGAAAAAAAAAAGAAGTAACAGGCTGGGAGAAAATAGTTGTAGAATATATATCAGACAACGAATTAATATCCAGAATATGTAGAGAGTTTCTACAGACATCAAGAAAAAGAAAACACAATTAACAACTTAACAGTGGATATTGTGGGAGGCGGGTAGGTCACTGAGGAGGAGGTGAGAATTGGGGAAGGAAATGAGTGGGAAAGGAGGGGTTCCAGTCTGAAGAGAAAGAGGTGGAGGACAGAACAACTTTAAGTTGAATGAAGGGATAACAATGTGCTTGTGGGGCCTGGGTGATTCAGTTGGTTAAGGATCTTCCTTCGGCTCAGGTCATGATCCCAGGGTCCTGGGATCGAGCCCTGCATCGGGCTCCTCTCCCCCTGCCTTCTGCTTTTCCTGCTTGTGTTCTCTCTCTCAATCTCTCTCTGTCAAATAAGTAAAATCTTTAAAAAAAGGACAATGTGCTTATGAGGCTAGACGACACTTCAGTTCTGGAAACAAGATTGCTCCTATGACGGAAAGAGATGGGAAGACTTTTACTTTATGTCAGTCACTGGAAACACAGAAGGATTTGGCTGAAATTTCATATGGAAAATGAGGAAGAGGAAGAAAAAGGGAAAAAGTCTAAGTCTCAGGTTGGGGTTGGAACAGGAAGTTGTAGGAATGAATAAAGCTGTTTTCTGCTTAGTCCACATACTTGTTATAAACATGTGGAAAATACTCAAACTCAACCATGGCTAGGGCAAAGTAAATTAAAATGATATATACTTCATCCATCAAATTGGACAAAACTTTACAAGCTTGGCAAAGGTGTGGGAAAATTGATATTTTTGTAGTAGGTGGTAATATAATTTGGTGGATTTTTTTTTGGAACATAATTTGGTAGTCTTTATCAAAATGAAAAGTCTCCTTCTTTTTGACCCAGAGACTCCAAGGCTACATATTGCTACAATGTTATTATGAAAATAGAAATGTGGAAAAAAAACAACTTAAATTTCCGGAAACAAGGACATTAAATAAATGTTGGAGATATTCCTACAGCATGCACGTAACAATAACAGAGAATGAAGGAGATGTACATGTACCAACAAGTAGCAATCTCCTAGATCTGCTGTGAGGTAAAAAACAAAGACAATTTCAGGAAAATGCATGTAAAATGGCTTCATTTTGTTTTTAACTTTCCATGTACCGAATGAGGTCTTTAAGAATACATGAAATGTTTCAAGTGATTTTTCTGGGGACAGGAATGCAAGGAGTAAACGGGAACTCTCATTTCATCTTCCCTTTTGTCATTCTTCAATAGAAACACAAAGAAAAGCAAGTAAGTGAACCACACATTTAATATTAAATTTTCTAGTAGTCACATTAAAAAAGTAAAAGAAGAAACATATGACACTATCTTTAATAGTGTATATTTTTAATCTAATCTAGCCAAAATATTATCATTTCAGCAGATAATCAATAAAAATTCTTATTAATGTAATATTTTACAATCTGGTTTTCATCCAACGTCTTTGGAATCCAGGTGTATTTTAGATTGACAGCACGTATCATGTTGGAGCAGCCACATTCCATGCATTCAAGAGTCCCATGTGGCTCTCCTTTTTGGATAGTGCAGTTCTATATTTTCTGTACCTCTGTCTTGTTTTGAATTATTTTATTTTATTTTTGTGTTTTATTATTAAAAAATGTAAAGAATCAGAAACTTTAAATTTTTCCTGAGAAGAAAAGAAAAAAAAAAAAAGAAAAGAAAAACAAAGGAAATTCACTAATCACCTGCCTTGCACCCATCATTTACTGAAAGTCTGTGTTTCTTCTCTTCTGGGGCTCTGGGTCATTGCTATTGATGTGGGTGATTGGCAAAGGGTTGGGGTGGGGCGGGGTAAGCAGAGCAGAAGGAATGTGGTTTCTGTCCTATGGGACTGTGACGTGTGGACAAGTGGTTCCCGAGGGGGTTTGGCAGCTCTCTCTGGTTTTAGGGGTCTTGACCTCCTCTGCCCAGACAGTAATCAAATCACCTATATCTGGTTGATGGCCTCCCCCAAGCATGTGAGCAAGTGATTATTTCTAGAACAGACGTGACCTGAATCCCCCTGCTACTGTCTGACCCTTTCAACTTGTCCACACGCCCTGCATTTGCCCCTCTTTATTATGTTGACACACAGATATAAAACCCCTCCTTCTCTTTCTCCTGGCAGAGTAAATATCCTCAGTTCTTCTAGACTTTCCAACACAGGGACTGCATTCCTCTAGACCCTTTCCACGTTCTCTATGCTTTGTTTCAGCGCAAAGCCCCAACATTGTCATCTAATTAGTGGAGTCGCCCTGATTAACTCGTGGTGTCCACAGCCTCTATCCTGGTTTGTACCTCATGGCATTGCTCCTCACTCCCTCCCCCACCCCCCGCCCAGCAGCATTTTACTCCGTCAGCTATTCCAATATTGCATTTGCAGAGAGAGCTCTGATACCAGAGTTTTTCCTCTGTTTGCAGGATAATTGACTCCCCTGGCAGAAATAAGACAAATTATCCTTTCTGGAATTATTCTTCACTACTTTAAACTTCCAACATGACAAAAATTGGAATTAAAATTTGGGAGAGGCCTAAGATAAATACTGAGATCAGAGGGAAATTCCCTGATCTACATAAGATAGAAGGAGGCGGGTATAGTAAGTTAAATACTAGTTTTCATTGCGGATTCATTATCCTGCAAGCTAATTCAGACCTCAACCTCCCTAAGTCCCTGGGGTTGGGTTAGGAACCTCTCCTGTGGATTTTTAATCTATCTTGGCCCTAAAGTGGTAAATCTTACATCTTAATTGATTTTTTACTGTATTTACTTTTTCTAGGGCTTGGGATACACCTACAAAATGCACTGAGGCCAGATCTTGGTCTAGAGCAGATTGTTAAAGGTAAGAGTCTCTTTGAAGTAGTTTGTTTCCTCAAGACCTAATGATAATTAGAGGCATTGTATTTGGAAGGAAGATGGCGAGGCATCCCCAACACCTGACACGATCATCCAAAGGACCCTGGACACTTCTTTGGTTGCATATCAAACACAGAAATTAAGCATTTTTTGTACTCACTCTTATTGAGGTTCAATCAAATGTTGATAATGATGCTATTCCTACTGCAATAACAATGGTAACATCAGTTAACTTCCCCTAGCTCTAAGGATCCTGAAGGTGGGTCCTCTGCCAGGTGCTCTGTTGGTCTGATTTATGGTTCCTAGCACAGTGCCTGGAAGGTAGTCAGTGCTCAAAATGGGATTGCTGAATAAAGGATGTGGATTAAATGAAATCACATTAGGGAAAAAAGCCCATGCATCCTTTTAAGAACCCTATTTCTAGGCAATTGAATGTCACTTGATACATTTTCTAGGTTTGTTCATCCAGTTATAATGTTTATTTTCCAGGTGTGGAAAGAGTAAAAGTAATGATCATTGTATATGTTCATTCTTTATTTATTTTTCTTGCCGAAATGTTAGCAGGGTATATGATGTTTACACTTAGCTAAACTTACAGCAAATTCCTGTGTTGCTATTTTCAACTAATGTTTTATAACAACAATTACTAATAATGTTAATGCTTTGTGCTCATATAGCAATTTCCATCAGAGAATTTCAAAAGCTTTCAAGTCAAGGTATTTTCAAGAACAAATTCGTATTATAATCTTACTCATTTTGAGAGTGTTTGCTGATATTGTTCATTTCCTCCCATTTCATTTATTTTAAATCCTGTTTCTTCTTTTCACAATTCAATTCAATTATCTGTCGGCTTTTTAAGACTCCTCTCACCCCCCACCTCAGTACACACTATACTGAATTTTAGGCTAGTCAAATATTTCCTCGTAGATATTAGTCAGAAATAGCTCTTGATGAGCAAATAAACATTTCAATTGGAATACCAATTTACATTCTGAACGATGCAAATGTTGCCCAAGGATCAAGAAATAAGGTCCATTACATCTGCTGGATGCAGACCTGCAGTTGGGATTAAATCTTGGAAACAGAGCTGTTACGAGTATAAAGTAGAAGCTCCAAATATAGAAGTTGTTATAATTCCAGTGAATGACTTCAGGTAAGTACTTGTGGCCAACTAGAACTGGAAATATGGTTCTGTGAGCCCTTAGTAACAATCAGAATACAATTTTTTTATGTTTCATGATGAATTTATTTTTCCACATCATATATATATATATATGTATATATATATATATATATATGTAATGATGGTATGATTCTCCAGAAGACTCCAGCTGGATTCCAAACTAGTTTGGCTCTTCATATGTTTACTCAAGTTGGAAGATGAGAGGGATTTGGAATAGAAATGATCATATGCATATTAAGTGTTATTTTATATTAGTATCTGTGGGGTTTGCTTTTCCTCTGTTCATGTGAGGTAGAGAGATAACTGATAATTTTTTTTTTTTTTTACTGTGACAATAAATCAAATCAAGACACATTTTGCATAAGTCCTTTTAAAAACACTGCCACTCCTTAAAAGTTGCAATAACTTGGAGTAAAACCATTTGAATGAGAACAGAAAAATTCAGTCATTCATTCCGATGTTTTGTTTGCACAAAGCCCAAGTATGTGAATAATTGGAAATGTTTAGGTGACTAATTGGCTGAAGTATGTGAAGTAGTGAGAGTTCCATACCAAGTGCTTTCTTATTATTACTATTATCATTATTAGTTATAATTCATCTTCGTCTTTTGAAGTTTGGCAGACTGTAATCAAATGTAGTTTTTCTTAATTCCATGAATCTGAATTTGTACCTTTAGAAATATTACTTCAAGAGGGGGAAGAGGTAAATTATTCAGATGGCATATTTATCCGATAGTGATGAGAATAAAACACTTTTATTGAGGGATCAGTATGTTATTTACAAATCCGCATTGATGTATTAATGCTATAGAATCTCACACATTAGCATTTATGAAGGGGTGGGCCATTTGCATTATCTGGTTTTATGAATTAGCTTGTAAAAATAATGCAATTGCTATTGAGCCTATAATGCCTCATGGAATTTACTTTGCTTGTTTGTTTTGACAAGTGAGGTTTAGTTTTATGATAATATTTCAGAGCACACGAGTAAATGCCCTGTAGTCTGTTTTGTAAAGGTAATGAAGCCTCAGTGATCTGCAATCTCACTGCCGCTTCCAGATAGTAAATCTTAGCTTGAAAGTAGAGTGAGACTGGCATGTTCATGGAGAATTCTTAGGCCGAGTAGAAATGATAAGCATCCCTATCACAGATATTTTTTCAATAAATTTATCCTGGTCATTATCCTGATGTATTACAGTAAATATTTCAAAAACATTATTCAGAGGATTGATTATCGTATGTAATAATAACAATGCAACACAAATTTGTACCAACTCTTGCATTCCAGGCAATGTCAGGCCCTGAGGGTGTGGCGGTGAATAAAGACCGACAGAAGTACTTCCCTTGTGGGACTTAAACTTCTGGGGGCAAGGGCATCCAAAGACGACAGAAGGATGAAAATGCAGAGTCCAGGGCAAAGCCATTCTTGCTTGGGCTTCTCCTAAATGCCATCCTTCACCTAGATTCCACACAGCAACAACAGCCATCTTCCCGAGATAGAAATTAGACCTTGTCACTTCTCGGATTATGTGGAAGGAGGAAGAAATGAAAACGAAAACAGCAACAACAACAAAAAAAACTAAACTTATTGCCAAAACTTAGAGGCTTCTGCTCATCTCAACCTTCAACTTCCAGTCAAACTGTTCTCCAGCCCCAGTGGTCTTCCAAATGTTTCGATTTGCCAAACTCATCACAGGCTTTGCGTATGCTATTCCTATGAGCCACAGTGCTCTTCCCTCCATTTCGTTGTACAATGAGCTCTTTCCCATCTTTTGGGACTCCTCTTAAACCTTATCTTCTCAAGGAGTCTTTACCCGGTCATCCCACCATGTTATTCTCTATGTTAGCCTCGTTTGGTTCCCTTTATTGCATCCACAGTGTTGGTCTTTATTTTGTCTGTTACTTTACTTGGTTTTCGTATGTTTCCCCCACAGGATGCAATTCCACATGCATAAAGACTGCTGGTCTGGTTTATCATTCTGTCTCTATTTAGCACCTGACATTGGGCAATGCACATAGTAGGCGCTTCATAAAAATTTGACTAACTGACCTTGATGGGCTATCTGAATGAATGCACGGAAAGGAGGAGAAATGAGGAGCCCTCATCATCACCCCTCAATATGATACTTCACATTCCTTGTCAGACACATCAAACTAATTGTCTTCATTTGAGAAGAGCACTCTCTCCCCTGTCCAATCCCCAAACACACACCGTACCTGGGAATACGTCAGCTTCTACCGCTCTTTGCTATTACGGCATTACACTTCTTTCACTGTTTTGATTTCGTCTGATACTTTCTCATGTTGAAATTTTATGTTACTTTGGGAACTATTTGCTTACTATTGGCTTCTCCAGAGAGAGTGAACATCACAAGAGCCAAAGCTATATTGGTTTTGCTAATGCTTGTATCCACAAAGCTAGTACAAAGCCTTACAAATTATAAGCACTCAATACAAGTATGCCAAATGAATGAAGAGAGGGCATTCTGACAGCCTACCTACTTTTTGCCAGAATATGCCCTCTGCACAAATATGCTAGCTTGACCCCATCAGAATTGTACAGAATAATTCAGGATTTAACAATTAGAGGAGAATGCCCCTTAGACTTCTACCAATTAAAACCTGGAATGTTCAAGGACTGGATGTTTTTCTTAAGTTTTTACCCAATTAACTAGAGGTTAGATAGAAATTCCTTCTCTGGTTTAATTGTTGATTTACAATATGGATTATTTCTATTTGCATTTTAGCAAGTGGAATAAGGTCATCACAATTTAATCTTAATTGAAAGTCATGGGCAGATGGGGTAAACGGTAAAGTTTCGCAAAGGAGTCAGGAGTAGTGAAATCAGTATAGGGCTGGAGAACTGGAGAAGACAGGCCCTATCTAAGACACTCAGAATGAATTAAACCAAATAAAAAAAAACAAGCCCCAGACAGAAAACGCCACCAAAACCAAATAGTAAGGCGCTGGGTGGCTCAGTCAGTTAAGCATCTTACTTCGGCTCTGCTCACGTCATGATATCAACTTCCTGGGATCAACCCTGGCATTAGGCTCTGTGCTCAGTGGAAAGCCTGCTTCTTCCTTTCCTTCTCCTTCTGCCTGTCGCCCTGCTTGTGCTCTCTCAAATAAATGAATACATCTTAAAAAAAAAATGACCCAAACATCCATCGACTCATCAATGGATAAACAAAATGTAGTACATTCCCACTATGCAATATTATTTGGCTTTAAAAAGGAAGAAAATTCTGACATGTGCTCCAGGATGGATGATCTCAGAGGACAGTATGTTAAGTGAAATAAGCCAGTCACAAAAGGACAAATGTTGTGTGATTCCACTTATACGCAGTGCCTTGCTATGCCAAAATCATAGAGATAGAAAGTAGAATGGGGGTTGCCTGGTGCTGAAAGGAGGGAGTCACGGACAGTAGGGGCAGAGATGATAAACAAGCACGTTAAACAAGAAAATAGTTGGTAGCGGCACTGTGCTGAGAAAGTTAAATATTTTTTACATTGTGACCTATTTCATTTATTTTTATTTTTAGTGATAAAAATATCTTCTCTCTCTTTCAGACACACACACACACACACACACACACACCCTTGCACTTGGGCTCTCAGCTTGGCTATGCACCAGTTAACCAAAGTTTGACTGTGAGTATGAATTGTGGCAATGCTGATATTTTGCAACACATGTCTTGTTGTTTTGGTTACAGAAAATAAGATGCATGAATAATAAAGTGTGTAATAATATAACTAAATCACATTTGTGGGATGTTCTTTGTTTTGCAAATTAAAATGCACAAACAGCACAATCCTTTTGTCTTTATTAAACAGTTTGCTGGATTACCTCAACTTGGAGCATGTACATAAATATTCAAATTGAGCTTCTCACTCTGAAGCAATTTTGACATTTCCATATTGGGTTCCTCCGTGGTTTATCTAAGAAAAATTAACCACAGGTGACCAAAATACGTTCACTTATATTTGTAGAACAATTCTTCCAGTTTATACCTGGCAAGTAGGTGATTTCACCAAGTCCTCCCAGATGAAGGTATTATAAAGGGTTTAACCACTTAAAGAATTATTAATAAAATGTTTATAGGGAGATAAAACTACCATTAGCTCAAATAGGCCAATTGATATGGCTCTGTGTCTATTTTCTATCACTCTGAGATGTTCTGGGCGGGAAGCACTTTTATTTAAAAAGAAGGTTGTGCTCGCTAGCTGCTTCAACGGATTTCAATTGAGTATGTGAGCAGCATGAAGAAGGGAAGCCTGCCAGCCAGATGCATATGGATGCAGGAACAAAACCTGCCCTAGCCCAATCTCCCTTGCAATTCAGATGAGTCCCTTGGGGACGGCGCCTTTCCATTCCGCTCTCCGCTCTAGGCCTTTGCTACTCTGCAGATGATCGTGAAGCAAAGAGCTGCATGTCCTTGGCGAGGGTGGGCAGCAGAACTGGACGAGAAGCCCATGATGCAGCATGGACTAGTGAACAGGCAGGAGACCCAGTGCTAGAAGCACGTGTTTATGCCCCGGTTCACCGCCTGGCCGGCGAAGCAGGAGCACACAGCTCATCTCCAAGGACAATGCCGTCGCCCTTCACGCTGCTGTGATGAGAGTGTGACCGTCTGTTATCTGAGGGAGTGTCCCGTGAATATTTGCTGGACCTCAGAGTCGGCCATAATTTCACTCTCTTATTGGCGTTTGGGATAAATGTGCCCTTACAATGCTTCCTTCCTCCCCGCCCCCCGCTTTTGCTAGAAACCTCACTCCGATTCCAGCCTACTCGTGCTGCATGTTTCAGGTGAGTAGTGGGCCACCTGGAAGGCCCTGAGATGTTAGCATCGACGGTGCACAACTCAGCCAGCGGCAGAGAAAGGCTGTGGAGTTAGTTCTATTAGCATAGACAGAGCAGCTCCGTCCATGAAAGAAACACAAATTGGGCACTTGCAACCTGTTACATATCTACACCTCCGTATATTGGAGTAAATTATGCTTTCAGGGATTCTCTCTAAAATGCTAGGTCAAATTCTCCCTTGCTGAAAGCAATTTTCAGGGCAAGTCCAAGGGCAGCTTTTGACCTGAGGTTATTAATCCATCATTATTGGAAGTTTCATTGTATAATGTTAGATCACAGTATCCTGAGTTATGGTTATTTAATACATAGGTTGTCTCTCTTTGTCTCTGTCTCTCTCTCTGTATATATATACATATGCCTATATATGTATATATGTGCACACACATACAAATGTATAAATACACATGGACAAAAGGGCCTTATTTATTTTGCCTGCAATGACTACATTTTCAAGCTTTATAGGTTTATACTTTCTTGGGCTTAATGTTGCATTAATGCATTTTTGTTTGCCTGAATGACTTATCCCCAGCCGTAGCTTGAGTCTGTTCATTAAGATTTCATGAAGTCAGCTCTTGATGAATTCACCAGCCAGAACTGCAACTTTCTCACTGTTCTTGCCATGTTAAAAAAGCGCAGCACCAGCTTTTCATACTGGTGGATGGTAGAGATAAATCCTTCGATGCCAACTCGTCACCTCAGGATGACAGAACTCCTGCTGAATGTACACGAGTCCTTTATTATGTGAAGTGATTTGAGTGAAACAAATGGGTTAGTTACTGTGTAGCAGGCTAAGAAGTGACTCCTTTAAAATGGTAAACATTACAGTACATCATATCTGGAAAGAACTTTTTTTTTTTTTTTTTTTTGGCTGTGTGTTTGTTTGAGATTTCTGCAGTTGATGTGAAAGTTGCAACTTTCTTTCCAGAGGAATGTTCCAGAAAGGGGGATGGGCATCCTCCCCAGGGACTTTTGAAGGACTTGCACAGCATTGGTCTTGTTCTAGTTGACAAGTTATTTTCAGGCATTTCCTCATTGAGGGTTTTAAAATCACAGAAATCCTATTTGGGGGATCATGGAGGTATTGCCTTGTCTTCAGTTTTTAGCTTTTTGAGCTCAGGAAAAGAACATGATTTGAGAGCAGGACACAGTGTATTGTCATCAAGGCATCTGTGAAGTAATGGATTTGGGGGAGGGGAAATACCTTTACTTAAGTAAGATTAAGAAAGCTGGAGCATGAACACTTTCCCCCCTGACTTGCGAGGACTGACGTCAATGTTTGGCATAAAATATTTGGTGTTGAATGCTACTCGCAGAGAACCAAGAACATGGGTAAGGGTTCAAGGATCTTGGTACCTCTCTTTTCATGTGTCCCTTGCTTTCCTGACGTGCTCCACTGCTGAGGCCTCTGGTAGGCATTTCTGTCTGGCCAATAAAGACAATAATATGCATAACACTTTACTGAGCAAATACCAAGGATTAGGGACAATGCGTGCTTTTAAAGTTGTAGACATGCAACCCCTTGCAAGGCAGTTTTTATTTGTTTTACTTAGAGGAAAGGAGATTTGGAGACATGTGCCTGGTGACTGGAAGATGTGGGCTCTGAACTTGGGCTTTTGTGACTCCAGATGTTGTACTGTTTTTACTGCATCACTGCACCATTACGGTATTTATGATACTGGCTGTAGAACCATGGCAAAGAGACCCAAGAAGGAGCTTCATTTCTCTCTTAGAAGCAGACCAGGGTTGCCCAGAGGGTTTTCCCCCATAACTCATCCGGGGACCCAGACTGGCCACGTGACTTGCTGTGCTCCAGCTAGTGGGAAGAAGATAGTTGCCCTTAGCAAGTGCACCAAGATGGTGACTGAGGGTTGCCACGTATCCATTTCCACTTGAATCCCACCAGCCTGAACATCCCCGTGCATCAGTGGAAGCAAGGCACTGTAGTGTCTGCCTGGGTGGCCAGGGGCTGAGGTGAAATGAAAGGGAAAATGGATATTGGGAGACAACTCTCTCTCCTTCAACCAGGGGACCTCCATAGTGGCTCTACCCTCCACATTCGTGGGACAGGAACAGCTAGAAATTCAGGAAGAAAGGTGGTGAAGAAAGCATGGCTGAGAATGGTTCTTAAAATTCTGGATCTTAAGGTTCTGGCTTTCATACTACTTGTCAGAATCAAACATAATCTGCCCCCAAATTCCCTGTTCCATGAAGATAACTATTTCTTTCACACTAATCACTGGCTCTTCACAATAACCCAGAAATTGGTCAGTTGCGGGGTACTTCTTGTTCTAGAAGGTAGTACCAAAACCCCACATTTGTTTGCTCTCTGTTTTGGGGTCCTCCAAACAGTGTCATATACCTGCAAGATGAGCTGGTTCTATGGATCCAGACTTTCCAAGGGGCTTAACTTCTAGGATAATACTTTATTTCTCTCCATTAGCTGACCCAGACTGTGAGTTATTGAACACTCTTTGGATCTGGTATGGTCCTGTGATAAACTCTTCTTTTTTTGCTCCCATTGTTTTTTATTTTTTCTCTTTGAATTTCTGCTGCATTTGTGTTCCTCTACAAGTCTGATAGAGTATGGAGGTTTATTGTTCATTTAATATGTTTAATGAGCACCTACTACATGCCTGCCCGTGTTTTTCTACAGGTTGGGGATACGGCATTGAACAGAATAAAGTCACCACTTTCATAGAGCTTATATGCCAGTGTGCATGGGGGAGGGCTGAGAAGGCAGCAGGCAAGAGACACCCAAACATGCAAATATCCAATATGTCACTTGGTGATTCATGCTACGAAGATAAGCGGAGAAAGGAGTGTGGAGTCCTTTCTAAACCTGTGGGTTATTTTAGAGGAGCAGGCAGGGTGAACTCTGTCAATGACATTTAATCTGAGACCTGAGTGAAGCGAGGGAGTAAGCCATTTCAAGATCAAGGCAGAGTTGAGGAACTGTGAAGTCAACGTGCCCACAAAGTAAGGAAGAGAGGAGTAGAAAATGAGTTCAGAGAGGTCATCATCAAAGATATTAGTAAGTCAAGGTAAGGACTTTGGATTTTATTCTGAGTGAGACAGGAAGCTTTTCGAGTATTTTGAGCAGAGAAACCAAATGACCTGATTTCCGTACTGTGAAGGTCACTCCACCTTAGAAGTCCATCTCACTTCCACCATCTTCCACTGGTCACATACACCAGCTCAGTTTCAATGGAAGGGTACTACGCTACGGAAAGACATGGTACTAAGGGGCAAGATTACTGGGGTCCTCTTGGAGGCTGGTTGATGCATGGATATCTAATTGTTCTGACACTGTTTGTTGGAGAAAACAATATCGTCCCTATTGAATTACATTGTCATCCTTATGAAAACTAATTAGTCATGGATCTATAGGTTTACTACTGGACTTCTATTCTGTAACATGAATCTATATTTCTAAATTATGCCAACACTACGCTGTCTTAAAGGAATTCATGAAATAAGCTAGTGTAAGGCTACATCTTTGTTCTCATTTTGGGAGTTAGTTTAGGTCTTTTGCATTTTTGTATACATTTTAGACTCAGCTTGTCAATTTCAAAACAAAACAAAACAAAACAAAAAACCCCCAAAACCTGCCTACTGGGGGGTGCCTGGATGACTCAGTTTGTTAAGCATCTGTCTACTGCTCGGGTCATGATCTTGGAGTCCTGGGATGGAGCTCTGTGTAGGGATCCCTGCTCAGTGGGGGGTCTGCTTCTCCCTCTCCCTCTGCTTCATGCCTCAGCTTGTGCTCTCTCTCTCGTTCAAATAAATAAATAAAATCTTTAAAAAAAAAAAGCCTATTAAGATTTTGATTGAGAGGGTATTGAACCTATCGATCAATTTGAGGAGAATATACATCTAAACATTACTGAGAATCTTGATCCATAAACATGATACACTTCACATTTGTTTGGGTATTTTTTAATGTCTCATAACAACGCTTTGTAATCCACAAGTTAAGGTCTTTGTTCATACTTTTAAGTACATCTCTACATATTTTATGTTTTTTGACACTATAATAGATCTTTCTTCATTTTAATTTTCAACACTGATGCCAGCATATGGAAATATGAATTTATTTATTGACATCTTATGATCTTAGTAAACTCACTTATTCATTCTCCTAGTTTCTTTGTAGATATTTTTTCTTTAGTTTCATTAGGATTTTGTATAAATAGAACCTTAATATCTGTGAGTGATGACAGTTTTATTTCCTCCTTTCCAATGTATATCCTTTTTTCTTTTTCTTAACGTATTGCACTGACTAGGTCCTCTAATATGATGTTGAATACAAGCGGTAAGAACTGTCTTACCTTGTTTCTAACCTTAAGAGGATCTCATTCAGCCTTTCACCGTTAAATATGATGTTAACTCTAGAATTATCATAAATGCTGTCTTTCAGGTTGATGAAATTCCCTTCTGTTTCCAGTTTGCTGAGAGTTTTTTCATTATTAATGGGTATTGAACTTTGTCAAATTCTTTTGCTGCATCTATTGAAATGAACATGCGTTTTTTCTCTACTTAGTCTGTCAATATGATAAATAAAGTAGATTTTTCTAATGTTAACCCAACTGTTGAATTCTCAAATAAATTCCAATTGGTCATGCTGTATTGATTTTTGATTTATTGCTAAATCCAATTTTCTAGAATTTGTTATATATTTGTGCTATTTTGTTTGTTACAATGTTGGCCTGCATCTTTCTTTTCCTGTAATATCTTAATCTAGTTTTGATACCCAGGCTGTGCTGGATTCAAAAATATTGTGGAAGGTATTCTGATCTCTTTTATTCTCCAGAACAGTTTGTGTAGAATTGCATTTTTGCTCCTTGTTTGCTTGAATTTACCATTAAGTCATCTAGACCTGGATCTGGAGTTTTCTTTGTGGGAAGGTTGTTTAATCAATCACAAATTCAATTTCCTCAACAGGTACAGAACTATTATGTATCTATTTCTTTTTGATAGTTTGTGTCTTTCAGGAATTTGTTTTATCCAAGTTGTCCAATTTATTGGCATTAAATTATTCATGATATTTTCTTATGCTCTTAGAGCATGTAGAAACTGTAGCAGTATTCTTTTTTTGATATTGATTTTTGTCTTTTTTTCTTAATCACTGTTAAAGTTTTATCAATTTTATTGATCTTTCTCAATAAAACAGCTTTTTATTTTACTGATATTTACCCTATAATTTTTCTGTTTTCTATTTTATTGTGTTCCATTCTTATTTTTATTATTTTCTTTCTTCTGCCTACTTTGAGTTTAATTTTCCATTCTTTTTCTAGTGCTTTCACATATAAGCTTAAATAATTGAGTCTTATATTTGTAAATTTTTTAATAGAAGATTTTAATGCGAAAGTTTTCTCTGTGTACACTTCTTTAGCTGATTCCCCCAGATTTTGATATGTTGTCTTTCTGTTTTCATTTAGTTAAAAAGTAGTTTTCTGATTTTCTTTGTGGATTAAAAAAACAAATATTTGGGAATTTTTCAGAAATCACTTTTTAACTGATTTCTATTTTATTTTCATTATGGTCAGATGACATCATTGAGTTTAGTTTTATAGTCCACAATGTGGTCTGTCTTGGTGGGTGTTTTACATGCAGTTGAAAAGAATGTGTTTTCTGCTGTTGTTGGGTGGAGTGTCCTACAAATTGACATTTTTTGCTGTCTTATTTCATGTCAATTTGTAAGACACAACTTTTTTGCTGTATTTTTCAGGTACTTTATATCCTTATTAGTTTTTTATTTAATCGTTCTATTAATTATGGAACGAATTAGACATTGGAGAACTCTCATGTCTCCCTTCCATGATGGTTGAAGGTAAACCCTGATAAGTTGAAGATGTGTATTTTAAATCAATCCTGAGTAATTTTCAATTCAGATGTTTTACTTTATTTTTAAAATTTAAATTTCTTTCTACCTCTTCCATTTTTCTCCACCCCGTGTTCATGTTTTCTTTTTCATCCTTGAACACATTTTATGATCTGTGAGCAGAGTAATTGCCCTCAGAGATCTCTGCAGCTTTCTCACCAGGGAGATGCCTTCTTTCTGCTATTCAGTGGTAGCCCCCAGAGTGAAAAAAATTCCCTGACTCTTTTTGTTCAGGGTTCCAGTCTCCCACAATAAAACCCAAGATATCATCCTAAGTGGAGAAACAAAATTCCTCCAGTATCACTGTACTCCACATTCCTCTGGGACAGCTAGCTATCCATATAAAGCAAGCACCAAGAAAACAAAGAGAGGAAGAGAATGTCTGTTCACCCAGTTTGTGTAAGTGTCATGAATTACCTTATCACCTCCACTCAGCCACCACCACAGGCTCTGCTAGGCTGCTCCTTCCAGTACTTTGACCTGGATCTGCTTCTAGTCATGAAGCTAATGCAGTCGCAGGGCTCATCTTATTCTCCTTCCCTCTGGGGTCATGGTCTAATGATGACTGTTGTCCGATGTCTGGAAACCATGGTTTCATACTCTTTTTTTTTAATTGTTTATGACAAGTGGGCAATTTGAGTAGCACATGATATTTTATAGGAAGTGGACTTCACCCTCAATTCTCATGTCTCCCTTCCATGTTGGGGTATCTTAGTTGCTACCCCTTTGTGCTCTCAAAGCTCTGCATTTACACTCTATCTCTTCACACTGTATTTTAACTTATACTTCATAGGCTCCTCTCTCCTTCCGGTCTTTAAATATTGAAAGCAATGGTTGTCTCACTCATCTTTCTGTTTGAGCACTCAGCCTAATACCCGCACAGAAATGGTTCTCAAAAATATTTAGTCAAGATTTCTAAGGTTGTTGGGTCCTTGGACTACGTTAGGTAGCAAATGTCCCACGCACATCAGGGTTGGCGGAAACAGGACACCTGTCTTGTCACTTCCTCTATCAGAGTCCAAGGCAGACATCATTGATCACCAGGGTTCTACTGTCACCCGAGCCAAAACATGGCTTTGCACTCCTTCCTAACATGATTTCAGATATCTTCTACCGATCAATACAAGTTCACTCTTATACTGAAACTTGTTTGCCTTCCATGAATTAGCAATATCCTTTCTTAGAAATAGCATTTTTAAAAATTTCCTTAGTAAACATTTATATGACACTTACTATGCGTTAGCTTCACTCTAAGCATTTTAAAATATCAACTACTTTATGTTTATTACAATTGTATGTTTTGTCAGAACTTGTATTAGATCCATCTCACAGATGAGGAAGTCATGGCACAGAAAGGGTAAATAATTAATGCAAGGTCACACACCTCATAAGTGGTGGGTAGGGATACGAGGACAGGAAATCTGGCCTATAATCCATGCCCTTCGCTGTTACACTACACCGCCCCTCCCCACCATGGCCCAAACCCACTAAAACATTTCTCTTTGGAAGAAGCTAAGAAAGTAGTCAACACCTTCTGTGACAACCTATAGGAAGGGCCAGGCAGGGCCAGACGGAGCATGGAGTTAAAAGTATCTTAGGCCTCTTAGAACACAAGGGAACAAAACCAATGTTCCTCTTGATTTATTCATTTAAGAAATACCTATTATGCCCTTTCTCAGGCACCGCTGGAAAGGAAAAGCAAACGTTAAGCCAAATGAAGCACAGAACAGTTACAGACTGCCAGGTGTCACCTCAGACACACAAACAATCAACTTTATGTGAGCTCAACTTAATTCCGGAAACTGTCAGCTTCAACAACAGATATAGTTTACAACCAGATACGATTTTTTTTTTTTTTTAAACTGGAATTGTGGAGGGGCTGGGGCTGGGGTGGGGAGTTGGGAAAAGCAGGAAGTGACCTCGATCTTTATTTTTTAATATCCATTGACTGCTGTGGGTGCGCCATCCTTATAGGTACCTTCCCAACCTCATGTAGCTGTTTTCTAGGGCACACAAATTGTGTTCTGGTCCCCCACCAATGAGAGCAGAGAAGCAGCTCTTAAGAGACCAAGCAGGAAAAGGGTCAAATATCTTATGTCACATTTTTGGCAGAAAAGGCAGATAATTCATGACACTTACACAAACAGGGTGAACAGACATTCTCTTCTCTTTGTTTGTTTTCTTGGTGTTTGCTTTATAGAGCTTGCTGCCCCAGAGGAAGGTGGAGTGCAGTGATGCTGGAGGAATTTTGTTTCTCTGTTTAGGATGATATCTTGGGTTTCGCTGGGGGAGACTGGAATTCTGTTCAGAAAGCGGTGGGGAATTCCTTTCATTAGAATTCTGAGAATTGGCTAGTCAGCTTGACCTTTGCCCTCAAGTCACCCCTGGGTGCCCCACGGAGTTCAGCAGAAATGCTGAACACAAATCCAGACCACATGCTTCATTATTAAGATGGTAATTAGCCAGGCTGATACTGTGTGTGTTACACTGTTTGTCATTGCCCAAGGTCATTCATCCTGTGCTCTGGTGGAGGAAAAACAACAGCTACTTCATTCGAATACTTTGGGAAAAATCTCATTTCACAGGGATTCTACCTCACACTTCAAAGCCTGTCGGATACTATGTTTCTCAGCAGCCCCAGAGCAAAATATTGTCAGAACATACGTTTTTTAATGGGTTGCTATACTTCTCTTTGTTTTCCTGTGGTACAGAAAGTTGCCTGTGAGTGCACATGCTTTCTGGGGCCCAGGAGACTTGGGGGTAGAGTCTCTAGCACAAGAACAGCGCCATCCTTGTCGTTCCTCTCCCCCCCACCCCCAGCCTAGGGAGTGGGCTTTGGACCACAAAGTGAAGAGAGGAAAATATCCTTCCCCTCATTAAGTATCAACTACTGGCTTGGTCTGGAATAGAGCTCATGGTTCTACAACTCTGAACAACTGGTTGGATTTTGAGGAAGTTATGCCTTACCCACATCTATCTTTTTAGACAATAAAAGTTAGGGTTGAGTGTATATTCTTATATGTGTATAGATAAGGTGTTGGGATCTAGGTAAAACAAAATTAGATTTTGTTATTTTTAGGTCAAAACTTACATGTGATAAAACGAAACAAAATGAAAACAAGAAAGACAAAACGAAGTAGAAATTAGGCCCCTCTCCAGAAACCAGTTCCTACTAGCACTTCACTACCTCAGAGAAAGTCGTGTTACTAATTATGGGTTCTGTATAATGGGTAATTTTTGCACATACAAACATGTGTTAACTTTTATATTAGAGTGTTTTCCATGTCCTACAAATAGATATGGACCTTGTTGGGGATGGTAGTGGTAGGGGTTCTTAGGACTATAGGTCAAGAAGTTATCCTTCTTGGAAGCAGAGGCAAACCTACTAGTTTAAATTTCATCATTTTACACTAGAGGATAGGTTGGGGAGGACAGGGTTGTTAATAATTATATTACAATATAAATAATGGTGTCTACTATGCAATAGGCACCATGCAAATGATCTTGCATACGTGAGACCAACTACATAATTTGTAGGGTCCAACATAAATAGAAATTTCAGATCCCCCTTGCTCAAAAATTAAGAATTTAAGACAGGAAGGCAGAGCATTATACCAAGCAAGGGGAGTGCTAACAGAGGCCGCTGTATGACTGAATGGGTTGCATATCCATGAAGCTGGCCCTGTGTATTCATTTTCAAATTTACCCATGAAACCATCCCAGGATAGAAGCATCACGGCTTTCATTTTGCAGATGGAGGCTGAGATTTAGAAATTTCAATTCTCAATCTCTTTCCCAGTGCATTTACCTGTCAGATATCGTGTCTTGAAAACAGCATCCACACCAAAACAACACGAGATCCCAAAAGAAGGAAAATATTTGACCCTGATATTGGTCATCTGGACAATGTGAATTTTATATGTTAGAGCTGCTCCAACTTCCAGCTACCAGATGTCTGTAAAAATTCATAGCAGGCTATTAAATTTAGCAGATCCTGTCTTAATTAGATTAGCTTTTGCACAGCACGATGGCGGAGTGTCTCTCTGATGGAGGGTTTATGAAGATTTCTGGTGGGAATTCTTTATGGAAGATGGAGTCTTTTATCCACAGAGACTGACAAATAGAAGGGGGGAAAAAAACCCCACCTCATAATAGTATAAAAATGTGGTCATGGTGTGTCAAAGCAGAAACACGGATCTTTGTTTCATTGATGTTTCCTTTTTATTTGGCTTAAGAACAGGAATGGTAGGGGATAAAGATGGGGGAGGGGTGTTCAAAATGACGAGCCAGGAGAAGAGCACAAGGGAGGTGAAAAACTACAAGCAAATTCTTGTCATCAAATCCTCCAATAAATCTAGCACCAAAGGAGTGCTAAGCGCTCAGTTGCCTGTCAGTACATGAGTTATTTTTTTTTTTTTTCCAGGCAGGAAACAAAACTGCACAGTTTGTCTTGAGCTGGTCTTACGCGATTAAACTCGGCATCTATTCTCGCTCCCCATTTAAGGTCACTCAGGAAGGCTCACGTGACACGCAACCCACGGGCCGGAGTCTCCTCTTTGTCTCGTCCTCTCTATTCTGCCCCGGGGCAGAGGCCCTAACCTGCAGTGTTGTGTGGAACAGTGCTTGTTTATGGTACCCAAATGGCAACAGTTTTGAGAGCTCCCCAGCTGTGCCAGGGACCCCGGTGGGTAGGTCACTCCAGAAAGAAGGCGGGTGCGGGCCATTTTTCTTGTCATATGATTCACCAGCGGAAAGGTCACGTTCAAGCAAAGACCTTCGTCCCTGGGCTGTGGACTCTGTGGAGAGAGACTGAGAGGACAAAGGAGAAGATGATAAAAATGTGTTCCCACCTCCCAACCTCCCTGCTCTGGGGCAGGAGAGGAATTTGGGGTTTCCAAACCCCAAAGCGCTTGGAAGCAGGACGAGAGAGCGGTGGTAGAGAGAATGGCCCATCGTTTGCCCCAGGGCAGGCGGATCAGATTCACATCATACACAGGCAGGGTTACTAGGCAACTGATTAAATAAACGTGCTGGTCCTACAAGCAAGCTCGCAATTAATTAACTTAACCATTTTCATTTCGACTGTTTTCTTCCCTTCTCCACCTCAACCTGCTTTGAGATACTGAAGTGTGAGAGGCACCGGAGAGGAGGTGGCCGAGGACCCATTTTTTGCCTTTAGTGGGAAGTACGTGATTCCTGTGAGTTCTCCTACACCTGAAATGGAAAAACCTGATAGGCAGGTAATTCACCTTTCGAGCACATAAGAAAATACACACGGACAGCTGCAAAGGGTGTCAGTCATGTATTTATTTAAAACCTGTTATTCTTCCTAATCAGGCTAGTCAGTGGGTGGAACAAGATGAAGAACTTAAACTCCGGGATATCATTTCAATAGACAGATCGTTTCCATGTAACATGGCATTGCTGGCGTTCCGTGTGTATCCCCTACATGCTATGGTGTGGGAGGCAGAGACTTTAACCAGCCCAGACGGTTATATTCCTGGAGGCCAAGTGGCCTGAGTCTTGTCTTGAAAGATAAGACAGTCAGGAGAACAACCCATGTGAAGGGCATTTTGGGGAGAGAGTCGAGAGTGAACAAAGTCCCAGTTATATGAGTACCATTATGAACAAATTGGTTTTGAAAAGGTAGGAAAAGGCAAGGTCCGGAATGGAGCTGGAATCACTCGGCTGGGCCAGATCATAAAGACCCATTCCTATCCATGTAAAGAGTTGACAACTCATCCTGCAAACAGAAGAAGCCACTGAAGGATTTTATAAGGGAAGTGGCACAGGTAGACTTTCATCCTTGATAGTCTACTCCTAGTCGTATAGAATTAGGATTTAAGAGGACACTAAAAGAGACAAGATGCTGAAGAGGTTTTTGTAATAGTTCAGAAGGTAGAGGAGGAAATGGGGCTGGGGAGGAGGGATGAGTCACAGAGGCAAACTACTTGGTGCTGGGAGGTTGAACGGGAATGGTATGAGAGGAACCGGGAGGACCTAGGTGACAACCAGACCTGATCTGAGAGCAGGAGTGGGTAGTGGAGGCACCACCTGAAGGTGGGAGTGCCGAAGGAGGAGCTGGACCCAGGCAGAAGGCAAAAAATAAATAAATCTGACTCACACTTTTGAGTCTGAGATTCCCGAGTCCAGCCGGCTACTGGTTAAATAAAGCCATTACTTAGTCTTCCCTAAAAGACAAGTTTTAGGGGAGATTCATTGTAGAAACTACATTCCACAATAGACTCGTATAGGATTTTATTTCTACAGTTACATTTAAAGCAGAATATAGAATGAGTAGACAGAAGGGGTGGGGTGTGGAGATGGGAGAGCAGTGTCCCGAACCTTTTCCACTTAAACATATTTTATTAACAGCCAAAGAAAATAAAGACCTAATAGTATCGATAGAGTTATTATTAATCATAACTACTTGATTCACTCTAATCTCTCCTTCTCATTATGGGCTGGAGTTGTCATATTAAAACGTGAAAGAGGCTGGAATTACCCACGGCAAAGAGGGGAGGCCCTGGCATATGAATCATCCTGGAAGATCTGACATCCCCTGTGCCTTGGATCAAACACAGCATCAGCCTCTCTGGTGAAGGCGAGATCATCTCTAATGGCAAAAAGGGCTCAGGGCACCAGGGACCACATGAGAAACTCCTGGCTGCCGCGTAGGAGCCCTGATAGAGAACTCTTTCTCCAGGTCCTGGGAGACAAAATTCTGTTTCCTTTTGTAACAAGTAGATTTATGGTCTTGGTTTCACATTTGCCTCAAACTGGCCAGATCTCCGTAGCCAGTTTTCAGCATTTTACAGTGAAATGTGAATGACCATTCTGGACACACAGGTGGTGATTCAAAGAAGGGGGTGGTAAATGGCATAGTGCACAAGCACAGTTGGATCGGAGGAAGATGCTTTAACAGGTAGAAGATACCGAGGACACGTGTCCATCTTACCCCAGGTTTTATACTCATTCCCTAATTATATAAAAAAAAAAACAAAACCCTTAAATCTATGTCTTCTCTAACATGTCTTTTTTTAATTCATTGACTATATCATAAGTTATAGTGATTTTATCTGTAGAAGTGGCTATGGATGGTCCAATGCTGGCGGAATAGTTCACTAGAAAATTTGAACATGTCTTTTCTATTATTTACTGAGCTTGCTGCTTATGACCTTGCTTCGCAGACACTGTCTTTCCCGAAAGAATTATTATTATTTTTCCTGATTGCTTCTCTTCAATCACAAACGCTTGCTGAAATGGCTCCAAGGGAGCCCTTCTTCCAAGAGACACTGTCCACTTAAAATGTGGGCAGTTTTATTCAGCGCTGTGTTGCTCCAACCTTCACCACTCTGAGCCCGGTTGGCTCAGCCTTGGGCTATTCAAAGACTTTGTCCCCCACCCCACCCCCCCCCCGCCACCCCCCCTCCCACCCCCCACCCCCCACCCCCGTCCTGGTAGAGATCCGGATTAGGGGATTAGTCAGTTTCACAATTGCCATGGGCTTGACGCTACAGGGAAGCCAAACACCATTGGAAATGTAGCAAGCTGAAAAAATTGTTACTTGCTTTTAAACTTTATAATAAAAATGTCATACTTAAATTTATGTATTTATTTTTAAAGGTTTATTTATTTGAGAAAGAAAGAGAGAGTCTGAGTGCAGAGACAGTGGAAGAGAGAGAGTGAGAGAAACTCCAGCAGACTCCTCTCTGAGCTCAGAGCTTGATGCAGGGCTCCATCTCAAGACCCTGAGATCATGACCTGAGCCAAAATCAAGAATTGGATGCCCAACTGATTGTGCTACCTAAGGGTCGCTGTCATACTTAAATTTATTTTAATGCAATTTGATGTTCCTTCCCACCATTTTGTTTTTGAGATTTATCTGCACTAACATATGTTTTTCATTGATGTTAGTGATTGTATAGTATTCCATTAAATAAATCCATTACAATTTGTTTATCTTCTTATCAATGAACATTTAGGTTGCTTTAAGTTTTTCACAAATACAAACAAACAATATTGATTGTTTTAAGACTTCCCTTAAAATCTCTATTGTCTAATACTAATATGGGTGTTTTATTTTGGTTAATTTTTTCCTTTTTTTCCAAACTTTCTATATCTTTATGTTTCAGTTGAGACTTCTATAAATAGAACATGGAGTTATTTTCTTATTTTTGTTTTTGCAATAATCTGAGCTAATGCTCTCCAGTCTTTAACTGGAAAATTTATTCCATTTATATTCATTGTGAATTTTGTGTTTGTTTTTATCAACTTTTTTTTTTTTTACTCTTCATTTTCCTTCCTTTTCTACATTCTTTTGATTTGTTCACATTTCCCTACAATATTAACACACATAAATTGAGCCAACAATGTCTAAAATCAGTTATTAGTATCTCAAGCTTCTTCCTGAGTGATGTGGAACTTAAGTATTTAATTTGGATAAACATTCCCCCTACTTACATGTTATTATAGTTGTTTATTTCTACTTTATTTTACCACTGAAAATTAGGTAGCATTGTTGTTATCCTTTTAAATAGCCAAATTTCCTTGTTCACAATTCCTTTTCTCCCCTCTGACATAATTTACCTCTTTCTTGAAACATATCTACTGGAGATTCCTTCAGTGAGGGTGCTAATGGTAAGTAAATTATGTTTTCTGTTCTAAGCATTCCATTATTTACTTTTTTTTGCAATGTTTTCACTTCAAATAATTATAGATTTTCAGGAAGTTGCAAAAATAGTACAGGAAGGTTCCATGCACCCTCTTCACCCAGATTCCTCCAAAGGGAACATCTTGAATAGTGATAATATTGTATGGATACCAAAGAAATTAGCCATGAGTACAAACCAAGAAGTTTTTTTCAGATTTCTCCACATCTACATGCACTCATTTCTTTCTCTCCTTCCATTTCTATCATGTGTATAGCCTCATGTAATGACACCACAACCAAGATACTTACTGTACCATCACCACAGGTTCAATCATGTTATTCTGTTTCTGTCCCTCAACCTACAGGTATTGACTCCAAGAGCACTCCCTGGGAAAGAATCCTGCATGCTAAACTCTCATAAGTTCTCATAATCTGAAAAACCTGTGTCTATGGGCAAGCCCTCTTCCATTGATCATGCCATCCATTTGGGGTCCTGGGTTAATGCAGATGTCTCTGGCTACATTCCCCACATCATACAGCCAGAAGTCCTCATCTTCTCTCCTTGCTTAGGCAATAAAACTGTTACATCAAGGTCAAGCACCACTCATTTCCCACTTCTTGTTTCTTGTTTGCCCCTGAGAATTTTTCTTATTGTCTCATAAGGTCAGTTCTACGTTGAAGGAATGCTTTCTATGTTAAATTCATTATTTCTAGGTGTTTTGTAGCAACAGGGTTTTTAAAAGTTGGACAGACTGCAATGTCAGAATAGATTGGCACAAGGGTTTCAGGTGGGGTTGCTCAATATTTTGTTAATGTCATCAATGAACATTATTATTATTCCTGTGGAAATAACAACATGCTGACTCTCCCTTTCCTTACTGTGGATGTTTTCAGTTCTTGCCTCTACCTCTGCCACTTATGGTGATTTTTGGGTGCACTGGCCCTCGGTCAGCAAAGATTTTTCAGTCTCAGGAAGAGTGCTATTCAGATGGTTCTATCTTCCTCAGGTCCCTGTGGGTACAGTATTTGCTCTTTCAGCCCAGTTAGACTCAGGGTAGTCAACCCATCTTACCTTTTCCAAAACAGAGGAAACACCATTAATAATTTTCTAAGAAATATTAATACCTAAAGATAGAAAACACACCCTAAAAATCAGTGTTATTGAGGTACAATTGGCACATAATAAAATATACCCATTTTAATGGTACTTAATGTGCTTTGACAAACTTATACGTGCATGTAACCACCAAACACAAGATAGACATTTTCACTGCTCTGAAAAAGTTCTTTGTGGTCTCTGCTTCCAAATCCCTGGCCACAGGCAACCACTGATATGTTTCCTGTCAGTATAGATTGCATTTATTTTTCCTACCCATTCTATGAGTGAAATCATACCAAACGTATACTTTGGAGTCAGGCTTCTTTCACTCAGCTTAATGTTCTGAGCTCATCCTGTGCTGCTGTGTATGTTGGCGGTTTATTCCTTTTTGGCTACTGAATAGTTTTTGATTGCATGGATGAACCACAATTTGTTTATTCATTCGCCAGTTGATGGACATTTGGGTTGTTTCCAATTTGGGTCATTGTTAATAAAGCTGCTATAAACGCTTAAATGCACACAACTGTAGATTTTCCTATAAACTCTCCTTTTCTCCATTCCAAAAGATTTGGACTTCCAGAGCCCTCAGTCTCATAAGATATTTCTGAGTTAAGTAGGACATCATCGGGTTCTCATTTCCTCTAAGAATCAACATCTAAGCCACGTTGTAGAAACCAGAACAAAAACAAAAACGTAAGTCTCGAGACCTGTGAAAATGTTATTTTTATTATTGCCATTATTATTTTATAGCTAATTCTCTCATTTGTTTACATGCTTGATGATGCTTTTATGTCTGCACCATTGACAACCTTGATCACCCTTCCTTTTAAAAATTTCTTCCTCCCTGACTTCCAAATTATTTCATTACCCTCTGTTGTCAGCTGAGGAATGGCCCTAGAAAGTTATCTACTTCCTAATTCCTAGAACATGTGAATGTAACCTTATATGACAAAAACATATACGTATACATATATGCCTAAATACATATACATATATGCCTAAGTACATATATAAAATATATGTATATATAACTATATATACATAGTAAAAACAAAAATTACAAAAATTTTTGCAGATGTGACTAATTTAAAATCTTGAGATAGATTATCCTGGATGATCCTTGTGAGGCTTAAAATACAATCATGAACATCCTTACAGGAGAGGTAAAGGAAGAATGGACACAGATACACCGAGGAGAAGGTACTGTGAAGAGAGAGCAAAGAAATATTTAAAAATGTTGGTCTTGGGTTAGGGATGATGCACCCACAAACCAATGAATTCCAGTAGCCACCAGAGACTGAAAGAGGCAAGGAAGGGTTCTTAGAGCCTCCAGAAGGAATGTAGCCCTGTCGACACCTTGATTTCAGTCCCGTGATACTGATCTGGGGCTTCTGGCCTGCACAACTGAGACAATACATTTCCATCGGTGTAAACACCCAGTTTGTGGTAATTTGTTACAGCGGCCACAGGAAGCTAATACACTCTGACGGTTTGTTGCCTGCCTTTCCCCCCTTCTGTCTATCCCCACCCCTCTTTTTAGCATAACCAAATAGCAGAATTTAACCTCCTGATCTTCAAAACTCTTTTCTTGGGTGTTTTTATCTCTTCCTATGAGTTTGTAAGTCAGTATTCCTGGTCTCAGCTTTGCAATTTCCACCTAGCCAGCGTGGGGATTTTCCACATTCTAAACCCTCTGCTCACTGTTTCGATTGAGTTAATAGGAAGTGAGGGGTCTTGATACATGTTGCACAGAAGATTTCTGTGGTTAAATTACCTTGAGAATTGCTGGCTTAAACAACGTGAAAGAATTCTAGTTCTTTGGAGGCTTCTCCTCTAATGTGTTATGAGATACTCCTTGGGAAATGCCTGCTGAAGTGGTGATTTAATTGTAGATTAAACCCAATTCCTTGTCTGGAAGCTTCTGTACCCACAGGCTTTATGTAGACAAGGACTGCCCTTCTTCTGCTCAAGGGACTCCCCTTCTCTCAGTGCTACCCACAGGCACTGCTGGCCCATGATGGCCACCAGCCGAATACAGGTTTCATTCCTCTCCCTGTCAGACTCCGCACTCCACTTTGAGTCCAGCTCGTGAAGCTGCTGTGGGTAGGAAGATGGACAAGATTTTCTTCTTTCTTTTTTCCCTTGTAGTACACAGAGTACAATGGAGTCCGGAGTAAGAACACAGAGTGTCCAAATTTGAAAATAATAATGCCAATCTCATACACTTTTGGTCTCCAGAGAAATGGTGATAAGCTACTGTGCCTTTAAAACAAAAACAAACACAGTTTTTAAAAATGTGGTTAGCCAAGTAACCCCAGGAAAGGTAATGAAAGATAGATTTGGGGAGAAATTGGGAACTGGAACCCAAGTCCACATAGGGCGGCCATCTGCCTCTCCCCAGACTTTTTCAGCCTCCCAGCATTGGCTGATGGCCCCCAGCGACTGTGAGGCATTCCAGGGGACTCGTAAGCATCTTCCCTTGAGCAAATTTACCATGTTCAAGCCCAGCTGCCTGCTGGCTGAGTCTGTTCTCCATGCTCTCTGGTATTCTTGGCTGTTCCAGACCTGACCACAGTGGTTTCTAACCTGGGGTCCTTGTACCCTTCAGCATTCTGAAATAATAATTGGACTCTTGGACTATATTCAATATTTCAAAAATCAGTGGTTCTTTGCAGTGAGGCTGTGATTATTAACCATGGAGTCACCATTTGGGTGGGGGGAGGGAATAATTTTAAATCAGTTGTACTGATAATATAAGTTAGTCTGTGATGATTAAAAGCTCCAATTGGCAATTCTGCATGTCGTCAGTGAACACAAATGATGAAGCAAATTAATCAGCAAGCAATAAATGTTGTGAGGTTAGTAGACAAAAATTTGTAAAAATATGCATCCTACTGAGAAAAGTAATAAAGGTAACCCTCGGTGGGGAAGGAAATGGGGCATTCCGCTGTAAATCTTTCCCAGACGGTCTTCATGCAAATTCTTAACCTGACTACTCACTTTTATTTTGCTTATTTTTTTCCTCCCTTTCCTGAAGATTATTTGGCATCTGCTTATTGCCTCCCCTTCCCCTTCTTTACCACAGGATATGTATCCAGCACGTGATTTACAGCATGGTTCTGTAGTCCCTAAAAATGATGTCATAGAGAGAGTGGTTCTCAAGTCACAAAAGTGACTCAGTTTACACAGGCAGAATGTGGGAAACAATGTGCCTGGTGCGCCGTAGCTCGCTCCTTCAAATCTTGTGTGATCACAGCCCCTCCCACCCAACTGCAAGCCTCCCTTGCTGAAGTCACCAGGGGCCAGGACCTTGCTCCTTTTCTTTCTCTCAGGTCCTCTAAAGGTCTCTGGTGCCATTCTGAACACGGGGTATTCAAGCATGTCTTGCACCAATTTAAGGTTGTCTGTACAGAACTTAACAGACCATTAAAGAACGCTGGGCAATTAATAAATGAGGACGGGGCTAGATACACACTCGTGAAAAGCTTGACGTTTGTCTGCATGGGTTGGAAAGGGAACAGAAGACAGATGACCTTGCTCTGGTACACATTTTGGGATAATTTGGCTCTCTATCCCTCAGACTGCTCAGCGGCTTACCCGACCCTCAGAGCAGCCCAATGGGACAGGAAGAAGGAGGGACAGGTTGGAGGGTTAAAGTCTGTCCCCTCCGTGGGGCCTCTGTGTGGCAAGCTGGTGGGCTTTCCAGCAGGCTTCCAGGTTCTAGGGAAGGGAATTGCAAGCTCAGCTTCCCACTGTGCAAACGCAAGCACGCCGCTGGGCGGGACAAGACATTTCATTGATTTTTCCATGTCACACAAATAACAGAATATGTTAATGACAGGTGAAATGGAAGAAAAATCTTGCCTGTGATTCGCCATTGCAAGAAACGGCCATTTCCATCTCTTCGTGTTCGGTGTTCTCTTACCCAATGAAGACATTTTTATGTGGTTATAACTGTAATGTAGACATAGTTCCATAGTCTGTTTTACATTTAACGTTTTATCACAACCATTTTTCTGTGTCATTTGCTGAAGCTCACGGCTATGCAGCCTGGAGCGTCTGTCACCACTAGCTTGGTCTCATTCCCAGAGGAGGGTGGGACGCGCGGCTGGCTGAGCCCTGGTCTGGGGCGAGGCCGGGCTTTCCCGCTGCCCTCAGGCTGGATACTTGGTGGGGGCTTATGTTACCACAAGGTGGAGGGTTTGCAGAGGAGGGCCCTTGAGATTGCACGGAAAGATCAATTTTTCCATTTTCTTTCCAGAATAGGTCCTGGGGGCGGCGGGGTGGGGGGGCGCTCATGGGGATTTTAGATCATGGGTTTGGAGAGGAAGTGAACAAAAGGGAAGTCAGAGCTGGGAATTACTCTGTTAATCACCTGTCATGGGTCTCCAGAGCATAGCAACCTCACCAGAGGGCCAAGAAGGATATCACTGTGGAGGGATATTCTGTGCAGATGGGCACGGGAACACAGGTTTAGACTCAGGCTAAATGTGGCCAACGGAGAAGCCAAGAGGACCTGGTGGGCGCTTAGGACTGATGGAGCTGATGGAAGCTTGGGAATCACTCTAGTACTGGCTTATTCATCCCAATTTTAGTTTATACTGCCTAGGCCATTTGGGTTACCTACTTTGGATGCTTACTCTGCCTCCTTCCCATAAAAGATTTGAGATGTCTTGCCCAAGACATCACAGATTCAGTAAATCTAGCTTGTATATTAGCTAGATTAGCATTTGTGTCCCTTTTATTTAGACCCGCATAGTGTGGTGTAGAGACGAGGAAGAAGAAGAACTGGAGAAAGACAGACAAAGCTTAAGGAGGGTTGTAAAATACACAGAAGTAAACAGGTGAGCTTGGCCATTATTTCTTAGACAGGGCACACCAGGAATAAAAAATACACAGCCTACTATTCCTTGGAGGAAATGATGCATGAAATAAATGTTATTAGAGGCCCAGGGGGATGCTTTTCCTTATTTGTTAATGTACCTCATGCTGAAAATATGCCAAGGGCTGTCAGCACTGGGCTGCAGAATTATAAGAAGCCTTTCCTCCTGAATCTTCTGGTGAGTGGTAGGCATCGTCTCCTCGGTCTCACAGAGCCTACAGCACGAGGAAATCTGTATTCCCTTTTCTTTCCACATCTTTTTATTCCTCTCCTTCTTGGCCAACACTGGACCATGTATGCCTTTCCAGGATGAGCATGGCATTTACCCCGGCCACCCTGAGCACCTCCTGTTCACCCCTAGAGCATTTTTCTCGCCCTGACCGAGGGAGCATCATTCTCTTGCTCTCTCAGTTGACGTTACGTTGTAGGAAAAAACGATTGCAGCTGAGGCCAGCTGAATAACGAGGAGTGAATTTGAGATTTCCCGATCTTGCCTCACCACAGTGCTGGAGCATTAGTACAATGCGTGGCTGTCAGGGATGGGAAATAATCCCACCCAAACACATTTAAAAGATCTGGAGGGTGTCTCCTCAGGCTTATTAGTCTAGCAGAGAGGAAGGGGAGGGGGAAGAGTGAGAAGTGCCGACACCTGGAATTTATTCGCATAGCTGACAGGTTGCAGCTCGCCGTTATGCTGCCTCTGTCTGATAACACTTTGTATTTAATACTCTCTAATTGTGCTTGCACTCCTTCTCTTCTTTTCATCTCTCAGGGTTTGTGCCCAAATATGGCTTCATTTCAGCCTTTCTTTTCCGCTTCACTTGAGATGCTCAATCCTGTGGGTTGGGCGGAAAAGGCAGTTTGCCAAGTCTAGGACAGAACTTGTGTCTAGAGGAGTCAACGAGCATCTTCCTGGTTTTGTGTGTGTGTGTGTGTGTGTGTGGGAGAGAGAGAGAGAAAGGGGGAGAGAGAGATATTCTAGGAAGCACTGTAGAGATTGCTTCTTTCCATAATGGCAGATCTGATTCCATCATATAGATATATTAATTTCCTAGTAAATTTAGAGTCCAAGGGTCACAGTATTGACTTACCCATCCACTCAGTCATGCACCCATTAATTCAACACATGTTTTTGATCATAGCTGTTGTGTATACTGTGCTTATTTACCATCTCTTTTCTCTTGGATTTGCTGTTTCTGCCCAAGACTTAATACAGGGCTATACCCACAAGAGATAGTTATAGACTGATGGCTGGTAGTTCTTCAATCATTCAGTTCTTTCCTTTGTGGTCCGGGACATACACAGCCATTGTATTTTCATGACCTAAAACAGGATTCTCATGAAGAAAGTGCCCTAGCTTGCTACAATATGGAAAACTCTAATTACTTATTTATAAACACTCATTTTGAGGTTGACCAACTTAGATTTGAGTCCTGGATCTGCCACATTTTTGTGTGTGACCCTTGGATAAATTCCTTGGCACCTGTGAGTCTCAGTGTTTGCATCTATAACGGCTCAGTTGTTTTTAATACCACAATGTCCAGTAACTTCTCTACCTCCTCCTACATTTTTGATCACCAAACATTTGGAGATATATAGATAGATAGGTAGATATCTGCTTCTAGAGTTAAGTGTTTCTCCTCCTTAACCATTGACTGGCAAAGTACCAGACAGGCACTCAGAAAAACTTATTCTTGCATAAATCCTGATTCTAATTTTCTGGGAGTTGGTAAATAAGGGATTTCTTTTTTTTTTTTTAAAGATTTTTTATTTATTTATTTGACAGACAGAGATCACAAGTAGGCAGAGAGGCAGGCAGAGAGAAGGAGGGGGAAGCAGGCTCACCGCTGAGCAGAAAGCCCGACGTGGGGCTCAATGCTAGGACCCTGGGATCATGACCCGAGCCGAAGGCAGAGGCTTTAACCACTGAGCCACCCAGGTGCCCCGGTAAATAAGGGATTTCTAATCACCGTCTACCCACCCCGCTGAGTGCTTTCAGGGGCTGTGAGTGGAGCAAGTGGAAGGTCTGTTGGAGAAAGAGCAAGAGATTGGCTCCATGAGGATGGGCTCTTGAGAGGAAACACTGACCATGTGTTTTTTAGTATAATAGGAAATGCTGACCATTTTTTGCAATTAAAATTCTATTCTCCTTGGCTATTTGTTTTAAGATGGATTCAAATGTTGTTAGAAAATAAATTATTTTAGTTTTAAAATTATTTTCACAGGTGGAAAATTATTTTCTTAAAAAATACATTTTTATAGAGAATATGGAATATTTGGAAAATCAAAAGTTACGTTTCTGGTGGGTGTAGTGTTTTCAGTGTTATTTTGATGTTTCCTTCAGAAGTGTATGTGTTGGTTTTGGATTCAATCTATAGGAAAATTCATGACGGCATGCATCCCCGCAAGTAGCCAATTGTTTGGGCCCAATTTCTGCATCTGAATTTGAAAGAAATTCACCAACTTAAAATTATTTTCAATAATTGTTTTATTATAGCTTCTTTATTCGTCTCTTTTCCTTAAAGGCATCTTCCAGTTTTTGTGTGCCTCCTTCCAATTTATTTTTTGTGTATTCTTCAATTCATGTTTTGTTTTGTCCTTATACACAAGAAGTTCCCCAAACCTAGCCTTCCATCTGATTTTGTAAATAAAGTTTTGTTGGAACACCATTGTGCCTGCTCATTTACGAGTGGTGTATGGCTGCTTTCTTACAACACCAGAGTTGGGTGGTTGAAGGAGACCAATATGACCTGCAAAGCTGAAAATATTTACCATCCGGCCTTTTATGAAAACAGTCTGTCGACCCCTGAAATACAACACAGTCTCCTATGGGTGGACATTTAGGTTTTTTCCAATATGGGGCCTGTATGAATTGTGTATCCTCGAACATTTGTAAGTTGCTCACTATCTACGTGTGTAGTGGTCTCTCCATGTTATATACTTAAGAGTGGATTCAAAGGGGTCAAACGGTATGAGCATGTTTAAGTTTATTTGATTTTGCAAAATTGCATTCCAGTCCTCTGTTAGCTCTTTTCAAAGTGTTATGAGCACCATATCCTAATTGTCTTTCTTTCTAAGTAATGCTATAACAAGGTATACATTCTCCGGTCATGCTTTTTTCCCCATGAACTGATATGCCTTGCTCTGAACACTGCAGTTATTCAGAAACTCCGAAATCTGAAGCTAATTTTCTTTTTTTTATTTTAAACTCTTATGGGTTCCTCATTATTTTGTGTTTGTTTGTTTAGCTCACATATACTAAAGGAAGATAAAAGAATCTTTTTCTTTTATTTGAACCTTAGGAACTCAATTCACTTTGTATCAGCTCCTGCTGGATCATGGTTTCCTGTTCACGATAAGTAATAATGTAGGGCATGGGATAATAACACTTTCCTCCAATTTTCTACAGCTTGTGCCAGAAGCCTGAGGGTACCAGCCACATCCTGGGTCACAGTATTAGGTTGGATTGTGTTGCCCCCAAATTCATGTCCTTTCTGGAACCTTAAAACGTAACTCTATTAGAAAATAGGGTCATTGCAGATGTAATTAGTTAAGATGAAGGTATGTGGTAGTAGGGTGAACCCTTAGTCCAATAGGACTGGTGCCCTTATAAGAAGAGAAGAGACAGAGAAACAAACACACATAGAGAAGAAGACCATGTGACTATGGAAGCAGAGGTTAGATGATACATTACAAGCCAAGAGTAATAATACAAGCAAAGGATACATCACAAACTCCAAGGATTGCCAACAACTAGCAGAAGTTAAGAGAGAGTCATGGAACAGGTCCTTCTCTAACACCTTCAGAAGGAACCAATCCTTCTGACACGTTGATTCTGGACTTTAAGGCTCCAGAAATTGCTGGTGTTTAAGCCGCTCAGTTTGTTAGGGCAGCCTGAGAAGATAGATACAGTCATATTACTCCAATTTCAGGGATTTGGATGTTCCAGGCTATGCAGTCGTTTCAAATCCATGCAGGGCCTGATTTCCTTATGGCTCCTCTATACTGTAGCCCACTGGGCCCTAACCCTACATATGTGGCCACTTACCAGGGCTTCCCCCCTCAGCAGGCCCTGGACAATGGCTTTTGCAGACTCCATTGGGAAAATCTTTTCAGATCCGCAGGAGCAGGAATCCTTTCTTGGTGTCCTCCCTTACTCTAGTGCAACTTTTGTTGCACTTGGTAGGTAGTTTTTAGAAATATATATTTTGGCTTGGGTTCTAGGTGATTCTATTTGCATGGAAAACATAGTATTTCTTTTGTTTCCCCACCTCCTGCCCTTGTTTTCGATTTATATAAGAGAAAAGAAAGCGGCAGCATCATCTTTACTTTGTCATCTTATAACTGCCTCTCCATGACAGTTTTTTAGGTGGAAAGTTGGTTCTGGAAAAGCTTTCAACAAGATCCAGAAGATGGGTGTTTTAGGATGACTATTTCCTTGGTGGCTTTTTATTCTCTTTGTGTATTTAGCTTAGATTTGTAGAAGAGCCAAGGTTGTGTTCCCAGAATACGCATTACCTGACTGATTGGGTATGAAGAGACAAATTAGAAATGTGCCCTCAGCAGAGAATTCCAACCTGGATTCATGTTCTTGGTATTGGGTAGTCTAAGTGCACAAATATCTAGAGTGATTACGTAGACCCTACAAATGTGCCACAAGGTGACAAGTTTTCTCTCTGCTTTTTTAAAAACAAAAATACAACCCAGTCCCTTAATTGAAAAGTCATAGGGTGAGAAATTCAATTTTTAAGGAGTTAAACAATATTTGGACGGTAACAAAAGAGAGATAGATCCTGTGAGTCCCCAGAAGTGGGAAGAGCAGAGGAAGGATGAGGTGACTGTGCAAAGCAAGGTTTTAACCCTTTCCCCCATCTGTCAGTGAGTAGTTATTAGTAGATAAGAGTCTTTTACTATGACCAGTTGAGAGGTTTTGAATAAATCGACCCATTCTGAAGATATAATTTAGGGAGATAATATGTCAGAGTAGCTCTACTTATGGTGAATCATGAACCATCCAAGATACAGCCAAGGCGTAGCAAATTCTTTCCAATTCTTCACTAGTGCTTGGAGTCTCTGCATACTCTGTTGAATTTACAATGTGTTCATATCTTTTCCCAAAATAGCATGTTCAGGCTTTTTTTTTTTTTTTCTTCCTGTTATTACTTGGTCATCCTTGTCAGGCTAATTCTGAATTCTGCTGTGTCTTACTTAAACTGACCTGGCTAAAACTCATCTTGGTGCTTAGAATCAAGGGGGACTGTGCTTTTGCTACCCATAATGGCATCACGCTAACATCTCATATTCACTTTGAGGGATTTAGGGAAGATTATTGGAAGTGATTTCCAGTACAGTGTCACTTTTCCTTATCTAAGCTGAATTTCGTTCCTTGGCCATCTCTGTGACTTATTTCCGCCTTCCTCACAATTTCTCCTAGCCTTGACAGACTGTGTAATTATTTTTTATCAGCACATTTTACACTTCCATGTTGTTAATAAATATATGGGAGAAAATTAGCACCAGAGGATTAACTATAATCAGATTCTTAAGGCAGTAACTATTAACTTTGTCTGAGGCTGAGGAATGACCATTGATTTCTCTTCTTTAGGTTCTTTCTCTTAACCAGCTCTAAAAATCCATAATGGGATTTTATATTTTGCCTTAAGTATTTACCAGGTTTCCCCCCAAAACTCACTAAAGTAATAAAAAGTCACTAAAATTTTTTGAAAGCCCAAATGTATTATGTGCATTCATTTTTCCCCCTTATCTACCTTATTTTAAAAGATGCCTTTAGGAAATTCTCTGACCTAAACAGTCACAATCTCCTCACTACAGAAATAAGTATGTCTTTATTATAGAGAACAGATTTTTTGCAGGTACATTGTAACATCACGGTTATTAGCCCTACATTCTTAGCCATCCCTCGTTGCTGAAGCAGCCAAGGCAAAGGGAGGGAAGGGCTACCTTATAATAGGCTTGCAAGAGGGTAGCTGATATATTCCTACACCCTGAGCTAAGGAAGCAGAAGAGTGGATTAATAGACATCACACTTTCCCCAAAGATACTTAGAGATAAACTCAGCCTAGGGCATTTAGAAAGTTGGATTTACTATACCTTAAAAAGGGGTTTCTGGGAAAATCATGTCTGTATAATTTTAAATTATGCAGCCTCATGTCTGTATTTCCTTAATCTTTGTCACTTTTCATCTAAAGACATCCCAAACATGGGGCTCTGGGTTTAGAAAAGGAAGTGTTTAGGCTGGAAACAATCTTGGCATGGCTTTATAACTAGTAATATCTCTTTCTAGGCACCCAAATGAATTTGAACTGGAGCCAAAAGACATTTCCAGTGTGACATCAACACAGGGACAGATACAAATGTGTGGCTTGCTGATCTTGGTAAACAGCAGCGATGGGAAAATTGCTTTAGATGAAATAAGAAACCCTTAGACCTTCTATCAAGGCGTTCCCTTGAATCCTGCTTCTTCCTACTTTCTGAAAGAATTGGACAATAGGAACTTTCCACACCTCTTATTTAAGGTCATGCCAGAAAACCCAACCATTCTGATTCCCATTTTCTCCAACTCACAGGACCTCATAACATTCCTGATAGAACCAGTTCACCTCTTATTTGTCGGCTCTGTGTGTTGGCCCTGAATTCTTAACCCTGGTTTTACCACAGAGCATTACAGAGGCCCCTCTTCCCAGGACCTAAAGGTTTAGGAGTGGTCTGTCACTTACCTGTGCAGTACTCATCTCTAGCGGACAGAACAGCAACACAACCAAGGCTGTGTTCTTGTTCCTCCATCCATCTTTATTCCTTCTGATCTACTGAAACCTCTTTATAAAATTGTTCTGGGTATGCTCATGACTGTCTCTGAGGCATGACTAGGAGAACCACTAATTTTACCTTATTAAGAAAATAAAGTAGGTTTAGGAAGATTGAGGAATTTATTCTACAATCATTGCAGAAATAGAGTGAAGAGTAGAACCACGTCTTGTAAGTTGAGCTGCAGTAATCTACCACAGGGCTCTTCCTGGGTTTCCTTCAACAGTTGTTTGCTGTGAGTGCGCCTCTATTCTGTGAAAGTTCTAGAGCCAAAATAATTCAGAATCCATTACAGGGCATTGAGGTTTCAGATAAATGACTGGAAGACGAATGGAGATGGCCATGGGCTGAATATTTGTGCTCCCCTCAAAATCCATAAGGCGAAGCCTAACTCCCTGGTGGGATGGTATTTGGGGGTGGAGCCTTTAGGAGGTTGTTAAGTCATGAAGGTGGAGCCCTCATGAAGGGGATTAGAGGACTGGTGTTCCTTCTCTCTGCCCTGCGAGAATATAATGGGAAGACAGCTGTCTGCAAATCAGGGATGCTCTCGCCACACACCCAGTCTTCCAATGTCTTGATCTTGGGATTCCCAGCCTCTGGCACTCTGAGAGCTGATTGTTTGTTGTTTAAGCCACCAAAATCATGGTATTTGTGCTATAGAAACCTGTGCTAAGACAGAGATCTTTAGCAAAATCTATACAGATCTCATTTCTAAAGTAGGTAGTGAGGCACCTACTTTATTTATTTTCTTTTGTGCACAATTCCCAACAAAAATATTTTTTTTACAAGTCCTTATCTGAGCTTTCACAGTTCAATACTCACTTTTGACTATATTAGGGGCTTTGTATATTCATTTTTAATAATCAGATATGTTCTTAGGGACTCGGGGATACATATCAGAGAGAAATAACCATGGCTGCCTTGGCTTCAAGATCTCTACATAGAAAGGGTCCTCTCACTCTCCTTCTCTCTCTAATTATGCAACTAATGGACATCAATCCAGCATATATACCAGTATATATAGTTAATAAGCACAGTAGCTAATACAAATTATGACTAATCCTGCAAAGCACCTGCCCTCTGATATGATGTTTTTTGTTAGATAAGATTAGGAATTTGACAAATGGGGATGATTTCTGGCATATAGTTAACAACAAACATTTATTAATTCAATAAAAAAGACATGGATTTATATTGTTGAGTAAGTATATGTGGAATTTTCTGATCTCCTCTTCTCTGCTTATTCTCTATGCCTCTTCATTCCTGAATTATACAGGGTGGACCGATGGAAGTGTGATTTCTTGATTTACACTGATAGTAGTAAAGGGCTACTGTTTAGTGAGTGCTGTTTTAAGAACAATAAAATTAATGTAGAGAACTTTACATTATTACATTGGCTTAAAAACTGCAAGGTTTATAGTATTATTTACATTTGAAATATGAAGAAGCCTGGTTGGAAACTGCTTAAGGAATCACAGATAAGGAGTCACAGGAATGACATTCAAGCCTAGACTGGTTTTGTTTTTTTTTTTTTTCCCCTAGAGCCTGAGCTCCTCCCATGTTGCTCTTCTGTCTCCCTTTGTCAAATCCCAACACCTTGGGTGTGCGTTTGTGGTGACAAAGGTGGTGGAAAAGGCAGACAGTGAAAGAGCAGAAAGTTCTTCCCTGTTCTATGGTTTTCCCGTGACATGGCCCGTGATGACAGGAGACAGACACATCAAGTGTCCTGTGTCCTTATCGACATTACAGTCCGGACCAGTAGTCGGAAGGATTTCTTTCACGTTTGTTGCTGTGCTTCATGAACGTAAACTAGAGAACCTGATTATGAATGATGGTCTGAGTACTTGTAAGGGATGACACACATCCAGTTTTAAGTCTTTTCCTTGTCTATCATAGGGTACTTTTGCTCATGCATTTGTGTAGGGTATTGTACATTTACATTTAGAAAGTTTTTGTTTGATGGTTTTTCTCTCCCTGTGGTTACAGCAAGATCTGTCATGTCATGTCTTTCTAAGCCATTGGTGATTTATTATGTCTGTATTGTTTGGAATTTTCTAAAACTGTTCAGACAACTTTACCAGGGTTGCAGTGCTATTGCTGCCTCTTATGTTTTTGCTGTCACTCTTTTTCTCAAGGGGGAGGCACAGAGTTGGATTTGTGACAGGATGAGGGTGGGGGAGGCACACTTCGTCTCTGTAAAGTTGCAGTTCATGAGGAAGGAGAATTGCTTTAATTAATGTGTCTCCTAGGAAATCCGAGATAGAGTGGGACAATCTCATCACAATCAGAGCTGTCCCCTACCTAATTAGTGAAATATTAAAGCAGAATTGCTTAAGTCAACCAATCTCACGTTCATAATCAAATGTGCACCCTGAATTTGCATGCATTCTGACCCAGCCATTCTACTCTTAATTTATTCCAGGGTCTGGGTGAAAATTACTTCAAAAATGATTGTCCTCCTCAAGAAATATGCAAGTAGTTCTAGTGCCACCTTGGTTAGCTGATCAGATTTGTGCTATCTTGGGTGTTATCTTTTTCCTCAATATCATTCCAAGATGCTTTTTGCCAAAGTTCATTTGTTTCTTACCTTAGTTTGGTCTTTAAGACAAAAGCTATGGCCTCATAGATTTAATAAATGACACATACAAATCTGACATAAGAAGATACGAGTAAGATTCTTGCTCTAAATTTTTTTTTCTTGCTCTTGGACATTGTTTATTAAATGATTTTCATTTGTAATAGAAATTTGCAGTTTTGAGTAAAGCTTTAGCATTTTCCAAATGTCTACACACTGAACTGTTTTTGTTAGAAAGGCAGACATCTCATGATGGTGGAGTCCTGTGAGATTTTGAAGGATACGTCTTTCTTCCATGTCATACAGCTGCTCAAAGTATGTCAGATTTCAATTTGACATTTCCACTTCTGGCTTTAGAGGGGAAAATGTGCTATAGGAATAAAAAAATTGGACATGTAATTTTATGTAATAATTTATACATTTGAGTCTAATGTAGAGTGAAATTTGATATTCTTTATTTAACAGCTACTTATTCAGCACATACGTCATGTTAGGTGCTACCCTAAGTGCTGGTAATTCAAGCAAGCATGAAAGCAAAGTCTCTGTTCTCGAAGTCTCATTTACATTCTAATTGGGATCGAAGAACCGAGACAATGAATCAAGAGAGTGTATCTGGTATAAGGTGGTGGTAAGTAGGAATCAAAATAAAACAGAATAAGAGGCACCGGGAGTAATGGGGGTTGCTGTTTTATAAGGGTTATCAGGGATACTTGAAAAGACACCTGCAAAATAGATATAGACCATTCTTAATTTATGGTCATTCAGTTTACAAATTAGAGGTGCATGTGTTCAGAAGTTCCTACTACCCCACCACCAAAAATGACCCTTTCCTCCATTCTTACCAAAGGACTAACCACGTCCCTCACTCTGGCACCTTCCTAGTTCCTAAATGCTGAGGTCATCTTCCTATACTTGAAATCTAGGCAGTTTCTGGACATCTATTCCACTTCTATCCAACATCTTTTACCAGATTTTGATGGACTTGCAACTCAGGACTTTGGCCTTAGAAGACAGCAGAATTCACATAAAACATAGTTCACCATTCAATCACAGAGAGTTAAAAAAAAAAAAAAAAAAAAAAAAACCAAAAATCTCTGCTGAATTTCTGCTTCTGTTGGAGTCACTTATTCCCTCCAGTTCTGTGTTGTTTTCATTTATTTTTCAGTAAACTTCTTAATGAATCACACAACTATAAGCTCTTTTCAGTCTATCAGGGAATCGATCTGTCCTGTCATTTATTGCAGAGTCTTCCTATGCCAGTGTGCACTGATGGTTCTCTGGGCCTGATGCACAGCTGTCCTTTGAGTCTTCCTTGGATCTTCACCCAGGAACACCTCTGTGCCTCTCTCCATTCTTCACTGAACCCTGTGTTTTCCTCTCGCCTGGCTTATTTCTTGTTCTGGCGAATCACAGTTTCTAATTACTTGCTGAGATTGTATAAATGTATTCATACCATCTGAAAAGATCTTTATGCTATACTCATACTTAGATTTCTAGGTTAGAAATAATTTTCTATAGAATCTTGAAGGAATTCTTTCAGCTTCTAGTGTTGCTTTTGAGTTGTCAATTATTTTTCTTATTCCTGATCTTTTTATATGTGCTTTTTTTCCTGGAAATTTCTAGTATTTTTTTCTTTTTTTCTAGTATGTATTTTCAAATAATTTTAAAATGATATGAACTGGTGAGGGTATTTTTATTTATTGAGCTGGACACTTGATGGTAAGAATGAGTATCCAAGACATTTTACTATAACTCCCATCTTTTTCCTCTGTCCTTTCTTTCTGAAATCCCAATATTTGCATATAGACACCCTGGGTTGATCTAATTTTATACCCTTTTATGTTGACCATCTCTGACTTTTTTTTCTATTTTCATGTAGATTTTTAAAAAATATTTATTTATTTATTTATTCGAGAGAGAGTGAGTGCAAGTGGGAGAAGGAGCAGAAGGGGAGGGAAGCAGGTTCTGCAATGAGCTCAGAGCCTGATGTGGGGCTAAATCTCATGACCCTGAGATTATGCCCTGAGCCAAAGCCAAGAGTCTGACACTTAACTGCCTGAGCCACCTAGGCGCCCCTTTCTGGGAGATTTTCTAGGCTTATTTTCATAGCTTCTATTGATAGCTTCTCTAAATTCCTGGCATTTAATTTAATTTCTAAGTTCTCTTTCTTATTCACTTAATATTGTTTTTTATAGCTTACTGTTATTTCATTGATTAGTGGTATCCTTTCATCTCATTGAAAATATTTTTGGAAGTCGGTTTCCCGGCAGCTGTCTGCGACATTAGTGTCTATTTATGCCAAATCCCTTTTAACTTGTTTGTTTTTGTCTCTCTTTGTCTTTCTTTCATGTTGCAGTTTCCTTCAAGTAGCTGTCGATCCCTATGTGTCCATTCATATATAAACATGGGGCACTGAAAAATATGTGACTGCTGATGAGTGTCTCTCCCTCTAGGGAGAGGGAAAGGGAACACAGCTGCTCCACTGGTAGTACTCTGAATATTCATTCCTGACTCTTTTGGGGCCCATCTGTCCCTCAGACAGGACTCCTCCAATCTCCTGCCTGTAGAATATAAGCTTCTCCACTACTACTCTGGGAGCCACCTGTAGAAGGGGCTGGGATCTTCCCTATTGGTGTGCAGGTTTCCACTCAAACCCCCTTTCTGAGATGTTCCCGAACCTGGAAAAGATGCTTAGTGTTCCTGAGTCTAGAGAACACACTGTGTCTGAGTTTTGTAAGAGTACTTCTTTCAGAGTCCTCTGCCAAGGTGGAGAGATGACTGGCTGCACATAGAACTCCAAGTTCAGTAGAATTCCTTTAGTATATTGTAGGCAAAGCTCCATTTATCCTTGTATACAGTGTTCCTGGTTCGACAACAGCCACTAATCTAATTTCCATTTCTGTGACCCCTGGAAACTCTTAGAATGGTCTCTTCATATCTGTTTGTGTGTGTGTGTGTGTTTAAGATTTTATTTATTTATTTATTTGACAGAAAGAGAGAGAGACAGTGAGAGAGAACGAGAGAGAGAACAAGTAGGGACAGCAGCAGAGGGAGAGGGAGAAGCAGGCTTCCCGCTGAACAGGGACCCTGACGTTGGGCTTCATCCCAGAACCTTGGGATCATAACCTGAGCCGAAGGCAGATGCTTAACAACTGAGCCACCCAGGCGTCCCAATATCTGGTGTTTTGATGACACTATGTGTGATTACATTGATCCTCATTATGTTGGGTCTTCTCCTGGGTCTTCTTATCCAGGCCACTCATGTGTTTCCACAGCTCTGAGAAATCTTGGTTATGTCATTTATTTCATTTCTTTTATGTCTTTTGCTTTCTCTTTTCTCTTTCAGAAATTCCTCTTAAGGGGCACCTGGGTGGCTCAGTGGGTTCAGCCTCTGCCTTCGGCTCAGATCATGGTCCCAGGGTCCTGGGATTGAGTCCCGCATCGGGCTCTCTGCTCAGCGGGGAGCCTGCTTCCCCCCCCCTCTCTCTGCCTGCCTCTCTGCCTACTTGTGATCTCTCTGTGTCAAATAAATAAATAAAATCTTAAAAAAAAAAGAAAGAAAGAAATTCCTCTTAGTCAGATACTTTTACCTCTGGAAGGAATCAGCTCTGCCATTTATCTTTTACTTCTTATTTCTTTTTTTTCTCTTTTAATTTTCTTTGGTATGAGAATGGTTTTATGTTACAACCAGTCTGCGAGAGTCTTTGTTTCATCAAACTAATTTTCCTGCCAAGACATCTTTCTGGTTTTCCTATATATTTATTTCTGTTTCTTTTTAATACTATCCTTTTTTTTTTTTTGCAAATTAATGCCTTCTTAATTTCATTGAGGTTACTAATGAGAGGCTATCATTCCTTTAAAGTCCCTTCATATTACGTTCTATCTTGCTTCTCTTACCGTTCTTCTTCAAGTTCCATTCTTTCCTCAAGTCTCCTGTTGGTGTATCATATTGAGCAATTGTGAAGTTTCCTGTAGTCCTTGCCCTGTATGTGGACTGGTAGCTTTAGATGAAGCAAGGAAGTGGCAATTGAGCTTTGAGACCTTCAAAGCAGGGTGGACTTGACTTTGAAAACAACACCCATGTATTTCCTTCTTTTTATTTAATGAAGAGTCATCATTGTACAAAGAGATGGTGGTTCTCAAGGCTTGGCTGTCAGACATCCTACTTGCCAGAACAGGAGTGAAGGATAAGATGATTCATTGTTATGTATTCTGACTCTCAATTCATCTTCCTGTGCTCAAGCTTCATTTTTAGTCTCAACTTCTGTTCTTGGTGTTTGGATGGGTTTGGAATGGAGACACTCCTGGGTTTTTCCAGGAAGTTCTCTCTGCTGCTCTAACCTACTACTTCTCTTTTCTTTTCTTTTTTTCCTGTAATTTTGCTTTTATTGCTATAGTGATTGGAATACTTTTCTAAATAATCACACCTTTTATATTATCTTGATACTGATTCTTAATGATCTTTGATAAATTCTTTTGGATTTCAATGCATATACCATGTAACTTATAAGAATATTTCTTATTGGTGATGCTCATACGTATTTGATGAATTTCTTTTATTTTTTTTTTCCTGTTTCCTTTCATTAGCCAGCATTTCCAAAGCAATAATGACCAATAGGTAGAGTGGACATCTTTTCTTATTCCTGATTTAAATACAAAATTACTAGTGTCTCCTTTATAAGCCTGATGCTGGTTTCAAATGGATATTATTGATCTAGCCAATATCTACATTGTATTCATCATGATTTCTTGTGATAACATTTTCTTGGAAAATTATTATTGATTTAGTTATAGAGTCAGGAGAAAAAAAGCAGCTTCAATGGAATTCTAGAAACCTGTGGTGGCTCAAATGGGAGAGCTAGGGAAGGAGATGGAAAGGAAACACTCATATGGAAGGACCACTTGGCATATATCAATGGAGAGATAGGCATCTGGGAGAGATATGCTGACTTGTTGATTCATCTATGGAATTCACATTTTCACTGAGCTCCTGGGGCTGACAAGCATAACTTGAAAATTAGGACACCATGTTTTGATCAGTTACAGAATAAATAAGGAACTGAAATCAGCCACTTGAAAGAAATATGACTATAGGGCTTGCGTTTGATCAGCAATCTTCAAATTTTTAGGTGAATGTAAGTTATCTGTATAAAATTCCTTGTTTGTTCTTTGTAAATTTTTTTTCTTGAAGAGTGACAATATTCTTTAAAACAGGATGATCAAACCTTGGTTTGTTGGCAATTTAACCCCTAGTTATCCAGAGAAGTAGGTTGTTTCAAGGGGTTCCTGGGGTTTCCTTCCTTAAGACCTGGAAGTTTTAAGGGACCAAGACATGTGAGCAGGTCAAACAGGGACCTTTTCTCAGGACCACTTGCATTTTGGTATTTCCAGGCAGAGATGCTGGATATCCGGGGTGAATAACCAAATATACTTCTTTTCCCCTTTCTTTAGAGCTGCCCATATTCTTTCTTGGTTTCTTGTGATGACACTTCTTTATTTCTTCTCTTCTCCTCACCATTAAACATTCTACAACAGCCCTTCATGATCTAAATCACATTTACATGCTGGACCTGACCCAGAAAGGAGAAGCGAGTTGTGATACTAAAATAAAACATACAAGATATCATAGAAAAATTTTAGTTTTCTGGGATCTGGTGAAATTGGTTTTATTTGGTTTAACCAAAAAAAAAAAAAAAAAAAAGATATTTGTAACTTTCGGGAAATGGCCTAGAATGGAGATTATTTTCAGCCTGGGCAAAGAGGGAAGAAAACAAAGCAAAACACACCTTTCTAGGTTGAGCTCCAAATGGAGCCCATGGTGGAGTTGAACTAGGCTGGGGACACATCTTCTCTGGGACCTTGACATTGCCACAGCTGTACAACGTTCCTGGATTACCTTGCTGGGTTCTTTCCTCACGTGCTGTCCTATTTTCAGGGATTTCCACGTGAACTGTCACACCTGCGTCAGAACCTGCTTCCTTCTTTGGATTTCCCAGGATGACATGTTCTGGCAGGGGAGGAGGCATGTGAAGTTTCCTGGAAATCCTCAGGGCGCCAGGCCATCACCATACCGGTTTTCCTTGGCAAAGCGGCAGGTGAGAAGACAGCACTTGTTAGTCAATCCCCATCCAGCCTCTGTCTCTACCCTGCCCTACACAGAGACGTGAGAGCCAAACACTAACTCCACACGCCATTGGATTTCTCTCCCCTGATCACTTTCCTCAGGGGTACAAAATGCTGATGCAGTTGAGATCTCGAAATAAGTGATTTATAACTAAAATGGCCCTCTGCAGTGAAAGGTCTATGAGAGACGGGAGAATTTATTTGCTGAGTTACTATGCAAATTTCACAATTAAATCTTAACTCAGTTCCTGAGGGAATATCAAGGATTACTGAAGGAAAGGGGCTTTGACACGATTTTTAAAAAGGAAAGAGAGCAAAGAAATAGCAGAATATCCTACAGTTTCTCAGCTCTGCTCCTCCATGTCAGTCCCTCAGTGGGAATCACTTTGGAGAGAATCAGGTAGAACAGGGAACAGGGAAGAAATAATCAGGGGAGAGTCAAAGAAACCCACTCTCTATTTGTAAAACTGAATTAATGAATTTTTTAAAACATTCGTTGCTACAGCGGGCTGTCCAGAGGGAATGCACTCAGAGACCCGCACAGCCGCGCATCTATTCCTTTATTCCTCCCCATGTGCCCTTGTCCTCCTTTCTTTCCTCTGCACATTATCCCCACTTCAATTGTGGAAAGCTGACCTCCCCCTTCTTCGGCCTCCAGCCCCTCCTGACGACCCAGGCTGTCTAAGCTAGGTAGTTTCAGCAAGAGACTTCTGTTTTGACAGGCAGTCTCTTGGGTCTCTCCACTGAAAAGGCCAAAGCTCCCAGTGCAGCTAAAATCCTTGCCTTTAAACAGCTTCTCACTCCCCTGAACTGCATGCAAATAAGAGGGCTCTCAGAGCATCATCGCTCCCCCAGGCTCCTTGGGATCATCTCAGCCTGGAAAACCAGTGCTTTGGGAAGGTTTTCGAAGGGCACTCATTTCTCAGATGCTGGTCCACTGGTGACAACCAGGCTGCCCTCAGAGCCCAGCCTCCCTGGTCTTCACGGGCCCCCATCCTCTGCTTCTGGGAGGAAGCGCCAGTTTCAGCCGTACCTGCAGGCAGTGGGGCCTGCCCGTGCTGGCTGCTAACTCCCAGGGCCTGGCCAGCACCCAGGTGCATGAGCTCAGTTTCATCTCTGAAAACGAAGCCTGTTTCCTTTCCCAGGAAAGACTGAGTGTGGCAGCCAGCCCCCCACATACCCCGACGATCGATCCACCGGCAGACTGACATCTGGAGAGTTGACTGTATTTTAGAAAATTAAGGTGAAGTTGAAAATTCCCATTATTCCTCAATACTTACTTTCATTTCATTCCTTTCTTTGTGCCCCTTCTGGGATAGACACCCACCCCCTTCGAAGTCAGCTGGAAGTAGCAGAAGGGCTTGTGGCTTTTCTGTGCCTCCGGTGGGTCACTTATACCTGGGACAGCTGACAGTAGACAGGAAAGACCATAAAAGCATCAAGAACAATGGAAAGCAGCAAAAGGGTTTCTTAACCCTGCAGGCTGAGAGGAAGGAGCGTGAACAATTCTGGACTTTCTTAGAGCGTGGAGCTTTCCTGATTTGGTTACATTGGCTGCACGTAGCTCTTAGCATTCCTTCTTTTGTGCCTCCCTGAAGTTTACTTCTATGGGGGAAAAATGGACATTTTCCCTTGGGATGGAGGTAGGTTGGTAAGTCTTGATAAACATTATCAAGATTGATGTTGATATTACATTGGATTTGATTGAGGGGCTTGACAACCCCTGAGATGTTGTTTATGATAACAGCAACCGATTACCATTGCAAAGTTTGCTTATTCCGGGGAGCACAGCTTTCTCTTTTATCAAATGATGAATTTTTTTTTCCATCATGGCTTTTGTATGGAAAAAATTCACGATTATGCCTAAACACCTTAGAAGGAGACCTCATGTTGTGGGTGTTGATGTATAGAAGCTGTACATTTCAAGAGCAGATGTTAGACTGGGAGCACGCTTGTATGTTGTGCAGACCTCTTGTTGTCGTGTCTATGTTACATTTCTATTGAGTAGATTATTTTTGGAAAATCATATTTAATGGGTACCATAGCCCTTTGAGGCAGGCAGGACAGGCAGGCCAGGAGTGGATTATTTGGAACTCATATGTCATGGAGTGCATTTTTCATTACAACATAACCTCCTTCCTCTACTCATCACCAATTAAGAGAAAATTGAGATCGTACAAGCCTTTTCTGAGAAACAAATGCAAATAGTAGGGAATGCAATACAATAGCAGGAATCCGAGACATTTGCCGTAGAAAGGACCCTCAGGTATTTGTCCTCAGATGCCAAATGACGCACCAATCCCCTCGCCACCTGGCCCATTCCTGGTGTGGCAGACCCTCCCCACCATGGACGCTTTGAGTGACAGGGGCCTTTCTGGGCCGATCTCTTAACACACTGAGTCATTGAAATGTGATTTCTTAGATCGAGCACCCTGCAAACTTTGGCTCATTGGTCCTTGTTGTTCCTCTGTTCACCTCACGCAGAGAGACCAATTCGTTACTTCGTTTGTTCAGCAAGTATTTATTGAGCATCAGCTAGGTGCCAGGCGTCGTTCTAGGAGCTAGGGATACAGCAGTGAGTGAAGCAGACAGAATCTCAGTCTTCCAGAGACTTCCATTCCAGAGGAAGAAGGTGGCAAACAAAACAAGGAACTTAGGTGAGAAGATAGACGTGATAATGCCATTAAGAAAAATAAGGCAGAGAAAAGGGAATGGCAGTGTTGGAGCCGGGAATTCTAGATTAAGTGATGCGCTGAGAAGGTGACATTTGAGCAAAGACCTGAAATAAGAGAGTGAGTGAGCCAACCGTATAGGTGCCCAGGAGAATCCCATTTTAGGCAGGGGACACGGCCAGACCACAAACTTGGAGAAAAGAGTGCCCCTGCCCATGCGGAGGAGTGGCCAATGTCCCAGCAGTTCGGCTGGGACAGTGTGAGCTGGAGAAAGCACAGGAGGAGAAGATGCTGGAGAGGAGAGACCTGGGGGGGCGGGTGGGCCACGCATGTTCTGTGTACCCCTGGCTCCTGCTTGGGCTGAGGTGCGAAGCCACTAGAGCACCATGGAGAGGTGATATCACCTGACTTATGTGTAAGGAGCACTTTGGCTCTGGGGTTTAAAATAGATTGCTTGAGGGATTGGGGCCAGGCGAGAGTGGAGGAAGGAGACAAATTTAGGGGCTATTAGAATAATCCAGTGACTTAGAAGCAGTGGGGATTTGACAAGTGATACATCCTGAAGATAAAACCAATGGGATGTGGGGTAAGAGGAGGAGAGTGCTCAAAAATAACTCTTGAGCTTTTAGTCTGGGCCAGTGAAAGGGTGGAGCCGCCTCTTAACTTAGATGACAAGAGCTGTGGGTGACACAGAATACGAAAAAATAATCTTAGGGTGCCTGGGTGGCTCAGTGGGTTGAAGCCTCTGCCTTCGGCTCAGGTCATGATCCCAGGGTCCTGGGATCGAGTCCCGAATTGGGCTCTCCGCTCAGCAGGGAGCCTGCTTCTCCGTCTCTCTCTGCCTGCCTCTCTGCCTACTTGCGATCTTTCTCTCTGTCAAATAAATAAATAAAATCTTTTAAAAAATAATCTGAAATCCCTAACCCATGATATTTCAAATATTTGAAGACAATCACCATGCCCAGATAATAATCAAGTGTAGTCATTTTTACTATAATGGACCTATGTGTCCCTAAAAAATCATCCTCCATGCAAAACTGCACAATAAAAAACTGTAGGGATTATGGGAAAAAATAGGGTTGGAGCTTAACATCCGAAACCTTTTTTGGTGATACATCAAAAACGAAAGGGCACAGTTTCACATGTGTTAAATGTTTGAAATAAATATGGTACTGTACCCTGAAAAGAACGAGAAATTTGATAAGTGGGCTTTGGAAGGGTTGCACTGTGTGATTAATCGTGAGTCAGTGAAAGGGGACTTACCTAAGTGGCGAGGCTGGTGTGGAGGTGGGTGTGGTTCAGTGCTGGCGAGGAGCACCACAGTGAAGCAAACTTCTGTAGCCTTACATCCTGAGGCATGTTTTCCTGCCTTTAAGATGAATGCCCTTCAAGCCATACATTTATAACAGGTCCCTGTTTCATCAGAACTGAACGTTTGATACAGTATATATTCTTTTTCTTTAATTAACTTCTGTATTTCCTAGAAATTCTTTTTTGGACTTGAAATTGTTAGCAATGTTTGAAATCACGAAGCCAACGACTACTCGCATCAAAAGGAGCTAATTCTGTAGGATTTAGCAGTTTTCACTTAAAGTCTTTATATACGGATAATGCTTTCCTTTTTATATGGACTGCTCGGCATTTTGAACCAGGACCCATGGATCGGCTTCGGATGTTGCATGCGTGTGTGTTTTGCTTTTCGTCGTGTGTGTGTGTGTGTGTGTGTGGAAGAGTTCACAGATACAAAAGAACGACAACATGTAGTATTGTGGAATAAGAGACATGGTGACCCAGGATGGCTGGTAGATGTCTGAGGTGTGTGCATACGTATTCTTACGCAGCTCCGTTCAGCTGGGGGCAGTTTCGTGTTTCTAAGGGACAAAACTGAGCAGGAACAAATGCAAAATTCATGGTATTGTCCAACTGTTCCCTAATATATCAATTGCACTGAAACAAATGTACAATTCCAGAGTAAGTATTATGGGAGAACTAGCTGTACTAATTCTAATATAGGAAAATTTTAAAAATACTAGAAATGTAAATTGTATAGAAAGCAAGAGAGGATTTTGAATCCCGGTATAAGCTTGATGTAAAAGAAGGGTGTTTGTGGTCTAAAGCCAAATGTAGTTAAAGCAGGGCTTCACTTCATGGAGAGGAAAATGAGTGAGAAATCTGTGCGAGACCTCACATGGTGGAAGGGTTTCAGTAACTTCCAGTCTCTAACAGACTCTAGGACCGAGTCCCGGGCAGCCGAGAAAACACCCCTTCCAGTGGGATCGCCCATGGCCTTCTGGCCCCAGCGGGGCTGAGAAGTAAGGATTGCTTAGTAATTGCTTGCCCTGTGCAGAGCTTTACCTTGACCCTAACCGGGCACATTAGCACGGGCCCAGAGGCCCAGCACCTAAATGAAATGTAGCTCAACTCTCAAGGAGCCCGTGTCTCAGCAAATAAGAACCACATATAAAAATGAAGACTTGGCCCCATATGTCTTTAAACCCATGACGGTTACTGCTGATATGATACTGCAGGGGAAAATGACTTAGATTTTTGTTGGGTAGATGGATTTTTGGGGTCTCTCTGTGCAATTTTCTTTAACATAGTGGGGTCTTTGTCACTGTAATGAAAACCGCCTTCAGCTGGAAGGAATAAAAAGAGGAAGAGAGAGAAACAATAGCAGCCTAGAAGCAGAATTTTCCAAATAAATTAAACACTTTTGAGACATGAGATTTATATTAGAAACACCGATAAAACCTTATCCTTGAAGGTGTGAAGATCGAGGCTCTTAAGATGAATGTAAATAGCAGTATTACCGCTGCAGGCATCAGTGGGGATCTCTGAGAGTACGGAAAGACAGGTACGGAAGGAGGGGTGCCACAAGAAAGGGTCACAGCCAATAAAGAGTGTTTGCAAAATCTTGGGGAAATTTGTGCAGCTTTGGTTAATAACACCTTTCACTCTTGCTTCTTCACCGATATGATATAAAATGAAGCAAAGAGAAAATAACAAACGGGTAGCTTTTTGCGTGCTTCATTGATGTGAACAAACACAGATTTTTCAGTATGTCTTCTAGTGTGTATGTGTGTGTGTGTGCGTGTGTGTGTGCGTGTGTGTGTGTGTGTGTGTGTGTGTGTGTACAGAATTCTGTGGCTTAGTTAAGTCCAGGACCCAAATCAGGATGTTTGACCCCTATTCTTAACCAAGCATAGATGTGACCTTCGATGCAATTTCCTACTTACGAGTATAAAAAATGCTCTCCTCTGAGTTTTATGGGTCAAGTTAGATGAGTTGATGCACATGAAAATATTTTTCAAGTAATAATCTGCTGATCGAAGATTATTGTTAATGGGATATGGGAGGAGAGAAAATGGTCAAAAAAAGGAGGAGGATCGCTTTAGTTCCTCCAGCTCCCAGGGGAAACGTGTGTTTTGCTAGTGGGGGAGCCAGGGCAGCTGGGTGTGTGAAAAACAGAGAAAGAGAGTGTGCACATGTTCAAGTGTTTGTAAATGCAAGAGGAACAGCCCTTTATTAGGCAATAGATATGCTGAGTTTCAGGTTTACATTACCAGGAGACTTGGAAAAGTTGAAACTCAGCCTAACTAGGGCTGCCAATGGCCTCTAATGAAAATTTCCATTTGGAGAGACTAGATGTTGACTTGGCATGACACCAAACAAGCAGCCTGCTGCAAAATTTTACACCAATTGTATTTCTCCTAATTAAACCCTGTCTGACCTCAGCATTAAGAAACAATTTGTTTCAGGATATAACCAGCACACATAAGCAATTACATTCTGTTTGCCCCATTAGCATTATTTGGCTCCTTTGCTATCCAGGGCTGCTACTGCAGCAAATGCTGCCCTTGAGCCAGAACTATAAAAAGCCTGGAGTGTTCAGAGGCTTTTTCCCCCATACCAAGAACTAAGAATATCATCCTATTTGAGCCAAGCCAAAGATTCTGGGAACAGTGTGCTTCTGTGTTTATTATGAGGGAGTATATATATATATATATATATATATGTATGAATATTTCTTATGATTTAAAAAAGACTCTACTTATAAAAAACCTGAGGAAGCTATAATAATCTAAGTTTATAATAATCTAAGCTTCTCTGGTATGCTATTTTTCATTTTCCCATTCAGCTATGACCCTTGTGCTCTTACTTTTTCATAGCTGTCAGACTTGGTACATTTTTAAATTTTAACCACCCCACCCCCGGCCCCAAAGGCATCCTGCACAGCTTTCAGTGGGGCTGGGGCAAATGTTCTTTTATAAAAGAAGCATCATATCCGTGTAAAAATGACATGAAACAGAGAAACACTTTCAAACTCAAAAACTCGCAGCAGACCCACTTATAAAGTTCATTTCAGTGGTGGGAGCTCTGGGCCCGGGATCAAGGAGGTGGTCTGGTCCTCTTGGTCCTGCCACTTACACCGGCTGGATCTCAGGCTCATCACCCGCCTGTCTGAGTCTCCATTTCTTCTTTTGCAAAATGGGACAGGAGATACCCGAGATATTCCTTCTGTAAGGCTATTAGAAAGATTAGGTGACTCATAGGTAGTGTTTCTTTTTGATCTTTAAAAGCTGCAGAGCGTTGGATGGATATGAGAATATTCTTTTCCTAACTTCCTTCTGCGTCTTGGAGCTGTAGGCTTCTATTCTTCTGCCATCTTGCTCTGGGAGCTGTGATGAGAAAAACACGGAGGTGGAGAATATTCCATATAGGAAGCAGAAAGAATTCCAGATCATCTGCTGGACTAAGCGGACGAAGTAGGTGTTTGTCCTCAGCGTTTGTCTCATTCTACCTTCCAAACCTTGAAAAGAGATTTCCCACTGGTTTTTCTACCTGTAAAATGGGAATAAAACCATCTCCCCTCTTCTTCTTTCCCAGAGATACTCTGGGAGTAAGTGACTTGCCAGCTGAGAGCGTTCAGGGTCTCGGAACGCAGGTGTTAAGGAAGGGAGCCTGGTCTGCTTCCGGGCTCTGCACCGAGGTGTGTCAGAGCCTCTCTGTGACACTCTTCAGAGCAGAGCTTCTCTCTGTGAATCAAGAGCACCTTCTGTTGGCAACTAAGTCTCATGAGCCTTCCTAGGAGAGGTACATTTCAGCGTCGAAGCAAGCTTACAGGAGACTGAGAACAGAGAAAAGGTGCTTAGGGACTAGAATAAACCGTAAGTTGAAATACGGCCCCTTCCTCCTGTCACAGTTAAAGTCTGTTGTTGTAATGCTGCCTCACGGTAGTGGCTGGAAAGCGTAACAGATAAAGTCCTATTCTGAGTCCTGGGGTCTAGAATCTAGCATGTTACCGGGAGGCAAGAACTATACTTTATAATGGAACGCTTGGACAGGAATCCCTTCTCAGACAGTCACAAGCCGCGTGGCTTGGACAAGTCCTTTAACATCACCTGGTACCAGCCTGACTACCTCTCGATTACCAGGTCAGCATCTGCACTTGGTGTTTTTCTACAAATTTCTCCCAGATCACAGGCACTGACATACCTGTTGTATTAACCAGTTGGTGGGTCAGAGATTCTAAGATTATGAAAATGCAGATCCCCAGACTCCCTTGGAGGTGACTATAGCTGGCAAGGGGCCCAGGAATCTGCATTCTTGAGAAGCACCCCCCCCCCACCTCGCCCCCAGGGAATTGGATGCACACAGGCTGAGATGAAAATACAGTTGATTAACATAACTGGCCCCAGAATAGTGTCTGATACAAAGAAGGCATTCAGTAATCTTTGTGGAATTAATGCAAGATGGTGGCCTAGCCTATCCATATCAGAAAAGACTACCTACCAGGTGGTGGGTATTAGGGAGGGCACAGATTGCATGGAGCACTGGGTGTGGTGAAAAAACAATGAATACTGTTACGCTGAAAATAAATAAAAAATTTAATTAAAAAAAAAAAAAGAAAAGACTGCCTTGCCCAGGGAGACATAAAAAAGCTTAATGGTTGGGATAATGCTTTATCTAAATATAAAGGTCTCAGTTTCCTGTTAGGAAGAGAGGAGAGGAGACATCTACTAAGAAGCAGGGTAGAAAGCCCTGGAATTTTAAAAGGAAACCAATGACACAAGACCCTTGTGACTGGCTTAGGACGAGCCACTTCTCTTTTGGAGACGCAGCCTCTGTTCTCTCTGTTCCTTTACTGGCTCTTGATTTTTACCGAATTCAAAGCTCTGATGCTGGTGTATGCTCTATCCTGCTCTCGGCATCTCTAACCATAGCTGTTCTTACTTTCTCCCCTCGTCCCTGGAATTCTCCTCCAGTCTATTGCCTCTTCTAACATTTCACTGATATTGATCCGATTTCCCTACATGATACTTAATGGCTCGGGAATTCACGAGTTCTTTGTACGGGGCTGCTGGTAAAACAAAGGACACCCAGTTCCATTTGAATTCCAGATAAACCACACATCTCTTTTTAGTAGAAGTATGTCCCAAACTTTGCACAGGACAGTTATAGTAAGAAATTATTTTTGGTTCTTCAAATTTAACTGGACATCCTGTATTCTTATTTGCTGAATCCAGCAACCCTATCTCTGGGTGATCTTGCTTTGTATCATCTTTGGTTCTTGTTAATCTCTGCTGACTTACTCTTCTTGTTAATTAATCTGTGTTGACTTTTCGCGTGGGTGTCGACCAAAAGGTTTCAAATTCTACATTCCTGGTCTTTCAATTTGTACCTTCTTGGTTCTTGGTGCCTGTTTTGGTTTTAATCCATTGTTTCTCTCTACCCAGCGTTGCCGGCAGGGGAGACTCTTCTAGATCCCTGTTTCTAATGTTAACATCGTCTCTGAAATATACTTGGACACTCTGGTGTAAGTTTTCTCCCCATGCTGCCTACCTGGTTGCTAATCCTGAAAAACAAAACAAAACAAAACAAAAAACCAGGAGGGATTAGGGAACTCAGCTTCTGTGGTCTAGCTCTTAGTACTCTTGCTGGTAACCAGCAGTGATTGCAAAGGAAAACAGGGATACCCAACCTGCAGTTCTGTCTCTCAATTCTTGGAAATCGGGAAAAAGGAACTTGGACATCGATGGAAGATCTTGCTCAAGATCTTGAAGATGACTCTTTCTTTCTTTTTCTCATTCCCCTGATCCCTCTTGTCTATCATATTTCCTTCATCTCTTCACAACCTATTGATCATTTCATCTTCTTTATTCACTTGTCATGTGTTACCTGTATGCAATCCATACATATTCTCTACAGAGAGTTCTGTACATATTCTCATACATATTCTCTACATATTCTCATACATAGTCTCTTACTGTCGGAGACTATTCTGTTTTTACTTAATAATAACTAATATTTATTCAGTTTCTTCTAAGTGTGACCACTGTGCCAAGCATAATATTATATAGGTGATTTCATTTCAGCCTTACATCATTCTTATTTCTGCAACTTAGTAAACAGACAAGCAGATGCATAAAAGTTAGATGACTTGTGCTAATTACATAATTTGGTGAAGCCAAAGTTTGAATCCAGCTATAGCTGATATCACAACATGCTTTTAACATTATGTTGTATTTCCCTCCATGTGACTTATACTAGGTTCTACGAGAAGAACTACTGGATATTGAAGCTATTTGCAATACTCCTTCGAGTTGGGGCTTATAAAAGAATAAGCTGTAATCTTAGTATGGAAATCCAGGCTAGAGAGACTCACAGTCTTCTGCAAAATCATTTGTACTTCAGTTTCGGCCACAAACTTTTCTTATTAGACTTTTTCTTTTAACTGGTTGACCTTGACCTACCACCCTCTCCCAGAGTCTCTCACGCATACATACACCTTTGACAGCATCATCAGTTGTCCCCATATTGGTAGATATTTCTTATCATGTGTAACTAAAGTGATCCTCCTCTGTCTGCAACCAAATATTTTTCCTTCAACCACAGGATTTATAAGATTCTTGAGGATCAGATCTTAATTTAGAGCAGTGAACCTACTGATATAGTTCACTTAAGTTGGGAATGTTCCTGAAGTAACAGGATTCTTTCGTAATTCCACCAATGTCCAGATGAAAATACCTTTCTCTCTTTCCTAAGCACTACTTCTGGAAGACATTGACTCCATATTACCCCTGATAGAAAGTATGATAATGGCAGGGATGTCCTAGAGCTCTATTTACCAAATTATCACCCTAACCCAAATCCATTTGTGTTTGCATTATCTCTGCTCGGAGGGTCATCTTGTCTCCAAGAAGCAGCATGATTTTTTTGTTTGTTTGAATCAAGGGAGAGTAAGGAACATCTAAAACTACAAGGGTATTTTATTTATACTATTAAAAATTTCTCTGTGAAAAATTCTGGTATAATTTTAAAATCTTACATATTTTCTGGAGAGTATCTTCCTTCCTGGGCGCCTCACTCTGAAAGCCAAGAGACTTATTATTCTCCTGGGACAATGCGGAGTGTATCTTCTAAGTGCTTTTTGGACTTGGCCTGTCTGGTTAGTTTCAGACTGAGATGTTGAAGGGCATGAGCAATCTGTGAAACTCAGGATAACAGAAAGCTTTTAGGAAGCAATAGTGTCTGCCTAGTGAGCACACATGCATGCATGCATACACACGCATGCTTTCTCAAGAGCTAGGGTTCTGGGTTATCACGTGGTCAACTCATCCTGAGGTCCAGTCTGCACCATGAAGGCCAGATTTCTAGTGGTTCATTAGGTATTTGAGCCCATGATCTGGAAATCACTAAACTGTCAAGATGTCCAAATCCCTGTGATGAGGTCCTCCTTACAAGACAGCAGACGTGAAAGTTGGTCTTTTTGTAATGAGCGGAAATTTGTGTCACTTCTCAAGTGATGTTGCCCTCATCAATACTTATGGACTTCTTTTCACTGTGGGCAAAATTCTTGGGGGTTGAGGAACAGGCAACAGTTCAGCTGAAGAAGGTCGTGATCCAGTTAGGTAAATGGAAGAAAGAAAGAATACCGCCAGTTAGAATTTGAGAAGGAGGAAGAGCTTTATATATAAGTCATAAGGTAGAACCTGATGTTGTAATTTAAGGAGGCAGAAAGCCATATTGGTTAAGAGCCTTGGTGTCTGGATGTAAATTGTGGTTCTACCATTTACTACACATACATCTACATTCCAGCACTCTAAAGACCTTCGTGGCCTCTAAAATGAGGATATTTGTATCATACAAGGAGTGGTTGGTGTTAGGATTAGATGAGATAATTATGTAAAGGGCTTAGCAAAGGGATGTAATAAGAGATGAAAATGATGGTGATTGTGTCAGTTTACTATTCCTGTGTAACAAATTACTACACATGGAATAACTTCAAACACAAATTTATTACACAAAGTGATATGGGTCATAAATCTGGCATGGATCAGATACGTTCTCTTCTTAGCTTATTACTGGGCTGAAATTAAGGTGTTGGCTGACCTGGGCTTGCTTTTTTTTTTTTTTTTTTTTTTTTTCTTTCCTGCAGCCTTTAGGGAAGAACCTGTTTTCAACCTCAATCAGGTTTTGGCCAAATTTTGTTTTCTGAGGTTGAAAGACAGAGGTGCTCTCATTCCTTGACTGCTGTTGAGTAGAGGCCCTCTCTCAGCTCAAGGCCACTTGAATTCCTTCTCATGTGGGTGATTCCATCTTCAAACCAGCAACACTGTGTCTCATCTCCCTGTGCTTTGAAGCTCTTTGATTTCCTCTGCTACTGGCCAGAGAAAACTCTCTGCTTTTAAAAGGGTCACCTGATTGGGCCAGGCCCACCCAGATAATCTCTGTATTTTAAGGTCAATTGACTAGGGGGGGGGGGCCTTCAACAACCTGCAAAATCTTCCCAGAAGTAACTCCTTCTGTTCTTGTTTTAATAACCAGGGGACAGGAATCTTGGGGAGGGTGTCTTTAGAATTCTGCCTGTCACAGTGAGGATGAGGTGGTGTGGATCAATGACTAACCTTTGACTGGTTTTTGCATATATAAAAAGAGAGGGCGGAAGCAAAGTTTGGAGGCTGACTGTAGAAGCTGCCCAATTGTTTTGCATCAGAAAGCAGAATTCTTAATTGCTCCTGAGAGGGCAGGAGAGAGTTGTAAAAGGAAAACTGAATGGAGAGGACAATAGGAGCTAAGTCACATGGTAGGGAAACTGAGGAATCAGGGTATTTCATATTATATTTGAGGGGTTTGTTTTTTTTCTTGTTTTTTTTTTTTTGGTGTTTTGTTTTGTTTTGTTTTGTTCTGTGTATGTATTTGGCTTCTCCAGGCTTTCCATGGCACTGCATGTGAGGAGCTTTCTGTGAACATATGAGCAAATTGAATTCCAAGGCTGAGATGATCTAAGCACAACACTGATTAAGTGGAAGAAGGAGATCCAAGCTAGAGGTGGCTCTGGGAATCTGTGGATTCTTTACATGGACATTGTTTAAGGAAGCTCCAGACAATTCTGTGACTTGTGTTCTTTTCTTGCTAAGCCTGCTTTGAAACTGCTTAGGTAAATGCTTCAAGAACAATCAATTATTAATGAAAGCGTGTTCTCATTAGGTGCCTGGGAAAAACCACAACTGTCATGACTTCCAAGTATCCCCACATTGCCTGGGAGATCAAAGTGGCCTGTCTGGGGCATGTGGGGAATATTATTCTAAAAAGAGTCTCACCAACATTGTTTGGGGGCTGGGTTTAGACTCCCTTCACTAATCTTGTAAAAAGAGGGATGGATGGATTGTATCTCTTACCCTTCTCACTCTACCCTCTCTGGCCCTAGTGTTTCAGAGCAAGATAGAATTTTTTTGTTAACATAAATCAAATCTTAGACAACAGGGTGTTCTATGAATGCTGGACTGGGCTGAAACACTAGAACGGACAACAGTGGAACAGAATATGAAGATCTGTGTTCATTTCTAGGCAGTGCATGCCAATGATGTCGTGATAAGGACCTCCAGAGGGTGAATGGGAGGATGCTGTCTTTATTTAGAAAGGGAAACCTGACGTGAAACGTTCTATCTAGAAAGAAGTGAGTTAAGGAAAAGATAGCATTTAGCCTACTTGTAAATCTCCTCCCCAGAGGCTGAGTGCTGGGGGGCCAGGGGCCCCATCGTGTCCCCAGCATCTAGCCCAGACCTTGCATGCTGTATAGACCCACTAAATGTTTGTGAAATATGGGGATGGTGAATGAGCAATTCAAAATTTATTTTTCTCCGTGGAAGAGCTATTTTTGTGAGAATGGGAGTAAATAGTTGTCTATTGTTCTTAAAGATCCACTGTAACAATGAAAACCCTGGGTGCAGACTCAGTACTATGAAGGGAGAATTTTATAATAATTCAGATCGATACAAAGAGAACGCAGTTGCCTTAAGAGAAGTGGGACTTCTGGACCCTGAAAGTATTCGAATGGGGAACAGATAACCTCTGTCAGCTGTTCCTCCATTGAATGAAAACTTTCTCAAGGAGACATTTAGGATCACTTTAATTATATGACTCCCTGGTCCTCAATGTGGGAGATGGGCAATACGCATTCTGGAAAGTAGGAAATTCCCCAAGGTAGTGGCCAGGGGTATTACTCTGATAGAGTTTGAGAAGATACTCTAATTAAATGAAGAATACCACGCAGCCATCAGACACCCATATAATTCCTGCTCCCCATCATGCCTTTCCTGAATCCCTGGGTATCACTCCTTTAACATGATTTTTGTTCTTAGGGTCCCAAAGTACCTCTCACTAACATCAGAATGTGGCAGAATTTTGCACTTAGCAGTAGTTGGCCTCTACCGTCCCACTGAATGATAGAAAGCTTTTCCTCCTGCTCTTCTTGCTCATGGCCTGCGAATGAAGAATCAATGAAATGAGTTTGGGGGCAGATAAATCCCCTTGAGGTGCTGTGGCCCAATCCTTTCCCTTAGACCATTTGCTTTTAACTCTCTTTTGAGCCACCGTTCAGCAAAGTTAATAGCCGCAAGCTCTTCAGGGGAAGGTTTGTTAAAATCATGTCCAAGAAAATAAATATAATGAATGAACAATCTCTGGAGAAAGCCTTGACATTTAAAAAAAATGTAAATTAGTCTCCCAAGGATCTGCTATGAAATAGGCAAAGTGCATTAGTACAAATGAGATATTTTTACAGCGATTATAGGAGTCATCTCCTGGGGACCACACCTGAACTCTTAAAAGCTGAACCAAAACCCAGTTGTGTACCCAGGAATCTAGCGTGACAGATTTGAATGTATTCCACTAATAACTCTCCTCACCCCATGCCTGCATTTCAGTGCACGGTTCCCCTGTTGTTCAATGAGCTTTGATACAAGGATGCTGGAGCATGGCTTTGAACTCCTCTGAACCCAATTATATCCAGCCATTTGGAAGTGCCATGGTGGGATGATGGTAGAAGAGCGCTCTCTGAACTAGCGCACAGAGAGTTCAAGAAGGAGTTGACTGTAGCGGGTCTGGCAGCCAATTCATACATGGAACTGTGCCGCCGATGGCACTGCTGTCTGCCAGCCTGCAACGAGGATAGAGCATATAAAAGGGAAATTCAATTAGTTCACCAAAAGTGGATGGAGCAAAGTGAAGGGGCAGCTGGTAGCGGCTTTGACTCTTTGATTTGCACGAGAAATGTCTTGCTCCAGCACGTGGTCCTTGCACTGGGTGAGTGTGTGAAAGGAGTGCTCTTCCCCCCGCAGGGAGGGGAGGCATTTTCCCCTCCCCCGAGCATTTCCCAGCTCTTCAATCATAATGGAAGTCAGTTCTCCAGGTGAGAATCCCAGCCTTTCTCTCTCCAAATCAGCTTGGGACCAATTAAGAAGACCCCGATAGAAAAAAGAGGAGCTAGCAAGCGGCCTATTGCTCTTCTCCCAAAGGGTCGGTGGTTGACACCGTTTCCTTTCAGACAAAGGGCATGGCCCCAAAGAGGAGTAGAGTACCCAGGATTAAAAAAAAAAAAAAAAAAAAAAAAAAAGAGAGAGAGAGGGCTTTTGTGACCAAGCTCTAAGAGAAGGAGCTGTATTTTATTTATATCATAAATCTGTTTTGTTTTATGGTCTGACTGTAAAACCTTCAAATGACATTTTAAATCTGGACTCTGTAACATGGGTCTGTTTTAGTTGATGGAAGCGGACCTGACCCGCAAACCCCTAAAGTAGTGTGGCCATTCACACTTGTCCTCTTTAAAGTTTGGAGGGGTCACAGGGTGAGGAGCTAGAATGGTTAATTTCTCAATTTTGCTGGAGTTAAGAAATCACGGAACCTCTAAAATGCAGCATTCCATTTTGTTAGACTCTTGGACTCTTCAGACAGTGGTAGGCAAAATGGTTTGTCCTGAGCACCCAAAATATACTACAGACAGTGGGTTGTCTGTCTTTAGACTGAGGGAGGGCAATAGGCAAGTAACCCTGTGACGGGAACATTCCCAGCGTCTGGCGAGGCAGGTGTGCTATTGCCTGGATGTTGCGGCTGCGTGGGGCAGGGGCACCTGCCCCCAGGCCAGCCCAGGGCTCCCATGGGGATTGGACCAGCGAATCCCCTGTGGTCTGTCATTTGGGTCCCTTTTCCCCATGGCTCCTCAGCACACCCCTCTCCGCCTTCTGCCTCCCCTCTTTGCACTCTGCATCCCACCTACCCATTTTGGTAACCCCCATCTTGCCAATCTTGTGTCAACCCCAAAGAGAGCCCTTCAGCTTTTGAGTTTTAAGGAGACACAGTGTCCTAGCCCTCCTGGAACCACCAGCACCTTGCTAGTCTTGGGAAGAACCAACCCTTTTTCTCCTTCGTTTGGCCTTTTATTGTTTCTATGTCAAGCTTTTCTTGATAGATCTGAACTGCCCTAGTCAGAGTGGGCGATTGTCTTGTGGTCTTTTCAATCTCTCTTTTTAGCTCTACAATAAAAAGCTGGTAGTGACCTCATTCATTCAGAGACCTCAGGCTCAGAACACAAAGAATTCTTGGTGTGGGAGTGGGAGAAATACCTCTCACTTACTTCTGTGTGAAATAATATATTGATAAAATTTTCTGTCATATTGATACCATTTCTCTATTGTATGGATCAAACAACATCTTTGACTCCTTCCCCCTACCTTCCAATACATGAGAAACAGCTACATTCTTTCTTCTACTTTTCCAGTGTGGCTCTTCACATTTCTTGTAAGATAGCGAAGACTTTCTCTGATCCAGCCTGCTTCCTGCTCTCATAACCTCTCGTTGTGCTCCCTACCTATGGCCCTTCTCCATTTTGGCGTATCATATAGTAAGGGTCTCTGCTCCTATGTTCCAGGAACTGGGCTAAACTCTTCACACAAATGATCTGAGTGTGTGTTTGCTGGTGCCCCAAGGGTGAAGGATTGTTTTTGTGCAAACAATCTTTTGATTTTCCTTTAATCTTCCTGAATTTGCTGTTGTGTCAGTTTGCCTACTCCATAGAGTCCAAATACCTTTAACACCCCATGGGCTCACATCAACTAACCTTCTAGATTTATCTAACCGTTACTACCTCTATGGCAAAGCCACTGAATGGCAGAGACTTCTCTGACTTCCCCGTATTTCTTTTTGATTACTCATGGTTTTGTTTTTTGTTTGTTTCTTTGTCTTATTTTACCTTTCATGCTTGTCTTCTGCTACTCCTTTCTCTTGAATGGTCTTTTTTCACCTTCTGCTCCATCCTCACCTGGGTCCGTACTACCCACCTACTGGTAAACACTGCTGGTTGCTCACCGTATATTTTTTTCACCAAATATTGATTTTCTCTTCTTTCTTACCAGTAGAGCCCCAACTGTATGTAGAAATCGTTAAAAATATTTCCATCCTCAGAGTCTCTTGTCTTCTGGGTTGGTCTTGTCATCCAGTTCAGGCTGATACAGCAGGAGCAAAAGCTTATGAGGGGCACCTGTGAAGCTTCTGCTTTCTTAATATAATAAGCACTGTTCCCCTTTTCTGTTCCCTTCTTTCTGCCTGAAATGTGGCTGCCATGCCCAGAGGTGAAGCAGCCATCTTGCAACCAGGAGGAAGAGAGTTATGTATTAAGGATAGAAGAGAATAAAAGCACAAAGGAGGCCATGGTTTTGGGTGACTTTCTTGAACAGCTTCACCTGTTCTGAGCTGCATATATCCAGACTTCGTATTTCAAAGGAAAAATTGAATTCTCTCTGTGGTTAAGTCATTGAAATCAGGTTTCTACACTTAGACAGATACAGTTCTAACACACCGTCCTTCAAGGCTAAATTAAATGCTACATAAATTATGAAAACAACCACCATAGTCCAAATCTAACACGGAATAGTGAAGTAACTTCCTAATTTCTCCTGCTTCCACACATTCCAACAACATTCCTGCTATATATTATCTACTCTGCAGCCAGAGTGAGACTCTAAAAATACATACAAGGTCTTGTCATTCTCTGGTCAGCAATCCAATCACCCGATAACTTCCCATAATCCTGCTTAAAATAAAACCCAGTGTCCTTTTAAGTGTGCGCCCCACAACTGGAGCCTTGCTATGTCATCCCCTACACTCTCCCTCTCCCCCTCTCCCTTGGCATCCTTACAGTTCTGTGAATAATCCAAGCGTCTTCTAACACCAGATTACTTGCGGTTGTTCCTCTTTCCACCACTCCCCTAATTCCTTCTGGTCTGTACTTGAATATCAATCCTCAGACAGACTTCCTTGATGAGTCCTTGTAAGTACACACTGACCTACCCTCTTTCTACCTGTACAATATTATTTTTTTTTTCATAACACTTATCACTATTTATACATTATGCCAGCAGACTCCCTGCCAAGCGCTGAGCCTGGTGTGGGGTTTAATCTCATGACCCTGAGATCATGACCTGAGCCAAAATCTTAGACGGAGCTACGCAGGGGCTCCTATTATCTGCCTTTCTTATTAGAATGTAAGCTCTATAAATCAGTGACTTTGTCTCCTTTATCCACCACAATATCTCCGGCACTTAGAGTAGTATCTAACACATAGTAAGAGGTCAATAAATAATTATGGGATGAATATTGGAAAGAAGGAAGGAGGGAAGTAAGAAAGGAAGTAAGTAAGTCACAGAGCTTGGTTAGGGATTTGAAACAGTTGTAAATTCCTTAAGTAAGAGAAAATGAAGGACTGATTTAGGAGCTGCAATTCCTCTGAGGATGTTTTCCCAAGAATAAGTGACAATTACTTGAGATAACATCTTCCTGGATTCTTCCTTACATCAGAAGATGGTAAAAACACCTTGCTCTTGCCGTTGCTAGAGGGAGTAGTGTTAATGTTGCCACAGCAACGATACATCTTATATAAAATCTCCAACTTGCTACAGATGTGGTAGCCAGTTTAAAAGTTTTCTTGGAGATTCAAAAATACATGCTGTCTTCTAATTTTGCTTAACCAATTGCTTGTGGCTAATAACAAATGATACACCTAGCGCTACAACTGTTTTTGAAATTTGCCCCCTTGGGGGAAGACCAGAAGTACTTTGACAGAAAAGTGTTCCAAATGTAAATGACTGTCATAAGCTCTAGTGCCATGGATCCAAGATTGTGAGGATGAGATTTGTCATACACTAAATAGAAAATAACTTGGTGTCTATCGATGTGGGTATGCCCTTGCTCTGGTTTCCTGTATCTCCCCCCTCCGCCCCCACCACTACTCCACAGGGAGTTCTCCTGCTCTTCCAACACACCATATTGCTTCCCTCTTTGGGGTCCTTAACATTCTGTTTCCTCTGCCCAGATACACCCAGATATTTTCACAGATTACTCATTTCTTTCCTTCACATCTCTGCTCAGATAGTACTTTCTCAGGAGGTCTTCTTCGACCAACCACCCTACAATGCTCAACAATAGCAACTCTCACCTGTCCATATCCCTTTCCTTTCCATCCTATGATCTTCATTTTTTTCTTTATAACACTGTTTGGTACTCTTCATATACATATGTTTATTGGCTTACTTATTTGTCTCTTTCATGAGAATATAAACTCCATGAGAGTTAGGACACCTTTTTGTTGAGTGTTTGTAAGTAACCTTCTACAGTATAGATATGTAACCGTTTATTTATCCCTTCAAATGTTGACAGATATTGGGGTTTTTTTCAGTTTGGGGTTGTGTGTCACGAAGCTGTTAAGAACATTTGTGTACAGGTCTTTGTGTAGATGGGTGTTTTTATTCTTTTTGGGTAAATAACCAAGAATGGCATTACTCTATCATTTAGTAAGAGTATTTAAATTTATAAGAAGTTACCCAACTGTTTTCTAAAATTATTCTAACAATTTACATGGCCACTAGCAATACATGAGTTCAAGTTGCTCCAAATCTTTGCCAACCCTTGGAATTCCAATCTTCTTGATTTTAACCATTCGAATGGGTGTGTATCAGTATTTTATTGTGGTTTCGATTTGTATTTCCTTGATGACTAATGCTCCAGGGCATCTATCTCTTCATGTGCTTATTATTTGTATATATTCTTTCATGAAATGTCTCTTCATATGTTTTCCCCATTTTTATTGAGTTGTTTGTCTCCTACTCCCAATGTTTATTAAGACTCAATGTAAGAGTAATTACATGAACGAAGTTGTTGTTGAAATGATATTCCTTGTATTCTTCAAACGTAGTTTCTTGCTAAGGAATATTTACCTCTTGCTATAACTAGTATGAGCTTTTCATTATGAGATGGGAATTATATTCTCATAATACACCCAATTTTGAATTGGACAGAGGAATTTCAGTGCTGAATGTAATGCTTAGTGAGGGAAATGATGTTACTCTAGATTTTTGATATGTGTGTTCACTTTCCTACATGTTTTTCTCATTTTCTATTAAGTGCCTTTGGCTTTGCTATGCTTGTAATTAAGCAGTTTCAAATTTCTTTTCAAAGTAAATGGCATATATCTCAGTTTCTTCATATTCAAGGGTGAATAATGTTGTTTTTGACCCAACACAAGGGAATGCTAGAAATTCCTTTAGTACCCTGACGTTGTTAGAATGGTTTTGGTCTTCTTGGAATAGTTCAAGGTGACCTTTATATAAAACATGAGCACTAAAGTCATTATTTTCCTGTGTTTCTCTAAATAATTACTTTTTACCTTGAATAAACAATCCTTTACACTTAGAGCAGCATTTTTATGCCTTTATAAAAGTATGACATTGTTTTCTAAAACACTATATAAATGTGTTCTCTTTGAATTTATCTCTCTCTTTATAGATAAGATTTTGATGTAGGAGCCATGTCTTAAACATCTTTATGTTTCTCATAACCCTCAAAGAACTCCCTGTGCCTAGTAAAGTATTTAAGACACGCTTCTTAAAGAAGTGTTAGGTGAAGGAGTAGAAGTCATTACTGACTTCTGGACACCAGGCATTCGTTTGTGCAGACACTTAAACCCAACCAGCCTGGAGCAGATCTATGTGAACTGCCTTTAGGATGTTCAAGAGAGAGAGACAGCTGGAAGGGACAACCATAATGTTCTCCAAAGGCAGTTGTATTTCAAGAACTAGCATGTCCACATAGTAATCAGATGGGTGAAACAAACAGGAAACAGAAAATGTCAAGGAAATGCAGCTGCTCAGAAGCAAAGCGGGACAGGAGGAAGAGGTGATGGGGAAAAACAGAGGCCCCAAAGTCAGAGCCTCTACTGCGCCCTGGTGTGGAATACCAAGGGTTAATTTGCCATAATAAAATCAGCATGAATACTGCCAAACCGGCCTGAGCAGACCCTCAAGTAAGTAATTAATTCTGGCTGCTTTCCGCTCTCTAGCTTTCATCATTCTTAATGTTACCTAATTGTAAAATTATTCTTCAAACCTTCTTAGTATAAAGGAAGAAAATGCCCAGATCTAGCCCGCTTTTCTTGAGGGCATGGGTGCCTCCTGCATCTTGGTGGAAGGACCCAAGATGCTGCTAATTAAGGGAGTATGAACACTTGAAAACTTTTGATCAACTTTCATAAAACAGCCTACAAAAGAGTTCTGGGAAAGCTGTGTGATTTTCTGTGTGTACACAGAGCTACAAAACCCAGAGAAGCATGGGGCTGAATCCACAGCTTCTCTACCTTGACGGATCCTGAGATGGGGAATCAACATAAAGGATGAGCATGGGAGGAGGAGAGAGAAGTTCCTGGCCTGGCCTATAGTTTCTGCTGCCATTGAGAATAAGCAAAATCTTGGGGACCATTCCACCTCAAAATATGCTGAGGTTTTTAATGTCAAGAGTTTTAAATTCATGTCAGTACAGCCAGATAAATAAAATCTTCACTTTTAAGGGGATCTCTTTATCCCTTGTGTCTTCTTCCTTGAAACATGATGGCTCTCCTGCAGACAAAGGCATTTCTCTTTCCATGACCGTGGCAGGAGGGACCAAGCTGTCTTTTCCACTGTGATTACCTGCCTAGGCTGTAGGCCTTGGGGTCTCAGGGTAGCCTTGGCAACATAAGTGCAATACACTATTAAAATAATGACTATTTTCTTCAGTCTAGTTAAAAAATAGAAGGGACAGCCTTGGATGGCATTCTGGTCAGGGGGGAAATATCTCATGTGTCTCTGGGGTGAGATATAAAACTGAGGGCTTGACCTCTTTTGGCCATTAAAGACCTTCAGGTCCTCTCCTGTCTCTTTGTTCCTAAAAGAGTAGAGGTAGTGTTAATTCTGTGGCTGGCTAAATCCTAACTGGGGTAATTATACTGTCACCCTATATTCCCCTGGAGATTGAGTTAGAAAAGTTACTCTTTGATCATGCTCTTAAATCCTACTGCGCTGGGCTTTGTAACATGGCAGGTGAAGAATGGCTATTGGATTCCACATGCCTCCCTCCGCTGGGTGAGTGATGCTAATTCTATGTATGTATTCTGCTGAGTGCTTGGGGATCCTTCTGGGAGAAGCTGCTGCAGTAAGCATGAGCTATTATTAGTTGAGTCTCAAAAAAAGAAATTGTTGTTCTAGGCTATGCTCCTTTGATAAATTTTAGTTAAAGCTCCCAACAAATAATTATGAAAAGAATGGGGAAGATTGCTAGAAGGTTAGGGTTTCAGTTTGTGTGTATATATGTATATGTGAGTGTGTGTATATGTATATATATATAGTATTATAATATAATATGTATACATATAATGTGTATATGTAATGTATACATGTAATAAACATACTATATGTGGACACATATAGTATGTATAGAAATATTAATGTGTGTGTATACAGTTTTCTTTGACGAGCTAAAAACAAGTTCTTTTACACATGCAGCCCTTTTCATCATAAAGATCCCAGTGACCTATTGGGTCACAGCTGTTTGTAACTGATGAACAACATCCCAGGCTGATGTGGCCAGTGAATTGTGGGTTTTGGAGGTGGTACCTAAGCTGGGCAACTTTCAGTGGTTTTGATTTAGAGCCAAAAATTATGACTGGAGATATATTAGAATTTTGGTGAGGGATTCATGGAGACACTGATTATAAACTGCAATGAAGCTTCCCAAATGCTAACTGATTAAACTGTGAGAAGGAACCACCTAAGTATAAAGAGTGTGAAGAGCTGAAGGCTTGGTGAGAACTGAGGGCTTAAGTAAACTGTCTGGCCAAACGAGAATCCCACTTCTAAGTCCAGTGTAATTTTGCACATCAAGCAACAGACACACTCACACATATAATGCTAGGAGCAAACCTGAACATGACACGAGAGCTCATATTTTTCAGTCTCTTTCTGTGTCTCCTTTTCTATTATTTATTTTTGGTAACTAAGTTCAAAGAAATAAGTTAGCAGTTTCTATAATCCTCCGTGGTATATCAATAAGGGACTTGTTTTCTAAGTCAGAATAGACAGCAAAAAAGAATAAAGCAGACCCCCATTTGTGATCATGGAAAGATGGTAAGAGATCCCATTATGAAATTACATTTTTATATATAATTACGTACCTGTGACGGTATAAATTCCTAAGTGTGGATGGCAAGAAAAGTACGACTGGACGACTATATCAAACTTTAATGGTATTATCTTCAGTGGTTAGGTCGTTTTTTGTTTGTTTGTTTGTTTTAAGATTTATTTATTTATTTGAGAGAGAGTGTACAGCAGCAGGAGGGCCAGAGGGAGACAGAATCCTGAGCAGACTCCATGCTGAATGTAGAGCCTGATGCAGGGCTTGATCTCCCCATCATCAGATCAGGACCTGAGCAGAAACCAAGACTCAGGCACTTACCTGGCACTACGCAGGTGCCCCAGTTTGATCATTTTTTTTCTTTTTCAGTATTTCTGAACACATAGGTTATATTTTATAACTATCAAGTGCTAAATAAAATAAATTAAAAACAAGACCTAGGGAGAAAATAGAATCCCAACACATGACACACTAGTACATTTTAGGAAAGAAAAACTCATTGTATTGAACTGCATCAATTATCAGTCATAAAAATTGGTAGAGGATTGGTTTATTCTGCATATAGTGTTTTGTTGAATAGGAAAAAAAAAAAAAACAACACTGAAAAATTGCTCTGAATTGCTCAGATGATGAAATGAACTTGAACTTGGAGGCTCCAAACAGAAATTTCAACAAAACACTTCAACCTGAGTTGCCCTTCGGTAATCAGGTAACCAATGTCCTTTGCACAGACCTGTGCAAAGCTTCAGGAATCCATCCTCCTTGGGGCCTGGGACCCTGAGAGGGGACTAGTAGGGTTCGGACAAAGACCTTACGGGCCATGTGGAGTTAAGACTTTGGAGATCTGCGTCTCCCTGTGCTGCTGGCAGTAAATAAGAAACAAAATATCAAAGAAATGATAAAATGATAATCAGATCTGTTACTCTATAGAATCTTATCTAAACTTCTACTATGAGAAGTCCCTTTTCAAATGTCCCCTTAATCTTTGTCTGAAAATAGGTAAAAGAGCTAGATTTTAAGAAGTACTTGCTATATCGAATGTTGTTCCAGGAGCCTTATGTGTATGAACTCGTTTAAATCTCAGAATGAGCCTAGCAGGTGGATTACATACGTTATTACGCCCGGGACGCAAACAGTGGAGCACAGGGGAGGTAACTACTTTGTCCAAACTTAGACTCTAAATATAAATTCTTGAGTCAACATTTGACATTACCTTTTCACCCCAGAGCTACGTAACTGCACTGTTATTCCAGAAATTGTGGAGAATGAAAACGGTCTTTGAGATTTTTTTCTGAGATTCTGTATCTTTATGGGTGAAACAAGTCCGACAATGTGGACTTCAGAATTGTGAGGATTGCATCAGAAGGCTTCCCTAAGCGTTTGAAACAGGATTAATTCTTTGTTGCTCTTAGGTGGGTAGGCCATTGGGCACTAGGCAGGCCCCTGTTATTAGCTGTAGAAACACTGTATCCATATCTTTCTTCTTTTTGCAAAAAAGTAAAGTAATAGTAAAGTAATAGTAAAAGTAAAGACATAAAGTAATAGTTTAGGCTCCCAATCTGTTTTCTCCACCTTTTCCAGCCACGGTTACTATCAATTCAACAACCATGTTTTTGAAACAATAAAAACTAAACACAAGATCTGATCAGCTATTTTTTCAAGGTTCTGAATTTATTCATGGAATGTTGTAAAAAAGTAGAACATTAATTATTTGTTCATACCTAGAATGAATCACATTTAGTGAAGATAATAATATTGGATGGAATTTAAAATTGTCCTGAAAAAATCTCAACCACATGATCACCAGACTTTGAGCAGATAGTATTCACTGTGCAGTAGGAATGCCCTTACAGCGGGAATCAGACTTCCTCTTAGAGAGTACCTTTGTTGGGAAACTGCATGATAAGGGATCACAGAAGAAGTCAAAGCTACATAGGGCTCTCCACTTCCTTACTTCCATTCACTCCAGTCCACTCTTTTTACAATCCCTGAGTTCTCAACTGTCAACCCGAAAGGATATCACTGGCCTCCTTATTACCAATCACAATGACAAATTTACATCTTTATTTTACTTGACCTCAAATATGACAAAATTGACCTTACTCATCTTTGATTTTTATCCTGAGTTCCCCAGTAAGACTACTCTCTTTGGCATCCTTAACTTCTCTATACAGAGACTTCTCTTTTCTTCTCGTTTCCACCATCTAATATATTTCCCTGGCTTTAGTTGTCATTCCCAAAAAAACCATGTTTTTTAAATGTCCTCAGACTAATATGTATAACCCTCTACTAGATGTCTCCAACAAAGCTACTAAGTCTCACTTTTCTCTCCCTCTCCCTAACCCCTCATGTCAAATACATCACCAGGTTTTATTTATTCTACTCTGGCAATGGTTTTGTCTTAGTTTTATTCTTTATCACTGTAATATAGTTCCTCCTTATCTTTTGCCTGGAATACAATAACAGCATTTTAATTATTACCCTTTTTCATCCTTCTACGCCATTCTCCATACTGTGGAAATGTGTCTTTCTCATATTTGGAATAGATTGCCATGTTGATGGTTCACCATAAGTATGCCTCCAGTATTCATGCCTCCAGTATTCATGCCTTCAAGGGGTCACGACCTAACCTGAGTTGGGGGTTGGCCATGTGGCTTGCTTTGATTGATCATATATCAGCTATTGGAGACTTCATGAGTGCTGGTATATCAGAACTTGTCCTCCAGAAGTCTCTCCTCTTGAATTCAGTCACCATGCAGTGAGGAGGATGGTCTAGAATTGGCCATTGGCAGAAGAAGGGCCACATCATAGGGAAGGAGGTGCTGCAACCAGCAGTCAGCACCAGGACCCTAGACATGGGCAAGGAGTCTTGGATTTCAGGCCTGGCTGAGCTCCCAGCTGAATGTATCTACCTGGGGGATGCCAGCTGACCCCACGTGGAGAACTAGCTGACAGACCCCCAGAATCATTACAAATTCTAAACTGCTGTTGTATTTAGCCATGAAATTGTGAAGAGCTTTGTTAGGCAGTGATCAAAAACTGAAACATCACATGTAACCTTAGAATCCTTTGTTGGTCTCTAATTTCCTCTGGGTGAACTTGAGATTCCTGTACCACGTCTTGCCAACCTTTCACATCAGGACACAAGCAGACCTGGTGCTCCACCTCAGCTCTTGCCTCTTGTCTCACTGACTCCACCAACCACACATCACTCCTTGTGGTGCTGACAGCTACATCCTCCACATGAAGGGCATCTTGCCTTTCTCCCGTGGTCAACTTGTCACCTTTCAAACTGTTATTCTAACATCATCTTCTTTGTGACTTTTTCCAGACAGCTATGTTCTTAAAGAACTTAGTACATGCATCTTCTTGATTGCACTCAACGTATTTTAAACATTTGTTTTAGTTATATATTGCTTTATTGAATTGCTTCTCTGATTGAACGTCTCTGACTTTGGTTTTGCTTTCACAGCCCAGCTACTGTGGTTCTATTGAATCCTGTTCTCTCTGCCTGGTCACTCTTCTAAACTCTTCCTTCCACATTCCTTTGTTCACACTTCTGTCCTTCACACTCCACAGTTAAGCTCCCCCTTAGACGTCCCTGCCTTGGGTCAACCTCTCTGAGCCTTGCAAGAAGGTAGTAGATGCTACTTCAATGGGCTTCATTCATAGTGATTCTATTTACCCCAAAGCCAGTCCTTATCTCACCATCTCCAAAGTACCTTTATACCTTCCAGAAGAACCAAAATTCTTGGACACAGAGAGTGGGTCTTTCCTACCCTTGTGCTTAGAAGAAAGCCCACCACAGAATATGCCTCAACAGATATTTCCTCCAACAAAGGAAGAAATGAAGGAATAAATAAATGCTTATTCTTTATGTATCCACATGCATCCTGGACTTTTAAGGACAGTTATGTATTCGAGTGTTCTATGCCAGAGTCTCTGCACGCACAATTTCACTTGCCAAATTTGAGTTTGAAAAAATAAGATCCATATACCTATAAGAGCAAAGTATAGTGGCGATACTGACTTTTTTATTTGGACTTTTCACTTAACGTAGCCTAAACTTGCATTAACTTTTATTAGCAGCCGTATCATACTGTTAGCTTATAATGAAATTGTGGTCAAATAAAATCCCCAGGTCTCTTTCACATGAACAATTGTCAAAACGTATAAACAAACTGGTTGAATTAATAGCTGGGAACAGCTAATAGGGAAACCCTATTGCTTAAAATGCAATTCTTTTCGGGCCAAATGTTCGCCCATCTTAACAGTAATTGCACAATGCATTTGCAGCTAAGGCCTCATTAAAACTTCATGCTCACCTGTGCTCCAGCAGCACTGAGGATGCATATGGGTTAGGGCACTGGCCAGGTGATTGCCTCCTGGGCTTGCCCAATTGTGAATTTCAGTTAGAGCCACAAAAGTCTGTGCCTTTGTGCCATGATTTATTATAGGGAGCTTGTATCCCAGGGGAGTTTAAGCAATTCAGAAGCAGCAGGAAGAGACAGGGAGGCAGGTGAGCAAAGAATTGAGCGACTGTTGGAGGTATTGTGACACCTTGTTAATTATTAACTCTGGCAGCAGGCTGTCAAGTTAACCGGAAGGGGAGGGTGGACCTAATTAAGTATCTAAACAGCATTTCTAAGGAGTAGATGTGGTCCAGAAATGGGTGCTTTCCCTGGAGTTGGGCATAAGAAAAGCCACACACACCTTGAGTCCTAGGGAACCCGCGTGTCATCCAGCAGGCCTTGTAATCTAAATTGTACGGACGTTGTGGTTGGACTTGCGGCATCGGCATCAGACCGCCTCTGTTAGCAGGGACGCCGTAGGCTTGATGGCCCATTGCTAACTCAAGGGAAGATGAACGGTACACAGGACAAGGTAAAAAATAATTATTTGGACTACATTAGGGCATTTGCTAGAAGGACCATTTTGTTCAGTCACGGACAGCACCCTGTGATCTGATCAATTTTGTAAGGACTTGATATAAAGCAACTCTCTTCTGCAGGAAATATTGATAAAGGATGTGTGATATAAGGCAGAGGGCCTGAAGTGATCAAGGGATAATATCTAGAGGTTGATCGAATAGAGAGCACACTCCCTCGGAGGAGACAGAGAAGGAAGTGTTCCCATGTGGCTGAGCAGAGAGAAACGAGGGCCCGCCGACCAGATCTGCTACCGCTGCTGGGGTTCCTTCGTACCTCTTCCCCCTTCGGGGGGTCCCCTAACGTCACTTCACCCAATCCACACTTATAGGATAAGGGTGATGTCTACGTCATAGAGTTGTCATGGAGAGTAAAGAAAGAACATAAATTAATTTTGCAGGACAAGTCTTCATAGCAGGAACTTGATCAACAACAGGCACCTTATCCACACCTGCCTTAAGCCAGATAGGAGCTAGCAAAATATGATTTCTCAAGGACAAGTGACATCAAGATATCTGGAGACCACTTACTACAGCAGTTCGAACTTTGTATTTTCTAACACGTTTAACCATGCGCTAAGCTACCTTCCTGCACTGAATCTGAGCTGGGCTGCCTGGTGTGCTCTTCACAGCTCGAATGGGCCCTGCACAGAAACTCTGATGCAAAGGGTGTCTCCTAGATTTGTGCAGTGCACAGTCTGCACAACTGAACATCTACCTGGGCTGCCCCTCGCAGACTAAGCGTTTGTAGATTTTTTTTCTGTTTATGAAAGTGAACTATACCTATTTTAGGAAACTCAAGAAGTATACAAAAGCCAAGTGACGAAAAAATTCAACTACTCATTAACAGTCCTACTTACAACGTTAACATGTTGGTCTATTTCCTTCAAGATTTTTTTCTTTACATATTTATCTCTGGTTCTTTACAACCTCTATATTCTTTCTCCTGTTCTAATCTTAAGTTTAAAAAAAAATGGAACTAACTCTTTAATCATTAAAATTAGTAAGAGAATCTTTAGTGGCTCCCTTTATAGGATGATAAATTTGGGTACCTCTCATTTCATCCTAGTCCTTAGTCCCTCAACTTTCTGACATAATCTCAAGTAGGAGAGTTAGTCACTCATAGGATTTTACATTATATATCTTCTTCTTAAGATTTGTTGCTTTGATTTTTACATGTCAGAAAATGACATTAAACTCTTAAAACAAGGAGGCATAAACAAAAGATTCACTATTGTGATAGGTTTGGAACCCACAAGGAGAGATTCCTGAGTTATCAAAACAAAACAATATTTAAGAAATTACTTGAGAAATCGGAGACCAGACTGGTATCTCTGAAGCCATAGGTGTCTGCTATATGCTGTGATAGTCAGAATTATGCGATCTGAGATAAAACCAGAGATTTATATCGGGATCGTATTGTTATGCTTCCTTCTCACCCAGCATCACCAATAGTTACTAGTAAATGGTGCCTATTGGGCCTCATCTATAAATACTCTTCTTTCTTTTAATTTTTTTTAAGGATTTTTATTTATTTGAGAGAGAGAGCACAAACAAGGGGAGTGGCAGAGAGAGAAGCAGATCCTCCACAAAGCAGAGAGCCTGATGCTGGACTTGATCCCAGGACTCTGGGATCATGACCTGAGCCGAAGGCAGACACTTAACCGACTGAGCCACCCAGGTGTCCTCAGCTGTAAATATTCTTTAAAATGCAGTATTAAAGTGCTCTACAGGTTACAATGCCCATTTATGTATTGCATTGAGTTTCCATAATAACCTTTCAAAGTTAGGAATTATTGTATTCATTTTTACATATGAGGACACTGAGACCTGGGATGGCTCTTATTTTCCTAGGGCCACCCAACTGGCAGCAGAACACCAGTTCCATGCCTGAGACTTCCTCAAACCTGGATGTTTCCAGGGAAGGCATCCCACTCGCCTGTAAGAACATGGGTGGACTCAAGTTCGGGGTCAAGGTTGTGAGTTGCTTTCCATATGCAGGAAGAGTCATGATCTTTAATGGAAGAGATCACATGCCTTATCCATTCACTACAAGTTCCAAGTCTTATACTTCCTCTTAAAAGAAAGAGAGTCAGTTTATATAAATATCTGCAGACTAAATTTATAGGCTTTTCTCAGTGTTACTTTTGAACTGCCTTGAACACATCTATACATAAATTCACTGTCTTTGCAGAAAAGCAACACATTAATACAGTGTTTTGAATTTTTTTCCTATTTAAGTTGTTAGAAGAATAAATGAGTCTTTTGTTAAATTTATAGAGTGGGGCTCCACGGGAGCACATTTACCTCAAAATCTGGTATGATTCCAAAGGGTTTAAAAAATAATTAAAAATATATCTGACTCTGTCACCACAACTGTCTTCCTTCTATCCTGTACATAGTACATGTATATATATTTTATATTTATATTTATATAAAATATTTAAGATATGTATTATATACAATATTATTTATATACTATATATTTTGCATATATGCAATATATATATTTTGCTGACACTAAAGCAGGTTTTGAGTGGTCCAGGTTAACCCTGATGTAATTTGCTGTGACCTTCAGGGCTCTGTATATGCACTGTATATGCAGTGATAATATTGTTACCCTTTTTTTCTATGTTTGCGCCTTGACCAAAGGCTTTTCTAAAGGATAAGAAGCAAATAGTTAGGGGCGTTTGGGTGGCTCACTGGTTAAGTGTCTGCCTTTGGCTCAGGTTGTGATCCCGGGCTCCTGGGATTGAGCCCCACATCATTGAGCCCCACACTGGGCTCCTGGCTCAGCGGGGAGTCTGCTTCTCCCTCTCTCCCTGTCTCTCCCTCTACTCATGCTCTCTCTCTCTCTGTATCTCTTTGTCTCAAATAAAGAAATAAAATCCTTAAAAAATTGTTAAAAATGTATTAAAAAAAGAAGCAAATACTTCAGAAATGTGTACTTTTTTAAACAAACTATCCTTTCACTAAGGACTTAGGATTAAAAAACAAAACAAAACTTCTCTATGAAAAGGATATGAGCAATGGTATTTCAATTCAAAGCAAGAAATTTAAAAATACGACAGGTAATTTTGAGAGATCTGTTATCCCTTTCCATGTTTTATAACTGGTAATCTACCTTAATTTAGGGTTACACCTCGAGTCCAGGCTTTCTACTATATTAATTGATTTCAAGATCTATTTTCTATTGATCCTGTCAGTGTGGTTCCAACTTGAGAAACAAGAAGTGGAAATTTAGGTCTTTGAGCCTTTCCAGAATGTTTTTTGATCTTCTGATATTATAGGTGATGAGAGTCACCTACCATCATTGCTTTTTCAGTAGGAGGTAAAATTTAACGTATAATGGGAAGTGTTTACTGAAACTGAAGATTTTGTTAGGTTAAGAAATGTTTGCTGCTGAGAGTAGTGATATTTTATTTTATTTATTTTTTAAAATATTTTATTTATTTAGTTGACCAAGAGGAAGACAGTGAGAGAGGGAACACAAGCAGGGGGAGTGGCAGAGGGAGAACAGGCTTCCCCTGCTGAGCAGGGAGCCTGATACAGGGCTCGATCCCAGGACCCCGGGGTCATGACCTGAGCCGAAGGCAGACACTTAACGACTGAGCCACCCAGGCACCCCAATATTTTAAAGGAGCTAAACTATTATAAAATACTGTACTTTCAAACCAATCTGGAATATAAGAGTAAGTTTTCCAAATAAACCACAGTAAAATGAGCTTAGTGCTTTTTATAAATTACTCCCTAGAAATCTCACCATTTCTCTGGAAAGCCAGTCCTGTATTCCCCATTTTGCAGATGAAAAGACTGAGCCTCCGACCAGTTAAATAATGGACCTCAAATCATGCAACCACTGTATGGCAAGGCAGGCATTTGAATCCAATTTTGTCTGCCTCAAAAATCTGCTTTGGGTTACTTTTCTCTGTCCCATTGTTTCTAATTCCCCAAGAGTTGAGTTAACCTTATGAAAGCCTTTAGCTTCAGCAAGTTAGTTAAGTAAGTCCTGTTGTTACTTACCATGCCCCGACTAGAAGTGCTTATCTTTAGATCAATCAGCGCGAGACTCGAGGTGGTAGGACTCTGGCTCAGAGCATGAAGGGAGCCCTGGGGAGAAATCAGAGGGTGTGTTAACATGCACTTAATGTAAGTACCACATTTACATAGCCACTGATTACATTTACATTCCCTCATCTGTCCATTCCAGCTCTACCCAATCGCATGGCAAGTCTAGTAAACACAAGAAGAGAGGAATGCATAAAAGAATCCACCCAATGTCATTGCTATAACTAAACCCTCTTTTGTAATTTGCAAAAAAAGAAAAAGAAGAAGAAAAAGTAGAATACGAATCCTCCAGTCTGTCTTCAATGTCTTATTTTGGGCTTTGCGGATGCTGTATGTTTATATTCCGAGGGTGAAAACTCATTTGGCTGTTAGTTATTAAAGTTGGATGGCTAGGAATAGCCCCTGCTTGTGACATGTCCTCGAATAATGAAAACCAATGACAGACCACACTAAAGGGAACCCTGGAACCCTTTTTAGGGAACCGGGATAGTGTATTCGAGTGGAATGGATATGCAAGTAGCATTGTGACAGGTCCAGGTGTGAATCAGACCCTTGCCTCTTTGAACAAATTATGATCTGTTGACAGCCTCGGTTTATGATCTGCAAAGGGATGACAGTGCCCACCCGCCACCCGCCCAGCAAATGGGAAAAGACAAAGAGTGTAGCGGGCCCAGCACCGAGTACAGTTGACAAAATGTCAGTTACACCAGGGGAGCGAAGACCTCTCCTGCCAGGGTGTACAATGACAGAGATGGCTTTTATGTCCTTGATCTCACAGTGCCCTCATTTTCCCATGATTAGGATCAGGCTCTTTAGTATTTATCTCCTCGTTAATTGAATGACTAGTTCTGGATAATGGATAATTCTCAATTTTCTATTTTTAGAAAGTGTATAAATATCTAAATTAGATTTAGGCAAAGTGAGCTGCCGTATTTGATGTGCCAAGGACATAATTAGGTTGTTCCGTTTACCTACGCATTTGCAAGCAAACTTTACCTCATTAATCTGTAAAGGACTTTGATGAACCTTTGAACTAGATAAAAATATGCCAGTCATGACGAAGTTCTACTCTGTTCTTTGAGAACTTTCAAAGGACTGAAAGTGACTAATATATTTGGTTTTATAATATCTGCGAGCTCTGATCACGCCACTCTCAAATCTTCAGAGGATTCTCACTGTCTCGGAGTCAAATAAAAGACATTAGGGTGAGCTTAAAAAGAAAAAAAAATCCAAAAAAAAAGGGAAAAAAAAAACCCTCCTTGTGCCAGGAGCCAGAAGAGCCATGATCTGGTTCTGGTTCTTTCCTTTACCCTCAGTGATTGTGGGCAAGATGTGCAGACTTCTGGATCTCAGCCTCCTCACCTGGGAAGTAAGGATAATAATCATGGGGTCAGAGAGGGTCTTGAAAGCCAGCAGATGTGGCCACATATGGAGAATTCTGAGAGTAGGTCTGGTTGTCAAGCAAGGCTCCTGGAAGCCCCAAAGCACCTGGCTGATGCACCTGTCCTGCATTTCCTCCCTCTGCCCCCCATGCCCACTCCAACTTTGAAGCTCCCTGTTCCCATTCTTCAAACCTTCCATGTCTTGCTTTACTGTCTCAGGGCCTTTACTGACATTCTTTCTCAGTACAAGAATGCCCCATGCTCTCCAGGAACTCACCTATCAAGGTCCTGGGGCCACAAACAACTATCCCAAATCCATTACCCACGAGCCCTGCGAGGAGGAACCTGTGCCCTCCTGGCCACTGCAGCACTGGGCATGTTATTTATGGGACTTTTCACATGCTGTCTTGTTCTATATTAGCACATCCAAATCTTGTATTTATTTAACTGATGAGCCATTTGTGGTTCTCTGGATTTCCACCCTCTGTCTCGCAGAGGATTAAGCCTTCTTCTTATGCCTCCAGGTCTGTCCTCTCTGGCCTCCTCTGAGGTCAGCCTCCACTACAAGCCCCTTTCCCCGAATCCCCTTCTTGATGGAGCTCAGATCCTAAGCCTACAAACACGCACAGGTGTCCCCAACCCTAACACAACGTCTCGCTGCCTTCCTTTCCTGGTCACGTTTAGGACAAGGGAGAACCATGCCGCATTCATTGCTCACTTCCTCACTCTCTGTGCCAATCATGATCTCAGCCCATAATGCTCTGCAGAAAGGGTTCTGTGCCATTTCTACAGCGAAGCCCACCGATACCTTGGCCTGATTGTTCTCCCTCCAATTCATTCTAAATCCCTCTGCTAATTACTTCCTTTTCAGACTAGTTCTTACTGTTACCTCCCTCCCTTGCAGGAAACTTTTGTCTACAAAGAACAGACATTCTCAAAAAAGAAACTCAACAAATGGCTCAACGATATACATGTAAAATTATTCAACCTTCCTAGAAAGCAAAGAAAAGTAACTTACAGTGAAATCTATTTTTTCACTTTTCTTGTTGGTAAAGTTAAAAAAAAAATACCAAAATAATTGTGTTTAGGGCTACATAAATGCATTTGATAAGCAGTGGGTTATATAAATTGATACAATCTTTTAGAAATCCTACCAAATAACTCATGCATAATTTTAATCAATTAAATTTTAGTCATTACAGTCATTTATTATTGCATTAATGTTTATGATAGCTAAAACTGGGTAACAATTCTGACAACAGAAAATTAGCACACATCCCTACAACGGAATACCGTGCAACTACTAAAAGGATGGTGAGCAAATACATTTATCGACATGACAATATTTTATAATGTAAATTTAAGTGAAAAAAATTTACAAAACGGCATATAAAAAAATTCTTAGTGTAAAATGAATTGACGTAAGAACTATTTACTGAGCACCTACTATATTAGAAGAATATAGGTGCTAAAAATAATTTTCAGGTTTTCTACAATGGATACACATTCCTTCTACAACAACATCACAATTTTTTGAAATACTAATGTCTTTAGAATGAACATCCAATCCTTCAATGTCCTGGTCCAGCACCTCTCCTATCAGTCCACTTGACATCTAGAAAATATTTTTGCTTGTTCTATCAGCCCCCTGAGTTTCTTAATATAATATCCAGATCATGGGACCTTTTTGCTGTATCTTTTCATGGCCAAATTCTACATAATCTCCTTCATAGAGGTCTACAGGGAAACCATCTTCCCCATCCCTGAACTCACATATCCCTCCACTTCTGCCTCTCTTCCTCCCATGACTGGATTGGATGATCCCTGAAGGCAGAGTCCAAACCCACAGCATTTCTGTAGGTTTTCTTCCCACAGGACAGTGCCTTCCCGGCTCTCTCAAATCAGTAAGGTCCTAAATGAGTTCTCGCTGAATGACTTGACAAATGCATGCCTTGAAGGTGGTATCCTACTCTACTTTGCATCTTCTACATCAGTATTCAGACAGGGTTAGGATTCTTCTGAAGATGAAAATGGGCAAGAAACGTTTACAAGGAACGGATGTCCAGATCCTCAACTTCCATTTGTAGGCACTCCCCATACTGAGAAAGCATGTGTGGGATAGAGGGGCCCTGCTGGTGGGCCCGTCCCAACTCTTCTATCTTAACTGCCTTCTCCCACTTTACTAAACAAATAAAGTGTTATTCTCACTCATCTTCTCACTATAATTCATTGCCTTAAGATGTACGAGTCTCCTGAGTATCAAAGAAAAGGACAGTTTGAATTTTTTTCATGTAATCCCATCACTTTTCCATCCACCACTCCCCGCCTCCAACGTACAGAGTCCCTTGAAAGCAGTGGTTTCTTGTTTCATAAAGTGACAAATCATGGCCAGGCTCTTTGCTATATCTATCTGCTTCTTCACCATTTGATCTTTCTCTCTATTTTGTAATTAGAGTACAACAGGGAGATGGTTGTCATGGGCTATGTGTTAAGACATTCCTTTGAACTTTAAGGTGAAATCATGTATTTTCAGGCAAAAGGGGAATCCAACTTAATTGGTGCCTTTGACAAAAAGGGCTCATTTTCCTTTATTTTATATAATGGACATTCTCCTAAATTCACTGAGCTAAACGAGAATCTCCGAACGCTGACAAAGAAAAGAAAACAAAACAACAACAACAACAAAAAACTAACAAACGAAACAAAACAAAACAAAACACACTTTTAAAGCATCTCATAAGAAAAAAAAATATTTTATTGTGTTAGCAAAGGACTTTTGAAATGAAACACAGCTCTGTTTTAAACAAATCTTTCTTAGTGTATTGGGTATAAATATCAGAATATTTAGCACAATGTGCTTTCAAGTGAAAAAGTAACATATGTAATTAATAATCATTCGGTAAGTCTTGATAAAGCCTTTAAGTTTCCTTCCTGGAAACTGAAAAAGAATGCGTTGAGTATCTAGGAAAAGGTAAAAAAATTCTTTTGCTAATCATGTGCTTTCTAATATTTTGTTTTCCACAGAACTGAAGGAGATCCTAAACAAGATCTCAGCTCATCCTGAAAATGTTTGATCACAGATCACTTTGTGATATATTCGGCACACCACTCAGAGTCCACAAGATCAAGTGACAGTGATGCAACAGAACTTCCCTCCTCCTCTGCTTATTTATATCAACAAATGTTTACAGCCTTGCATCTGCAAAATGAAATTGAAAATGGATTTAATGCAAATAGTATCTAATATTAACAATAACGAAAGCTTTTATGAAGTTTAGCTTTTGTTTTTTAATAATTACTTATCAAGATATGTCCCATAACAATGTCGATGATAAGTCAGCGCAGAAGAATACGTTAGTATGTGGGGGGCACCTGGGTGGCTCAGTGGGTTAAGGCCTCTGCCTTCGGCTCAGGTCATGATCTCAGGGTCCTGGGATCGAGCCCCACATCGGGCTCTCTGCTCAGCAGGAAGCCTGCTTCCTCCTCTCTCTCTCTGCCTGCCTCTCTGCCTACTTGTGATCTCTGTCTGTCAAATAAATAAATAAGATCTATAAATTAAATATAAATTTAAAAATTTAAAAAAAAAAAGAATACTTTAGTCCGTGGATCCTGATGGCCAGGTAAAACGTAAATAAGAAAATGAACTTTAATTTACATATCTATTTGAGTGGCAGAGATGAATGATTAAGTATAGTGGAAATGGGTTCAAGAAGAAAAAGGAACACTGTAAAATTCTTGGCCCATGTAGAGCTTGTTACCTTTTTTGACTGATGAGGATGGGTAGCAGATTGCTCCGGTATGTACATTCAACCCGATATGTCACAAAGAGTGGTACAATCATGTTATTTGAAAATGTCAATAGTTAACAATTACCAAAATTAACCATTTTCAATGATTTGAGTTTATGATTAGAAATGTAGATATCAATGTAAAAAAAATGTGTGCCGCAGACCTACATTTTCCAGATTTCTCAGGGGGGAGGAGGTGAGCTGAGAAAGTTGAAAACAACTGCCCTATAAAACAGAGTGCCCTGCACTTCATTGGTGCTGAATAAATGTTTGAGATAGATTAAACCTAAAACAATAATTAACAGAAGGTGTAAACCACTGATGTTATCTTTTCAAAATCCTGTACAGATGGAGCGTAATTCTTGGCTAATTTCCTCTTGATAAAGAATCTGGTCCACTGGTCATGGGGACGAGAACAGAAGTGACGTCCCTGTTTTCACCTCCTGCACAGTTCATATGCTTCTCCTGGCTTAATTTAAAAATAGAAAAGTAAATTCCCTTCAAAACCTACCATCCTTTAGACTATATATAATGACTTTGGCCAATTTATCTATATATCAGAAGCTTACGTTCACTTTCAAATGTTTTCCAACATAGTAACTAGAATAAAAGCAAATAAGCATTGTGCCAAAGAGAAAAGTTTCACATGGGATATTGGCCAGGGAGCCCTTGTTCACTTGTGACTCATGGCCCACACTTCTACATTTGTCAACCTCTGATATACTCTTTGTAGAGAAGGACGCAACATCTCATTTTGTACAGAAGACGCTCTGATCATGGCATTCTCTGTATAAATTATGGTAACAAATTCTGCTGACCTGGGTTCATTATTAACAGCTTTGGCAGAAAAAAAGGACATATTAGTTTTGGTCTATTAAGTTTTTTCAACATTTTCAGAAAATTGGGATGAATGTTCAAGTAAGGTTTTTGTGTGCCTGGATCTTATCAGAGCCCGCGTTCTCCCACTCTCCCCCCTGATTCCTGCATTCTACCAGCACTCCCCTCTTACAGCTCTTTAAACATACCTTTCCTCTGCAGAATGATTTCCTCCATGGTCATGAGGGTCACTCCTTCCTACATTCAGCCCTCTGCCCAAAAGTCATCTTCTCCAAGAGAGCTTTCCTGACTGCCCTGCCCAAAATAAGACCCTCCCTATTACTCTACTGTAGTACTTTATTATTAATAACTATGTTGACTGTCCCAGGCAGAAGCAGATGGTTATACTATTCACAGTACATATTAGCTGACTTTCCTTTCTATATAATTTCCTTGAAGACAAGGGCTTTGCTTTGCTTACTTAGAGCATCACCAGGCACATGGTGAGCCTTTAATAAATATTTATTGAATAATAATAAAATTAACATTAATACCAAGAATTGTTCTATGTTATTATTCTTTGACATGAATTTTAAAGACTTTTAGTACACACTGGCAAGCTGTTTCCCAGAAAAATTTTTGTCTTTCAACAACAGTCTAGGATAACTTTAATAATATAATACCAAATATTAAAATACATTAATATCATTACTAATTTGATAGTTCTAATGTGCATCTCCATAATGACCAGAAAGAATGAATTTTTTAACATTTATTAGCCACTTGTATTTATTTTTTTATTTTTTTTTAAAGATTTTATCTGTTAATTTGTCAGAGAGAGAGGAAGGGAGAGCACAAGCAGGGGGAGCGGCAGGCAGAGGGAGAAGCAGGCTCCCTGCTGAGCAAAGAGCCTGATGCAGGACTCGATCCCAGGACCCTGGGATCATGACCTGAGCCAAAGGTAGACACTTAATCAACTGAGACACCCAGGCATCCCAAGGTCATTTGTATTTCTTTTATGATTTTTTCTGTGATTTTTGCTTATTTTTCTAATCATTATTTATTGTATGCTTATTATATGCTTTGCAAAGTAGAGGGTAAAGCCAATAATTATAGGTTATGGTCTCTATACCCCAGACTTTTATTTTGTCAGTGAAGAAACCATGTTACATAGGGAATAATAAGCATGAAAAAAAGTTTAGAAGATAGTTTCATTGGGAAGAAATTAAGAAAAAAATATTTTAAAAATTTGAAGGAACAAGATTGGAACAAATCTGCACAAAGTCCTAAAGTAGCAAGATTTTGTTACTGAGACACACAGCTTTTAAAATATCCATCCATTGTGTCCTAATTGATTCTGTTACATCTGCATTGTGGATGGGAAAGTAGCCGAGATTTTAGAAGAGGAACCCTTCCACTCCCACTGACTATAAAAAGAGAATAGTGCAGAAAGGAGCCAACGACAACCTGTCTATGAATTAAAACCACCGATAACAAAATGAAGCTCTGTTCACTGAATTGCAATTAAAATGCTGTCGTGTGGTGTTATTTGGTAAAAAGAACTCTGAAAAGGGAGTTCTGCCTTGCCATAACTACCCCTTGGGGTGAGCTTCCAACAGAAATATGGTCCCAAGAGAAAGACTGGTCAAGCTGCTCATTGTCTCACATCTTTGTTGCTTGGGGTCTGGCCTCCAACCCTAACACAGACCTCCAGCTACTCCCCTGTTCTTGGAGCCTTCCTCCTCCCTGAACCACATGGCCATTCCTGAAACCCAGTCCTGAGTCTCTAATATTACCAGTCAGGTGGCAGAACTAAAGTACACCTCCCAGGCTGGGAGGAAAACTAGGTGAAGAGAGGTAGAGAGAAAGGAAAGGCAGGGGGAAGATATTTGCCTCTAAGTCTCTATTGTGAATGCATGCAAATCTGGCCCCTTCCAGTCGTGATCCAAGGCTGCCCCTTGAGGCAGGGTAGAGTCCAAAGTGGGAGATAAAACAGCTAAAGCTGAAGAGAGAAGGTTGGGATTTCTCCGAGGGGAAATGATTCTGGCCCTTGTAACCATTCTATCTGCATGGAAGAAACAGAGCCCAAAGGGGAAAAAGTCACACTTAGGAGCCACCACCTTTATCTCTTTGAAAAGTTGTGCCGGTATGAAGTCCTAGGGTTTGAGCTATTTAGAATGCAACTCTTTCCCCTTGGGGGTAGGGTGCATGACCCTGACTCCTCCTTGGGAGAATTGAGGAGAACCAGAGGCACTCAATGAGCTTTTTCTGGAGGTCAGTGTTCACCATTTTGATGAGAGATAAAGACGGCATAAGGCAGTACAGGACGATAATAGGAAGGTTTGCTGTCGTCTTAAGTGAGGTGAGAATACTCACTGCAAATTTAGGTCTATAGCTCAGAGAGATACCATTTACTGCAAAAGGGTAACACTTGAAATGGAGCCATCTGGGGATTGATTAGCCTGGAATTTTAGGAACATCAAAGGAAACTGAAAGCTAAATGAGAAAACATGAATTCTCTTTAGAATTAAGAAATTTAGGGAAATAAGAACTATACATCAGAGAGAAGTAGTATTGCACATACAGATTTTTATTCACTTGTTTTCCTTGATCTGGAAGAATATTTAACCTCAATCTAAACTGGAATCTTTAGAATCAGAAATCTGAAACAAGAATAAATATATAACAACTACCAAGTTTCCAGGTTCGTATGCAGAGTCTTTTTTCATTATTCAGGTAGATAATCATATCTTGCAGGAGAACAAGTTTATTTAAAAATGATAAAGATGGGCCATGAATATAGCTTGATGTATATGAATTTTAAAGGTACACTCAACTACGTCTCTTAATAAATAAAGAATTGCATCACCAAAGAAATCAATGTCACAAGTTAGTGATAGCTTAACCAATCGGCAAATATATTTTGGCCATTCATGGAATTTTCCTGACAGATTCTTAAAATGATTGCCTTACTTTTCCTGAGGAGTGTTGTAAGTTCAGTCCACTCTTATATTATATTTAGAAATTTTGTTGAGGCATTGTCTGGTTATTTGGTGCTTGGTATATGGAGCGGAGTGTGGAAAAATTTAATTTAGAAATTTTTGCTGGAAAAACCTTGTTTTTCCTATGATCATTTTTGTGCCTGAGATTATTGATCTTTTCATTTTGGATCCCTGGCATCCAAAATGAAAATTTGAGCTTAGACTCAAATTCAAAATGACCTATTACAGTTATGTATAACTATTATGGTGGAGACATCTATTTTTATTTGCTTCTACTTTTGACTTCCAACATTATTTATTCTCTTCTAGGACACAATTCTCCATCATCATTCTTCCTCTCCTTTTCCATCTCCTCTTCTGCCTTCTCTTCTTTTTCACCATCTGGGGGATATATTCTTGTTTAAACCCCCTTAAATCACGATGGGATCATGATAGATAAAAAAAATAAACTAAGGTCCATGGGTCTGTATTGAGGATGGGGCAAAAACTGATGTGTAAGAACACTTTGAGCCAGAATCTTTGGGATCATTTTTATTCAACAATAGTAAACAACTGAAACTTTTATTAAATGACTAATTACACAACATAATGTGGAAAGAACCACGTAGTTATGAAGATTAGGGTTGCAAAGATCTTAGAGATAATTTTACAGATGATGAAGCTAAAGCTCTAAGAGGCTAAGTGATTTGCCCAATGTCACTCGGCTAGTTAGCAGTAAAGAAAAGTAACTAGTGAACATGTGTTATCATATATTCAGTCTATAAAACTGAGCCCAATATTACGTCTTACATCTCTTCTAAGATACTAGGAAAGAGGAGTATTTGTTAATATACAAAGCAAATAACAGTTAAACAGATGAAAATATGATTTTCTTTTCCTTTTTTCAGAGCAAGTGAAATATGATGAGAGTCTAACAAGAAAGCCACAGGAGCACCTTACAGGTTTTTTTTGGTGATGCAATTCTTTATTTATTCAGAGACATAGTTGAGTAATAGGTACCTTTAAAATTAATATACATCAAGCTATCTTCTTGGCCTATCTATATCATTTTTAAATGACAAAGGGGGGGGGGAAATGAGCTGGGGGAGGAGGAGGGGAGGGACAGAAGGGGAGAGGAAGGGGAGTGGCAGAGGGAGAAGCAGACTCCCTGCTGAGCAGTGTGCCTGATGTGGGGCTCCTTTTCAGGACCCTGGGATCATGACCTGAGCTGAAAGAAGGTGCCTAACTGACTGAGCCACCAGGTGCCCCAGAGCTGCTTACAGTTAGTGCAGTATGATCAAGTTTGTAAAAAAAAAGTATGCATGGGGAACTGAGAGAAGGGAGGAAGGATGCCTCGTTGAGCTAAGAAAGACTAGAGATAGCTTCACAGATTAATAATTGATTTGAACCTTGAAGAAAAAGTGGGAAATAGCCAGATGGAAAAGGCTTGGGACAATTGGGAGAATAGGAAAAAGAAAACAAGAGAAATAGACGGGGATCAAAATGCAAGAGGCCCTTTTCCCGCAACCTGTGGGAATTCTTAAAAATCTTCAACAAGAATTTTTCCATTTTCTTGCTTTGGAATCATCTCTACAGAATGAACTGGAGAAGAAGAGATGGTAGAGCAGAGGCAGGGAAACCAGTTAGGTGGCTACTGTGACAGCTGAGGCGAGGAGTAGGAAGGATTCGAGCAACACAGTGGCGAAGAAGACGGGGGGGGCGCCTGGGTGGCTCAGTGGGTTAAAGCCTCTGCCTTCCGCTCAGGTCATGATCTCAGGGTCCTGGGATTGAGCCCCGCATCGGGCTCTCTGCTCAGCAGGGAGCCTGCTTCCTCCCCTCTCTCTGCCTGCCTCTCTGCCTACTTGTGATCTCTGTCTGTCAAATAAATAAATTAAATCTTAAAAAAAAAAAAAAAGAAGACAGGGAAGAAGTATTTTTGAAAAGTATGCAAATGAGCATTAAAATCTGTAGTACTTGGGATCAAATCAGGCTGGTGGAGACTGGGAGAAATGGAGGACAGGGAAAAATCAAGAGTGACTCTCAGGCTGATAGCTTGGGTGACCGAATAAATAGATCACTGGACAAGAGAGGACAAAGGGCAAAAAAGTGAGTTTTCGAGGAAAGGGGTGAGTCCATTGCTAAACCTGTTTGTGAGCTGTTACGAAGAACCTAGTAGAGACGTCCATTAGCATTGCGTCTCTGGACTGCAATAGAGAAATATGAGGGTAAAACGAGCAGGGGAATTTCTATGTGAGATTACTGTCAGCAATTTTTAAAAAGTATGTATAATATTTTGCAGGAGAAAATTATCTGGAATTCTGCTATGTAGTGTAGGTCCCTGCAGTGGATAGATAGACTCAGTAGCATAAAATTAAATTGCACAGAGAAAGCGCATAGAGTAAGAGAGCTCTAAGATACTGGCCTTCCATATTTAAATGCTCAGTGTATGAAGAGGTGTCTCCAGAGGCAACTGAGACACAGACAGAGGGGCAGGAAGAAAACCAGAGGGCTTTATGGTAGGGAAACCAAGAAAAACACTGTCAAATATTACAAAAATTCAACCAAAAAAAAGTCATGTAATACTAAAACAAAGGTAAACAACAAATAATTTTTTAAAAAATAGAATAGAGGGGCTCCTGGTCGGCATGCCAGTTGGAAGGGCATGCTACTCTTGATCTTGGGATCATGAGTTCAAGTCCCACGTGGGGATTAGAGACTACTTAAATAAAACTTAAAAAAAATGGAATAGAAGCTCTGCCTTTGATTTTAGCTCATGGATACTATTATTGAGATCAGTTTTACGTTCTGTCTCCTGCAATGTAGAGACCAAACTGGATATAGGATAGATTCTTGGTAACTGCTTACTGAATCAAGGACAGGAATTTCACTGCAGGCTGGCAAAACGAAATTTGAAGGTTTTGTATGTCTTCTGGGTATGAAAAAGGCATCCACTCATATGATTAGCATATACCTGTGAATTCAAGACAGCCATTAGGTTGCTTTTTATCAAGCAAAATCACAGAAGCCTAAAAGTGGGTTAAGTTTATAAGAGTCAGAAAGTTCAGTTTAATGCTTTTCTCAGTCTAATTATTTCATTTTACATGGATTTAATCAATGAAGTAAAGATTCATACTGGGGAGGAAAGCATGATGAGAGGGTATGTGAGAAATTGTATATTGAATAAGGAAGGTTGTGTGACTCTGGGTGAGTAGAAGACGCTCAATGAATGGGAGCCATCAGTAGTATTATGACATTTCTGGAATTAAAATGTCCTCCATTCAAAGGCAGGCTGTGGAACCCAGGTCGCTGTGTGATGTGCTGAAGTAAAATTATTTGAGGATTAATCTCAAGAAATTGATATTTTTTTCTGTTGCAAATATGATCATGGTAACACTGGTATGAGTGACAGGAAGGTTGAATTATTGCCGTGATACTAGTTCCTTGAAATCCTGCTGTTCTGGACCCATTGTCAGAATTATCCTCTTAGGCATTTTTCATCCTGTTGTAAATACCACATTCCCCAACCTCTGTTGTACACACACAGCTATTCTTACAAGGGTAAGGACAGACTCAAGAAAAAGAGGGGGTTGGGAAGCATTCCTGAATATCCTTTATGTCAGCAAGCATTACAGGTATGTTTTTTAGCAGCCTGTTTTGGTGGATGGCTTGTTAAAGCAATATGAAAAACTATGTAATTATATTACACCAATAATTGATATAAACATATAAAGGATGAATCACAGTCATACCTTGTATTTTTTCCTCTCTCTCTCTCTCTCTCTCTCTCCTTTAAAGCCTTTCTCTTTTTACAGTAGCTGCATGTTGGTTCTAGGCTGAGTGCCAGTTGTATCAATTAAACAGTAACTAATTCAAGTACATTTGCAATCTGTGTTTGAAATGCCAGCCCATACAGTAGTTACCAATTAAGCATGAGGCAGATTAATGGATGCATTGTTCTCTTGGGCTAACTCCACCACATTGTCATTAAGCAGTAAGCCCTAGTGATCCAAAGTCTTCCATTCAAAGGGAAAGGGAAACACATGCTTACCAAAAAAAAAAAAAAAAAGTTGGGTGTTTTATATCAAGCAGAATTATTTAACAGGAAAGGTGGCGATAACCTTTTGAAGAGAGAAGAAATTATGGCTGTTTAGTGTTTTCTCAATCCCTTTATTTTGCATAGATTTAATCAATGGAAAAATATAAAGGTGCAAAATGGGAAGGAAAATAATGGGAACAGATCAGACAGACAAATGGCTCCTGTAAGTTCACAGTTCTTAAAACAGATGTTCTTTTCAGCTGGCTGTAGTATATCATTATCTCCAGGAACCCTGAAGAGAAAGTACAAAGATTCACTAGGGATAGTGAAAATGCAGCATATTTACTGTGCAAAATTCTTGGCTTTGTACCCCCACCCCTAACCCACCCACCACTGCCTGTTTAAGGAGACAAGTATTTGGGTCAGTGATTTGATCCATTTTAAATTTAAAACCTTATGACATTTAGAACTCAGTGTAACTGTTGCAAAATTAAGCTGTTTGGGGCCCTCACTAAACATTTAAACATTGCTGTAGTTTGTACCAGAACAAACATTAAAAGATTGAGAATTTATTTTTTTATTTTTTATTTATTTATTTTTTAAAAGACTTTATTTATTTATTTGACACAGATCACAATTAGGCAGAGAGGGAAGCAGAGAGAGAGGGGGGGGATGCAGGCTCCCCGCTGAGCAGAGACACCCCCCCCCGATGTGGGGCTCGATCCCAGGACCCTGGGATCATGCCCTGAGCTGAAGGCAGAGGCTTTAACCCACTGAGCCACCCAGGCCCCCCAAAAGATTGAGAACTTAAAAAGAAGCAATTCATTTGGGTCTCTAGCATGTGTGAGTTCCTGTAAAAACTTACCTTCCTTCCTTTTTTCTGGTGGTTTCATTTGATCACAAACAAATATAATGCCTAAAAGATATTTAACTCTTTCTTATTAAAGAAAAAAAAGAACCAAACTTCCTACATTTTTGTGATGGGCCGTTTCCAGTGGGTATGATGTGATGAAACACATGGCTGGCCAAAGACCAAAAGACCAGAGCTGATCAGTCTTCCAGGTTCCCAAATCTTTAATAATAACACAGCTAATTCTTATCAGTTGGATATGTAATATTTAAGTTTGACCTAAAGAGCACAACTGTTTTTGTTTTTTTTTTTTCTAAATTCATCCACTCACCAACTCTCCCGCATGTCAGGGTTCCCCACCTGGCCCCTGCGAGTGCTGCCTTACCACACCGCAGGCGCACCCCCAGCCCCCATAGCGGCGTGTCATAAATACTTTCCTTCCCATCCCACTTTTTTGCCTTTTCCCCCTCCCTGGGCAAATCGCTTCTTGTCCGCTGTGTGTTTAGGACCTGGGAAGACGCTACCCACTCCTCCCGCTGGAATGGCAGGAGAAGAGGAGATCCGGACCCACAAAATCCATGAGGAAGGTTCTTGTTGTGCAATTCATATTCGCATATACACACAATGCTTCTGAGGTCAGAAGGGATGTGTGTGTGTGTGTGTGTGTGTGTGTGTGTGTGTCTTTCCGTCTGCCTCTTTCTTCAGGGTAGAAATGGGAAGTCAGCCCTGGTTGTTATTGCTGCCTTAAATGAACTGTAATCATCGTAGAGACATCCCAGTTTGGCGGCCACATCTGCTTTCAGTGCATGTAGAATGTATTTGGTAGAATTGGAACACGTGGCTTTGCTACTAACAAAGTGCGGTGGGGCTTTCGCTTTCTGCCCATCTCTCCTCCTCCTTCTTCTGGCCTTTCTTTCCCAGCCTCCTCACCCCTTCCCCAGCCTCCCCTCATTATTGGCTCATGGGTAAAGGAACAGAAATGTTGAAATCGATATGAGAATAAACTGCCACGTGGTCTTTATGGTGGAGGCAAGGTTTCTACAGAAAATCCTTGTAATCAGAAAAGCAGGAAGATGAGATTAAACTGATTAAACTGAGAAAGTCAAAAAAGGACAACTTGAAAGATTAGCTCTCGCGCCCGCCAGTAGAGCGGGATCCTTCGTGCATGCTAAGTGGAGCCGTCCTCCTCCCTATCAGCCTCTTCATCGGGTGACCTTCTGTTGCATTAGCACACAGCTACTTGATCCAAGGCAAATACTGGAAATTGAAAAGCCAGAATGCCAGTGATTACAGCAGGTATCAATATTATTGTAATGATGCTTCGTTATCATTAAGGAACTTAATTACTTAGGGAGAGTGAGAAGGCCAGGAAGGAAAGCACCAGGCCACAGCTGTAGTCCGCATCCAGATCAGGGCTGATATTTGAGAACTGTCTCAAGTTTAGATTCAGAAGTAATCAGAAAGTGACGGAAAGGAGACCAGCTTTAGGAAGACGGCGGTGGACACGGTAGGCTCCCAAAGCAAATGGTTGGCACTCAGATCCCAGACAGGGTTTTTAGCTTTTGGAACGCCTATCACAGTAGGTACGCCATAAATACAGAATAAAAGAATAAGTGAATAAACAAAATAAATAAACCAACTGAACTCAATCAGGTGGCATATTAAAAATCATTAATTCCATAAAAAACTGAGATGTAAAAAAATCAAGTTCTGAGTATTGACCTTAACCAGCTCAACTTTTTAATGCAAAGCTAATCTTAGATCCCATCTCTCTCTCTCTCTCTCTCTCTCTCTCTATTTTTTAGATTTTAGGATATCTTAATGTCTACTTCTTCAGTGGATGCATTTTGAAATTATTAGAATTAAGCATTTAAGAAAACTGGAGCAAAGGCAAGTCCAGCCTTTTTTAAACTGCCTTCCAAACTCAATCTCATTCTTTTCTCCAACCCCCTTCTCTTTTTCCATTTATAGTTCATCGTCTGGGTGCTGTGACGTTATGATTCTGCAATGTAGAATTCAAGCTGGGCACATGTTTTCTTTTAACTCTGACCCCTAAACAGAAATGTGGAGCATTTCTGAACTCTCTAGGGCTGCGATTGTGCTGAGCCAAGCCAAAATTAGCCCCAATTATTGACCTACAAATAGAACTGACCCGGCCCGACCTACCTCCATCAGAGTGCTGCAGAAAATTCATATTTCCAAATTTATTAAATCAAATATATTTATTTTTGTGTAGGCATAAAAGCCAAAGTAAACTTCAAGTTGCATTTGAATGAACTTTTACTTTCAGTCATAGCATCAGCAAACTTTTCCTGTCAAATTTACTGCAAAGCCTGTTAATTCCTTGGCCCATTGGAAAGGGGAGTGAAGAAAGGGAGAAAAGAAAAGAGGACGGTGGGAGGGAAAGAGGAAGGGAGGGAGGGAGGGAGGGAGAGGGAGAGATCTGAAGAGGAAAAAATGTGTTTCGAGAAGGAAGGTACCAAAGTTACAGTCAGAACGGAGTATTTTGAAGACTCTTAATCTGCAGATTAACTCAGACGTCAGCCACTTTGCAGGGACAGAGGTTGTGTTCATTCCTTTCCACTCACTCATATTTATACTTTAGTGACTGTCTGACCTTGGAGTAAGAAGGTACAGAGTGATCTAAGGCATGCTAAGATTATCCATGATTGTCATTCATGGAAAAGCATGTAAATAATCCTAATTAAATAATGTGGGAAAGTTGGAGAGTGCCTACTCTGTATGCTTCCAGAACCCATGCCCAAATCTGGTTGCAGGATTTCTTACAATATTGTTTTTCTAGTTTCCTATCCATGCCAAGGGTGCTTAGGTATCCCCATGCCTTGGAGCTGAAGCTGTCTTGGATCTCAAGGAGAAGAGGAAAATCTTGTTTTGGGCCAAAATTTGCCTCCTTAAAGCTTCATGTTTTACCCCAAGATGAACCTATTCTAATATCGATTGAATGGAGGTATGTTTCTAGCCATCAAAAAGCCCTATCTTCTAGTGACCCAAAGGATAATCTTATTGGCTGAAGGCATTTTAAAAATATCAGACACCAATATTCCTGGTTGGTTTTATTAGATCTGTGTTGCACATTAGAGTCCTGGTTCCACATTTATCAATGTGTTGATAAATATCACCCCATACCACAATATTCTGATTCAGTTGGTTTGGAATGAGGCCCTAGTTTATCTTGATTATCATAAATCTCAGGGTGATGTTGTCACTTGGTTCATGCTTCCTGATTCTCCCACACTGCTAACCAGCTTTCACAGTTTCTGCTTTTGATAGCATAACCTCCAGAGAAGCAATGTTTCTCCCTGCATTCACTCACCTTAAAACTATCAATCCTGGCTGCCCGTTAAGGTAGCCTGATGGGATTTTAAAACATAAGGGTGCATCGGTCCACCCCAAGATACTCAACTGGCTTTGAGTGGAACTCAGGAATCAGCTTTTTTTGTTTTTTAAAAGAAATCCTTAAGGGTCATAAACGTAAACTGTTAAATGAAGTTGAATGCCACAGTTACCCTGAGAGCTTTGCCAATTTTATTTATTGGTTGGTTAGTTGATTGGTTTTGGTTTGTTTTAATAGCAGAAGAAAGCATGAGAGGCCATGCTTGGTCCTACACAAGATGGAAGAAGGAACTGAAAGTTTTATATTAAGCTGGGATTTCTTAAAAGTCCACACTTTCTATGAACTGGTGAAACAGAAAAATCTACCAACTGCCAAAGGAAGCTTGGCTGTCCAAACTTGTTCAACATTGAACTCATCCACGTGTGCGTATCTATATGACAAAGCTATGGGCAAAACTAAAAGTGACTTTGACTTTTCCTTAGTCACACTATCTTTGATGGTTTCAATGTTAATGTCATATAGTATGACAGAATGTGTTGGAAGCCATACTTCTCTTTTTGACTGGAAAATTGTATGCGTGATTAGAATTATCATTTTTTCTTTCTTGTGTATTTGACAGATTAGCATGCAAAACTGTTGGTTCCTCAGTTATTTTTTGTTGGGAAGGTGCATTTAATCCATTGATTCTATTTAATGTTTTAAGACTATTAAAATTTAGTACTTTTTTCTTAAGACACACTGACAAGTCATCTTTTTTAGCAATCAAGAAGTCACGTGCTGAATTAAATGCTGCGCTGACTTTTTTTGGTTCCAGAATCATGCGACTTCCACCATGATCTGCACCGGCAAAATGCCTTTGATACCCATGAAGCCATGGTTCAGATGCTGGAAACTCTAGCTGCTGTAGAAAACCCTTGCCTTCACAACTGTTCACCAGCACAAATGGCAAGAACACTCGACATGTGACGTTCAAATGATATGTCACATTTCAAGTCTAATATGTGCATATCACATCCTGATCCTCTCTACAAGGGAGAAAATCATTTCTATCTCTCTTGCCTTTGGACTTTATAAGAGTTCAGCAGGATTGCTAGACATATGACCAACATACAAAGGTCAATTGTGATTCTAACATTGCAAATGAGAATTAGGAAATATAATTTTACAAAAGTGATAGCATGTACCATGACATAAAAAATATAAGGTAACTGGGAATTAATCCTATAAAATGTATGCATAACCTTTTTGGAAGAAAGGATAGAGTTTTATTGAAATATAATTAAAAATGTCAAAATAAATGGAGCAATATGCCAGGTTCATTAATATAACTAGTGTTAATATCCTAAATATATCAAATTATCCCATACTGAGCTATAAATCTGAAAGGATTTCTTGCTACATCTCAGGACTATTTTGCAAGGAATTTGACAAAGGTGTCCTAAAATTTATGTGGATAATCAAAGATTTGAAAATACTCACCAAGATGTTGACGGAGAAACAGACAGAGGGGTTTGCCTTTCCTGATATCAAAATACGTTCTAAAACTATTGTAAGACTGGGTCTATTTGCCTTAAGGGAAGACAAATACACTAGTGGAACAGAGAACGTAGGTACAAATACATACGCCTCGAAACTTGATTTGTAGCAAAATTGACCTTCAAAATTAGTGGGGAAAGGATGAGCAATAAAATAACTGCATATGGGAGAGCTAGTTAATAACGTAAGGGGAAAGGACTGAATTTAGTATCGCACCTCACTCCTGAAGAAAAATCAATTCTGGGTTGCTTAAAGATCTGAAATATGAAAATAAATTCTGAAAATCTTCAAAGAAAATGTAAGACAATATTTTTATTACTTCAGGGTATGAGAGCATTTCTTAAGAAGATACAAAAACACAAACCATGAAAAAAAAAACTGAAAAAAAAAACCACCCTGATAAATTTGATAATGTCAAACCTAAAACCTTCTTCCTATCCAAAAATCCATAAATAGAGGGGAATTTTAAGCTGGGGTAAGATATTCACAATGAAAAGGACTTAAAATTTTTACTACTAAGAATATTTGAACAAATTCTAAAAAGGAATAAGAAAAAGATAAGTAAAATAGGCCAAAAGAAAATAACCCAAACAAATAAAGAGGCATTTCACATAAGCAACAGGAATGAGCAACACATACTTGAAAAATATTTAAGCTCACTATAGTTAGGGAAAGGCATATAAAAACCGTGAGATAAAATTTCACACTCATCAAAGCAACAAAGATTAACATGTCTAATATTATTAGGTGTTGGCAAAGATGTGGAAAAATAGCATTTCTAACACTGATGTGTGGCTCTAAATGCAACTATTTTGGAAAACAAATTGGAGACTGTTTGAAAAGTTGAATATGGTCATACTTTTTTTCATCAAGTAATGACACTCCTCAGTATATGCCCTCGGGAAACTCTCCCCCGTGCATACAAGGACAGATGTACAAAAATCTACTTAGCAGGATTCTTTGTAATGTAAAAATTTGAGAACAATTTAAATCCCTGCCAACAGAAAAATAAATATAGCATGTTCATATACTGTAAAGTTATACAGCAGTACTTCCCCAATTTTTTCACATCATGGCACACATGCCAAATAACATTTGTATGGCATCTGCTATAACCTAGAAGGGATTTTGGGTCCTTTATATGTGGAGTGCCCATTTACTCTCCTTTGTCCAGGACAATACTGGTTTTTCCAGTACTCCTTCCCAGTTCAACCTCTTGCGCCAGTGTAATTATTAACAGCAACGCTTGTGCTTTCAAAATATTCTAGTTTGAACAACAGCAACAGAAAAATTATAAGGTCACCCTTTGTCTATGAGGCTTAGTGAAACAAATTCCATTATATTTCTATGCTATCTTATAAACAGGATAAAGATAAGAGACAAATATTATGGAAGCGATTCAATATTGGAATGTTAAAAGATAAACGCAGGCAGACTAGAAATCTTGAAGGTTTGTTTAAGCAAATATCAGTTCTCATCAGATAGGGCCAAACAAGAAGTGGTTAGGGGTGTTTTGCTCTCAGGAACTAGAAGAATGACTTTCACAGAGAAGAGGCAGAATCAAGCAAGGATGTTCTTTGATTGGCTGTACCTTAAGCTGATGCATTTTCTGGGAAAGCCTAGCTGGCTGTTTGTGATAGGTTGCCCTTGGGTTTTGATTTCTTAACTTCAAGACGTTGGAAGGCTTAGGTTTGGGTTGTAGTATGCTAAGGAATTAGAAGCACCTCAGTCTAATGGTCTCATTATTTAATTAATGTAACAGAATACAAGTAAAATAATTTATTTTATTTTTTTAAAAGGTAAAATTGCGAGTCTCATGAAACTATAAAGTGAATCTATGCCAAAGACTTTATTTACATATTAATTAATGAGGGGACTAGTACAATGTTAAAACAAGTCCAAGGTAGACTCCAAAGGACAGACTCCTGCATGGGCAATCAGGAATGCTGGAACAAAGATACTCATAGATGCAAACCGATCAAGAGACAAAGGACGATAACATGGAAAATTTGAAATAATCTCTCCCACTTGGGAAGGAATCTATTATAATCCAAGAAACTAAGCCTATTTGCATCTATATGAACATAACAATTTGCATTACCTTTTACCAGAAACATCTTCATCACTGTCAGCTCTCTGCAAGTAACTTTTATCTCTACAAACTTGCAAAATAAGTGAAAGGTATGGACTTCCATAGAATCAGACAACCCCCAACTGTCTTCTAGATTCTTCAAAAGTCATCCAGAAACCTTTTTACCCGGTTGTTTTACATAGGGCTGAAGTAACCTAGAGTATATTAACCTAGTAGACTCACCATTTTGATAACACAAGTTTTTACATTGAAACATTCAGTGAAACAATGTTGGCTCTCAGAGCTCCCAAATCATTTTTTTAATGATTAATTTATTTGAGAAAGAGAGAGAGAACACAAACAGGAGGGGCAGAAGGAGAGAGAATCTCAAGTAGACTCTACCCTGAACATGAAACCCAGTGTGGTGCTCCATGCAGGGCTGAATCCCAAGACCCTGAGGTCATGACCTGAGCTGAAATCAAGAATTGGATGCTTAACCCACTGAGCCACCCAGTAGCCCCTCCCAAAGCATTGTGAAACAAAGCCTTTGTAACTTCCTGTCTTTCTCAACTGTATCATCAATACAAAATAGACACAGTATTTGTTTAATACCTTGTTTCAAAGTATTCATTTATTACTTTCAATATTTCACACTCAGTAGTTTGTTTTGGCATGGCTCTGCAGAACTAATAATGTTCTAGAAAGCATTTCTCTTGAGGACTTCTAATTAGTGCTCTTAACTGAGCACCCTTAATAATGTCTGCAGATTCACCCTCCGCATTACAGCCATTTTGCTTTTCTTAATTTTCTGGATCGCGGTTATGTCAAGCATGCTGACAATGAATCTACAACAGTAGTCCAGTAGTGGTCCCTTTCCTATTTCCTTTGCTTCACTGGTCCAAAACATGGTATTGATAATTTCTATACAGGTGGTTAAAGGAGTGACTTTAAAATTGAGTGAAGCATTTTGTGATTTTTAGCTATTTTTATTTATTTGTTTTTGTTTAATTCAATTTACTAACATATAATGTATTATTAGTTTCAGAGGTAGAGATCAGGGATTCATCAATTTTATATAATACGCAGTGCTCATTACATCACGTGCCCACCTTAATGCCCATCACCCAGTTACCCACCCCCAACAACCCTCAGCTTGTTTCCTATAATTAAGAGTCTCTTAAAGGGGCGCCTGGGTGGCTCAGTGGGTTAAAGCCTCTGCCTTCGGCTCAGGTCATGATCCTGGGGTCCTGGGATCGAGCCCCAAATCGGGCTCTCTGCTTAGCAGGGAGCCTGCTTCCCCCTCTCTCTCTGCCTGCCTCTCTGCCTGCTTGTGATCTCTGTCTGTCAAATAAATGAATAAATAATCTTAAGAAAATATTATAAAAAGAGTCTCTTATGGTTTGTCTTCCTTTCTGATTTCATCTTGTTTGTGATCTTCAGCTATTAAACTATCTTAAAACTAGTTCTTCATGGGGGTACCTGGGTGGCTCAGTTAGCTAAACGTCAACTCTTGGTTTCAGCTCAGGTCATGATCTCTGGGTCCTGGAATTGAGCCCCACATAGGGCTCTGAACTCAGCAGGGAGTCTTTTCTTGAGATTCTCTTTCCCCTCTCTGTCTCTCCTGCCACTCACACACTCACCTTCTCTCTAAAATAAATAAAACCTTAAAAACAAACAAACAAGCAAAAAACTAGTTCCTCATGAAAAGAGCCTTTTGCTAACCTGGAGTATGAAGAAACTTTTATACTTTCATACTTTCTACACTTTTACACTTTTACAAGTCTAATTGCTTTGTGTTTTTAAGAGGAATGTCTTCTAGTAAAATGCTAGCATCATTTATTATTATTATTGCTCCATTTCATAATTTTTCCACATAAATAAGACATTCAGGCTGAAGAAGAAAAGAATTAATGGGACAAAGGACTCAAAATTTGAGTGTCTGATTTACTTTTTTTTTTTTTTTTTAACAAGTGGGCTTGTCTGTGAATCTGAGTCCTTACAAATTTAACAAGAAAATTATTCATCATGATGTAAAGGAAAGAAATCCAATAAATCTGTTTAAACATGGATTAAAGCAAGCCTAGGGTTTTATAAATCCCAGCAAATTTAAATTTCATAATATTTATGTCATCTACATTTCTGAAACTATTTTAAAATAAAGTTCATTCATAAATTAAAAAAAATAAAGATGTGATAAATAAAAACTCATATGAGTATTAGTATATGATGAAAGCTTCTTGGAAAATTGCTTGAAATTTCTTTGAAATTTTGAGTTCTGAATCTGTGCATGTTAATAGTCTCTTTTGTTTGACTGTTGAAAATAAATGTGTTCAGTTATTATTGACTTTGAGAAATAAGCATGTTTTCTTTCGAAAACCAAATTTTAACATTGTTATGAATCTCTACCAGGAATCAGACTGACTCATTGTTAGCATCAAATGTCCTAAATAAATAAAAGAATGTATAATGATTCCATTACATTCTCCTTTTATCTTCTTAGGGAACTCCGATGAGTGTTCATATTGTTTTTATATTGTCTTTGTCTGGGCTGCTTGCAACAGAATACCACATCCCGGTGGCTCATAAGCAATAGAAACTTGGGTGCCTGTGTGGCTCAGTCGGAGAAGTGTCTGTCTTCCACTCAGGTCATGATCCCAAGGTCCTAGACTGAGCCCTACATTGGCTCCCTACTCAGTGGGGAGCCTGCTTCTCCCTCTCCCTCTGCTCCTCCCCCTACTTGTTCTCTTTCTTCCTCTCTCAAATGAATACATAAAGTCTTTAAAAAAAAAAAAAAGAAATGTATTTCTCATGTTTTTTGCTGCTGGAAGTCCCAGATTCTGGTGCCAGCGAGTTTGGGTTCTGGTGAGAGCCTTCTCCTGGGTTGTATATGCAGTCTCTCTTGCATCCGGACAGGGCGACGGCAGAGGGGAAGCAAGTTCCCTCTTTAATCTTACAAAGGCACCCATCTCATCAATGAGGACTCCACCCTCATGACCTCATTTGGCCCTAATCACCCCCCTAAAGCCACACCTCCTGACCCTGGGGGCTTGGGTTTCAACATAGGAATTATGGGGGAACAGAAACATTCTGCCTATAACAGGTCAGTTCCCCAAGTTTACTAATTTTCTTTTCATTTTATTTTTTAATTTGAATGATATTTTCCATTTCCAGAAGTTTATTCTTAAATCTGTTTGATCTTTTTACAGCCTCTTATTTTACTTATATTTTCATTTTCTTATTTCTTTAAAAAATATTTAAGCATATTCATTTTATGTTCTGTGTCTGATAATTCCATTATCTTAATTTTTTTTCTTTGGGTTTGACTCTGATGTCTGTTTTTGCGGATTCTCTTTTGCCGTGGCTTGTTCTGTGTGGTTCGTTTGCTTTAGTTTTTGCTTCTTCTGCCTTTTTTTTAATGACCAAATTTGGGGGGCTTTTAATAATGCAATTTCTTTGAGGTCTGTGTTGAAGTGAGTTCTTCCAAAATGATTTGTACTTTTGCCAGACACCCTGGGAATCCCACTCGCCTGGAATCACTTTATACTAAATTCTTAGCTTGAGGGTTTCATTCAGATTATCCAAGTATTAACAATTCAGGTTGCAAACTCTCATGAGGGCTAGCTATTTACAAATTCTCAGGACAGATTATTTCCGCCCCCTCAATTCTAAATGCCTGTGTTTGAGGCAATTTCCCTGACAGTGCCCGTGGTGTGGAGGTCACTTTAATTCTAACATATATATTTATACTAGGGATGCAGACTTTTGGAGCCCCAGATTTATGTGAAGGAGACTCCTGTTAGACTGGTCACTTTGGACGGGCTGTGGACTTTGTTTCCTTTTTCCTGAACCATACAAAACATATACACTAAAGGGACCCCACAAACGCAGTCCCTTCACCAAGTAACTTAAAACAAAAACTGGATTTAGTGCTCCACTTCCTTTTTTTGAGTTCTTGATTTCACTTGATGTATCAGTCAGGATTCTCCAGAGAAACAGAACCAACAAGATGTGTACATATACAGAGAGAGACTTATTTTAGGGAATTGGCTCACATGAATGTGGAGGCTTATCAAGTCCGTAGTTGGCAGGACAGGGCATCAAGCTGGAGGCCAATGGAAGAGTTTCAGTTTGATCCAATGGCTTTCCGCTGGTAAAACTGCATCTTCTGGGGAGGTCGGTCTTTTTCTCTCAAGGCCTTTGAAGGATTGAATAAGGCCCACCTACATTATGGAGAATAATCTATTTACCCAAAGTCTAAAGATTTTTTTTTAACATTTTTTATTTAAATTCAGTTAATTAGCATGGAACATATTATTGGTTTCAGAGGTACAGTTCTGTGATTCATCAGTCTTATATAATACCTAATGCTCCTCACATCACGTGTTCTTCTTAATGTCCATCTTCCAGTCACCCCATCCCTCCTCAGTTTGTTTCCTATGATTAAGAGTCTCTTATGGTTCTACGGATTTAAATGTGAATCTCATCTAAAAAACATACCTTCATAGAAGCTTCTAGAATAATATTTCATTGATTATCTGGATACCACAGTCTTACCAAGTTGACACATAAAATTAACCATCACATTTGTTTTTCAGGGTTGCTTATTTATTTGTTTGTATATCCATCATTTGCTTTCCAGTTTCTCGTTACATTAAGGAACATTTTTTTTTTAAATGAGTTGCCTAACGCTGATCTGATGAGGTACAATTTACACACATTAAAAAGCACAGAATTAAAAGGCTCCTTTTGATTAGTTTTAACAAATATACACACCCTTGTAAACTCCGCACAAAACAAGCTGTGAAATCTTTCTAATAAAGAAAGTCCTCTTTTGCATTTTTTCAGGCAAATTCAGCCCTCCACCTAAAGGCAAATGTTTCTGATTACTAGCACCATAAATTAATTTTGCCTATTGTTGAGTTGAAAGAAAATAAAATCAGAGAGTACCTTTTGTGTCTTTTGTTTTTGAGACTGAGTCATATTGTTTAATGTATCAGTACAGTAGCTCATTGCTTTCCTTATTTGGGAGGACTCCATTGTATGCATAAAATGTAAATTGCTTATCCATTTTTTATTGATGCATATTTAGATTGTATCCAGAGTTTGCTACTGTGTTAAAATCTATAAATATTCTTGTAGAAGTATTTCTTTGAACATATGTTTCATTTGTCTTGGGTAATATTTAGAGCAGAATTGTTGCTTTATAGGATAAACATATACTTAACCTTATAAGACACTGCCAATTGTTCTCCAAAGCAGTTCTATCATTGAACACAACCATGAGAAATATACCAAATTTCCATTTGTTTCACATCCTTAGCTTCTACAAACATTCATTTTATTTCTTTATGCTGTCAAAAATGGGAAAATAAAAGTAATAATAATGTCGCTTATAATAGCATAAACATATCAGTTACTTAGAAATAAATCCAATGAAAGATTTGCAAAACAACAGGAAGAACTACAAAGTATTTTTTAGAGAAATTGCAGACATAAACAAATGAAAATAAATATCATGCTCATTAATTAAAAGTAATGTTAAGCTGGAGAGGGCTCACGATGACTCAAAATACACAAATGCGGACAGTTATTCCTGACTTCAAATTCAGTGACATTATGTTGGTAGCTTGACACCAACCATGATGAAAATATTTTGTCTACAGAAATTATGAAATGCGATGAATTGGTGCCCTACCCTATCCCAGAGAATCCACTGTTAAACATTTACCAATATATCATCGATTGTAAGACTCAATATTTTTTGTAATTTTTTTAAAATTTAAATTCAATTAATTAACATATAGTATATAATTCGTTTCAGAGGTAGAGTTCAGTGATTCGTCAGTTTTATATAATACCCAGTGCTGATTACCTCATTTGACCTCCTTAATGTCCATTCCCAGTTACCCTATCCTGCCCCGTTTCAGCAGCTATTAGTTTGTTTCCTATGATTAAGAGACTCATGCTTTGTCTCCCTCTCTGATTTCATCTTGTTTTATTTTTCCCCTCCCTTCCTCTGTAATCTTCCCTTTCGTTTCTTAAATTCCACATATGAGTGAAATTATATAATAATTGTCTTTCTCTGATTGACTTATTTTGATTAGCATAATACCCTCCGGTTCCATCCACATCATTGCAAATGGCAAGATTTCATTTTTTGATGGCTGCTTAATATTCCATTGTGTATATATACCACATCTTCTTTATCCATTCATCTGTGGATGGACATCTGGGCTCTTTCTGTAGTTTGGCTATTGTGGATATTGCTGCTATAAACATTGTGGTACAGGTGTCCCTTTGGATCACTAGATTTGTATCTTTGGGATAAATACCTAGTAGTGCAATTGCTGAATCATAGTATAGCTCTATTTTTGAATTTTTCAGGAACCTCCATACCGTTTTCCAGAATGGCTGTACCGGCTTGCATTCCCACCAACAGTGTGAGAGGGTCCCTCTTTCTCTGCATCCTCGCCAACATCTGTCATTTCCTGATTTGTTAATTTTAGCCACTCTGGTGTGAGATGGTATCTTATTGTGGTATTGATTTGTATTTCCCTGATGCCCAGTAATGTTGAACATTTTTTCATGTGTCTGTTGGCCATTTGTATGTCTTCTTTGGAGAAATGTCTGTTCATGTCTTCTGACCATTTCTTGATTAGATAATTTGTTCTTTGGATGTTGACTTTGATAAGTTCTTTATAGATTTTGGACACTAGTCCTTTATCCGATAAGGCATTTGCAAATATCTTCTCCCATCCTGTTGTCATTTGGTTTTGTTGACTGTTTCCTTTGCTGTGCAAAACCTTTTTATTTTGATGAAGTCCCAATAGTTCACTTTTGCCTTTGGTTCCTTTGCCTTTGAAGATGTATGGAAGACCCAATATTTTTAAGATAACTGCTCTTCACAAATTACCTATAGATATGACATAATTTTAAGTCAAGACCCATCAAGATTTTTCAGGGAAATTGTCAAACTAATTCTAATATTTGTATGAAAACTTGAGGGATCTAAAACAGCCAAAACATCCTTGAAAGGGAAGAATTTATATATATATATATAATTGAGATACAATTTACATGTAACAGTATATGAGTTTTAGTAGTATAGCATAATGATTTTATATATTTATATACTGCAAAACGATCACCACAATAAGTCTATTTAACATCCATTACTATAGCTACAATTTTTTTTCTTATGATAAGAATTTTTTTAAAAAGATTTTATTTATTTATTTGATGGAAAGAGAGTACAAGCAGGGAGAGCAGTAGAGGGAGAGGGAGAACCAGGCTCCCTGAGCAGGGAGTCCAACTCGGCGCTCAATCCCAGGATCCTGAGATCATCACCTGAGCTGAAGGCAGATGCTTAACAGACTGAGCCACCCAGGTGCCCCATGATAAGAACTTTTAAGATGTACTCTCTCAGTAACTTCCAAATATGTAATACAGTATTATTAATGATAGTCACCATGCTGTGCATGGTGAAGAAATTATCCCCAGGATTTTATTTTAAAATTGGAAGTTTAGGGGCGCCTGGGTGGCTCAGTGGGTTAAAGCCTCTGCCTTTGGCTCGGGTCATGATCCCAGGGTCCTGAGATCGAGCCCCGCGTTGGGGTCTCTGCTCCCTGGAGAGCCTGCTTTCTCCTCTCTCTCTGCCTGCCTCTCTGCCTACTTGTGATCTCTGTCAAATAGATAAATAAAATCTTTGAAGAAAAAAAAAATTGGAAGTTTATATCTTTTGATACAAAGTTTTGACACCCCTCCTCTACCTCTGGCAACTACTAATCTGTTCTCTGTATCTATGGGGGCTCCATTTTGAGATAATGAAAACATACTCTAAAATTGACTGTGGTGATGGGTGCACACACCCATAATACACTGTTAATACACTGGAAACCACTGAACTGTATACTTTAAATGGGTGAATTATATGCTATGTGAATTATATACATTGGAATACACTGGAAACCACTGTTTATACACTGTTAATACACTGGAAACCACTGAATTGTATACTTTAAATGGGTGAATTATATCTCAATAAAGTTCTCTTAAAAAAAGAGTAAACTAGCCTTATAGAATGTTAGGGAGTATTCCTCTTTATTTTCCAAAAGTATTCCTAATATTTCCTTCCTCTCATTTGTCCATTTTGATAGTCTGTATGTTTTAACAAAAATAACTATGACTTATTTGTATTTATTTCTACCATCTCGTTTACCCTGCTTCTTTAGTTGTTTTCCCCTTTTCTACCCTTCCTAAATTCTCAGTTGAAGTTTTTCTGTTTTTTCCCCTCATTCTAGTCTTTTTCCTCTCCCAAATAAGATGATATACTTCTTATTTAAATTTAATACATTTAGTTAAATAAATACTAAAATGAAAGTTCTTGATGTCCCCCTCTTCTTGGAATGAACAGTTCTTAGAATGTTTATCACTAGTCCTGTCCTTGAGATATATTGTACATTGTGTGGCATTTTCATTCCACCTTCCATTTGATTTTTTAACTACCATATTTGATGTTACTATGTTTGTTTCATGGCAACAATGTTTAGATTTCCAGTCATTTCTGGATTTTTATTCACTGTGACATCTCCCATCTCTGGGCTCCTCTCTGCTTTCATTTCACCTATTCTGGAAGTGTGTCCATTAAACGTTTTTTTGGTAAAGATGTTTTGGTGGTGAACCCTCTGTTCGTGTTGATCTGAAAATGTGTCCCATCTTTGCTCTTTAAATTTTTTCTGAATATAAAATTCTGGGTTGGTAATTACTCCCTGTTCTTTGAAGATACTGATTTACTCTATTGGCTTCCAGGGTTACTACTGAGAAATCATCTGTTTTTCAGTTTAATTTTTATACTTTTGAGTGTGCTTGTTTAAAAAAATCTACTATCAATATCATCTCTTTGTTTTGGGTAGTCTACATCTCACTGCTATATATATATATATATCTATATATATATATAAATTGATATATATATATCGATTTCTTTTTTATTTATTCTGCTTGAAATTCACTGAGTTTCCTGAAATTGAGGATTTCTCTTCGAACAATTCTTGAAAATTATCATTTTAATTTACATTTTATGTATATTAAATACATAATACATTTTAATATCGTCTTTCCCTTTCCATTTTTTTCAAATTATCCTTTTCTCTGAAATGCCTGGTAAGTGACTGCTGGAAATTTCTATCCTCCAGGTCTCTTAAACTCTTGGCTCATACTTTCCATTTCTTTATCTCTCTGATGCATTCTGGATATTTTCTTCACACACATTATATAATTCACTCATTCTCTCTTTAGCCTTATGCAATCTGCTATTAAACCTTTCCTTTGGATTTTATTTTTTAATGATAATACATTTTTAATTCTGATGGTTTCTTTTTTTAATGTCCCTATCAGTTTTAAGAGCATCTATTTATAATTACTATTTTTGTTGCTGTTAATACTCATCCAGTAATTGTTCCCCTAGCATCAGCACAACTCTATAAACAATGGGGGACACATTCCAGCTGAAATTCAACCCTATTAGCCTGCCTCTCACTGTCTCTGGCCTTTGTGTGGTTTCTGGTTGAGTTGCCTAGAGAAGGCTGTCCCTGGAAACATCCAGACTTGGACAAAGGGGCCATAAGGCAAGGAGAATCTAATTTAGAGACAAAGCTGCAGGACTTCTAGAATCCTCTGGGAAAGTCTGTGAACTTTAGCAAATGCATGAGCAGACACAAGGAGGAACTGTTTGATTCAGTCTGATAGACAGATAAATCCTGTATTCGGCTGAAAGAGCCATCCGTTACCCTTCTGGAAAGTGAGGGAAGCGTTAGCACAGCAGGGCAGTGTAACAGCATCCCTCAAACCGAACCTACCTAGCCTGGTACGCAGAAGCACCTGAGAGCTGAGAGCTCAGAAGATTCCTCAGGGTAAATTAGATCTGAATTCATCTGTAGCATACATTCTTTCATGACGTATTACTGAGCATTTTTTGATAGAGTTTCAGGATATTTGGTACCTCATATTTGTCAAATATCAGTCTTGAACATTTTTTGCAGGCATGATTCAGACATCAATCCATGTCTTCCAAATCAGAGTGGATAGAATTCCAGAAGTGATTTCCTTGAAACTCCTTATCCAGCTTTAAGTGAGAAGGAAGAAAATCCTACATCTTCCCCCACGGAGGTGGGGAGAAAAGGTGCCACAGCAGACCATCAGCTCTGGCCTCTCACCTATCATCAGCCCGTCAATAACCTTCAGCCTGAAGATTGGATAGCCAGTTAGTAATTCTACATTTATGAGTATGAGACTCCTTGCCTTCCAAATTCCGTGGTCTGGATTTCTTTATTTTTTAAAATTTTTTGAAGTGTCAGCCAAAACTAAGATAGAAATAGTTCCATTTAAAAAAAAAAAAAAAACTATGGCATCTGAATGTTTATATTTTAATCATATAATTTTCAAGCAATTTATTCTACACATTAAAGAACTTAAATATACAATTATACATTATAGACATCAAAAACATACAAAAAGGTGGCGTTTAAAAAGAGTGACATAAAAACAAACAGAAACTTTTATTTTTCTTCTTACACGTTTGTCTATCTACCCTCTACGCTTCTTATTTACCCACTCCGTTGGAGACCAGAGTTCTCAAAAATAATGATTTGATTCAACTTATACATTACCAAAGCTATGAAACATTTGAAAAAATTTGAAAAATGCCACAGGCTTTTTAAATTTCTAATTGATAACAAGAACTCACTTTCTCCATTGAGATTCCAAAGAGAGTACTGCAGAAAAATCCCCGTAGTTCTGAGCTGCTGGTGTATTTGGAAACCCACACAAGATGTACATTCTCATTATCCACCACCTCGTCAACAGATTCTCAAAGGAATTGTTAAATACAATTGTTTTTCATGGTTTGAGACTTTTTAAAATATGACACAGCGTGAGGTGGTAGACGCTTCAGTATTTGTTGCTGGTGTATTTCTGAGCTGTGTGATAACTGCTTCATGCTCCAGAAGTTATATCAATGAAAAAACTTCACCCTTATGATCATATATGGGAACTGCCATTGCAGCTGCCTAAAACCATAAAATAGCTTTTCTTAAGAAAGGATTACAGCCCAAAGAGAAATTTAAGAATAAGATTGCTCACTAGTTCTTACTTAGCCAAGCTATGTTACAGATATTGTCAAAGTTGCTAATCTACAGAGCAGAATTGATTATCAACAATTGATTTGCTATGAAATGTCCTATTTCATATAAATACCTGTTTTAGTCCATTTGGAAATGCTATAACACAATGGCAGACTGAGTAATTTACTAACAACAGAAAATTATTTCTCACCCTTCTGGAGGCTGGAAGACTGAGATCAGGATGGTCTCAGGTGGTCAGGTGAGGGCTCTCTCCTCAGATACAAAGGGCCAGCTTCTCTGTGGGTCCTCACATGGTGGAAAGACAGAAGAAGCCTTCAGGGACTCATAAGGGCACTAATCCCATTCAAGAGGGCTCCGCTCTCACTCCTAAGCACCTCCCAGAGAGCCCCCCTTCCTAGTACTAATCATTAAGATTTCAACATATGAATTTTGAAGGGGACACAAAATTCAGACCATATCAGTACCTTACTTGGAAAAGTAGACTTGAGACTTAGAAGGAAATGCCTTGTGGTTGTATCAGTTTTATATAGTCTTCTTTTTATTTTTTGCTTTCTCTTTTTGAAGGGTGGCAAAATAAATTAGTATCAGAGTAAAACCAGTGAATGCCCCGAGGACCAAAATACTCCTCTTTTCTAATTTTTTAAGTGAATTTAAATTTTTCACACAAAACGTAGTTATAAAAATTAAAGGCCCCTCTCCCCGGCCCCAGTTTGATCTAAAGTTTTCAGTGTGTGTCAGGTTTTAGTTTAGTCTTAAGGTAACTATGTTTTTCCATCTCTAGGGGGGATTAAGAGCTAAAACTTGTGTGCTTGTTCTATAGGCCTCAAATAATATTTAGTTAAATGCTTATAGATTCCAGCAGAATATTTCCAATAGACTTCAGCAATTTTGAACATCATTTACTGTTAAATAATAATGTTGTGTTTGTTTGTTTTTTTTTTTTTTTGCCATAAAGGGCTTGACTAGTATTAGTGAAGGCTGAATAAATCATCTATCACCTTCTGTGAATCATTATTATCCTCATGTTTTATTTATTTAATTATTTTTAAAGATTTTATTTTATTCATTCGATGGAGAGAGAGAGAGCGAGAGAGGGAACACAGACAGGGGGAGCGGGAGAGGGAGAAGCAGACTCTCAACTGAGCAGGGACCCCAGGGATCGCAGGACCCTGGGATCAGGCTTGAGCCCAAGGCAGAAGCTTAACCACTGAGCCCCCCGGGCGCCCCATCTTCATGTTTTAAATGATAAAACTGAAGCAGAGGATTTAGGGAATTTGCCAAATGTAACATTAGAAGCCCATAGAAATAGAATCTCAACATGTCCCAGTCTCCTGTTTTACTTCACGGGTTCGCTTTAGAATAATTTTTGTAACTTGTAATGTTGCTTCCTTCCCTACCCTTTTCTTAAGGAGAAAGACATAATGTTTTTAAAGGAACATACTTACATTCTTAAATTTTTCAAACTTTTGAATGGACATAGGTTATTTCATCCGTGAGGCTAATAAAATAAAGAGAAGGCTTTGGGATTAACCTAGTTACTCTGGGAAAGAAAAAAAAAATAGCGGTTATGATTCAGTTCAGTTATAGACAACGGACATTTGACTTTAAAGCCATGCTCCTTTGTAAGTCTTTCTACATGTCTCCCTTTAGGGTAATTTGTGCAAAAAGGCGGGGAAAGTCATCATTATCATTACACTGTTTATGCCCTAATTCCTTTTGAGAAAACTTCCCTCATCCCCACCTACCTCTCTGTGGGTCATTTGAGCCATTTCCAAATTGGAGTTGTACACATTTCTCTATAGCAGGTAATTCGGCTGAAGGGTGGACTGAGCCCACTCAGTAGGGCTCACTTTCTTTCTGCTTCAGCCAAGTCCCAAGTGGGCACATGCACCTCTCCAAGGCAGAAAGTGCTTCTCTCATGGAGTGAAGGCAGGCAGGCAGCCCTGGAGAAGGCTCCGGAAGGCAAAACTCATGGCTGCAGATTCATTTAAAGAACAAACAAACAGACAAGAACAAAGAGATTGAATTAGAAAAACTCAGGAAAGGAAAGAGTTTAAAATGAAGCATCAAAAATAAACTGTATCACTATAGAGAAGAAAGTAGGCGTATATTTCCTTCCTTGGTCTCTTATCACTACCGTGAATATTTATTTTCACTCCATTTTTATAAGCTAGTACAGGAAAGTTGGCTAAAAATTTAAGGTTTTTTTATTATCAGATACTGATTTTGAGGAAGGGTGAAAAAAGAGAAAAAGAATTGCTACACTGGAATAAATATTTTCAACATTCTACATTTAACATATTCCTCTAAGTAGCTCTCCTTAGACACTGTGAGTTGCAGATACAATTGTAGCATAGGATTTCTTCCTTGAAAGAGTTGATGAAACACTATACACACACACACACACACACACACACGTATACATGTATATATGTATGTATACATGTATATATGTATGTATACATGTAAAATAATTAAATATATATAAATGTATATATATGTAAAATAATTAAATGAAAATTAAACCATCTTATGGTCACTCTTCTTCTTTTTTTTTTTTTTAAAGATATTATTTATTTATTTCACAGGCAGAGATCACAAGTAGGCAGAGAGGAAGGCAGAGAGAGAGAGGAGGAAGCAGGCTCCCCGCTGAGCAGAGAGCCCGATGCGGGGCTCGATCCCAGGACCCTGAGATCATGACCTGAGCCGAAGGCAGAGGCTTTAACCCACTGAGTCACCCAGGTGCCCCTATGGTCACTTTTCTTGCTAGAATATAATCTAAAACCCTTTTGGGAAGTTTTGTATTTTAAACTGCGTTACAGAAATGCTGAAGCATTGTCTTGACACCCAAGTCAGTTTATGAATCACTTCGTTCACGATCAATCCAAATTCTGTATATTTCCAGTAAGTATACAAGAAACAAGATGCAATGGAATCATCTGTTTTTTTACACCAGTGTAACAATATTTTAAAAAGCAAAACGCACTTAAAACATGCTCTCCGGACCTCAGACCCGCAAGGCAAATCAGCTCTCTTTGACCCCTTCCCACTGCTACTCTGAAAAGTGAATGAGAGTTCGTTCAGTTTTAACTAACATTAGCCAAAGCTTTCATGGTATGAAAAAAGAGTCACTTATTGAATAAAAAAGGGTGTTCAGAAATTGTTTAATTCCGGGGGAAACATATTGCCAATATCTACAGGCATTTGCTTAAATAGTATTAATGTCCATAGAGTAAACGCACACGTTCGTGGCATTTAATCCCCGCTCCAGATGGCAGGAAGTAATCACCTTATGAGTGAACTAAAACCACTTCCTGCAGTCAGGAGGGGCGACTTGTCCCCCTTCCATTGAGAAGGCGATCAGCATGGGCCGCCGACGGAGGCGGAGAACTCGAGTTCCCTGCAGGAGTTTGACCAGAAATGGAGGAAGGAAACAAAGAAATAGGAGCAAATTCCCACAGGACAGACTGAAAAGGACGGGGACCTCTTGAATGGAGTCTTGATAGGAAGGAAACCCAGAAGCAGAGAGGGAAGTTCACGCGGGGCTGTTTCACGGACACAAGCGCAGGAGGTCACCCTCTGCTCATCCTTTCAACAGGCTCTTTCAAAGGCTGTGGCGGAACCTGCTCTCTGACTCCTTTCAGCATCTTCTCACCCCTTCTACCTTTTATGGGCTGCCCATGGGCAGATGTCGGGGTGGGAGCTCAGCTCAGACAGTTCGTAGCAATCAAGTTGATCCAGAATGACGCAGAAATGCTGTGCAGTGGAGTCATGCAAGGCTCCAGAGTCAAAAGCGTGCTCCCAAAACATGTCCCCAGGCGGGGACTTTCTTTGGAGCAACCGGCAGGACATGGTGGCAGCGTTAGCCCTTTACTGCAGATCTCAAGTCTTGCCTTTAAACATCAGTGTGGGCTTGTTACAGCTTTGCTACAGGCTTACAATCTCAGCAGGGCTCACAGAGCGTTTCCGTGAACAGTGTTGGTTCATATTTTTAAAAATAACATTTTCAAACAGCAGTTCATTGTTTGGGATTATACCTGACGAAGCTCTGTGAATGAGGGTCTGCAATATTTACAAGCATGGTCCTGTCCTGCAAACCACAAGAAACTGTCCTTCGATCTATTGTTATAAATCCCATATATCAGAATGTGGCATATCAGACACAGAGTGTCAGTCTGCCAGCTGGCCAGGACAAGTCTGTTATAACGTTTGAAAAAAATATATTGGCTTAATTCTTAATTTCTTGTCCTGGAAGAAGTCAAATTTTAGGTCAGGTCTACGAAGGAGCAAAATGATAAGCGAACTTTCTTTTCAGTTGCTGCTTCAGATCAGAACATGAACCATGTACAAGTATCTCCTGTGGGAAAAAAGAACAAGTTGGGTGACCTTCTCCCCGGCTCGCTCTCTCTGTCTCCTCCCTGCAGCTCTCCTGGCTTCTATTCCTCTACCCCTCTACCCTCTACTCTCTGAAGGTGAGTGGGTCCCTGGCTTGCTCAGTTCAGGCTGTCATAGCAAAGTGCCGTGGGCCGGGGGCCTCAACAACAGACATCTATTTTTCACTGTTATGGAGGCTGGGATATCTAAGTTCAAGGTACTGACAAGGAAGATTTCACTCTGCAGCCTCCTCTTGGCGTGCAGGTGGCTGCCATCTTGCCGTGTGCTCACAGGACCTCTCCTTTGTGTGGTGCTTGGAGAGAGTAAGCTCTCTACTGTCTCTGTAATCCCCTACTGTAATCCCATTAGAAACCCCCCTGACCCCCATCCACAACATTGCTGAGCCCTAATTATCTGCCAAAGGTCCTATATCCAAATGCCACCCCACTGGGGGTTAGGGCTTCCACATTTGTTCTCTAATGGTCTCCTAATAGAAAAAACTGGTGAGAGTCTCCTGGGTGGCCAAGCTGGTTGAGTGTCAGACTCTTGGTTTTGGCTCAGGTCATGGTCTCAGGGTCCTGGGAAGGAGCCCCGCATCAGGCTCTGTGCTTGGCTCCGGGTCTGCTTGGGATTCTCTCTCCCTCTGCCCCTACCCTCCACTGTGCACGCTCTCTCTCAAATAAATAAATAAATAAATCCTAAAGAAAAGAAAAACTGGTGAACAGTTTTTCTCTCACTGGTTCAAGGCAATTATTTCTTATAATAAGAGAATATTATAAGACTATATGCTTGTGTCATTTAGTTCATCGCATAGAGATGAAACCTCCAATATTATCTATTTAGCCTTAGCAACCTAAAGCAAATGAAGAAAATCTAGTGTAATCTCTTATCTATAGTGATTGGAAATAGGTAGATTGTAAGATTGGAAATAATAAGCAGATGACATAAAGAAATCTATCAGCCCATCGGGGGAAAAAGAAGAACTAAAAGGGTATGTATTTCCTAAAATCAGAGAATAAGTAGTACCATTTTTATATCATCCTCCTGTGTGGTGGACGACTGATAGCAGGTCTTCCTGGGTCTGCCATGTTACATGGTTACATACTTCAGAGGATACTAAAGAAGCCACAGTATGTTATTATATTGTTAGAGCAGATGATTAAATTTGCCAGGTAACAAATTTTCAGTTTCATTTATTATTATAATTTGTTGCACATGTTATCTGGACTACTGTAGGTTAATTTAAAAATATAAATATGACCACAAGCCAAAGATATCCATACACTATTACCATTTACGTGTATTTCCTCTCTCTGTCTGTATGTAGAGACATATATCACTCTGTTCACATGCAGATACATATATACAGATATACATATGTGTATATTATGTATATTTACAGGCATATCTATATTTAAGAGAAATATAATAACAGTTTATCTACAGTGTTAGAACCTGTTATTCTCATTTATTATATATCATAGTCTCTCAAATTTAGATATGAACATTTTCATCATAACTTTATGTAACTTATTATGGCACATTGAGATTGTCTTGACTTACCCATAATACAAAGAAAACTGTGATAAACATACATCTTCACATGTATTTGCATGCTTGAACAGCTATATCCTTAGAATAAATATCTAGAAGCTGAGTCGTTGGGATGGAAGAAATAAACATAAATCTGTCTCGTAAAGATCACAAAATTCCCCTGAAACAAATTTTAAAGTTTGTATTTCTCTAGTAATGCATGCAAATTTGTATTTTCCCACATATATAACAATAACCATTAGGTAAAATTTACTTCTTTGTTTATTAATCAAGAGAAAAAAGTCTATTTAATTTGCATTATTTTGTTTACCAGTGAGGTTTAACATTTTTATATGCTTATTGACTACTTCAATTTCTTGTATTCTGGAATTGTCTTTCCATGCCTTTTATTGACTTTTTTTTTCTTTTAGAATATTTGGTCTTTATTGGTCTATATGGGATATTCGTATATTGTGAGCTCTCCTCTTCCATCATTTCTAAATGCTTCTATTATAAAAATTTTCAAATAATACGAAAGTGAAAGGAATACTCAAATTAGTGAGAAATGATACATTTTTATGGATTTCTTTTAAGATTTAATTTAATTTTTTGTGTGATTCAGGCCCCACTTTGTATTGGGGAAATTTTTAAATTTTCCTCATGCTACTTCTGGAGTGTTTGCTGCACCATCAGCCCTTGGATAATGTTAGGATGTGACATTCAATTTTTAAAAGGAAATCTGTTTATCATTTTATATTAGCACTAAGGAATGGAGAAAATGCTGACTCACCTGCATTCTCTAATCCCACCACGTTATTTGTCAACACCACAGAGGTTTATTTTTTTCCTTTCGGAAAATATTTATTTTTCAATGCTGAATTGACCTGCATTTCTAAAATATCCCCATCTAATCACTGTCTTTGAGTCAGATACATAAGAAGTACTTAAAATTAAACAACTCCACTTAGGGCATTCTAAAATATGCTGAGGAAAGAGATCTTTGTTATCTAAAGACATAAAAACAGTATCTAAGCAGAGTGAGGCTTACCCCGGATCGCTCAGCAAGCAATTAAAGAAAATGATTGCTCAAAAGAAATGCTTTAAATTGCATGCTCAAAAGACCTAGAGTCCTAATATATACTTTCTGCCTTTCTCTCATCATATTGCTTAAAAAGTTCAGACTTTTATAAGTTGAGAAATACATGGACAGATTTGTTTACTGAAACGTTTGAGTGGATTCTTTTTTTTTTTTTTTTTAAGATTTTATTCATTCATTTGACAGGCAGAGATGGCAAGTAGGCAGAGAGGCAGGCAGAGAGAGAGGAGGAAGCAGGCTCCCCGCTGAGCAGAGCCCAATGTGGGGCTTGATCCCAGGACCCTGAGATCATGACCGGAGCATGACCGAAGGCAGAAGCTTTAACCCACTGAGCCACCCAGGCGCCCCTGAGTGGATACTCTTATTATAACTCTGGCACTGGATTTCCGCTTTTGTGCTATTACTTGCCTTTTCATAAATATATGTCTTACTAGATTTTTGAAATTATTTCTTTTTAATGAGATGATGCTAATGGGAATTTTATTATCAAACCACATTCTTTAAAGTTTTGATCGGCACACAGAATAGATTTCGCAAATTCTCACCCTTTTGTAGCTTTCTGAAGTAGCGAATCAGAAACATTATGTTAAATAATAAAGAACATTTTCGAAATAAATGAACATGTTACCCCCAAATGAAACCAAATTATTTCCAGGATTCTTTTTTTTTTTTATCTTGTTCCTCACATTCTCTCTTAAGATAAAAAGGACGGAATTAAAATAGCTTTTAAATTTAAAATTTTAAATTTAAAGTTTACCCTTTGTATCGCTTTTCCACGTAGCTAAATGGTGGACATACAGCTGACAGAAATTCGTTCTGTAGTTAATCCATACAAACTCAGAATTACAACCTGAAACGTGAGACCGTGGAAAGACCTCTAATGCATTCACTACTGAGGAAAACCAGTTCTTCCTAATTTCCCTTAGCAGAGTATTACATGTTCTCAGGTTTTAAACTTTCCCTTTTACAGAAATAAGTGGGTCAGCTTTTCAGAGGCTATGAGGCAGTCAAGTTGATCTGTAGAATCTGTTTGATTAGGTCAACCTGAAACTGCAAGAAGCAGGCTAAATGATTTGGAACCGAGTATCATTTCAGTTCTGTATCATATTGACATCTGTTACAACATATTATTAAACATGAAACTCCACATGGCACTTGAAATAATACGAGGAAAGAAAAATGCTACAAAATGCAAACCTTTCAATTTTGTCACAAATGGGTGATATTTAAAACGAACCAGCTGATGTCATATTTGTGGATAAGGCAGATAAATATATCAGAATGTGACAGACAATCTAATAGCTTAATTCGGCAGTTTTCTTCAAAAGTCCTTTTCATTCATAATTGTCAGGTATGCAGTCCTGGCTTCAATATACACACTTGGACTGCCGCCTGTAGGGAACATTGTAATCCAATAGATATATAAACACAAAATACTTGCAGCAGGAAAACATTATATTACCATCAAAAGAATATTTAATCAGTGGAGGACAGGTTATCTTCCCAGACCCTTGGCTTTTCTTTCCGTTCCTTTTCATTGCCTTTTGGTAATTTTTACTGCTCAGCAAACTCATGGATATAAGAAATCAGGGCAGGATTTATGGGAATTCGGCAGTGGGTTGTTATAACATTTAGCCTCACCTTTCTGTTTTCTTTAGACTTGATTTACATGGAATTGACTTGTAAGGAACTCAAGTCTAATAGAACTGGAGCTAAATAAAAATCAGATCCAGGCAGAGTGAATAGTGGTACCCATCTACAGGGGGTGCTGTACTTGGAAATGTACAAGGTGCGGGAACTGACGTCTTCTAGGGGACTAGCAGCTGGAAAGAAGACGTCACCGTGGCACTGACTGCTGAGTGTGACTTCCCCATGGGTAGACTCCATGCCTGTAGTGGATGATAGAACTGCATTTAAGGAAGCATGGTTAGATTCCCTGCAAAGACTTTTCAAATATTAAATGTATGTTTGTGCCAAGTGGAGTATATAAGTCTGACCCAAGAGCCAAGAAAATAGTGGTGAAGTGAAGAAGTTCCTCATTCGTTTTGCCTTCCCTGTGCAGCTCTCAGACTTTCTTTGAAATAACTGTTGAAAGGATACTTACGGAATATTACTTAAGAAACACCCTATTAATCGATGGCTAAGTGTTAAAAATATGTTATCACTGGAAAATTTAGGTGGAATATCACCTTGTGAAGCACATAGCATTTTTCTGGCCATGAGATTTGAATAGCAGACAGTTGAGTCCAAGGCAAAAGTAGAATGGATTCTCCGTAAGAACACTCTCTGTAGGACAGCACCTTCACTGTCTAAAATGGGAGTTGGAAATTAGGCATGGGTATAAAATGCTCAGTTTGCTTGCACCTTCCATAAGCATAGATCATGGAAACAGCTTTCGTGATTCTGTAGTGCAGGGAAAAAAAAAAAAAACAAAACAAAACCTAATTCATTGTCTGAAATTAGAGAAACGCAGTGTGACCGGGCAAAAAGTCTGAGGGAGAACATTTAGAAAAAAGTCAGCTTTATTAACTACACAGTAGGACAAGGAAGATGTTTGCTTGTGCAACTTGAACTGAATACAGATAATTTGTGATTATCATATTTACTATTAAAAAATTGCTGCTCAGAGGATATTTTTAAAAAGCATATAATCTTTGCTTATTGATGTGTTTATACATCAATGTGTTATATTGATGTGCTGTATATAATATATAAAAAGAGAGAGAGAACACCTAATATGTGTTAGGGAGTATATTTTTTTCTAACTTTATGACACTATAACTTACATATCATAAAATTTACCCATTTTAAGTGCATAATCCAATGATTTTTAGTAAATTTCCAGAGTTTTGCAGCATCATCACAATCCAATTTTATAACTTTTTTTATTACCCTAAAAAGATCTCTCATGCCTATTTACAGTTATTCTCCATTCCCACTCCCAGCCCCCAGGTAACCACTAATCTACTTTCTGTCTCAACAGAGTCACCTTTTCTCAGCATCATCCTGGGGACCATTTCTTCACATCCTGCTCTCTAATAAAATGCTTAGGGCAAGGGCAACACCTTCTGGTACTGTCATGATTGCCTTGGTTAGGGTTCTAACTCAAAAAGATTGTTCTAGGTCTTCCCTTTGAAGGCAGTATGATTAAAGTTTGAGCTCTGGACTGAGGCACACCTGGGTTTAATTCTTTGCTCTGCTAGTCTCTAGATATGTGACCATGGAAAATAATTTGTAATAATTTGTAAGCATCACTTTCCTCATACGTAAAAATGGGTTTGTTAAAATATGGCGTGAGGTGTCAAAATAGGGCAAACAGGAACATGGCATAAAGTGAAGAGCCTGATACTTAGCATGCATTCAATAAAAACTTTGCTCCTAGGCATGTCTAAGCTTTCTCATCAAAGGAAGTGCACCCACATTTTGAATTCTTAAGTTTGACTTCAGAATTTTTCGGCAATCCACTGAGGTATCACTCTCATATGTTTCTTTTTGCATTTAATCCAAGCCTCTTGGTTTGTTCACTAAAAGATACCTGGATGCCACCATCATAGTATTTCTTGAAACTATTCTGACTTCACCAACATATTTTACTGAGCCCCTATGATTGTTCTGTGGGAGATACAATGAAGGCTTGGTTGAGGGGCTAGCAACTCGCTTGGAAACAAACAAGTCACTGGAAATTAAAGATGAATTAAATAAGTATTGAGATACACAAACAACAATGCCTCTACTTGACCAGCACTTTTGTTTCTGAATGTCTACTGGAAGGAAAGAATCTTAAATGCGGAAAAGATTTTGAACAGGGAGACATCAATTATAATTGGAAATAACAGGAGATAAATGACTATTGAGCTCTTTCTCAAAGGATGAAAATAATCTCAATAGGCAGAAAATGGCAGGAAAGGGCATTTCAGCAGACATGAACTTCAACTTTATCTGTTCATTTATGAAATGTGGGAATACCTGCTTGTTTCAGTCAGCTTTCACTACATTATTCTGAGGTAACAACGAATACCAGGACCTTAGTGGGTTATAAGGAAATCGATGTGTTTCCTACTGATGCTATAGGTCTCTCTCAGTCTCCCCCACGTTCTCCCTCTCTCTCTCTTTCTCTTTTTAACTTTGCTGTAGCCTTTCTCGTCACTCTGAGACCCACGCTGACAGGGCAGTCTCTTCCTGGGACTTATCAATCTCAGGGCAGTGGGGTGAGAGCAACTGAGGACCCCGGGGCCACACAGTGTGTCCTATAGCTTCTGGTCTACATTGTTTCTGCTCTCATCCCATTGGCCAAAGCAAGTGTGTAGTCAAATGCGATGTCTGGGATGGGCTTGGTGGAGATGACCTGCTAAACTGTAAACAAATTGTATAATCGATCCCACTCTTCTATTTTAAGAGGTTAGCATGAGAGAGTCACTAACCCTCAGGGAGCTTACACTTCAGTCAGAGTAAAAGTGTGGAGTTGAGAAAGTACTTCCTGTGGTCAAAAAAATGATGAGCACTTTGGGAAGATGAAACTGAAAAGAACATATGTGATGGAACCAAGAAAGTCCTTGAGCAATATTCTAAAGCTTAAATTTACTTTTAGAATCGATGGGAAGCGACAGTTCTGCGAAGTAGAGATGCGATGGTTAGTTTAATGTGTCAAATTGGCTAGGCTTTAGTAGATGATTATTTAAACAGTAATCTAGGTTTTGCTGTGAAGCAGTTTTGTAGATGTGGCTAACATCTACAATCAGCTTACTTTAAGGAGATTATCCTTGATGATGTGAATGGATCTCATCTACTCAGCTGAAGGCCTTAAGAAGAAAAACTGAGGATTCCTGGAGAAGAAGAAATTCTGTTTCAAGTCTGCAGCATAGAAATTCTGTCTGAATTTCCAGCCTGCTGGTCTGCTCTATAAGCTTTTGACTTGCCAGTCCCCACAACTGCCTGAGCCAATTTCTTAAAATAAATCACTCTACAGATACAGATATAGAGAGATAGATCTACAGATAGATAGATGTGTAACCTATTGGTTCTGTTTCTCTGGAGAATTCTTACTCTTATAAGAGTCAGGTTTTTTGTACACAGAGGAGATACTGCAGAGAGATATGAGAATGGCAAGCATTTGTTACCGTCTCCAAAGTCAGAATGAGAGACAGGTGATAAAGACAAACCCTTGGTATCTTTTATTTTGTAAGCTAAATAATGCTACTATTGTATTATTTATTCAAATTTCTTCAATGCCCTATCCATTTTGATGATGATACTATACTGCTAATGACCCCAATTTGTTTATTATCCATTTTAATGCGCATAGTAGAAATATTATAAGATTGTTAAAAGATGTGAATGTCAGTTATTTTGTTACATAAATAGACTATTGCTCAATTTCTCACTAATGGCTGTGGAATTTGCATTTTCTCAATAGGTGAGAAAGAGAGGTATCATCTAGGACCAAGATCCAAGCATGTCAGCAAGAAGGGCATGACTTTCACTGAACTAATAAACTATTATTACTTTATTTCTTCAAAATGCATTAGAATCCCTCCAAGTAAGTGAGAAAATATCAGAATTTCTCTTGGATTCCCACCATTATCCCAAAAGGAGTGAGAACATATCAGATGTATCTGGAATGTCAGATTAAGGGACGTGGTGTCTGCACCCTGTGTCTGTCCTGATTAGTTTAATCCTCTTCTTCCTCACCCCATCGCCTCCCTCAATAACTCTTCAATTTCTTTCACAGTTTCACGTGATCCCAATATATAACTAGGTCAGATATTTTGGTGGAATTATTATCATTTAGTATTTAAAAATGCATTCACAATATTAGGTGAAGTTATAAAATTGAGAAATTTAATTCTTGCCATATCCCTCTGAGATAATGTGTGATGTCCTTTGAGTGAGGAAATATAGAAAAGTAATGTACTTTGAGCAGGCAAAAAAAAAAAAAAAAAGATGTCAATAAATCTATTTTCTCATAGACATTGTTAAGTGAGAACAGCGGACAAAACTCTATCCTAGAAATTATACAAAAAAACAAACAAACAAACAACAACAATAGCAAACACAGAAGTCATCAGAAAGGTAGTAGTCTGCTCTCCAAGAAAATATCAGTGTAAATTAATCTTCTGAGCATCCTGTTCTGCCTTAATACAGCCTCCGTTTCCTTAACTTTGCTTACAGGGCTGTGTCTGAGTTCCCCATGGAGTATGACTGCAGACTGCAGACCAGGCAAGTGGACCTCCTGCTCTGCTCCTCCATGTGTCTGTCCTTCCTGTGTTTACACCCTGTAGCAGCAGGACCAAACCATTTGTAATTTTTTTTTTTTTTTTTTAAGTAGGCTCCACAGCCCCCATGAGGGCCTGAACTCAGGACCCTGAGACCAAGGTTTAAGCCGAGATCAAGAATTGAAAGCCCCACCAAAGGACCCAGCCAAGTGCCCCCACCCCTTTTCTTAACCATTTTTTTTTCTTTTTTTAAGATTGTTTATTTATTGGAGAGAGAGGGTGTGTGCGAGAGTGGAGGCAGTGGGATAAGGGAGAGAGAGAATCTCAAGCAGACTCCGTGCTAAACACAGAGCCCGGGGCTCTATCTCAGCACCCTGAGATCACGACCCGAACTGAAAGGGTGCTTCACCAACTAAGCCACCTAGGCACCCCTACCACTTATAATTTTTTTTTAAGATTTTATTTATTTATTTGACAGACAGAGGTCACAAGTAGGTAGAGAGGCAGACAGAGAGGGGGAAGCAGGCTCCCTGCTGAGCAGAGAGCCTGATGCGGGGCTCAATCCCAGGACCCTGGGATCATGACCTGAGCCGAAGGCAGAGGCTTTAACCCACTGAGCCACCCAGGCGCCCCCCATTTGTAATTTTTAAACATGATTTTAACTGACCACATCTAAAGCTGAAACCCAAATATTCCGCCTCAAATTTTCCTTATCTTGGTTTATTTTTTTCCCAGCGTGTAGAGTTATAATTCTATAATAAATAAGTAGATAAATAAAAATTATGTATGTATTTAAGTTGCACAATGCAATTTTAAAGGTGTATCATTTGACGATCTAATAAACAGATGTGTTGTGAAGTGATTCCCACAATCAGCTTAATTAACACAACCACCCCCTCACATAGTTACCTTTTGTGTATATGTGTGTGGCAAGAGCACCTGTGATCTACTCTCCTCATTTCCGTTTTTGATAACTTCCTTCTGGACAAAATGTGTGGAGTCATCCTTGACTTCTTGTTTTTTTCACCATCCCATATCAGTTGTCTACAAATCCAATTGAATTCGCTTTCCAGTAGATCCAGGATCCAACCATTTGCCATCACTTTGCCCATCCTAGTCTGAACCACATGCCTGAGGGGAAAATCCACTGTGAGGCTAAAAACAAAGAACCAAATGAACGAACGAGCCCACCCTGCTCCAGCACCCCATAAACATAGTTTGGCCAGATACATTCAGATCAGGGGAGTGCAAAATATTGAAAGGTATCTGTTGTGGTATAACCAAGCCTTTTAGCTCTTCAAGTTTTTCTAAATTATACATTATATATTTAGGTTGTATACATGTAAATATCCATTATATATTTTGGGGATCTCATCTGAGTAGATCCTGTAATTTTCTAGACTCTGGCCTTGTTAGGTACAGAGATGCTGGTGGACCACGTTCAGCATCATTGCAGTAATAAGACTCTACTTCCCTTGAATGATTGTTATGTTGCTGGACACTGTGTGGGTACTTTGAGTCATTATCTCCAATTTCTGCAAAATCCCAATGATCAGAATATTATTGTTATCAATGGTCAACATGATTAGGATTGTTATTACTCCCTTTTAGTGAAGAAGCCCTGAGATTCAAGGAGCTAAGTTGCCAGCCTCGTGCCAGCCAGCTCCTGCTGGGTGAAGCAAGGTTTATGTTCGGGTCTGTCTGGCGTGGAAGTCCATGGTCTTTCCACTAGATTATGCTGCTCCCAGGTGTTGAGGAGGGGGTTGAAATGGATAATTCAAATCCCCTTTTTTAAGGTTACCCGAGTTTGGATGGTCACTGGTGCTTCCTGGTTAAATGTTCCATGGGCATTTGGAGATAATAGAGACAATTTTTCATAATGAGCCCTGGTGGGCAGAACTTTGGGATTCAGTAGGTCACTGTTGTTCTCATTCCTGGGGAAATACACCTGAAGGCTCTCTGAAAGCTCTGGTCACTCATCCAGATTTAAGAAAGGCTAAAACTCAGTGAAAAGATCAACTCGGAGGATCCTAGGGATGGCCAGCTGATAACGCATCTTCAGATATTAAAAAAAACAAAAAAACAAAAAAAAATCCCTGCTATATTAGTCTATTCGAGCTGCCATACCAGAATACCACAGACTGGGTAGCTTAGTATATGTGCTGCCGAAGCGAGCACCAGACTGGGTAGCTTAAAAGGGTAGTTTCTCACAGTTTTGAAATCTGAAGTCCAAGAGCGAGGCTTGGTTTCTGATGAGACTACTCTTCCTGGCTTACAGACCTACTGTCTTCTCACTGTGTGCTTACATGGTCTTTCCCCTGTGAATACATGGAGAGAGAGGTCTCCGGTGTGTCCCTTCATTTTCTTATAAGGTCTCCAGTCATGGGGGAATTGGACCTCTTAGGACCTCATTTAACTTTATCTTCAAATACAGTCACGTTGAAGATTAAGGCCTCAACATATGAGGGATGGGGTGTGATTCAGTCTATAACACATACCCTAGTCTCTCATTTGACTTTTGTAGGATTACTTATTCCAGTTTTTAATTTCTGAATAATAGATAACACATTCAGAATTGCATTCTGAATATTGTTGCACTTGAGAGACAAACCTGAACCATGTGTGAATTTATTGTTCATTAAGACGAAGTATTTAGGTACTTATCATTTACTGATTTTTGAGTACTTGCTGGTTAGTGTACAGAGTGATGATTTGCAGGCCACATGTATAAACACATTACATAATGAATAATGTATTATGCATTTAATTTTAACTGATATGATATACATTTTAAGTGAAATAATGTTTGTCCTACTCTTCTGTATTAATAACAAGAACAAAAAAAACCAGGTTACTTTTAAATGTCAGTTAGGTTTTAGTGGAAATCATTTATTAAATGTTGTATACTCAGTTTAAATCTGACTGGGTAACTAAACATTAAAGTAAAGGGGAAAAATCTATATTGGTCTAATTTGAATTATATGTTCTTCTCAACAAGCATAATTGCTATCGACTGCCTAAAGCACCATTGTCTAAGTCATGAATAATCATAAAACATTACAATTGGCACAAGAAGAATGGAAAGAAACCCATCAAAAAAAAAAAAAAAAAGGGAAGCACAAAATACCAACAATCTCCCCCTCCCTTTCCCTCAGCCTAAAAGGATAAAGCCATGCAGAACACAATGACTTTATTACCTGAGAAAATGTGCTACATAATAATCATGAGGAGCCTCATTTATTATAGATAGTATTTCACTTTGGGTTTGACATTTTATTCTGGAATGAAGCTCCCTTGTTACTAAGTGTGTGTCATAAAAAAAAGAGAGAGACCCTTAGTACCTCACCCTCCCCTCTCATTAGCTGAGCCCTCAATTCAGAGCTAGTAATACAAATTTTGCTTTAGAAGAATATTTTTCCAGAAGCCCCAGAAGTTGGCAAATGTCACAAGTTGAATATTGTGAAGATGACTTAAGGTTTAATGTCAATAAGGCTTCCGCCTCCAGGGTGTCTATAACCACTTTGTAAAGCACGTTCAATAAATTGTCCTGTATTTGGTCTTTAGCACCTTCAAAGTTGGGCACCTAGTAAAGTCTCCCACATCGGTAATACTAGAATAACAGAAAACCCATGCCCTACCAATACCTTGGCCCTTCATTGAAAATCCCATAGACAGACTTGAAAGGCAATTTCCTTTAAATGGCAATGTCAGTTTTGTAAATAAATAAGTGTATGAACAAATATGCTAATATTATCCTGTTTCTCTCGTGGTGTGTAAACCTTAAGAAAGGGTTTCTTAGTATCAGCACTATCGACATTTGGGGGGGCTGTCCTGTGGACTCCACAATGTTTGGCAGCATCTCAGCCTCTACCCACTAAATGCCACTAGATGCCAGTAGAGCTTCCAAGTTTCGACAGTCAAAAATGCCTCTAGACATTGCTAAATGTCCCATTGGGGGCAAAATCTAAACACACACACACACACACACACATATACACACACATCCTTGCCCCCATCCTCTCTGGTTGAGATCCTGGTCTTTGAAGTTAAGTTCATTGCAAGACGGTAAAAATGCAGAGGAAAGGTAAATCCCCTTTTGAAAAAACGATGAGATGCATTTTGTACCACTTAAGTTTGCCAGCAGCTGTTGGTAGGAACCAGAAAGGTATCTGGATACTAAGGAGCAGAATTTCTATGACTCCTTTGATGGTTCCCTTGCTTGACTCTGTGGAGCCTATAGGAGACAACGTGGACAGTTTCCCATGATCTATGCTAATTAGGACTCTGATTGACCAAACTAACAGCAATCAAACAAATGATTTAAGAACAAAGACATTTTGGACAGTGTTAGTGGGATGACATTTTAAAAGCTGGGGTGCCTGGGTGGCTCAGTCAGTTAAGCATCTGCTTTGGCTCAAGTCATGATCGCAGGGTCCTGGGATGGAACCCCACGTCTATCTCTCTGCTCAGAGGGGAGCTTGCTTCCTCCTCTGCCCCATCCCCCTCCATGCTCACTCTCTCACTCTCTCTCTTAAACAAACAAAATCTTTTTTTTTTTTTTTTTAAGTTAGCTGCTTATTCCAGGGTTATCCTTGATCATAAAGAGACCATTTGTTCACACCTGTGAGTTTCAGAGCAATTTTCTGGTCTCCACGACAGATTAATCATGTGGCATTTTGATTGTTTGGTAAAGCATCTGTCTCATTCACTGGGCTATGTGTTCTTGATGAATAGTGAGCATTTTAAAGTTATTTTTGTATTCGTTATGCCCAGTATATAAGGGGGGATCACTAAATAATTGTTGGCTAAGTAAAGAAATATTACACTTGATTTATTTGACAAACATGTATTAAGTAGTTAGATATGTTAGAAATCATTCTAGATCCCAGAAATAGAAGATAAACTAGTGCTGATGTTTCCTCTAAGACTTAGTGGCAGAGGGGAGGGGAGGGGAGGGGCCTAAGGCAAGGAGCACAAGGCGAAGGACCAGAGTAAGACAAAATGATGAGTAACCAGTACGAAGTAAAGAAAGCCATGGCAAACTTAAGAGTAGTACTTTATTCTGCAAACCATGTAGTCCCTTTTTGTCAGTAGAAGGAAATTCTGCATAACATTATGCCTTGAAAATCAAGTTCAGTTAGAATAATTAAATAAGGAAAAGTAAAAGTTGATTATTCTATTCTAAATAAATTTAAAAAATAGAAGCAGAATCGCACAGTGGAAAGCACAACTAGAATGGGAGTTAAATGGTGGGAGTTCAAGCTCCAGGCTGGCACTATCAGGTGAAACCACGTAGGCTCTATAGTTTAACATACAGGTTCTACTCCTTTTAATAGATGGGTTCTACTGTTGTCATAACAAATAACCAAAAACTTAGTGGTTTAAACCAATGCTAACTTATTAACTTACAGTTATATAGGTCATAAGTCCGCCGTGGGTTTCATTGGTCTAAAATCAAGATGGCAACAGGACCATATTCCTTCTGGAGGCCTTTCCAGCTCTAGAGGCTGTTCACATTCCTTCATTTGTGTCCCCCTTCCTCTGTCTTCAAAGCTATCAACAGCATTTTTCTAACCCCATTTCTGTTAGCACATCTTTTTTTCTGACCACGGCCAGAAAACTTCTCTATATTTAAGGATTGATGCGATTAGAGAGAGCCTCTCTGAACAGCACAAAAATACTTCTTCATCACAAGTGCCTACCCTCGATCGCACTCTGCAAAGTCTCTTTGGCCACATAAGGTTACAAAGTCATAGGTTCTAAGAATTAGGCCGTGGACATCTTCGGTGGGGCATTATTCTGCTTACCACATGGATAAAGTATAATAGTCTTAGGTAATCTTTAAGTTAACTTCGAACCCGAGCTGCTGTGTCAAAGAAATGCAACTGTCCCGTGCCTGCCCTGGGTGAAGCCCTCTTGTCCAGTCAAATGAGTATGTGAACATTTGTTTGCATAGGGCTTCAGTGTCTGTAGGCCCCCATCTTAAGGGGACTTAGAAAGTAGAAAATGGGTTCAAATGGAAGTACGAATGATCTGGCTTTGTTCTTTAATAAGAAACTTACCAATATTTGTGCTTAGTGGGGCATCATTGAAGATCTGTAACAAGAGCTTCTCATTGGTCAAAAGTGCGTAAGGTTAAAGACAGCATAGATGATACGCCGAGATCATTATGGGCCTTGAAATCTTACAAGACTGTTGCCTCTAAACAAAACAAAAAAACAAAAAACTGAACACAGCCTGGATTTCAGGTACTATATTATCAGAAGAAATTCTAGTGTAACAGATACACAAAATATTTTTCAAGTGAAAAGAAAGGTTCCATGGAGCAATGGATTCTTTTTGGCAGGGCTCAGCTTTTTTGCATTTAAAATATTGACAGCAACAGCTCTTTGGGTTGTGGGGATGTTGAAAATGGGCATCACCCGCAAAATACTTCCTGATCGGGGGCTTATTCTTCATTGCTGTGACAAAAAAGGAGGAGAGAAGTTGAGGGATATATGATTCTTTCTATTTATGAAATGACCTGAACACATAAAAGCTTCCTTCCTGGAAAACAAACAAACAAATAAATATAGTCTTCCGCAGTTAGCAATTTTGTAACCAGGAAATTCTGAAACATCTGTTATGTTTTTCTTATCCTACTCTAGTTTGACGACTTTGTGGGGATGACTGTACTTTGAGAAATACTGTCTGGACATTTTTACTGTTATGTTTTCTCTTCAGAAAAACCTACTTGGTAGAGAGCAGTGTGAAGAAAAACTATCGAATCAATACGATAATTCTAAAGTCTTAGAATTTTAGAGTTTAAAGGAATCACGCAGGCTATTCCGTTCAGCCCCTACACGAGATGCACCTGCTCAGTACCCTCCTCTACTAATGACTATCCAAATATGACTGGACGTTCATCTGTTCTTCACCACGCCCATTCCTAGGTTCTTACTTCCTGATGACCCACACTTGAACGCATCAGATTCCTTACTGCTCTGAATAGCGCCCGGATAGAGCCCAATGTTCCTGCTGAGATTTGAGCCAGGAAGAATAGATGGGAGTCTATCACCTTCTTTTTCAAGACACCAGACAAATCTCTCATCCCACCTGGGCTGCAACCACAGAACATATCAACATCTACTGCAACTGCAGCCACTCAGCCCCCAACAACTTGACCATGTAATGTTGGGCAGTCATGTCCCTTCTATGCCATCTTCATGCAGGTAGTGGACATTCATCTGTTTGGATTTCATCTGTGATGATGTGAAGATTGTCACTCTCATTTAAGGTTCCCCCTTCCTCCCAATGGCATTACATCCAACAACTTGAAAAGTCATGCCTCCTGAGCCATCATCTCTAGAATTCTCCAGCTGGTGCTGGTGTCCTCATCGGGGGTGACTAGTAACTCGTTTATGGCCGATGGCCTCAGCGTAAACTCATTGAACGGACTCTGGGATAATTGTCAAGGTCTGGTTTTACCAATGTGGCTTATGGATTTGTTATATGTTTATTTTGTTACCTGTAGTCAGAATGAAGGAGAGTTTAAAATGTATTATGTGTGGATGAAATGATCAAATTCATTAATAGGGCAGAGCCAGTTTCTTTTTTTTAAAATATAATTCAATTTTCTTTTCTTTCAGTGTTCCAAAATTCATTGTTTATGCACCACACCCAGTGCTCCATGCAATACATGCCAGTTTCTTACGGGAAAGCTAGGCTGCCTATTACAGAGTCTGGGTCATGATTCCCACAGGGTCACCAGCTTAGAAGAAACTCTTGCCTGTGCAGTGAGGCTTTGAATTCCTTTAATTTGTAGTTATTGCTTCATTAGAAGCAAGCTTTAGATTAATATATGTGGAAAGTTAACATATTGACATGATTTTATGCTGAAGAAGAAACAACTAATACCAGATTTGTTCCTGAGCAGATTTGATTCCGAATAGTAAGGTGAGGATAAGAGCGAATTGTTCTCAATTTGGTTCTGTAAATAGTTTGTGACAATTCATTTATCTGCACAACTGAATTAAGTGATTCGGGACTAAAATTAGAAACAACACGGCATGTGGCTCACAGTTCCTGAGGCAGCTTCTTCTCACTCTTTCCAAAATACTTTTGGAGACTCAGAGAGAATGAAAATTCTCCAAGAAAATGGAAGACCAAGACTGACATTCCACTAACTGCCAGAAGTTTGGAGAAAATTCCACCAACCACAAAACCAGTGGAGAGGAACAGAGAAATATAGAAAGAAGCTCTTCTAGCTTTTACAGCGTGAAGAACAAATCTTCCCCCATGAGAAGACCATCAGAGGCTTTATTTCTCCCCACTGCCTCCTTCTTGGCTGTGCATTCTGAATCTGAAGTATCAACCTCAGAATCAGCCGCACGGGGGCCACTGCTGGAGATGACCTGAATACTATCTGTACCCACCCTTCATTAGGAATTTTATTTTAAGCCATTTCTTAGACTTCAAGGGAAAAAATAAGAGGGGAAGAAGGTGGGCTGTGCTCTCTGGATCCGGGGAAGCTGAGCTATAATTAGTAAAGCAGAGCGGATGGAGGGAAACCTGACAAGTCGCTCAAGGTTTCCATGTTCTCGAGCTCAGCAACTGCCATCCCAGTGTTTTGCAACACGATTTAGTCTCTGCCACTTTAAATGTATTTTGACTCAATTTCTGTGTATCTCCCCCCTAAGCGTGATTTTGTCAAGATGTATAGAATTTAGTTTTGAGCATAAAAAACAATGGCCATACGAAATATGCTTTTTTCAAGGAACACATCCCTTCCCAAACTCTACAGGCACTTGATCCCCATCCATACTGTTCAAATATGACACAGAGCTGGCCACTGAAAATGGGGCTAAGCCCAGACCACAGAGGTTTATTTATTTATTATTCCTCCTTGGAATTATACGGTTCTCCTCCTATTAACTTTTCCTGATCAAGAAGAAGGAAGAGCAAGGATCAGTTAGATGCTCTAATCAGCAACACACACAAGGACTGCAGACACATCCCTTCAAAGAAAGAGAAAAATACAGTGGAGTAATGGGTACATCACCCTGGACAGTACTTTGGGAAATGAATGTTCATGAAGTTTTTAAATGTAGTAAGTTGTTTTGTATCTTTGATGTGATAGAGAAATTATGAGCTCCACAAATGAGGAACCACAGGGAAAAAAGAGACTGTGTTGAAAGCAGGAGCTAGTTGAGTAAAGAGAGAGTAGCAAACATAAAGTTGGAATCAGTGTTGGGAACAGGAGGTAACAGCTGATGCTGTGGAAAACAGGAAACCTAATATGGACCATAATTTTGCAAAGCTTTCCCAGAATGCAGAAGAAAACAAAAAAGAAACAAAATCATGAGAAAAGATGGTAGATATGGAATATAGAGAAAAAAGACCGAAGCTGGGTAGAACTAATATGCTTGAAGAAAAGACAAGACAATACTTAACCAAAGCAATAATAAACTTTTAGCAATGATAATGTTCGTGGACCGAAGGACTATGTCTTCAGATCCGATGAACCCAAGCAGCAATGGATAAAAATAGATTTGCCTTGGGGCACCTGGGTGGCTCAGTCAGTTAAGCATCCAACTCTTGATCTCAGCTCAGGTCTCTATCTCAGGGTCAGAGTTCAGCCTGTGGAGTTCAGCCTCCACACTGGGCTCCCCTGCTGGGCACAGAGCCTACACAAAAATCAATCAATCAATTGATCAATCAATAAAAATAAAAAATAAAAATAGATTTACTTTATAGATATATGATGACAATATTTAAATGTGACGATAACCAAAATGTCCTAAAAGTATCTCATGTGGGAGAAAAAGAAGGTCACCTCTAAAGGAATATATCAAGTGGCCTCAGGTTTCTCTTTTGCCAGAGAACAACAAAGGAATTACCCAAGAGTTGTGGGAGGGGATAAAAGACTCAAGAATTGTATACTTAAGGAGGTGGTGTTCATAGAGGGACTTCTTAGATAGGCAATTATAGTATGGGAGTACTTCACATAACCATTGTGAGAATTATATAAAGTCGTGAATGCAAGAACACTCGACTGCCACCAAGTCCTACAGAAAGAGAGTCTCCTACTGCCTGCATGACAATCACAAATGTTTACTGAGATTACATTAAGAAGCAGGCATATGAGGAATCTGGCATGCAATGGGCTCTTCTTAATCTTTGCTGAATCTGAGAGAGATGCCGAGCTGGCAACCAGTCATCTCACAGTGAGCAAGGGGCATTTGTGTGCTGATAAAATTTTCTTCTAGCTCTACTGGTCTCTGTCATTTAGAATTCTATGGAAATAAGCAAGGCATTATATCAGTAAGGGCTATACTTTAACACACCTTTTTTCCCCCCATGCTGGGTATTACTTAAGAGACATAAAACATACTCTCGGCAGTCATGCTGGATAGGTGAGTCGTGGGCTGCAAAGAAATAGCCTTCTGACTTTGTATGTCTGGTCAAAAAGCCAGGGAATGGGCTTACCTTAAAATGCTAACAATCACACAAATAGGTTCTAGGTGTATATACAATGCTTTAGGGCATGACATTTAAGGCAGGATAAAGATTTGAAATGCTTTAACCTATAATACTCAGGGTGGGTGAGAGGGGGTATGGCTGTGGTGCGGTTAAAGAGAAGCACAGTAAGGTTTTGTTAATGGAATCTCAACGTGGGCTGTGTAGGAACTTAAAATGCATTAATAATAAAAGCCCTGCTTTAAAAACTGACCTTGTAGTTGAAAGATATGCACTTGTATCATTACCAATTAATGTGTTAGGTAACATAGCTTGTAGTTGGAAAGCAACAAGGAGGAGTATCTAAATGATATTCACACATCTTAATTAGTGTCACTAATAGTACTTTGGCCATCTTTTATGAAAGCAATGGCATTACGTTGCGCGCACCTTGTTATAAGCCAAACCAGAAAGTTAGATTTGAAGCCAAGTCCTCAGAAGTGGCTTTACGTTCTGGTGCCTGCATGACTGGAATGTTTCTCTAGGGTCTCTTCTTAACTGCAGGACTTTTGGAATCACTCAGCAATAGCGCCAGACCTGAAGGGAACGGTGAGTCATGGGGAGCATTACTGGAGTTCTGTGAAATCAGGAGGCAAAACCAGAAGGAGAAATATTCAAACCAGATATCCTCTCACAGGGCCCTCTCCCATGACTGACTGGTGAGTTGATTTGATTTGATTTTTTATTTTTTTTTAATTTTTAGATTCATTGTTTATACACCACACCCAGTGCTCCATGCAATACGCGCCCTCCATAATACCCACCACCAGGCTTATCCAACCCTGTACCCACCTCCCTCCAAAACCCTCAGTTTGTTTCTCACAGTCTCTCATGGTTTGTCTCCCCCTCCAGTTTCCCCCAACTCACTTCTCCTCTCCATCTCCCAATGTCCTCCATGTTATTCCTTACACTCCACAAGTAAGTGAAACCCTATGATAATTGACTCTCTCTGCTTATTTCACTCAGCATAATCTCCTCCAGTCCCGTCCATGTTGATACAAGACTTAATACGCCATTGTATGTATGGACCACATCTTCTTTATCCATTTGTCTGTTGAAGGGTATCTTGGCTCTTTCCACAGTTTGGCAATTGTGGCCATTTATTTGTTTTTTTAAAGATTTTATTATTTATTAATTAATTTATTTATTTAACAGAGAGAGAGACAGACAGACAGACAGCAAGAGAGGGAACACAAGCAGGGGGAGTGGAAGAGGAAGAAGAAGGTTTCTCCTTATGCAGGGCTTGATTCCAGGACCCTGGGATCATGACCTGAGCCCAAGGCAGATGCTTAAGGACTGAGCCACCCAGGTGCCCCTGACTGATGACTGTTGGTTAAGAGCTACAGATGTGTTGTCCATGAAGTCAGTATCTGCTACTTAATAGCTGAAGAATTTTTTTTCTTTTTTGAGAACTAGGTTTGAAAAGTTACCAAAAAAGAGGTCCAGTAAAAAGAAATCCTTATTGAAAAATGTTGATACAAGAGCTTATCGTGGGGCATCCAAACTGGTGGAATTTAGGACCCATCCTATCATGGGTCTATTTTAATTCTTTTGCCTTCTCTGGAAGCTATAATTTACACTTAAATTTTGTTGTGGGGTTTCTTCTGACTATAACAGTACTATATCTTTTAAGTGGTGTTAGAAGGGGAATGGGCAAATCACAAAATATAATGAAGAAGAACAAAAATCATTAATTTTTCATTCAGCTTTTTTCTATATATAATATCTTCTTTTCTATATGATTATTAATACATACATATTCATAAATGCAGTATTTAGCTCAAGTGCAGTTTTCTTTTTGTTACTCTCTTATGTCCTTAAAATTTTTCAAACGTATAATCAATATAAAGTGGCCTACTTTATAGATATACCATAATTTGTTGTTGGACATTTGAGTTAGTGCCAAATTTTCACTACTGAGAATAATCCTGCATTAAATATATTTATCTGTAAATTTTACTTACATTTTCAATGATTTTATTAAAATAGATTCCTGGAAACAGCATTATGGAGCCAAAGGCTACATCCATCCTTAAGACTCTTCACACATATGGCCCAATGGCTCTACAAAGCTTCAACCAATTTGTACTCCTACCCATTGTGCCTAAAGGTGCCCCACTTCAAACTCTTTCATTTTTGTTTTTAATATTACTCTTCATTAATAGTGAGAATGATAGTTTTCAGATTTATTAGTTCTCTGTATTTTCTCTTCTAATAATGATCTGTTTATACCCTTTTGGGCACTAGCATATTTGTAGTAATTATCTCTTGGAGTCAATTAAGTCTATGTGCACTAATAGGCATTTAAATTTAGGATTTTATGACAATAAAAAGACGAGATCCCATCCTACACACTATAGAATGAAAACCGTATACTTAAATATGATTCTATAAGCAATAAATCACAAATAATATACTACAATATGGCAGGATACACAGAAAATCTGCCCAGTGTTTTGCTGCTAACCATTTATTTGTGGGTTACGTTAACAAAATTATATAAGGTCAACTAATTATATCTCCAGAATGGAATCATATTAAGAACAAAAAATGGAGTGATTATAAACTAAAGACCCTTTATAATACCAACTGTGATGTCACTATTTTTAAAGACAATTTTTACTAATGTTCATTTCCTCACTCCCTTCCCCATCTAATTGGTTTGTTATCATTCTGTTTTTTTTTTTTTCAAGCAGTACAATTATATTTGTTTTTAGGCTACTCTTCTACTCTAATTTAAGCATTCTAGACACTTAACATTTTTATAGAAATAGATTTCAGTGTTAAAAATAAAAAAAAAAGAATTATGGGGCTGTAGATCCTTTCTGCAACCGAGTAATGGTTTCATTGCTGAAACAAAATACAATATTATAAAGCTACGTTAATTATTTCATTTCTATGACTAGTCCTATTAACCTGGTTCACAATTGAGGCAAAGGTAATTTTAACTAATAACATGTTCACATCTTTCTTACTTTTTGCATGTAAATGCAGAGTTACATTCTAGGACAGTTACTATAGCAATCCCGTATTCTATTCTGCCATGTGAACATTTTTAGAAAAGATGGCAAGAACTTACTCTTGGAAATACCTCTCTCCAACAAAAATAGAGACCCAGTGTGGACAGAAACTTCTGAGGGCAGCCTAACTTTGTGTCTGTACTTGTAGAAGTAAAGAGTTGACATATTTTTCTAAAAATGTTTTGAACTTAACTGAAAAATGTATTTGGAAGACTTTACTTTCATTTATCTCTAACTGGTCTGTTATTTTCTTATTTACTTGTGTCCTTTAAAAAATTCCTTTGTTGTGATAGACTTACTTCTCTTCTGAGGCACATACCCATCTCCTATTTGAGTTCTGGTCCTAAGGTTTATACAACTTAGCAGGAGGAGTTGTTTCTTTGTCTTCTATTATGTGTAACTCTCTTCAAAATCTGGCTGACTACATATTATCTAGGCATTTTATTTTATTTTTTTTACATTTATACTACTTTCATTCGGTAACAGGAATGAATCAGTTCAGTGTAATATCCTAGTTAATCATTGACCAGAAGAAATCTAAACATTCCCATTTTATTCCAGTTCAAATAACCAACTTTCAAAAAAATTCTAATTTGGCTATGTCTCTCAGATCTGTTAAGCAGAGCAGGAAATTTTTGGGAGCAATGCCATCCATATGACCATGAATAGAAAGCAGTCTGCCTCTATCCCACACAAAAATAATCCAGACAACTTAAAAATATATAAACATTTAGAAATATGGATTGAAGAGTCAAATGTCTTCTTTTTTTTATTAACTTAATACATGTCTCCTTAAATTGTTTAATTTAGAGTCAATCACACTAACACATTGAAAATTTACATATTGGGGTATATGTGTGTGGTGTGCATTTCTTCCTTCTACTTCCATGTTGCTTTAAAATGATTTTCCTCGTTCTTCACCGGCATGGTTGGCATCAGTGATCATGGTCTTCACCTTCTTCAGTTGTGTGGCTTTTTGGATCTTCTGAGGTCTTGCTATTCAAATTGGGGTGCTGAATTGGCCTGAAACATCCCAGCCCCTGAATCAGGGTCTCAGTTTTTTTTAATTAACATATAATGTAATATTTGTCCCAGGGGTACAAGTCTGTGAATCATCAGTCTTAAACAATTCATAACACTCACCGTAGCACATACCCTCCCCAGTGCCCATAACCCGAACACCCCATTCCTCCGCTCCCGCCCCCCAGCAACCCTCAGTTTGTTTCCTGGGATTAAGCGTCTCTTATGGTTTGTCTCCCTCCCTGGTCCCATCTTGTTTCAATTTTTTCGCTCCCGACCCCCCCATGACACTCTGCCCTGTCTCCATTTTTAACAAGATCCCCAGATAAGCACGCACGATAAAGTTTGAGAAGCGTTGCTGGAAAGCACATCCTCTTCACTTCTAAGATTTTTAAATTTTTAAAATAGAGCATTTCCTTCATCTGTGTGTGTGTTGACAGAAATTTTATCTTGGGTTGCAAATACCTTCACTGGAACATGAGGAAAAGAATTTCCACTTTGTGCTCTCAGAACATTTTCAGGATCCACACAACATAACACTGAGTAGCTTGCTTTTTAAAATATAGTTCAGTTGACTTATTAAAACAGCACCCAGCCCTAGAAGCTAGGAAATTCTACCTCCAAGAATAATGGCTAAATCTGTATTACATTTATCTTTTTTAATGTTTTAAACCTATTTAATCAGGCGGTATTCATAAGCACCCAAAACAAGCATTGTTTGAGGAGGTTTTGAGGGAATATGTCTTCTTGAAAGACTACTCGGTTGTTAAAAAAAATCAAGTAATAGGTTGGGGTGGAGTGGTAATACCCAGGAGTAAAAAAGACTGTAAAAATTTGAATATGAGGCCCATTAATTTGGAAATGGGTGAAAGCCGTGCCTTATGTTTGGGAATGTATGGTTCTTGTTGAACACATTTAAATATAAATACTGGCAGAGCTCTTCATCTCTTGCTCTATTTTGGGATGTTCAAATGTGGTATATCCCTGAAGGTCCTGATGGGCATGAAAAAAAATCTTTCTTTCAGTAAAGTAGCTGGAGATTTATCTACCATATAGGCATATATATACCTGTCCAACATAGAGGCCTAGTCACTTACAACACACACACACACACACACACACGTTATGACAGGGGAAATAACACTTCTGAGAAGTCCAGATGTCTCCAGAACCTGGCTTTACATTAATTTCAACTTGACAGTGAAGCTTTCCGGTGAGTCTGTTTCCTCCTGAATTTAGATGGCTCCCCTGCTCTGTAATTCTTGGGAACCGATCAAGCTTCACAGTGTGACTCCAGGATGCTTCTTTGTTTCTGTTGTTTTTCTCAATCTTGCTGGCTAAATAATGTAGCAAGCCTAATAAATTCAAATAAAACTTCTGATTGGTTTGGCAGCAGTTTAACAATCTAGAATAATTTACTGATCCCAGAGACTTCATGGAGTCCATAATGTTTAGACTAGAAATAATAAAACGCACTCAATTGATTAAGCTGTTTGTAGATGTCTAAGAATTAGCATATTGTATAATTGCAAATATTTTATAATTACCAAGTGGGGCTGATAAAAGGGTTCAGTGCGATTGACTGCTGGACGGATAACCTTTGACGAGAGGAGAATCTCAATGAAAGGGGTATTCTCAGTGTGGGCTGAGTAAGGAGAGTGCCTGGGGCCCTGTGAGCCCAGCCTCTTCATAGGGCTTGTTAACCTTGCAGGCAGCCAGAATTGCCCAAAGACTGGGCCTTGGAGCCTCATTGCTCAGTGGCCCTGTCCTAAGAAAATGCTCTACTAAGACCCTCAGCCGCCCCCAGATTTTACCGTTTTTCTGTGCGTAGTTCCTCCTGAGAAACTGAAATCCTTAGAACTCAATTATAAAAGCAAAGTGTGGAAGACCAGATAACTCACGAGCAGCCGTAGTCTTCTAATGAGGTCGGTTTTGCTTTTGTTTTTAAATAATTCCTCATGATTTTCTAGGTTTTTTTCTTTTTCTTTTGGAAGACTTCAATGTCATATTGTTGCTGATACTTTTACTTTCCTAGAAGTAACACACGTTCATGATCCTGAAAATTTCTAATTTTACAACAACTCATTAAATGAACACTGTAATTATTCACCGATCACCCCAGTCACATCTTGCAGAGGCAAAAGTTTATGTGTATTCTTTTAGACCTCATAATCCTAAATAATATGTTCTAACCTACATTTCTTGTTTTACAAACTTTAGAGAACACGTAAATCTACGCCCCCCCCCTTCAAACTCCCTTCTTAGGTTTTGTAAATTAAAAAAAAAAAAAATCAGTTGCAGTTCTTCTTTGTTTACTTTTAAATTTTAAAATAATATAATCATCTCTTGATTCCTCAGCTGTAAACTTCATACAGAGTCTCTTGACTCTTGTAGGAGTGGGAAAACTTCTCCCTTCTTCCTTTCTAGGTGCTTGGGCTAGGCAAACTGCAACAAGGACATAAGACAGATTAATAGGAGAAAAACAAATTTAATCACATATAACAGGAACCCCCCTAAAAGTAGGAAAGCCAAAAAACAGCCATGTCACTGAGCTTTTACAATATTTTGAGCTAAGGAAATGGGTAAGAGATCTGGGAATACAAAGGGAAAGAAGGTCATGCACAGAAAGACAGGAAGATGTTTGAGAAAGTAAGGGTGCCCTGTTACGCTGGTAAGTTTTTTTAGGTGAGAAAGTATATCTGGGAATAGCTCCCTTTCTGGTATAGGCCACCTTTTCCACTGTAAACCCACATAGTTGAGGGGGAGGTGAAGAGCTTTTCCCGATCCTGCTGGGCTTTGATTGCCTTTAGCTCAAAATAATCCTTATGCCATAGTGGCATATTAGGGGGACACTTACCCTGCACCCTGTTATTTTCTACCATGTAACACAAAGAGGAAACTAATGCCCATGGTGTCAAATTTTATACATTCACCATTATTCTTCACATGTAAGTAAGTTATTCTGTGCCTTGTCTATGGATTAATTCTATAAACTGGAAACTATTACAATTTGTAAGGTTTTGATAATATATTATATAAATATAACTTATTGTATACTAGGTCACTCACAGGAAACTGATAAAATCATAGGTTATTAGTCTTAGCCATTTGAATAAAAATCGTCCAGCAGCAAAGTTCAATGGACCATATTTTCCCATATTTGGGAATTACTTAAAGTTAGGACAAATCTTAGTTTTCTACATATTTTGATCATTATCTTTTATCTACAGCTATTTGTTTCCCTTGGGCTTTGAATCATCTCCTGTTCCTCCCAAGTTTACCAAAGAATGATAGCCTTTTTGCCAAACCACAAAGATAATTTCAGATTGGATTCTGTGGAGGTGCTTATTTCTATTCTTCTTTAGATGTCAATTCTTACATCCTGTTCTCTCTTGACCTGATTATCTCTAGGCCTCCACACTGCTGATAGTCTGGGATTTCATTTCAAATGCAATCTTCAGTTTTACTTAAAAAAAAAAAAACAAACAACAAATTTACTGAGATAAAACTCATATGGCCACAATATTCACCCATTTAAAGCACACAGCTCCGTGATTTTTAGCATATTCATGGGTATACGGTCCTCACTGTATCATAACCAAGATCTAATTTTAGAATCTTCTCGTCACCACTACCGCACAAAAACAGCTCTGTATCCATTAGCAGGGCCCTTCCACACCCTGCACTCTCTAGCCCTAGACAATCTCACATCTGTTTTCTGTCTCAGCCGGTTTACCAATTCTGGACATTTCATATAAATGGAATCATATATGGTGTGACCTTTTGTGACTGGCTGCTTTTGCTTAACATGTGGTTGTCTGTATTACCACTTTATTTCTTCTTCTTGTAGAATAATACTTCATTGTATGGATAGTCACTGTTTAGAGCCCTTCATCAGTTGTTGGACATTTAAGTTTTTTCTACTTCTGGGCTATCATTATGAACGATGTTTTGAATATTCATATACAAGTTTTATGTGGACATCTCTTTTTTCTAGGGTATATGCCTAGGAGTTGAGTTGCTGGGTCAAACAGTGACTCTATGTTTAACCCTCTTGAGAAACTGACAAACTATTTCCCAGAGTGGCTGCAGAATTTTATATTCCCACCAACAAAGTATGGTTGCAATTTCTGCACATCTTCACTGACACTTTTTATTGTCTGTCTTTTTGATTTTAGCCATCCCAGAAGGTGTGACATGGAGTCTCTTGTGGTTTTGATTTGTATTTCCCTAATGACTGGTGATGTTGATCATATTTTTATGTACTTATTATTTGTATATTTTCTTTGAAAAAATATCAAATGTTTTTCCCATATTTTAAGTTTTTTGTTTTTTTTTTATTACTGAGTTGTAAGAATTCTTCATATGTTCTGGATACAAGCCTCTAGTCAGCTGAATTTCAAGCATTTCCTCCCACTCTTTGTGTTGTCCTTTCATTTTTTTAATAGTGTTCTTTGAAGTACAGAAGTTTTAAATCTTATTAAATCCAATTTACCTGTTTTGTTTTCTTTTGTTGGTTATGTTCTGGCATTATATCTAAGAAGTTATTGTCTAACCCAAGATCACAAAGATTGATTTGTTTGCTTTCTTCTAGGTGTTTTATAGTTTTAGCTTTTACATTTAGGTCTCTAACTGATTTAAAGGTAATTTTTGCATATGGTGTGTGGTAGAGGTCCAACTTCAATCTCTTACATGTGGATATCTACGTGCCCCAGTGTAATTTGTTAGAAGATTATTTTTCCCCTATTGAATTATCTTGGCACACTTGCTGAGAACCAATTGATTATAAATGTAAATGTTCATTTCCGGACTCCCAACTATATTTCATCGATTTATATTTCTATCCTTATGTCAGGGCTACCGTGTCTTGATCACTACAGCTTTCTAGTAGGTTTGGGGACTGGAAAATAAGAGTTCTCCAACTTTGTTCTTCTTTTTAAGATTGTCTTGGATATTCTGGCTCCCTCGCATTTCCATATGCATTTCAGGATTAGCTTGTCAATTTCTGCAAAAGAAAAAAAAAGCCAGCTGGTATTTTGATATAAATTGTGTTAAACTGTAGATTAATTTGATATTAAGTCATCAAATCTATAAATATGAGATGTCTTTTATTTAGATCTTCTTCAATTATAGTTTTCAAAACTACAAGTATTGCACTTTTTTGTTAAATTTATTCTGAACTACTTTTTTTTCTTTTGGTTCTGTTGTAAATGGAATTGTTTTCTTAATTTCATTTTTGGATAGTTTACTGCCAATGGATAAAAGCAAAATAATTTTTTGTATAATGATCTTGCATCCTGCAATGTTGCTGAACTTATACCTCCTGGCAGATTTTTAGTGTATTCCTTAGAACATCCTAAGGAATCATAGGATTCCTATAATCATATGATAAAGATCATATGATTTGTGTATAAGTATAGTTTTACATCTTTCTTTTCAAACTAGATGTCTTTTATTTCTTTTTCTTGCCTAATTGCCTTGGATAGAACTTCTAGTATAATGTTAAATACAAATGGTAAGGGCAGATATCCTTGTCTTGTTTTTGATCTTATGGGAAAATCACTCAGGCTTTCACTGTTACATATAATATTAACTGTGGGATTTTGTAGTTGGCCTTTATCCAACTGAGTAAGTCCTTTCAATTTTAGTTTCTTTTGGTGGTTTTATAATGTAAAGGTGTTGAATTTTGTCACATAACTTTTCTATGCCTATAAAGATGATCATGAGGTTTCTGACCTTTGATTTACTAATATAATATAGTACATAATTAGTTTTTAGATGGTAATCCAACTTTGCAACCAGTTTTGGATAAATCCCACTTGGTCATGATGTATAATCTTTCCATATGTTGCTGGGTTTGGTTTGGTAATACTTTGATGATATTGCATCTAGGTTCCTAAGGAATATTGACCTGTAGTTCTCGTTATTTTTGTAATGTCTTTGTCTGGCTTTAGCATCAGGGCAATTTATACATGCCTCATAGAATGAGATGAGAAGTAGTCCCTCCATGTTGATATTTTGGGAGAGCCTGTGAAGAATTGGTGTTAATTCTTCTTTGAATGTTTGATAAACTTCACTGGTGAAGCCATCTGGGAACTAGGCATTTATGGGAAATTTTAACATGATTAAGTCAATCTCTTTACTTGTTATGTGTTCTTATGTATTATTTTGGAAGTATGAACTAAGATTATACAACTCCATCAAAAATCAATTTCTTTCCACCACAAACTTTACAGGAGATGTTTCCCTTAGACAAACTCCCAGCTATATCTCTTTCTTTGATCTGGAGCCCCAAATTTCTACTTCCTTCACCAACTACTTCCTAAGCAGTCAGAGAGACTCAGCCCCATAGTTCTCTACTACATACGGTCATGAGGGAGCTTAAAAAGAAACATCTCATAATGGGTTCTAAGGTCATGTTTACTTGAATAGTCAGTGCCCTCTTACTGCTAGGCAACCATACTGTAGAATCACACACATCTGGGTCTGCTACTTCTTCCTATAACTTCTCCGTCTTTTGTTTGTTATTTAAAATGTAGTTGTAAACAAAGTGTATGACTTTATGGTAGAAGAATCAGAGCCTAAAGATGCACAGTGAGTATTGTGTTCTGATTGGAGAGTTTTGGTGAATGTGGGTAAGGAAAAACCTAAGCATAAATACTCATTAAGACACAACTAGCTACATATTCAAAAGATTGGGAATAGTCCTTTGTGAATTCTAGTCCAGATCAAACTGTAAACTCACTTGATGGAAATTTTCGGCAGGAAAACAGATGATGGTGGGGAGATAAATGCTAAGGACATTGTCAGAAGGGTATGTCTCCGCAGTTTTCAGGGTCTGAATATTTAGGCAGACATTGCATACTAAATCCACACTTTCAGAAGTATCAAAGCGATGCCAAACATTTTGCAGCAAAATATGCAAGCTGGAATTGGGGATTATGAGACCTGTATTTATTTCTGGATACATGTTTGATAGGCAGAACAGGCAGAACACATGTGTTCATCCATTCTGAACTCATTAACAAAGCAGAAGCATTAGTAAAATATGTCTTTTGCTGGTTTCTGGGATGGAAGAGGGAACAATTAAGCTGTAAGACACTCCAGGGTGGGTATTATGACCTAATAATGACATGCCCTGGTAGTTTTGACTGAGTGCCATTAACTGCAAAGGCATATCATTGCTCGTCCATAATATGCACCCTGGAGTGTCTTATTGGGAGGATATAAATATTAATTCCTCAGGAAACTCATTCAGCAAAAGAAGATACCACTGCTCTGAGATGGGGGATACATCAAAATCTCCATGTTGAGTTCAGTTTTCAGAGCCAGGCTGGGTCAAACTCTTCCTGCATATGTCTAACACAAAGCAGTTCAACAGAGCCCGAAAGAAGAGGCGGCAGGGACTCAGGGATGCGGTTCTGCATTTCACCTCTGCCAAATTCCACTGATCTGTCCTTGTGCTTGTTGCTCCTACAGTCACAGTCTCAGTTTCCTCTCTCTCCAAGCAAAGCTGAGGAAGTACCCAGCTAATTTCATAGTGTATTGGGGAAATCAAATGAGATAAAGCTACTTGAAAAGTCTTCGTAATAAACTCTGAGCTGTTTAACAAATATGTAACAAGCCATGATACATGGCAGACAAGAGAATTTAAAAATACAATATCAAGTGAAGGAAGGTTTTATTTCTAAGGAAGAATTTGATGTGCATAGAGATTTGGCACTGAGTTCTGTACTCAAGCTGTCCTTTGCAATTGGCACTCGTTCCCTGGGGTTGGTGCTAGCCTTCCTATTGACATTCAACCTTCCTCTCAGCAAGACCCAATAAACAGTTCAAGACCACACAGCCATTTCAGGAGTAAGAGGACAGTACAGAATTGCTGTTTCCCTTGAAACACACCACTTGAGACCAAGAGTGAATATTCTGGTCAAAATAAATCTCTATTTTAACTCTGCAGTTCAGTTTTTGCTTTTCTTATCTGTCTGAATTTTTGTTTTACTGTGAAGGCATTATCTCATTTTGATAACACTGGGAGTATAATTCCATCACTTTTAAAGGATTTTAATGAACATGTGTCCAATGTGGGTAGAGGTTATAGAACAATATGCCAACATTTTGTTAGGTCTCCATTTCCTTGCTTGTGTGGGCTGGTCACACAGCATGAAAAAAAAATGCAATGTTTGTTTTGATCCATACAGCCTTGGTAATATCACTGATAGTAACTAAATCAGCAGCAGTAACGTTTATGAAGGACAAGTAATAATATCTAATGCTTGAGAACACCTTACATGAGCCCAATAAATATAAGATTCTTATATATCTGAATCCCTGGTAAGTACATGCGCAGAAATCAAACGAAATGGGTTGTCCATTGTTTATAATTAAAGCTCTTCTGGAATATATACAAGAGATGTTAATGGGTAAAAATTTTTCTTGGTAGATGTGATGGCTTTGCCAACTTAGAGCTAATGAAGCAACACTATTTATTTTTTGTTTACCCACAGGTTAGCTGACTTTTCCGATCCTAAGAGCAAACCACGTAACCCTACTTCTACTGAGCTATTTTGCAAATTCACTAACTAGGGAAACAGTATGAGGCAGCGTAAATAGATCAATGGAAATTTATCCCACCGCTAAAAACAAAGCAAGACAAAACAAAGCAAAATTAAAAAAAAAAAAAACAACAAAAAACTACCAAAAACCTAACTCATCGGCATTACTTTTGTGAATTTTTCTTGAATGTACCTACACCTACTCTGTTCAGAGAGCAAAGGGACGAAAAGAGGACTGGCTGATCCATAAAGCCCAATGGTATGAGGAGAAGAGGAAATGTCCAGTAGGGTAGCATCTGTAGGTTAGGTGGGAGAACGTGTCTTGAAGTGAGCTTTAAGGTGTCTGGGAGGAACCACCAGATTTACAGAAATAGAAAGGAGGCCATTTTTGTTTGTTGTTTTGGTGTTTCTCTCCCTATTGAAGATGCAAAGATACTAAAGAGCTACTAAAGGCTACTGAAGTAGCCTAAAGTTGAGGGATTTTGAGGTACAAAGAGAAAGGTGAAAGGATAGTTGAACAAAATTAGTGTATTATTTCAAAGCATTCTTCCATATGAAAGCATATGCAAGTCAACAAAACTTAGGAGAATATAAATATGAAATTGCATGGCTCCTGTTTTCTGGGACTTGCACTCTATTAGAGATGAGCTAAGAAATTAAAAAAATAATTTTAGTATCACCTAAGTTGGGTCAGTGCTGTGAAATTTGAGAAGAATGGGAACTAAATGATACTTGGGATGCCCTGGAGGGCAGGCTAGGGGTGAAATCATGTAATGGACCAGTTTTAAGGAAAGCTTCAAGGAAGAGGCAGCCATATCTCAGGATGGGCTTGACCAAAACAAAGCAATCGTGGGGACTCAGAAAGAATGAGACATGACAATGGACTTACACTATAGAAGAAGTAGCAGGTGAGGTCCACGCAGAGAAGCTGAACATGTCAGGCGGAAACATCCAAGAAGATAAATTGAAATATCCAAGTTGATGGAGTACTGCATTGGTCAATCCCCGTGACAGCAGCTCAGGGTGCTGCTTGCGGCTGTCAGCAGGCAGTAGCTCCAGGTCATTCTGAGGGAGGGGACGCTGACAAGAATCAGAAGATCCTTTCTAGACCAAGCTGGGTTATGATAAAGACTTCAAAGATGAAAATCTGAAACAGAAATTCAGTTACGAAGAGTAGGATAGACAATGACAAGCTGGGTTATTTGATGTGATCATTATTTTGATTTTTCTGTGATGCCCAGGAACGAGGATCATAAGGGACTGCTGAAGTGACAGGTAGGATGGGGCTTACGGATGGGTTGAAAATACCTGCTGCACACCCTTTCTTGGTAATAGAGATGTGCCTAAAATTTCATATTTTTTTTTCAAGCTCATATCAAAATATCCCCATCAAAATATCCCTCTATCAAAATAATCATATTAAAATGTCAGGTGCCTCAACATGGGACTGGCATGACCTAGCAGAAGTTCTGTTATAGCTGGAATAAAGCTTTATGACAGCAATACTGACTTAATCTGGAGTCTTGAAGTGTCAGCTGGATTAATTTAAACACCTCTGGCTAGGTAAAAATGGTCCTACACACAGGTGCAAAACTAGGTTCCCTATTGGCTCCAAGCCAAAGACTTCAGTTATAAGCCCTGGGTCATCACGGTTAGAGATAAATGACCTAACACCCAGGCAGAACTTGGGAAAGGGTGCATTGAGGATAGGCCTTGAAAAATAGCAAGATTTTATCTGCAAAATGAAATTTGAACAAAAAAATTGAAAAATAAACAGAAAATTCAATTTTTATGTTCTTGTCTCTATGGAATATTACTTTCAGGCTTTAAGGTAATATAAAGATGCACAAAGAAAATAACAATAATTTCTATTACAATTTTTTGTCTTCTAAAATAATATTGAACTAAAAGAAAAGGTATGTATCTATGACAAAAAGTTAATACCCATAGTATATAAAAGTTTATATGAATTGGTAAAAACAAATGAGACCTTGAAAAATAATTAAGTCTTTATTTACAGCACAAATATATATTGACTGCTCTCTATGCATCAGGACCAGAGCTGAGCTCCTAGCAGAGAGTGGAAAATAAGACTGACATGGCTGTGACCTTCTGAAATTTACAAACACAGCCAGCAAATAACACAAGCATTTTACACTAGAAGAAAATGCTATAATTAAACAAAATATGAAAAAATTATATTTCCTCATAATGGAAATATACAAATTAATATAGTAATAAGGTATAGTTATTTTTATTGAGCCAGCAAATTTGTAGTAAAAATAGTGTACTCATATATTATTGGTGGCAGTATAAATTGGTATAACCTTTTTGGAAAACAATTTGTCAATGTACATCAAAAAACCATAAAAATTTTATATCTTTGGCCTAATTCACTCCTGGAAAGTTATCCAAAGGTAATAAACCCCAGGGAGAATGTTATGCATGGAGTTATTAATTGTACCATTATTTATAATAGCTAAAAATTGTAACATTGTTTATAATAGCTAAAAATTAGGAACAACCAAATATCTAACTATAGGTAGAAGAATGGTTAACTGAATTATGGCACATCTGCTGAATGGAAAATTATGCAGCTTTTAAAATGAAAGCTATGAAGATTATGTGGCCAAGTGGAAAAGGGTTATAACTAGAATTCAAAAATATATGTAAAATTGACTCCATTTATGAAAATACATATGCATATGTAAAAGTAAAAGAGAAAGGACTATATAAAAGTTGGAATAATTGTGTTAGGAAAATAAGATTGTGTAATTTTATCTTTTCTATTGTCTCTCAATAAAAAACATGTCCAGAGATATGATAGCATATGTAAAAGAATATGCCAAATCAGATAAAACTGTGGGCCCAGGTATGTGATTCGGAAACAGTTCTAGTTTGGCTCCGTCATGAGACAGAAACAGACAATACAACAAGGTCATTTGTAACGCTATGCTGAGTTCAAATCACAGAGAGCCTTTTAACTCTGGCTAAGGAATCTTGACGTCATTACATAGAAATAATTAATCGAAAGTACGATTTGCGAAAGACAAATAAGAGGATGAGAACCATGGAGCACAAAGGTTCGTTTGGCCAGCAGTGCAGAATGGATTGGAGAAAAAAGAGACTGGAGGCCAGGAGCCCAGAGAGAAGCCCAGGGCAGTAATGTAGATGCCTGTGCTTGGGAAGTGATCATGGGAGAAGAGCGGCGGGGATAAATGAGAAATATAAAGAAAAGGGCAAGCTAGGTCATGACCGGACATGGGCTTTGGAAACTGGGAGACAGGGAGGACGGCAGTGGCAAGAACAGATACAGAAAGTGGGAGCAAATACAGATTTACCAGGTTCTAATACACGGAGTTAGAATATGTAATTCAAATACGTTCTAGCCAGCGAACTGTGACATTTGAGTCTGAGCCGAAATGTCCCCGTTGGAAAGGGAAAGAGCCCCCGCTGCTGGTAGGCATCCCCGAATCATGTCAGAACCCTTCGAATTATGGCATGTCTCAGCACAATATTGATACCTGTGTTCTACGTGACTTAGGCTCGGTGTTGCTCTGGGTGACCCCTGAACAGGACATCTCGGTTCTCCTGGTTTCCGGCGGCTCTCTCCTTCTCTTTCTTGTATTTGCCCTTCCTTTCTTGTAAGCACTGCTAACTCTTGAATGTTCTGACCCACCCATTAGTTTTACCTGAGCAGAGTGCTGCCCTTGGGAGCTCCAATCCCAGAAGGCTCAAGCGGGTCTCCCAGACCTACTGGATCAGAATCTTTGAAGGAGGGACTTGACCTATGAGCAGAGACATGAGAGACGTCTGGCCTGGTCCCCCTTTCTCATTTTACACAGAAGGAAATCAAGGCCAAGAGGTCGCTGGCCAAACTCAGGATTCCTGACTCCTCGTTCAGTGCTCTAACTGTAACATTACCCAACAACGCAAAAAGCTCTGTCACTGGAAATCAAAATGAGCAGAGCACACTTGAGAAGTATTTCCTTTTCTTTTTCCTTTAAGAATAACCAACACTATTGCGCGGTTCCTCATAAAATGTTAATTACTCTCCCCTCCCAACAACATCCTGATTTTTAGTCGAAACTATTAGCTTGAAGCATTAGGCATTTCAACAATGAAAGCTATTCTCTTTTCAATATACCTTCAATTTTTTATTTCTTATAAATATTCAATTGAATATTTCCATTTGTGGTGTAAGTTTGCTAATTTACTGGATGTTGATTCTATTCCCCGGAAATGTCACTTGGGTGGCCCTGCTGGGCTAAAATGAAAAGTCTAAGTACTGATTTTGAACCCATAGTTCTGCGTAGGATTCAACAGCTGTTTGCTTTCCCTAGGGCATTTGAGAAGACTGGAGTCGTAAGAGTAATCAGAAAAGACTCCTCTTTGAAAATAGAAGCTTTCTTTAAGGTAGGATTCGTATTTTAAAACATAAAGAACTTCACTCTGATGAGATGATTACGTATAATTCGTATTTTATTGGTAATCCGGCATGGAACAGTATTTCATCAAATAAACTATAACGTGTGGATAGATTAAAAACCTAACATAGGCATCGTATTTCCCTAGCTGATGACATAAGGAACGTTCATGGGACATTTTGTTAAAGATCTGCTTGCACTCATTCACCTCAGCTCTATGGACCCTCAAAAAGGAATTAGAAAAACACGAGGGGTATTATTAACGATGAAGAAAATCATCTCATGTTCAGAGGCAAATGACCAGTCAGTGGATAGTTGTTTTGAGTACAGGGAAGACATCACACAGGCTTCAGGAGAGAGAGAGGAGCCCGATAAAATTTAGGAAATGAGATTTCAGGAGGTCTGGAACGAGCATGGGAAGGACAGGCTTTATCTTCTCTAGCAGGTAAACTTACCCCAGAACGAGAGTTCTCTTAAACTCCACTCAGTGAAGAGTGCGTGATTTCATTTCTGAATCATTGGATTGCCTCATAATCCGCTTAAGAAATGAACACAGCATTTTGGGGTACAAAGAAATAGTCTCTTGAAGCCCAGGAAATACTGGTAAAAGATGAATTCATGTGCTTAGACCTAGCACTTCTGAAATGTCGGGGGCCCCCAGCCCCCTCCGTGCCCAGACAAGAATCCACGGGGAGCCGGACAGTGTAGGTGCACCCACTGTGGATTCCTGGTGAGATGGGAAGTGAGCTGAACCGGAGAGCAAACGGGATGGGCGACCAGCTGTCCGCCAGGGAGGCAGCAACCACGTGGTTTCCACCAGGACTTCAGAACCCTGGGAAGACATGCACAAGACCCCAGTCAGCTCCCAGGAGCAGGAGAGATTCTAGAGCTAGTGAGGGGGCTGAGGTTCACGATCATACACACGCTGGGACAGCCAGGAAGTTCTGTGGGAGACGACAAGGCCATAAATTTACACTTTGAAAAACTTCTGTAGGTGGTTCTAACGTGACAACTCCAACCCTCTCATCTACCACCCTATGTTCATTTACCGCCACACACACGCAAAAGGTGAATTTGTCTTCTTTGTCTCTCTTGGTTGGTGAATACGTAACTTTTTTTTTTTTTCCTTGTTGTGGAGAACATTAATATATTAAAAGAGGAAAAGCTCTTTGTGTAACCTACTGAGAGAAGTATTTTTTCGTGAATCAATCCATTGATGCTAATTAATGGTTTATCATGGTTCTGAACCCTCACTGCCCCTAAATCACTCAGGTCAGAAACCTTTGGGGGTGAACCTCAGGTCCAGAGTGTTTTTCAGAAGCACTCTAGGCTAGTTCTCTCTGTGACCAGGGTTGAGACACTCTACCATATAGAGCTGGCTTTCTGCACTTTAATATTGAGTGATTTCTTTTTATAATAGTAGAGAATTTAGCATTCAGCTTTTCACCCCAATGTATTAAATTCAGGAAACTAGAATGCGGAAGGTGGGGGGCAAGGCGGGTTTAAACCCACTCTGCTTAGATGGTTCATTGTTGCTATTTGCTCCCTGTGTAATCTGTGGTCACAATCGGACACTGTTGCCTTGATGGCATATCATGCGTCCTTTTCTCACAGTTGCTGTAGTAACAGCAACTTGCCATCTTATTTTAAGGGACATAAAAAATAAGGTTCAGCGGTAGGTGTGCAGATGGCTGGCATCTGGGTGAATGAGAAGTTGTGCTTCTCTTTCTGTCTTCCTAGAACTGGATATTTGCTTCATGCTCCAATTTTTTTTTTTTTTTTTCAACAACTCTCTTTGTGTTAGGGAAGTAAGACTGCTTTCTGTGCGACGAAAGCAAATTGGATGGACTCAGAGCTGTTCGTCCTGCAGAGCGGAGTGAAGGACTTAGCTAACGACTGAATTCATATACTAAGGAGAGTGCACCCTCTCTCCCATTGCCAGGCATGTCCCTGAGGCAGAAACAGATGCACAAGGGTTTTTTGGAGCCAATTATAAGTTTCAATCATTGTTCATAATTATTGTTCATTTATCACTCAGTAATGTACGATTCAGTGTTTTCCTGAAAGATGCTCTTACCAGATGATAATTTTGTCAGCTTCAGCTAAGGGCACTTTGCTACAGTGAGAAGCCAGCATGAGCCAAATACAAATATAAAATAAAGTTTCAATGCAAGCTCGTGGCAGAGAGACCGGATGTATGCCAAAGTTCGGGGAAACCTTCCCTGTGAAAATGATCCGCGTGGAGCTAGGCTGTCACAGCAAAGTTGAGTATATAGGATAATGGTAACAGTGATCATGAGTACCTCCGCAGCGAGACCCCTGTAAGTAGGGGACGCATGCTAACCCTAGCTGGGCAGCGCTAAATGTTTTACCTCACCAATCTATTTCCCCAAAACTCATCTATACAAGTGGCCACTGTTTGCCCTATTTACCAGATGGGGACACTGAGGCTCAGAATGCAACGTGAGCTCAGGGCTGCCTCCCCACTAAAGTGCTGAAAACAGAATTTTAAGCCCAGTTCTGTTTGAGCTGGAAGCCCACACTCTTAATCACTGCTCTGTGCACTCAGCACATTTATCTTACACACCCTGAGATTTTATTGCAGATTTCTTTGGGGGATAAACATGTGACAAATTACAATATTTGAAATCTGCTGTAACATTCATTACACTGTTTTAACTGAAGCTTTCAGGAGGTGATTTCCATCTTGTTTTGGAGCAGACTCCCAGACGCTGAGTTAAAAATGGCCATCTTCCTTAGGAAGGACGCTCAATCAAGTGCCAGGCATTCAAGGTTTCTTGCGGCCCGATCTGCAAGATAAAGTTCTAATGAGTTCTCCGAAGAGAGTATTGGAAATTTGTCCTTTCGAGCTCTGCATATATATGTCAAAGAATTCAGCGTACTTAATTGGAATTAGAAGGCTGGATGTAATGCAGAGTAAATGGCATTTACAATTGCTGGGTTATCTATCTGCCATTTCATCGAGGTGGAATTCGGAAGCTATCCTGGCAGATCATCTTTCTTTTTCGTCTTTCTCATTCTTGAGGCTTCTTTTCTTTGAGATGGCCTTTAAAAGCACTCGACATTTTGTTTCCTTCTGCATGGAACGCTAGTTCCTTGTTTCACTTAGTATCTCTCTGCAGGACAATATCTCTGTACGTCTCTGTCCATCTCGCTCCAGTTCTCTTTCGGAATCCGAAGTCTTTCCTATCACAGTTTTTGTTCCGTTTTGTTCTGTTTTCATTTCATGCTACTTTTCTTATCTTCATATGCCTTGAAATTTCTTTCCTATTATTCTTTGGACTTTGGGGCTATTTCGTGTTTTACACCCTTTTTTTGTTGTTCTTGCTTTTTCCCCTTATGGGAAATCGTACTATTCTCCCCGATGGCTTGTAGTTCCCTTTCTAGCGTAGATGGCGTGTGTGGAACCATCTAGATTAATTTGGAGACGCCTGGATGAAAAACCCCATGAGGGAAGAGACGGTGTCCTGTCTGGCATTGAGTACCCGGTGTTCTGTACGTTGCCTGACCAGATTTGAATACAAAACAGCATTGTTTTCATGGTAACTAGGAACAGCAAACTGCTTTAGGAAATTACAAAAGATGGTCTCTAAAATGGTTTCAGAACTATTGGAGTATCACTGGAAGGAAGGCTTAGTCTTTAGCCAAAGGATGCCTTTTGCTTTAACTACGCGCATTTTGGCTAAGTAGTGTTTGAGTAGCAAATTGTTTGAAGCAACCTGTTTAAAAATGTTTATCTAATGTATGTAATTTGGATATGTAAAATATTTTCTTTCAAGTGTTATTTTAAAGTCTGAGTTGATTCAAGTAGACAGCAAAGTATAGAAAATAAAATATGATGTCCAGCACGAACCAAATAAGATTTAACAGATATTACCATATTTCCCTCAAATGGTTATTTCTTAAAGAAATAAAGTGTTTAATATAACCGAAGCTCCATCCAATTCTTTTACTCCAATCTCAGAGGAAACTAGTATTCTGAAACTGGAAAGTACATTTCCTTCATACTCTGTACTTTACTTTTTGTATACCGTGTATAGGAGAGAGTACTATTCTGTTAGAAAATTTTACAAAATAGTGTCATAATCCACATTTCCCTTACAACTTACTTTTATACTCAATATCCGGGGTACTTAGCCATCTTGACATATGTAGATATAGTTAATCTTAATTGTGAATAGTATTTCATCTCATGAATAAACCAAAGCCTATTTATCCACTTAATTTTTGGCTTTTTCACTGGAACTACGTTGTAATGAAAATCTCGTATTGGCCCTCTCATTCATTCATTCATGTTTATTTTTTTTATTCATTCTTGTTTATATCTAAATCTTCTAGGATAGATCAGTTAGACCTAAAATATGCATCTATTTAACTTTACAGGGTTTCTCCTGTTTTATTCATATTCTTAAACCATCTCTTTTCTAAGTTGTCTTCCATTTCATTTACTCTAGAAGCTGTGCTGAATTTTTTTTAAACTTTATTTTATTTTTTCAGTGTTCCAAAATTCACTGTTTATGCATCACACCCTGCACTGAAATTCTTAAATTGTCAACTTGAATTAACAAAGTTTAATTTAAATGCTATGGTTATCATCCTTCTGAACAATAAAAAACTTTCAGAACTTTTTAATTCCAAATATTTTTCTCTGTTTTAAAGTGTTACCATTTGGTATTTTATTTTCATCCTGCTTTCCAACTCCTGAAGATAATCATTATCATTATTATTATGTTCATCACTTAATATGTGTTTATATTTACCCACGTTCATACCAGTTTTCTAAATTCAGTATTTTTTCTGGAATATGACTATTCTATTCCTCATTTCTTTACTCTTTGGTGAAGAATTTTAGGCAGTAAAATCTGTCCCTTTTTAAAAATTCTAAACTTACATTTGAATAATAATTTTGCTAAGTATAGAATCCAGTTTTCTTCAAAGCTTTCACTCTATAACTTTATTAATTTTTTTCTATGATGTTTTTGTTGAGAAGTCTACTGATACTCTAATTTCTTTTCCATTGGAGGTGAATTGCCTTATCTCGGGTCGTTTTTAGTATTTTTTCTTTTCCTGTTTTGAGATTTATGTTTATTTATCCTTTTGAAGACCTCATTTTGATTTTTTTACTCTGGTGATTTATAATATTCATTAATTCTGGAATGTTTTCAGTACTGTATCTTTGAATATTGTTCCTCCCAAATTTTTGTTATTGTCTCCTTATAAATTCTTGCTTGATAGATTATGAGCTTTTAATTATATCTTCCGCATCTTAACCCCTCGTCAGTATTTTCTATATTTTCACTCGTATTCTGTATTCTGGATAATTAGCCCAGATTTGTCTTTTAGTTCACCAGTTCTTTCTTCAGTTGTGTCTAATCTGTTGTTTGATTTATTTATTCAAGTGGCAATTCTTTACACTTTGCTTATGGGAGTTTAGTTGATATGGTTTTCTCTGACGGGCACTATGGCAGTATATATTGAGAATCTTAAGTTTTTTCATCTTTTTAAATTATGGAAATAATCTTTTAGAAATGATTATATGGAACTCATTGGATAATTTACTCATTGTTGTATTATAAACCAGTATTTCGGAGCATAAAAGGGAAATGTCTATCAATAAGGAAATGATTAATAAGTTATTGACTATCCATGAAATGAAACACCATTCAGACAATAACGTTACCCAACAAAACATCACGGAAAAAATATTTAATGTATTTTAAGTAGGGTAAAGCATGTTACAAAGGAATATGCATAGCATGAGAACATTTTTGTGAAAGGAAAACAATATATTAGCAAGTAAGAAATGTTATTAGAATACAAATCAACATGCTAACACTGGTCAATTCTGGTTGATGGGATTAAGAACAATTATTATGTCATCTTTTTTTTTTCCACACAACTACTCCAAATTTTCTATGATACCTAATAGTTTTTTGTAATAGTAAAAGAAAACAAGTTGGTTGTATACTACTCATCTACTAATAGAACATAGAATAGTTTTCAGCAGAGAAAATCAAACCCATTGAGAATTTAAGATGCTAATATAGCAATTAAGACATTGCGTGGTGTAGTTTCTGCGCAGGAAGATGCATTCAACATTAAATAATAAAAATAAGATTTATTGTAAAGGAAAACCTAGAATTAAAAGGATCTAAAGTGCTGTGACTGGGTGAATAACAGTTCTTGAAACAGGAAACTATAGAATTATGTTTCTGAACATAGAGAACTAAGAACCAAACCCAAACTATATCTTACTATATCTTATCCCTTGAGGGGCTACTCTTCTATGGAAATCTGCTTGGAAGAGCCAGGTGGTGCTCCTCTCTGTTATCCTTTAATAGCTGAAACAAGAAAAACAAACCGTTCATTATTTCAGCAAAAAAATGTATGTATGACACAACCTGTAAGGTCCCGTGATATAGCCATAATCAAACATTTTAAGATTACTAATAAAAATATAAGCTGGCCATGAAATGTTTGATTCTTCTCTTTTGTCTAATCTCCTTTTGATCCTGTCAAATTCTTTTCAAAAGACTTCTTAGGGAAGCTTTCCCCTATCCCCAATCACCCCAGATTAGGTTCCATTTCTAATGCCAGTTTAATCAGCTGGTATTGACTGCCTGAAACCCCACATGAAAAATGGTATCTTAGGGGCGCCTGGGTGGCTCAGTGGGTTAAAGCCTCTGCCTTCGGCTCAGGTCATGATCCCGGGGTCCTGGGATTGAGCTCCACATCAGGCTGTCTGCTCAGCAGGGAGCCTGCTTCCTCCTCTCTCTCTGCCTCTCTGCCTACTTGTGATCTCTCTCTCTCTCTCTGTCAAATAAATAAATCAAAAATTAAAAAAAAAGAAAGAAAGAAAGAAAAATGGTATCTTAGCCCAATGGGACATGGTGCGACACTTGATTAGTGATGCCTGGCAAAGTCTCTGGAGGGAGAAGTGTCAGGAAGTCTACTATCTATGCTATATGTCACCCTGTTGCCTCCAGCCAACTGTGGATCCAGATTACTTTTATTAATACACTACACTTTTAAAAGCATGACCTAAAAAATATTTCCAATTCACAGAGTACCCATATTAAAAATGATACAGATATAATACAAGCTGACTAAGAAACACTAGGTTTGCACTGTATTTTCTGATGGAATTTCACGACCACAACCTCTTAAGATCTATAGTGCTTAGTATTATGCCTTTTTCTCTGGGGGAATGAAAAGGAATAATGGATACAAACTGTGTCTCATGTAAATGCTCTTCCAATCTGTCAGGTTGTTTTGTTTGGTCACTGATAGTAGAGGCTTTGACACAGGGGTCTTGGTTGGGACTCCAGATTATTCTTCCATTTGTCTCAAGCCTCCTGGGCTTGACCTGATTTTCAAGTAAGACGGCCATTGCTATTAGAGGCTACCTGGCCTCCTTCCCTTCGGGTGAGCAGGCCACTATTGATTGAAGTTGCCTCCAGGCTGAAACTCTTAGAGAAATAGCTGTTCTGTTTGTGCATGTGTGCACATGTGCCCATGTGTGTGAGTGGGAGGTATCTTGAAATGTCTCTAAGAAAGTTTCATTAAGGGGCACCTGGGTGGCTCAGTGGGTTAAAGCCTCTGCCTTCAGCTCAGGTCATGATCTCAGTGTCCTGGGATCAAGCCCCGCATGGGGCTCTCCCCTTAGCAGGGAGCCTGCTTCCCCCTCTCTCTGCCTGCCTCTCTGCCTACTTGTGATCTCTGTCTGTCAAGTAAATAAATAGAATCTTTAAAAAAAAAAAAAAAGAAAGTTTCATTAAAATTAAACTATTATTTTTGCTATTGAACTATAGTCACATCCGATGTAACTTCTGGAGAGAGTAGGAAACTGAACCTCCTTCTACTATCTTTGCAACTTCATGCCAATCTACAATCATCGCAAAATAAAAAGTTAAAATGCATAAATAAAAACTTTTCAACATGTACATATTCAACTTCTTTCATTCCTTTAAATCTTTTATTTAATCCATGACTAAATAATAGGCCATTTACCAGCATAATGGAAGAAAAGTAAGTGCTTTCAAAAGAGGAAAATTGCTTTGCAATAACCTTCTGCTGTAAGACCCTCCTGACACAGTGGAGAAAATCTGTTCCAACATTCTAATTCTATGCTGCAAAAATAAAATACTTCAAAGAGAAGGGCTAGACATTTCAACTCTTTTTCCCATTTTTAATTGACTAATGTAAAAATGGTTTGTTTATTATTTTTTTCTGAAATAAATAGTTCTTCATCTAGATGGAAAATCTTAATGACACACCATTTTTCTTCTAGAGAATTTGAAGAACTTATGAAATCTTCACTAGCTAGGTTACCTTGAAATTTTTTTTTCCCTTCGCTTCAACATTTCTCATGAAAATCCCTTGAAAGTTAGAAAAGTGTTAGTTCACTTACTCAGAAAAGTATGTATTTTTTTTAAATTTCCATAGACCTCATGGCTTTTAACTTCTGACTGACCAAAAGTCACATTCCTCAATTTCTCTTTCTTGAAGAAGTTAGAAGTTCTCATGGAAAACATTTATTTCTTCCCTCCTTCTTCCTCTATTATATTATATGCTATTTTGAAAACACTGCAGGTTGTTAAATTGCTTCATGTTATATATATGGAAATATATATGATTATATGTAATATACGAAAATACACAAATATATATGCAACAGATTCAACCTTCAGATGATCCTTAACTCTTACTAACAGTAATGTTTATTGAGAACATACTACACAGAAAGCACTGTGTTAAGCACTTGACAAGCTTATCTCATTCAATACTCACAGCCACTCTGTGAGAAAGGTGCTGGCTTATCCCTATTGTGCATTTGTTGTCTTGAGACACTGAGAGATCGAGTGTCTTCCTAAGGCCACATAACTGGTCTGTAGTGGAGCCTTTCCCATGTAACCTTTGTACTCTGCTTTCTAGCCTTAGGTAATTGCTTTAAAAAGTTATTATCAGTTTTGAAAACTTACTGTATTATTTTCCCCTGGTTGCCTGGTGAGTCTCCTTTTCCTCAAGGGGCCCACAGAGGGGGCTAATAGGATGCAGTGGAGTTAGTCTGGAATTTTCCCACACCTCATCTATGGGACTTTAAAACCCTAGGTGTTAAACCACAACAGACCTGCTCTGGTTTGCTGTGAAGATTGTAGCTGAATTCTAAGCTGATCAATAAAAGTTTACCAAAGCGTACAATGGGAGTCTCATTACTGTATTAAGTTGCCATTGAAAAACCAGATTCACCAAAATTTTATATATGCCACTTCCTGCTGATGTATTTGCAAAATAAGTTTTTCTCAATTTTATGTATTAGTTCTCAAAATTAAAAATAAAAATGGATGATAATGTTAGAAAGCCCTATAGTCAGTACAGAGGTGGAAGGGGTAGGCCCATACATCCATAAGATCTTTGGACACAGCCTCGTGCTGGAAGACTGCCCCTCTCACCCTCTAGTCCTTGAAGTACATCTCAGGATTCTCTTACTTCTCTCTCTGACCTTGACCATGGTTTAGCAATTCCACTCTTATCTACTATGTCTCAGCCTTGCTTCCTGCAGTTGCCTGTACTTCAGGCTAGGACCTCAACCCTGACCTTTTGATCAGTCTGGGTAACCCAAAAGTCCCCCTCACACTGTTCCTTTAACTTTTAGTCTTCTCAGTCCTCAAGTGTATGTGGTGTTCCTTCTAACCAGCATGACCTCCCTATGGAGGCCTGGATCCCCTCCTCCATGCCTGAGCGAATGCTGAATACAAGGTTTAAGTTAGAGTATGAAAAGTGTCCTTACATTTCCAGATGCCAATTCCAATCTATCCCTGTTCTGATTCTTAAAATATTTGCTTGAGAATCCTGAAAACTCCCTTTTCTATGATACTTCTAGTACCTCTACAGCTATTACTCAAGAATACTGAGTCTTCCCAGAAATATATTTGCTAATGTCTAATTTGCAGCACCAAGCAAAACCATGGAAAAGAAGCACACCTAAATAACGATGTGTGAGAGAAAGATGTTCCCACTCCTGCAGGTTAAAGCCCTAATATTGACTAGATGGAGCCATATTCTACTACACTAAGAAGTTATTTTTATACAGAATTGGTCCTTCCCATCAGAGTGAGGCAATGGTAGGTGCAAAGTCAGAGCCTCCTACTAAGTTTGTAACAACAAGATCCACAAAAATTCTTTAATCCACCCTAGGCTTCTTCATTTCAAACCCATAGGAGTGTACCTTGGTTCACATTTATTAAAGTAGTACGTCTTGTCTACCAGGAAGAAGAGACTTAGAAATAAACAAACTGGGGCAGGTTACTCAATGAAAAAGCCTTTAACGGTAAATGGAAAAAACCCCAAACCAGATTCCCTCAGGTGTGTGTTTGTCTCTGCTCTATGTTGAACCCATAACCTCATTGAGAATTTGTTGTATCTTATGATGGCACTTTTAAACTTAGGAACAAATAGAGTCCGGAGAGTTTCTTCAAAAAATGTTTATTGAAATAATTTTACAGTGATGTTAATTTTTAACATTAATGTATAAACTTTGGTTATTTCGTAATGTAATAGGACTGTCAAATGCAACCAATGTAGACATTTTATAATGGGACAGCCCAGCTTAGACTGATGCTTATAGTTTTTGTTCATTTATCCACCCATCCATTCATTCATTCAAGGTTTATTGGGTAAAACTGACATCATCCTTGTTCAAGGGGCTTGTGGATTAAACAAAGAGACGAGGCATGCCACTAAAAACAAGAGTGTGGGTGAGGAAACTGTAGCACAGAGAGGTTAACTAAGTTACACAAGCATGCAAAGTTAGTAAGGTCGTATAGGGATTCAAACTAAACAAGTTGGGTTCAGAGTCTATATTAACCATAATGAATCTGTGCTACCTCTACTTGATGTAATTCAAAGAGCCATTATGTTTTCATCTCTTGTTAATTTGTTTCCACACTGTCTAAAACATTTTAGGATCTTCTCATTACACCATATACACAGAGTTCATCCACCAGTACAAAGCCAGTAACCAAAACTGGCACATTAATGATCTCCCTACAGATGGCATGATTTCTCAACAGTGGATACAGTCAAGAGCATTTGGGTCTCTAACTGATTAGAGAATGTAAACAAAGTTGGAGGACCCAATGGGTAAAAGTGAATGATTCAGAAAAAGGAGACTTAGTGAATTTTGTGAAGAAGCTTGGAAATGTAAGTAAAATATCTCTGTCTGAGGAAGTGAAGTAGAGCAGGATCTGCCTGCAGAAGGCACAGCTTGATTAAATGTGCAACACTCTAAGACCCCAGTGTCTGGCCTCATGAACATAGAAATAAACTGTCTGGGAAGAGCAAACGGGACCAAAGCAAACCTGTGTCAGAGCATAGTGAGGAGAACACTGATGGAGAATATCATACCAACAGTATTACTAAGTATGTTATAGAAGCCACAATCTACACCTTGCTGAAATCAAGATCGATTATGTCTACCATTTCTCTCCCATCCAGTGGCCCTGCCATTCTGTCACAGAAGAAGATTACATCAGTCAAGAACTGTTCATAAAAATGCCAGTGGCCTATTCTTCTGTAGATGTTTTCAAATTGATTTTTTGGATAATTAATTATACAGTCTTTTCAGTCTAGAAATTATTAGCCAATAATTCTCTGGGTTCTCTTTCTTTTATTTAAAAGAAAAAGAAGCATAGATTAAAGTGTCTCCTTCTTGGCATAAGACATATCACTAGCAATTCTTTAAAATGGCAGCCATAAGGTTTAGGATGACTTTCACCAATCCTTGGAATTCCTTGTTGGCAAGCCATCAGGGACTGGAGGTAGGGTTGATCATGCCTACCTCAGTAATCTACCATCTGTTCTTATCTGGACCAGCATGGTTGCCTGCCCCCTCAATCTACAAACTATCATTTTTGTTCAATAAAATCTTGTGCAGAGGTATCAAAGCTCTCTATATTAAGGTCATCATTAAGATCAACAATACCTATCATGCATCAGCAGTCATTTTTTGAGGAAATTCCATGATTCCAAATGGGTAACATGAAAACATCAAAAATGAAATCTTGCAGTCAGCTATACTCTACGGAACAGATAAGTGGGAGGTTTATGTAAAACCTTAAGTCAAAGAAATAATCCCAGCTAACACTTTCCAAACTTAGTAAGGACAGTCTTTATTTTAAACACTTCTATACGTCAACTCATTTAATCATCTTGACAACTCCATGTTGTATGTGCATTAATAGCCCATATATTACTGATGAGAGAGAACTGATGCTCAAAAAAGTTAAACAACGTGACCAAATTAGTCACAAAGCTAGCTTACAATTCAATTCCTAAAATTCCTTTGCTCAAAAACACTAATATATTGCCTTATCTTAAGGAATTCTCTAGAAAAAGTTTTGTGTTTGCGTTTTTCACCTCCTAGTCTTTTAAAAAATTTATCTCACTAATTTTTTCATGTCTGATTTTTATTTTATTTAGAACATTGCTATTACAATTTCTCAAAATGGTTGAGCTATTTTCAAAAAATATTTTCACACGCTTGCTTTGGCAGCACATATACTAAAAAAATTGTTTCACTCTTTGTTCTCTCATTTTTATCCTACTTATGCCAAATGTACCCACAATCATGTTTCTTGGATATGACCCCTGGCTGGGAGCATGGTTGCTCTAAACCCATGGCAAAAAAAAAAAAAAAAAAAAGTATAAATCTGCTCAGTAGCTACAAATAATTTTTTTAATATGATGAAGTATACCATCATCTTTCTCGTCCACTGATGTGCTGATAAAACAGAGTAGCTATTATAATTATACATAAATGGTTACTACAACATAAAAAGAGAAATCAGATTCATAGATTTAAAATGCCTTGCCTATTTGTCATAGTTCTACTTTCCTCTTGACAAATGGTATATGGCATTTATATGAGAATAATCAGGTAAAAAGCTCATTTAGTTTTATTCAATCCACATTTACTTTTATGCCCTTGATAAAGGGTAACATAATCCTAATTTGCATTTATACTATCTATCTACAGCAGGTATAGGATTAAGAATTAGTTGGAGAATTTCTATGGAGAAGATCTTACCTTCTTTTAGCTATTTAGAAATATAGCTTATATAGGAAAAAAAGGTAGGATAAATGTATAATTCTTTTTCTTTAAGTGCTAGTTCCCATAGTAAAGAGTTGGTGCTCCATTTATGGATAATTGGTTTGCAATCAAGCTGTGTGTAAGTTTCTCTTTTTCATATGAACTCACAGATTTTTGTGTAGTTACTATCATGACCAACTGTAGGCCTCAAAAATTTCTTTTTCCCCATTACTCCCGAAAACCCTCTTTGTTTTTGGGTACCCATAGAATGTCCCAGATTCATCTTGTATTTTACATGTCCAAACCTATGAGATCAGCCATTCTTCCAAGGAGCCCTGGTTCTTTTAGAAGGAAATGGTATTCAGAGTCCAAAATCCAAGTTGTTGGTATGTTACTTACTACCGGGTTGCCATTTTTTTTTTTTTTTAGACCTCTCAATGGACAGAGCTAAGTGATAAGTATTGTTAAAGTAAATTGTGAGTTTAGGGGCACCTGGGTGGCTCAGTGGTTTAAGCCGCTGCCTTCGGCTCAGGTCATGATCTCAGGGTCCTGGGATCGAGCCCCGCATCGGGCTCTCTGCTCAGCAGGGAGCCTGCTTCACTCTCACTCTCTCTGCCTGCCTCTCTGCCTACTTGTGATCTCTCTCTGTCAAATAAATAAATAAAATCTTTAAAAAAAAAAAAAAAAAAGTAAATTGTGAGTTTATATTAATATTTCCATCTCTAAGTAAATATCACAAACATTTACCTTTTTGATAATTAGGTCTTTTTTCCTATGCTGAAGTCTTCGGTTCCTAACCACGTTAACTTTTTTTTTACATTGTCCTCTAATATATAAATATATGTAGATTAAAATAATATTACCGCTGGGGCACCTGGGTGGCTCAATGGGTTGCCTCTGCCTTCAGCTCAGGTCATTATCTTAGGTCCTCGGATCGAGCCCTGCATCAGGCTCTCTGCTCAGCGGGGAGCCTGCTTCCCCCTCTCTCTCTGCCTGCCTCTCTGCCTACTTCTGATCCCTCTATTTCTGTCAAATAAATTTTAAAAATCTTAAAAAAAATAATATTACCACCATTATTTTAACAATTACACTTCTATATAAAGTCTATTTTTTTTTAATCTATGTGAATCCTTAAAAATACATACCTATAAAGATTCAAAGTTGTGTGCTCTAAAATGACTTGGTATAGTTTTCTGTGACATTAACTTGATGTACAGTCATGCTCATTTATTTCAGTTTTTACAAATTTTCAGAGATTGCTTTTTTGGGGGAATTTAATTTTTTAATAGGTTAAACTGCATAGTAGAGGGATTCTGGCCAAATTAGAGGGAAAAGGCTGGATTTACCTTCGACCTAAACACCTAAAACACTGGACAAAGTACATAAAGCAATGCTTTCAAGACAGTGGATACGTCATTGACAGACGATCGCCCAAGCTTGCTGCCTCAGGAAGGGAGAAATAGGCAGAAACAGACTTCTTGAGTCTCTGAAAGAGAGCTGTGAACCCGGGAAAACGTAAGTAGCTTGAGAGTTTAGTGCAGAGTGTGTAAGAAGAGAAATTATCACAAAGGAAGAACCCTGGATGTCTATCTACAGGGGCTCCTCCTCCAAGCATTCAGTAGAGTGCTGATCCGTGATGAATGTGGGAAACAAGGACCATCCAAAGGATTAGAGTCAATAGACTTTAATGTACATCCAAGCCTGTTCCCACCAGCTGGCTTGCAGAACATCATAATTCACAGGGCATTACAGTGTCCTGAAGGATCTTGCCTCAATGTTTGGGAATAATTAGCTTTAAAATAAACACTAATCTAGCTCTGCCTAATAATCTTAAAAAGCAAGACCCGGAGGATCAAACTGTTTCCAAGTAACTGCACCCCAGAGTGAAGCTTGAGAATACTGGTAAGAATGCAAAGATATCAAGCACCCAAAAAGCTAAAAGTCACAATTCCTGGCACTTAATCAAGTAACCAGTCATGCAAAGGAGTAGGAAAATATAATCTGTCACAGATAGGGCAATCGAAACTGACACAAAAATGAAAACGATCTTAAAATTAGCCATCAATGACTTAAAGACATTTTAACTGTGTTCCATCATAGGTTTAAAAACTTAATGGAAGACATAAAAATATAAAAAAGATCCAGATTGAACTTCTAGAGATAAAAATGTCAATGATTTATATTTAAAATACACTGAATGGAATTAATGGCAAATTAGACTTTGCAGAAAAAAGGTTAGTAAATGTGAAAACATAGTAGTAGAAACTATACAAAGTGATATATGCAGAGAAAAATAAATAAATATCAAGTGATCAGTTGTACAACTTCAACCAGACTAATCTACATGTAACTGGAGTCCCTGAAGCAGAGAAGGGAGAGGGATTCAGAAAAAAATAGTTGAAGGAATAGTCGATAGGCAGTTTTCAAATTTGATGACAATTATACACTTGTAGATCCTAGAAGCTCAGTGAATCCCAAGAACATGAAACACAAAGAAAATTACAAGTTACATTATAATCATACTGCACAAAACTAGTGACAAAGAGAAAATATTAAAAGCAGCCAAAGAAAAGAGGCACATTATATGCAAAGGAACAAAGAAAAGGATGAGACCAGATCTCTCATCTGAAACAATGCAAACAAACAGACAGTGGTTAACGTATTGACAATACTGTGGGCAAAAACCATCAACCCAGAATGCCATATTTGGCTAAAATGTTATTCAAAACTCAAGAGAAACAAATTTTTTTTTCAGATAGATGAATTTCAGAATTCATGTCCAGAAGAACACACTACAAGAAATGTCAAAAGAAAGTGTTTTGGACAGAAAGAAAATACCAGATGGAAATGAGGATCTACAAAAAAAGAACAAAGAACACTAGAAATGATAACTCCACGGTTAACTGATGTTTTTATATTTATTTTTTATAAATAATAACTCTTTAAAGGGTTATTCACTGTTTAAGCAAAAATAATGTATAACCTAACATTTATAACATGTGTAACAGTGAAATGTATGACAGCAATAGTGTGAAAGCAGGGAGAGAATGTTTTAAATTTTAAAAATTTTAAAAAATGGTCAAATATTAGAATGTACACTTTACCAAAGAAGAAATGTTTGTCAAAGAGGCACATGAAAACATTATTGACTTCACTGGTCATTTGGGAAATGCAGATTAGAGTCATAGGAGATAACATTAAGCACATATTAGGATATGTAAAATTAAGAAGGGTGACCATCCAAATATTGGCAGGATGTAGAGGAACTAGAACTCCTACATGCTATTGTTCCTAATGTAAAATAATACAATCACTTTATAGAACATTTGGCAGTTCCTTTAAAATTTAGCCTACACCTACCATACGATCCCGTGATTCCATTCTTTGTGTTCACTCAAGAGAAATAAGCATGTTCATAGAGCACTTACCCATGAATGTTAATAGAAGCTTTATTTGCAATAACCAAAACTTGGGGGGGACGGTGGGGGAATACCCAGCAGCCAGGAAAAAGCTAAGTTTTGGTATATCCATACAGTGAAATACTGTTCTACAACAAAAAGTGATGAGCTATTAACACATGCAACAGTATGAAGGAATCTCAAACTGATTTAAGCTGAGAGAAAGAAGCCCAAAGGAGGTTTACATATTGTAGAATTCCATTCATGTGCAATTCTAGAAAGTCCAAGCTGATGTGTAGTAACAGAAAACAGACCAGTGGTAGCCTAGAGACTGCAGAGGTGTAGGAAAGGTCGGCACAGGGGAGAAGCTGGAGGTTTTACAGAGGAGAAGGAGAAAATTTTGTAGGTTGATGGATTATAGTAGTATCTTGATTAGTGGTTTCATGGGTGGATATCGTCCTCAAAACTTATGAAATCATCACTGTAGTTACATGCTGTTTATTATATATTAACTATACCCCAGTAAAGGTACTTTAAGTAAAATAAATAAATAAAGAAAGAAAGAAAGAAGTAAAACTTTGGTTAATCTCAAGAATATGCTGGAGTTGTCACCAGCTAATCAGCTAATAGTACCTAGTGAACAGGCAAGCTGTTAGCAGAATCTCTAAAAAGAATTGTCAGTTGGCAGCAGGGTTTGAAGATCCTAGAGGTAGTGGATGGGCTGTAGCTTCTTAAAGGACCAATAAGATCATTACCCTTACGGGACCCTTCTGGGAAGTGGAAGGTGAAAGAAGCTTGCTTCTGAACTTGGGAGTATGCCTCTAGATGCCGTGGTTTCTGTACCTTTTTTTCTTAAATGTATGCTCGTCTCTCTTCCCTATATTAAAGGAATTTGTGTCCTTCACATTTGAAGTAAGCTATCTGGATTTGAAAGTGAACCCAACATTCCCTAGCTGTATGGTTTTGGGCACTTAACTTCTGTAGAATTTCCTCTTATTATAGAGGGGGACAGGGAATAATTATTCCACCTACCACACAGGGTTGTTGTGGGAATTAAGTGAAATATACAAAAACTGCCTAGAATGAATGGTGCCAGGCACACCGTAAGCAAATATGTGCTATTGTCTCCCTATTGATCATCACCTTGGAACAAATACCCATTGATTATTATGTATTATATGAATTAAAGAACATTTTTCAGTACTGTTTAAAATTTAGGGGATTTTTTTTAAGTTTGTGAAGAGGCATCCATTATACAAATAAGAGTTCTGTTATTCATATAATAAATTAACACATTACATTATGAAGGATATATAGTGAGTCTGACGTTAGACACCAATTCCTCCTTTCCTTGGAGGTGACCCTGTCCCGAGCAAGGACAGCGCTTCTCTAACTTATGGCAACATGAAAACTCTACGTGACTTTCAGTAGAAAGAGTAACTTCTTGCTTTATTTCCTGAAAACAAATTCTGGACTTACGTAACACGGTGCCACTTCCTGTTTAACTCTATTAAACATCTCTAGGCAGCAGTAACTTAGTGGGTTGCTGCTAAATACTTAATGTCCCTGTAGGTAACCCATTATTCTCAGAAAGGACTACCCACTGGAGACTTGAGATCATGACTGGTTTGATCAGAAGTGAGTGAAAGTGTGTGTGTGTACGTGTGGTATGTAAAACACTAACTTCAACAGACATTTATTGATAGATGAATAGATAGTTGGAGAGACGGATGAATAGATAGATGGATAGATGATGATAGACATAGATAGATAGATGATAGCAGAGCAACTCCATTTATAGTACCTTTGCTGTTTCTTATTAAATTCTAATTAAGGATGGTTATATTGTTTCTACTTAAGCATTCCACTCTGGTGGAGTCACAAAGAACTCCCTGTAAGATGGAAATTTTAATACCTGTGTGGTGCATTTTAATCAGTTCGGTTTTAAATACTTATAAAGGGGATGGGTAGAAGTTTAGTGTATGAAGACTGCAAATACCAACACAATGCTTTTTCTACTATATATTAGGAAACTTAATTTTATTTTAGATGACATAGAACCATTACTTGTTTGGGACAAAGCAGAGCCCCCAATTTTTAGTGGAAGTCAATGGGAACATGATCTGTCTTTAAAATGATGCCAGGCACACAGCACTCAAAAAATGAAAGCTATTGTTTCCATAATGACTATCACCTTGTGACAACTACCGATTTGGCATGTATTATGTGGATATTTTTAATAATCTTTAAACAGAACATTTTTCAGTGGTTTTGTAATTTGGGAGATTTTCTATTTATAATTACTTATATACAACTTTATAAGAGTTACCTAATGAAAAATATAAAATACATTGTGTTGAAGGTCCAAATAACCTAGATTTGAATTCCACGTTTACCATTAACTGTGCGAGCTTGACTTGGATGGCACTTTCTTTTTTCATCCGAAAATTATTAGTTTAGGGAAAGTTATCTCTGTAAGTTGTGTTTACCCCAAATTCTTTACTATTGTTTATAAAGTGGAGTCAATCTGCGTTTGGAAGCCAAAGCTACCACATAATTCACTCAAACTCTTGTAGGAGATTTTTTTTTTTCTTTTTTCTTCTTGGTTTTAACCATTTACTCTCATTTGTATGAGTGATCCTAGGAGAATCCCTTGTAGTACAGTTACGCATAATCTACCTCAGCAACTTGTGTCTAATGAATCTCCATGTATCATGTTTCATGTTGTGCACTGATCAATAGCTCCCCTCCCTAGGGTTAAAGGAAAGCTGAAATTCAGGAGAAGGAGGAACTACATCTACTCTCACCTCTGTTCCCAAGGCATAGTCTTGAAGAGGTTCTGTACCCCCTCAGAGGAAAAAGTTTCTCTTCCCACCATACAAACTAGTAGAGATCCTGTTTGGTCCCCCGCCCCCACCCCAACTCAGGGAATCATTAGGTTTAATATGCTAGGTGCTTCTCTCTCCTCCAGAAGTATGACACTTGAATTAAGAAATGCAACACTTACCATGCAAAGCATGCAAAATTATGTGAAATATTCAGAAAGATTCTCGGCCTAGGATAAGACTTAACTGTATCCAGATCAATGGTATTTCCCCCTAAGTTTCTTTGCCCTCTTTCCTAGTTGGCTTGCACTATATGGTCAACTAAACACTAAAACCTGTGAGTTAACTCCCATCCTTGTGTCTTCCAGCCATCGAATTAGCAAAGAGTCCAGCCCCATGGAGAGGGCAGAGGGTTTGAGGATACAGGGAGAGATATACAGAAAATCTGAGGAATAAGAATATTCTAGGGGCACCTGGGTGGCTCAGTGAGTTAAAGCCTCTGTCTTCAGCTCAGGTCATGATCCCAGGGTCCTGGGACCGAGCTCTGCATCAGGATCTCTGCTCAGTGAGGAGCCTGCTTCCTCCTCTCTCTCTCTCTCTGCCTGCCCCTCTGCCTATTTGTGATCTGTCAAATGAATAAATAAATAAATCTTAAAAAAAAAAACTCTAGTCACTGGAGAGGTGTTTTATGTGGTAGAATAGGAATAATGTTTTGGTTTTCCAGTAGCCAGAATGATTTATATTCAACAGTTCTTTGTATGCCAAACAAAATTTACATCACTAAAACGGTTTTCCAGATACTCTGATATCATGAGAACATTCACTGTAAATACAGAAACTGGGCCTTCTGGTCCCCCAAAAGGTAGATTTTGCCACTGTGAATACGCACATGAGGATTTTGTGATTATACTCCGGTGAATTATGACTTTAATTTATATCTCTCAGTAGGCTTGGATATAAGTAACCCTGGGACTCTCACAAATTTGTCTTTGGACCTGAAAACCTGAAGATTAGACCCTGGACCATGGTGAATTCAGCAAGATAATTTCACCTTGGAGGTATTTCAACTGTCAGCTCCTCTTGGCAATACTTCTGTCTGAACAGAACCCCCAAATACAAAGTCAGGACTGGCAAGAAAGGAGTTTTATTGTCATTGTTGTCTTGAGTACTTCTCAGTGTACCCAAACCACTGTATTTTCCAGTATCGTTGGAGACCTTTCTAAATTGTTTAGAGGGTTGAGGTATTATTATTATTAAAGTAATGAAATAATACCTCTTTACCAACTCTTTGACAATGCCTTTTCTATTAACAAAACATGCATTATTCTATCTCTGTCTAATTAATATCATGTTTAATAGGTATCTCACTTCATGCTAAGTTCCAACACTCTTTTCAAAAGCAGCAAGCTTAAGAATTTTTACTAATTTAATTGAGAGCAGTCTTAAATTAATTGTATAATTAATCTTGTCAAATTAAGTAACATTTCATACACTACCTTATTAAAGAAACTTGAATATTTTAAATTACCATGCTATTAGGCATTAATAAAGAAGTTCTTCTTCCGTATTGTTCTGCTTTATAACACAAAGAAGGTAATTGCAATATAAATTGCAACATAAAAGCTAATTTCTATAGTACATTAATAATTAGATACACATTATTCCCCATTATATCTTTTTTTAATTCAATGGATGATCTTTTTTTAAAGAAAAATTATCCTCCAAACGCCAGGATTTAACTATTATATTAATGATTGATGTTAAAACTGGACCATGAAACATTTTCGGAGGTGATCTAGTTGAACCTAAAATACACGGGCTCTAAACAGCCAGTGCCTGCTACTTAAAACTTGAACCTTTTAAGCAGTTGGTTACTCTGATATGTGTGAATATACAGCACACCTATTTCTTAGATGTAAGTGAAGAGCTCTGATCTTTCATAAGTCTTTGGGGATTGGAAAACAGCTTTCTCACATCTGAAGCCAGAGGTCTTTTCTTGAGAGACTGTCAGGTATGACCTAAGGCAGTGGTGAGTGGTGGCATGGGCAGGAAGAAAGCAATGCATAAAGATTTGTTATCAATATTTTATGGAAAGACAGAATTTACCCCAAGGTCAAGAACTCCTTAACTTCTGTGAGCACGTACATTTTCATAAATACTGGTTCTAAATTTTAGTTTCTAAGGCAAGTGCCAATGATAACCCCAATGAGCTTTGCTCCAGTCCTACACCATCTTCCCCAGGCATGGAATCTATGCTGACGTAACCCAGAAGCGAGCTTAAACACAATGCTAAGCAGATTTAGATTTAGATTATACCTCCTTTACTCGTGATGTTTAAATATTAACACTGATCACAGGAATTCAAAGGGTTGACAGTCTTTGCCTGGCAAAATCCACAGCTCTTTGTAGGAGTTCAAAAATACTTTGGTAAAATAAATAAACATGGCTAGATAAATAAATCAAATAAATCAAAATACTAAAAAATCCTACTAATGGCAGTAGTCTGGTTAAGCCTAATGAAAATCTTTTTTTTTTCTCCTGTTTTTCTACTCTCACGTGGTAATGTCTGGTATCTGAAAATAGCCAATTGGCTTAAGGTTTTGTTTTATTTTATTTTGTTTTCTTTAGAGAAAAATGAAAGAATATTTGTCAAGTTCCTTTTTTAAGAACAACAGTTTTGGGGCACTAGAAAAAGTGTAAGGTTTTTTTTTACCATGCAACTTAAAACAAATCTGTTATGTGAAAAATGTAAGTTTAATGGGCTAAATCCATTGGATTCTTACTGATGTCAGTTGTTGTTTATCTTGCAATTCTGACTATGGCTGACATTAGTTCTGTTCATCAAATGGTTTTGGCTTTTCTCCTTTGGAGCAAATGGTACGATTTGATTTTTCCACCCCTTTGTGGGTAGGTATGGCCATTTGACTTCCTTTGGCTCACAAAATGTGAGGGAAGTGACTCATGTCACTTCTGGAGGCGTATTTAAAACTCAGTAATGTGATTCATCTCTCTTCCTTTTTCCAACAAATGTACAGAGGGAGAAAGCACTCCTCAGCCTAGGTTCCTGAGTAAAGACAAGTTAGGGCAGAGTTCCAGGAAACCATAGACGGGCACATAGTGTGAATAAGAAACACACATGTGTTCTTCTAAACTACTGAGATTGGGGTTGTTCATTGTAAAACCCTAGTTCAGCATGTTCTGACTGTGTGGCCACATCATTTAACTGTGTAACTGTGAACCATAAATAACTAGAATGTTGGGGAGGTGGGTGGATTCATAAGTATCAGTGGGGAATGGAAAGGTACAAGTGATTTTTTTTAAATGTTAGGAAGACATTGCTACCCTGTTTCAAGTTTGGAACATATCACTAACATTTCTGTAAACCTTCTTGATATTTTAGATTAGGTTTATCTAATTTAAAAAGGTTTGGGTTAAGAATATATATGGAGTGGATCTTTCAAGATATGCTTAATTCTTAATAATAGTGAAAGTATTATATAATTAAGGGTGTTGTGACACAAATATATATGGTTTGTTCTGTTCAATGGTAATTTAATAATATTTTATTGTTTTCAAAAATTATGCTCATTTACTGTAGAAATTTTGGTAGCACAGAAAAGCACAAAGAAGAAGATAAAATTTTTATCTCATTTTGTCAGCCCAAGAGAACCAATGTTAACATTTACTGTACTACTTTTGTCTTTTCTTTCATGTTAAAAGAAATAAGAGTGCATGTTTAGATTAGGGTTGGGAAATATTTTCTTAAATTATAAAAAGCAAAAGGACTCTCTTTCTCTTTTATTTGTCCCCTACAAGGATGTCCACTTTTGAGATAATCTTATTAACCATTCTTATTTTTCCTATGCTTACACACACACACACACACACACACACACACACACACAATATTACTTCTATATCTATTTAATCTATACTCTATATTACTATATTTGTTATATATAAATTTAAACCAAGTTATTTTTTAACAGAAAATGATGCATTCAGAACAACATGCTCTTCGGGCAATATGAAACTCTTGGGCAAAATCATGCTAGTACCTTAAGAGCTATCTCATGTGTTTAAATGGCTGCACATATTTTATAAAGAAAGGTGTTCCTCCAAGTTACATACTTTATCTAAAAATATTTTTCTTGAGTCTTATTTGTTTTTTACCGAATGAGATCATGCTCGCCATGCGGTTCGGAACTTTTTTTTTTACTTAATGACACAGTCTAGACTTGCTTTCATTTCATTACTTATTTTAAAGACATGTACATAAAAGCTTTAGACTGTTCTTAGATCTCTTCCCTCCCCTTCTCTCCATCAATAGATGAGGTAAGTGGGACATTTTCCACAAGTGCCTCCTAACTTTAAAAAGAACGACCACAAGTTGGCGATTTTGATCAGTTCTGCTGAGAGCATCATGTCTCCAGTGTGGTCGCCGGTGCCCTGCAGAGGCAGCCATCCCAGGCGGCAGGCTGTCTCCTCCACCTGAGCTGCCCTGTCAGACACACGCGTGGCTTTGCTTCAGACTTGACTCCATTCTGTCAGCCTGTCACCGCCCTCCTGCCGGGAGGAGAGACGCTGAGAATGTCCACAGTGTCAGGTAAGTCCAGAAATAAGAATTTGTATCCAACAGTGTTTACTCACAAAAGAGTCTCAAAATCCTCCAACTCCCTCATTTTCAACAAGGATTTATTTTAAATGTTTCTGGATATTGTCAGACTTTATTATTTGACACCTTGGCTAATATTATTCTATAGGTATATATAATTTCACTCTTTATAGGAGCTTTTTCCTTTAATTTTATTTTATAAACTAAGTTGCAGTAAAAAAAAAAAAACTTTAAGTGTAAAGTTCAGTGCATTTTTAACATTTTTAACAGGCATATATTTACCACACAGTCAGGTTGCAGAATGGTTCCATCAGTCTCAGTATCCATTTCTGGGTTCCCTTGCTGCTTTCTTCTCACCACATCATCTCCCAGCTCAAAACCTGGGCAACCTCTCACTTCCATTCCTACAGTCTTTTCAAACAAGACATAATAGAAGCATACTACTCGTAACGTTGTGAGCCTGGCTTCTTTCACTCAGCAAATGCTTTTGATACTCAAGATAAACATCTTGAATTGTTCATTCTTTTTATTGAGTAGTTACATTTCACTGTAGTGATGTGCCACAGTTCTTTTTATCCATTCAACCATTGAAGGGCTTTCATTTTCAGTTTGGGAAGTTATGAATGGGGCTGTCATACACACTCCTGTATAGGTTTTGCATGAACATTATTTTTGTTTGTTTAGTGTAAGTGCCTAGGAATAGAATTATTGAGTCCTGTAGTAAATATATATTTAACTTTAGGAGACACTGCCAAACTATTTTTCCCATTTCAGCGTGCCATTTTACATTCTTACCAGCAATGTGTGAGGATTCCCACTGCTTGGTTTCATTATTAGCATTTGGTGTTGCCATTATTATTATTTTTTTAAAATTTTAGCCATTCTCATAGGAGTGCAGTCGTTTTTTTATCATGATTTAACTTCGTATTTTCCTAACAGCCAATGATGTTGACCATCTTGTTGTAGGCTTGATAATGGGCATTTACTGACACCCACAGCTTATATCTTCCTTATGTCTTCTCGGTGTAATGAGTTCAAGTCTTTTGCCCATTTTTTAAAAACTTATTTTTATTTTTTTCTCATAGCATGTTTATTTTATTTATTTTTGGTAGCTTCAAGTTTTCACTTAAATTCTAGTTACTAACATACAGTGTAATATTAGTTTCAGGTGTGTAAATAAGTGATTCATCACTTACATACAACACCCAGTGCTCGTCACAGGTCCCTTCCCTAATCCCTATCACTCATTTACCCCATCCCCTGCCCACCTCCCCTCAGCAACCCTCAGTTTGCTCTCCATAGTTAAGAATCTGTTTTATGGTTTGCCTCTCTCTCTTTTTCCCCCAATATTAATCTGTTTTGTTTCTTAAACTCCACATATGAGTGAAATCATATGGTATTTGTCTTTCCCTGACTTATTTCACTTAGCACAATACTCCCTAGCTCTGCCCACGTTGTTGCAAATTCTTTGGGTTGTTTGTTTCTTATTGAATTTTGAGAGACATTTATATATTTTGGATACAAATCCTTTGTCAGATACATAATTTGTAAATATTTTTCCCAGTTTGTATATTGTTTTTTCATTTTCTCAGTAGTTGCTTCCACACAGCAAACATATTTAATTTTGGTTCATCCCAATTCAACAATTATATTATGGTTTGTGTTTTTGGTGTCATGTCTAAGAATGCTTTGTCTAACTTTAGATCATGATTTTCTCCTATGTTTTCTTCTCAAGACATTACAGTATTAGGCTTTCTGTTGATCTATGATCTATTTTAAGTTAACTTTTGCAGAAAGTATAGGGTTTAAATGGAGGTTTATTGTTTTTCATACCAATTTGCCTACTGATTTTGATGTCCAATGTCCCTATTTAATTTGTATATAAGAGTGTCCTTCTCCATTGAATAACCTTTGCATTTTTGTCAAAAATCAATTGGCCATGTTGGTGTGGGTCTATATCTAGACTATCCATTCTGTTCCATTGATCTATGGGTCTATGCCTTTGCCAATATCCCACTGTCTTATTTGCTTAGCTTTATTGTAAGTCTTAAAAGAGTAATCTGATTCTTCCAACTTTATTTTCCTTTTTCAAGATTGCTTTAGCTATTTTGGTTCTTTCACTTTACTTTACACATAAATTTTAGAAGCAACTTTTCAACATTACAAAAAAAAAAAATCCTACTGGGAATTACATCACATCTGTAGATTAATCTGGGAAGAATGAAGATCTTTACTGTGTTGAGTATTCCAATCCAGTCCATAAAAAAGACCTGCCTCTTCCTTTATTTAGTCTTTTTTGATTGCTCTCATAAGAATTATGTTTTCAGCCTACAGATCCTGTACAAATTTTCTGAGGTTTATACATTGAAATCTTGCATTCATTTAGGAATTATGGTAAATGCTTTTTAAAATATTAATTTCCAATTGTCCATTGCTATTATATTGATATATCATTGATTTTTGTGTTGACCTTGTAGCCTGTGTCTTCACTTAACTAACTTAAATCAACAATCATGATGCCTGCAAATAAGAATATTTTATGTACTGCTGTTCAGTATGGATGCCTTATTTTATTTCTTGTTCTTGCTTTATTGCACTAGATTGGGCTTTAGTTGTAACTTTTACCAGAAGTTATGAGAGTAAACATCTTTGCTGACTCCCAACTTTAAGGGGAAACTATTCAGTCTTTCCCCAGTAAGTATGATGTTAACTGTGGTTTTTGGCAAATGCCCATCATCAGGTTGAGAAGTTCCCTTCTATTTCTGCTTTGCTGAATGTTTGTTTTTATATCATGAATGCATGTTTGGTTTTGTCAAAATTTTTTTTTTCATATCAGTTGATGTGCTCATAGGTTTTGCTTCTTTAGGCTACTAATGTGGTTGATAATGTTGATTGATTTTTCAAACATCAAACCACTCCTGCATTGCTGTAATGAACCCCAATTAGTCATGATGTATAATTTTTTATATGATGCTTAATTCAGCATAATTTTTGTTAATAATTTTTGCATCTGTGTGTATGAGGATATTCGTCTGTAATTTTTTTCTTGTGATGTCTTTTCCTGATTTATCAGTGTAATGTTGCTTTCATGAAATGAATTATTAAATATTTCCACCTTTTCTAGTTTCTTGAAAAGATTATGCAAAATTGGTTTTATTTCTTTGCTAAATATTTGATAGGATTACCAGAAAACCATCTGATTGGCTTTTTAGAAATTTTTAAAACTATGAATTCAATTTCTTTGATATTTATAATACCATTCAAGTTATCTCTTTCAACTTAGGTAAGTTTTGGTAGTTAGTGATTTTCAAGGATTTGGTCCATTTTACCTAAATTTGTGACTCAAGTACACATATTTCTTTGCAGTATTCTCTTAGTATAATTTTAATGACTTCATAATTAGTGATATCCTTTCTTTTATTCCTGATTTTGGTAACTCGTCTCTTCTCTCTTTTATTCTTTGTCAGTATTGTTAAATTTTATCGGTCTTTTCAAATAACCAACTCATACATTTTATTGATTTTCCCAATTGGTTTTGCATTTCCTTTTCATTTATTTCTGTTCTAATCTTTATTATTTCTTTCCCCCATTTGCTTTGGGTTTATTTGCTTTTATTTTTCTATTTTTTTCAACGGTACTTTATATTGATTTATGACTTTTTCTTTCCTACTATAAGCATTTAATGCTATGAATTTCCCTCTAAGCACTGATTTTTAACCCCAACACACACATTTTAATATGTTGTCTGGATAGTGACTCTCTGTCTTCATTGATGGACAAGTAACCTCTCTCCAACAGCCCATAATGAACCAAGGCCTGCCAATAAACAATGAGTTTGAAAGCAGATCTTCCAACCACAATTGAACACACAAAATATTTTCTCTTTTGTTGTTGGAATTTTTTCACTTTCTCAAAATTTTAATTTCAGTATAGTTAACTTACAGTGTTATATTAGTGTCAAGTGTATAACATAGTTGTGAAATTCCATACATCACCCAGTGCTCATCATGACAAGTGCACTCCTTAATCCTCATCACCTATTTCACCCAACCTTCTACCCACCTCACCTCTGGTAAGCATCAGCTTGATCTCAACAATTCAAAGTCTGTTCATGACTTTCTCTGACATTTTTAAAAATTTTGCTTCTTTTATTTTGTTTCTTAAATTCCACATAAGAGTGACATTTATAGAAGATTTCACCCAGCAAAAAAAGAACATACATTTTTCTCAAATGCACTTAGAACATTCACCAAGATAGACCATATCATAGGAGGGAAAGCCATTTTAACATGTGAAATAATCAAAATCATATAAGTAGCTTATTAGATCTTAATGAAAACCTAAAAGTTAATAACAAAGACGATAACAGGAAATCTCTAAGCATTTGTAAATTAAAAACAGACCTCTAAATCATCCATAGGTTAAGTAGAAAGTTACCTTCTTGTTACTGACTTCTCATATGTTGAGAGTTAACAGGGTTTCCATCACTATAACAGAGGCCATGTGGCCAATTTTCAGACATATTTTAAATGAAGTTCAAGTGTTGGGTAGAGAATATATGTCCATATTCTCATCAGTTAAGGCTAAGACTCACTTTAAGGAACTTTAAAGTATATTAAATTAACTCCATTCTTTTTTCCTAATGATTTCCTCTGGAGCGAAATAGTATAAATAAATGTCATTTAATTTTCTAGAATTAAGTTTGTCTGATCCTTGTAATGGGTACCTTCACACACTTTTGTATCTCATAACGATGCCTATAATAAGCATGGAAAGAACCCAACATGCCTTTTGAAACACAAAATTTAAAAAAAAAACTCAAAATAAAATTTCTAGTGTGGTTTCAAGCACCTTTTAATAATCCATTTAATTAAAAATTGGTGAAACAGTAAATCGATATTAACCTAAGTGTCCTTCTTCAGCTACTGTGTTAAATAAAATAGCGTTTATAGAATTACATCTCAGAATTAAGACTTCATGATTGTTGATGATTTTGTTTTGTGTATGAAAGACAAACTCTTTTTTTGTCTAAATATTAAACTGCTTCTCAGAATCTTCTTTTTTCTCTTCTGGTCTCAACAGTGAAAGCCTTTTCAGTAATGTCTTTAAAACTTACCACTGGGCTTCTGAAGTCAATACATACTTGTCGTATAAAAGAGACATTAGGGGCGCCTGGGTGGCTCAGTGGGTTAAAGCCTCTGCCTTCAGCTCAGGTCATGATCTCAGGGTTCTGGGATTGAGCCCCGCATCGGGCTCTCTGCTCAGTGGGGAGCCTGCTTCCTCCTCTCTCTCTGCCTGCCTCTCTGCCTACTTGTGATCTCTGTCTGTCAAATAAATAAATAAAACCTTAAAAAAAAAGAGAGAGACATTAAAAGCCTACTCATGGAATATAGTATTCTTATCCAGTGATACATGTCACTTGTGCTGGGATTTCTCCTACCTAGTTTTCTGAAAAGAAGGCAGCTCACAGTGGTCAGAAATTTCGTTGTCTTTAAAAAACTGCCAACTACAGTTAACTGTGTTCATTTTATGTATTTCCATTATAAACAGATAGTTTCATGGCTTCTAAATGTTACAGTTCAGTGAAGATCACTCACTCATTTCTTGTACTTGACAAATCACCAGCAATTAAGGAGAGATCCAATCTGCCTGTCATTAGACATCACAGAATAAACATACTTCAAAACCCAGGACAGGAAGGAAGAGCAAAATTATGCTTGGCTAGGAACAGATCCAAGTGATATCTTACCATGACAGAGCTGCTCCTTAATTTGAGCATCTACTACCAATAATAAAAACACCATATGGGACTCTATCTCAAAACCGGATAGAAGATTTGGGGCTCTTTTGATACTGGGCATCATTATTTTTGTTGCTGTTATATGTGCTTGTATTTATAATGGACGAACAATAACTCACATATATGTGTATGAGATTTTAATAGACTTCAAGAAGTGCAGATAAGATTATCTCCACAGGTTTTTCTTCCTCTAGCAAATAATCTTTAGACTCAGATGGACCAAAAGGAGACGTTCTATTACCATTTTTCTTTGCCTAAGAAGCTAACAAAGAAAATGTGAAATGAGTTTATATAAGTTCGGATATTCTGGCAGATTTATTAAAGACCATTAAGAAATATTTAAAAAAACAACCAACACACCTCATGGAATGAATATCTCTGATTTCCATACTCTTATAAAGGGAGTTTTGTTTTATTTTGTTTTAGATTTTATTTATTTGAGAGACAGTGAGAAAGAGAGAGCATGAGCAGGGGAGAGAAGCAGAGGTAGAGGGAGAAACAGACTTCCTGCAGAGCAGGGAGCCCCATGCAGGGCTCAATCCCAAGACCCTGGGATAATGACCTGAGCTGAAGGTAGACACTCAACCAACGAAGCCACCCAGGCACCCCATGAGGGGAGTTTTGAGGTTACATATGTTAGCTGAAAAAGTAGATTGGAGTAAAATTGGAAGCTGTGTTTCACAAATATTTTGAAAGAATTGCAGACCTGTATTCTTAGCATTTCCCTACATGGTTGGTATTAGGGAGCTCAGTTGAAACAACAGAGTACTTCAAGTTTCTGGGCTCAGTTTTCTCTGAAATCTTCTGGCAAAGGAATGGCACCACTGTTAGAAATGTAACAACTGCATAATTATATCTCATGAGTTCCCATAGAAGCCAGCTTTTGGCAGCAAATGTGATTTGACCACATGACTAGTGCTACACTACTATTTGGGCTGGGATTAAAAACTATAAGAATACATAGGGATGACTCTGTATGGAAATGTTGGTAGTGGAAGGAGAAAATTGCAAGGTATGTGATAATGTCATGGACTTTTTACTTTTCTTATCATTTCCACAGATTTGATTAGTAATAATAAATTACATATCTAAAGGAATTTATAGTTCCTCATACAGTACCTAATTTGATAGTCATAATTCTGTAAGAGCAGGTATTATTATTATAATTTTATGGATGAGGTGAAACAGAGCAATTGAAAAAACTAGTAGGGCTAGAATGGAATTTATAGATCATTATGTAGTTATCAATTTTTCCCCTTTTCTCTTTTTTTTTAATTGGCCAAGAAATATTTTTTTTCCTAATCACAGTGTTCATGTAGAAACTCATCTTACAAAAAAGATTAAAGTGCTATTTTATGTACTTTTAAGTTCAAATTTATAACATTTTCTGTTTGTAAAATCAATTTGAGAACAATGAGACTGACAAATCCAAACTTTGAAATTGGTTATTAAAGTCAGTAGTGACATTTATATTATATTATTATATATTATTAAATATTACATTTTCCACAAAATCCTCCTTTACTTATGGATAAATTTTCTTTTTATCCTATTTCCTGTTTATTTCTGTATTACTTCTTTTTGTTTCACTGTACTAAAAGTAGTTGTTATTCATCTCAATTAGTTGTAACTGGTTAACATTATTTTCCTTTTAAAGAGACAGCCTTGTGATTTCACAGTATCCTTAAATTAAAGTGACTCCAAAATCTAAAATATGAGCAATTTAAAAACTTTACTTCAAAGTTGAATCACTAAAAATTTCTAACTGCTACTTAGATAACATGTAGTAATATTTAATATATTACTTAATATATTACTTACTTAAATATAAAAATATAAATATAAATATAAATAAAACATAAAATATATAAAATAATATTTAGTAATATTTAATATTACTAAATTACTTAACTATAAAAATCAGACAGAAAATATCCCAAACTTACAGCACAGTTTGTAATCATAATAATGTGATATTTTCTTGAAACAGTAAGTTATCAGTTGCTCACTATCACACAAGACACTATAGTTTTAAAAGTTTTATCATGATCAAGTTACTATAAGATTATGAAATAAATAGATACCACTCAAGCCTCGCTTGGCAATTTAAAATACGTGCTGGAGCTGCTAGTAAAAAGTGGTCAGTTTAGCACATGTCTTTGCATTACTCCTTCACAGAATTCCACTAAAGTAATAAGTAGAGAATTTTTTAACAAGAATAAACTCTCAAGGACAAAGGACATGGGTGAGGAGACACGTTATTAAGAGATATCACTAAATTTTGAAAATATACTGAAGATTAGTAACTGATATAGCAGAAGAAAATACATGAAACTCAACATTTCTGCGTAGAAAACATCAGGACGACCTACCCCACAGAGTCACCAAAAGGCTCTGGTGTAGGAAGAACTGGGTGAACTGGAAAGGGGCAAGAACCTCAAGGTTGAATCTGGAGGGACTGACTGGACATTGATGTAAGGAGTGGTTAGATACGCAGATATCTCTCCACTTCCACACAAACAGTTACAAACATGCCCTGAACACTGCAGCAGACTGTAACTTTATGTTCTGGAAAAACTGATCTAGTGAGATCCTGGATTTGAGTATATCAGTCCAGTGATGGTCCGGGTTTTCAATGGTAACCAGGATTCTTCCTTGGAAAAACTGAGTTGTCCCACAGTAGACCCACAAAAATTGATATTTACAGGACTCCATGAAACTGCCAGCCTATGTTTTTCTCACTCTAAAACACAGCTCACTGTTAACAAGCTCTGTCCATGTTAACAGACATTCCCAATTATTCTTCCCCCAGACCCAAGTATTTTATTCTCTTTAGTGCAATTGTAAATAGATTGCTTTCCTGACTTCTCTTTCTGCTGCCTCAGTAGATTTCTGTATCTTATGACTTTACTGAATTCATTTATCCATTCTAGTAGTTTTTTTGTTTTGTTTTGTTTTGTTTTATTTTTTGGTGAAGTCCTTAGGGTTTTCTGTATGTAGACATCGTGTCATCAGCAAATAGTGAAAGTTTTACTCCTTCCCTGCCAATTTGGATGTCTTTTATTTATTTTTCTTGCCTAATTGCTATGGCTAGGACTTCAAGTACTATATTGAATACAAGTGATGAGAGTGAACATTCTTGTCTTGTTCTTCATCTTAGAAGAGAAACTCTCAGTTTTTTCATCATGATGTTAGTACAGGCTTCAGCTATCTTCTTATCACCTACTCTTTGATATAAATGGCAGCCAAGATCATCATAGGTTATAGAAAAGGCTTCAACTTGAAAGAGACCAAAATAAGCAAACACTGTAAAAGGGACCCAAGAAATAGACAATCAAGGGAGTAGAAGAAAATTTCAAATACACTCAGTAATACTGAAGTAGAAAAAGGCCATATTCATTGAGAAAAAAGCTGATAAAAGGAATGTTCAGAGAAAAAGTAATAGTCATCCAACAGAAATATATTGGGAAATAATTCTTCTTGGTATATAGAAAAGTAGGAAAATTTTTAAAAAATAATTGTTAGCTCCAGTAGGGTAATAAGAAGGAAGAGGAAGAGGAGAAAGAAGATGAGAATAAAGTATATTGAAATAGAGAATCATGGGGTGCCTGGGTGGCTCAGCGGGTTAAAGCCTCTGCCTTTGGCTCGGGTCATGATCCCAGGGTCCTGGGATCGAGCCCTGCATCCGGCCCTCTGCTCCACGGGAAGCCTGCTTCCTCCTCTCTCTCTCTGCCTGCCTCTCTGCCTGCTTGTGAGCTCTGTCTGTCAAATAAATAAATAAAATCTTTTTTTTTTTTTTTTTTTTTTTAAAGAGAAAGAATCGGGAAAAAGAGAACAAGTAGTAATAGCTACACAGGAACAGGAAGCAGTATGCTACTTGGCTCAACAGGAAATAATGTTTCAAAGTCAAAACAAATTAAATCTTTAACAATGTTTCTACCAAAAATGGTGATGGAACTTTTCAGATGAAGAATGTAGGGAAGCGGAGAGAGGATTTTTTTCCCATTTTTTGTAAAACAAAAAGTCAATAGTAATAATTATGAAATAATTATGAAACAGAAACAATATTAGAAACATGCTTTTAGTGAGTGGAATTTAAGATTGGGAAGGATGAGACAGAGCTTACTCAATATTTGTTAGAAGATTTTAGTGCTATCTGTGTTCTTTCTGTCTTCCTTTTTAAACTATAAGTGCATGTTGCTTTGATACACACATAAACAGGTAAACTTCCAAATGTAAGGTCCAATCTGGGACTGTAGATGAAGGCAAAAAATGAATGAATCTGGGACATTTATGTGCTTATAGAGATTGCAAAATAAAATATTTGAAAAGAAAATATTTGGGAAGTATAGAAAGTAGAGTTACTGGAACTGATGATCTGAATCTGGTGCAACTGAAATCTTTGTGGTTCTAAAACAGCCTCCTTTTGTCTAATTTGCCAGGCTGGTGGTGGTTCAGCTGCTTACCTACTGGGATGGAGGATTCCAGAACGTTCCATAGCCCACTGTCATGCTTACAAACTTACAAATATCATGACAACTCTACATTAAAGCCACATGTTAAGCAAACGTCCTGGTTCTAGTGTGTCATCTGCAGGGAAACAGTTTGCCCTTGACATGAACCAAGAATCTTCCAAGTATTGACTCTGTGGACTCAAACATAAAATATGACCATAGACTCTGTTTAACTTTACTATAAAGGAGAATGTGTTAATAGATGTTATATTACAACTGATGAATTTGTCCAATTAGCTAGTGAGAAATCAGAACTCTGAGGGAACAAGGTAAAGAATTTCTAAACATTGATATCGGGGCTTGGGGCAACCCTGATCAGTTAAGTAGGAGACTGGATTAATCACAGGAAGAAAGAAGACATCGGGCATTGGAGAGGAATGTGATGACTACAAAGCAAGAAGGAAGGGAGCCCAAAACATGAAGTAGAAACAGGTCGAATGGAAGACAATCTTCAACTAAATTCTGATTTCTACTAAAACTTGCACTCAGCAGCTGATTCAAAACTAATTTTTATGTCTTATTTTCATATTAAATAAGCAAGTTAAGTATAGTGTTGCAAACTTCAAAATGTGCCCAGGATGTTTGTCAAATAGCAGATACAAACACCGTGAGGGGCAAGATGCTGCTCCAGGGTCGTCTTCTGAAGCCTTATCCATCATTAGGCGTTTCCTGAATTTAAATAAATTGTGTCATTCCCAGTAACAAATTGAACATTTTCCTTGAGAGGGGGAGAAGATGCACTAATAATGAGCTATAATTTCTCAAGAAAATTCATTTAAACATTTTGTTGAGAAAACAACCCATGGGTAAATAATAGAAAAGAATACGAGGGATTTAAAGTGAGGCCAAAAGTTATAAATTATTAAAAATCTATTCTTGATTTTATAAGAGACAGCACAAAGCTAACTAAAGTGTTCAAATTGCTCAGATATTCTACATTTTTGCATGTAGACAAAACCGATATGCATTTCCAGAACCCAAGGTTGGATGTCATAATCAAAAGTACTGCACCCAGAGTCAGGAGCCCTGCTCTCCAGGAAGCCAGCTCTCCACAACCACGGGCATGTCCCTTGGACCAGACATGGACACTCTCAGCTCGAAAATGTGCTTGTCTTCTGGTGGCAGAAAAGGAAAATGGCTGGACCGTGAAAGAAAATCTATACTCTCTAGTTACCAAAAAATATTCGATGAATATGATTTCATTCCATGACTTGTCCTTCAAATATTTGGGGTTATTTAAATGCAAAATGAATATTTTATTATAATTGGTACAATTAGTAATTTAAAATTTTTGGAACCTCCACCTTTTGAGAAATTAATGAAATATTTCCACTGTTTCTGATTCTGGAGGGGCAAGGCCATATTGTTATTTCCCCCAGAAGTGAAGATTTTTAGCTCACAAAGAAAGCCATTACAGAACATTTGTTTGGTTACGTGTACCCACTCTACAGTCCAGATGACTAACTTGATCCATTGCTTCTGAATTATACTTTTGGAAATGTTGTACACTTTTGAATGCATATGGATCTGTCTTGTGTCCCTATCCTACTTTAGCTTTGGGATAACAGCGATAGTAGGAGAGATTATACCTCTGAAATACTCAAACACTTGTTTAGCAATAAATTAAGTCAAAGATACATTGGTTAAATTCAGATGCTACGTCATCTACAAAGATTTAGTATTATTGAACAGTATTGAGACTTAGCAAATTTGAAGAAGAAACCTAAGTTGCTCAACAGCATCAACTAGGTGCTTTTTCCACTGGGTTATTCTTGTAACCCAGTGGAATGACAGTTTAAAAAGTGAACATCAGTTCCATTTCCTACTGTTGTTTGTCATGTTGTTGTATTCCAAAGTTATCTGGGGCCAAGGGAGCTCTGTCAACTAAAAAAGCCTGGGAGGTTGCATGCCAGGGACAACATGTGGGCACACTGTGTTCAGTAGCAATAGATTGTACCTTTGATACCAATGAGTTTCTCATACTTTAGGAGTACATTCACAATGTCATTACTACCATATTTCATCAAACCTAAGAAATCACTGGACATACAACATTGTGTAAGTTTAAAGCATACAATGTGTTGATTTGATGCACTTATATGGTATGGAGATCAGAGCTGTCAAAATGTTGAAGGAAAAGCCTCTTCAAATTGGTAAACTCCAGTATTTGAAAAACAATGCTGGCCTGTGTCTCTACTCACCATGGGTCATGTCAGCGGTCTTCTTCAAAAATAAAAATAAATACCAATACATGTTGTTTTTTTTAGTTGTAAATTCCTTGGGATTACGCCTGTGAATGACTTTAGCAATGGCTCAAGATACCATTTTAAGATTTCTCTACTGTGACAAATTTCATTTCAGTTTGAAAATGCCTAGTGATTGCACAATACTATTTGCATGGTGCCCCTTTTAGCTTTTAGGTCACTTATATTTTGTCAATCAGTCCCACAGTGTTATTTATTTATCTATCATTTAATGACCATGCAGCGGAGAATAATTTCTCTAGCCTAGCATGGTAATTTGTACTATAATTTCACCCCTGCTGCTGTAAACTTGAATTCGGCCACAGCTATGATTGCTAAAATTAAGATTTCTAGGTCACTTTTCAGCCTCTGTGGTTCCTGTCTTTCATCATTTCATCCCACGCCATCTTCTCCAGTTGAAGTATGGTTCATCAAACATATGAGCAATGAATAAAAAAAAAAATGTACCATTTGTTTCTTTCAAAGTGTTGTATGTACTTGGCAGAGCAGATAACATTTAAGTACGTATGTGAACTTGAATTTTATGGTGCAGCCCTATGTTCCCTGAGGTTAAATTCAGGGGAATGTGAAAGGAAATATTTTTAGAAACACAGTCAGTTTACTTCCCAGAAATTTTCACATTAGGAAAAACCAAATGGATAAAGAGAAAGGAATCAATCTTCCTAACTGGGAAAAATAAGTGCATTCCCAGAGCAAATGGACATTGTCTGGGGCAGGATGTCTCAATGTCGTTTCAGTGGTAAAGTCTTATGAAAAGAGATTTTTTTTCCTGTTTTCTATTTCTGTACAGGAAATAGTCTTTGAATTGTGCCAAATTATCTAGAATATGGGTACTGGTTGGACAAGCAGTAGAGTCTTCTCAAAGCCATTCTAATTAATATTTGAGGGTCTATGAGTTGCAATATGAATTTGTAAAGAACTCTCCATTAAGATGCGAGCAAAATTCCTGAAATACCAAAGACTTGTCCTGTATTTTTCTAGACTCATTCATTTTCAGTTGTTATTTAGCGCAAACTCTGCAAGTTCCCTTTGTCTCAAATTCTTCAATATTTTCAGTGATAGGCCCTGGCTACTTATTTCTCTTATTTATGGGGTTTTCTCTTTTGGGTCTAGTCTCTAACTATTTCCACCAGTATGGATTTTAACTGGCTGGAATAACTTTATCTTAAATCACTGTCATTTCTCAAAGAGACAGGAATCTCATCTGCAAAACAATTGAAAATAAGGGGATCTCCTTCTTAAAAACTACAGTTGTCATTTTTATGAACTCCTTTGCTATAGGCACACATAGAGTGGAATGGATCAAGGCTTTGGGTGCTTCTGATGTCAAACACAGAGACTTGGACAACAAAACCCTGCAGTGTTGCCTTCTTGTAAATTGCAGATGTTGGGTATCTTAATAGCTATCACATGACTTAGAGACAACCCATGCAGAATAGAGGCTATCCAGTAGAATGAGCTGAGTTAGAAATGCAGCTTCGACACGTTCTGAATGTGACTTTGGACAATCTATCACATTTCCTAAGATCGGTTTTCTTATTTGAAATATGGGATAAGGTACGCCTGGGTGGCTCAGTGGGTTAAGCCTCTGCCTTCGGCTCAGGTCATGATCTCAGGGTCCTGGGATCGAGTCCCACATTGGGCTCTCTGCTCGGCAGGGAGCCTGCTTCCCCTCTCTGTCTGCCTGCTTGTGATCTCTCTCTCTGTCAAACAAATAAATAAATAAATAAATAAAATCTAAAAAAAAAAAAAAGAAAAGAAGAAAAGAAATATGGGATAAATAATACCTGTCTCTTAAATATATCATAAGGAGTAAGTTCTTTATGTATGAAACTCCATTTTCCTGAACTGTACATAGTCAGTCTACAATAAAGATTGGTTTCCTTCTTTTCTGTGAGAAAAAGTGCTTAATAAATTATAAAAACTTTATGTAACTACAAGATGTTTTTATTAGTATTGTGTTGCTTCAGAATTCAGATTTTTTTTTTACAAAAAAGTTTTAGAAAGAGAAGAGAAATTGAGTTGTCTTACAATTTGTGGCATAATATAAGTACACAATAAAAGTCATCTTTCTCACCATTTTCCAAACTTTTTGGCACTTATTAGCAAAGATAAGGCATGTCAAACAAAGGATTTTCCTACATCAAAGAAATTTTTCTTTCTTTGTTTTGTCTTTCTTTTCTAACATCAAAAATACCCTTTTGAAGGGTCATAAATATGGTAGCAAAGAAATACCAAATCTAAACCCCCCCTCCGACCTTAGACAAAAATCAAGATGTATGCATCTGAAATACAGAGAAAAAATTTGAAAAGGTGCTGTGATCCACCCAGTGGTATCGTTAGCCCCATGTGTACACTTCTTGAAGAGGACAGGCTCTTGTATGTTTGCAGATACTGGTGGTGTTTTCAATTTCCATCCTTACAGGAATCAAGATAAGTTTACTGTGATTACCTTATACTCAATCAATGAATGGTATCTGTACTTTCTAGGTAATTTTCCTGGCTCTGTCATCACTATTAAAATTGCAAATCTAGGATTCACAACCCATATTAATCCTTTCCTGAATCATTTTAAATTAATTATTTGTAGATCTAGAAAAAATGTAGGTTTTCTACATAGGTACATCTCTTTCTATTTTCTGCATTAATGTTCAAAACATATTTTAATTTATTCCATTGGCCCACTGAATGGCTATTTAGAAATGGTAATAGTATTTTGGAAGAAGATAACGCAGGTAGCATTTCCTTTACATTGTATCTCCCTTTTCCACATAAAACCCTTGTAGCTTCAGCCACTTACTTTTGGGTGCAGGATTAGGCTTCATTCTCATTATGCAAAATTACAGATTTTTAAAACTGATTTAAATTTAGAAAGTTAGACCAGGTATTTTTTCATGAAATATGGTCACTAATACATGGCCATGACAGATAGAAATTTTTATCTATATAAAGTACATAAATACTTATTCTAACATATACTTGTAAGTCACAAAGAAAAGAAAAGAAAATTCACTGCCAAGGTACATCTTTTGTAAGTTATTTTGCTCTGCATGATTTTAGTAACACAGTGGGTAACGTCACATAAATTTTAGCACTAGCAAAGGTAGGTTAGGATCATATAGAACTAAAAAATATAAGAAATCAGAATGTATTATCACTAACTCTGACATATTGTTGCTTATTAGAACTTCTATGAGGTGCGCCCACTATTGATTCAAGAAATCTAAGTTGTCATATTAAAATTCCACTCAAAGAAACTTAAGGAAACAGTGGAAATGTTTAGAGAAGATTTTCCCTATTAAAGAGTCTTCATAAATCTCACAGATTTTGCAGAAGATAAAACATGAACTGGAAAAATCTTGAAAATATATAAAGCCTTTGGGTATAACAATCATATCTCTCAACTAATTGATGTATTTTAGTATATTATATCCCATGCTTTCCACAAAATAAAACATGAGATTTAAAAAGTATTTTCATTGTATCTGAGATATGTGTCAGGTTTAAAAAAAAATTTTATTAGTAAACGTATGAGCCATGAAGCATGATATGAAGACAAACACCCATGAACTTACCACCTAACCTAAGAAATACGACCTCCCAATGCTTGTTGGCCTTCACGGGCCCCCTTCCTCCACCCACTCCCTTGCCTCTTTCTCAGAGGTAAACTGCTGAACTGGATTTTGGTCAATTATCATTTTTCTGCTTTGCTTTAAAATTTCCCTACATATATTTATAAACCCTTGCCAGTATATTGTTCAGCTTGTTTTTGAATTTAACAAAAATATATGTGTTCTCAGCATATTTTTCCACTCCACATTATGTCTCTAAAATTTATTGAGGTCAATTAATATGGCTATAGTTCACTAGTTTTTAACTCATGTATGGTATTTCATTAAATGTTTATATCACAATTTATTTATCTATCCTTCCATTAATGAGCATTTAGTTACTACACTTTTTTTCTTATCACAAACCATGCTGCTATAAAGCATATTAAAATTATATATCGATGCAGGCATGTAAGCATTTTTCTAGGGTTCTTACCTAGGAGTGGATCTGCTACATCATACCACAGAGTGTTTAGTTTGAATTCCACGAAGTCCAGATCTTGAGATGAGGATTTGGATGCTTGAGTTCATTTGAGTTGTTATTCTAGGAAGCACAGGAGGGGAGGAGGGGAATGAGGCAGGGAAAGAAGGAATGTCTGTAAGTGGTGTATTGACAAGTGGTCACTGCTGCGGGCCACTGGAATACAATTCTCCTGGGGACCTTCAAGAGACTGTGAAGCTTACCTCAGAATTGTCCTATCAGGGGCCTCTGGGTGGCTCAGTGGGTTAAAGCCTCTGCCTTCGGCTCAGGTCATGATCCCGGGGTCCTGGGATCTAGCCCCGCATCGGGCTCTCTGCTCAAGAGGGAGCCTGCTTCCTCCTCTCTCTCTGCCTGCCTCTCTGCCTACTTGTAATCTCTGTCTGTCAAATAAATAAATTAAAAAAAAAAAAAGAATTGTCCTATCAAGGGATAATAAAGCTGGGTTATTTACCCACCATTCCCTGTCCCTCTTTGCTCGGAGTTGGTCTGGGGGGTAATGAACACCTTGGCATTTCCAGCTTGATTGGGGCATAGGCTGAGCAAGCTCTTGGCCGTTGCTTTAAAAGCCATCGTCATGGATGAAGCATGTTTACCTGAGCTGCAGCTCACTTCCAGGGTTGGCTGTGGGGGTAATGAGAGAGCCCTGACAGTCTGGACCACGTGATGTATATACAACTTTAACCTGGTGTAACAATAATAAAGCAGTTGTACCAGTATCAGTCCTACCAACAGGGGATTAGGTTTTCCCTTGCCCAACATCTCATTGCATTGTCAGAGTTTTAAACTTCTGCCAATCTAGTGGGTATTACATGGTATTTTTTAAAAGACTATGTTTCTTTGATTGTTAATGAGATAGAGCATTCTTATATAAACTAATTAAATGTTTCTATTTTCTCTCCTCAAAATGCTTTGTATGACCTTTATTCATTTTAAACATATGCATCTATCATCTATCTAATAACTTAAAGAAATTTTTTATTTTGGATACTAAGTTTGACAGTTATATAGGTGTAAAAAAGTTCTTAACTTCGACAAAATTGAATTTACAAATCTTTTCTCCTATGGATAATGTTTTTTACATTTTGTTAAACAAATCCCTTCAAGAGCACAAAAGTACTGGGGTTCCTGGGTGGCTCAGTTAGTTAAGTATCTGCCTTCAGCTCAGATCATGATCTCAGGGTTCTGGGATCAAGCAGTGCATCAGGCTCCCTGCTAGACCAGGAGTCTGCTTCTCCCTCTCCTTCTGCCAGTCCCCCCTCCCCTCCTTGTGCTCTCTCTCTCTTACGCTCTCTGTCTCTCTTGCTCAAATAAATAAATAAAATCTTTTTTTAAAAAGAATACAAAGATATACAAAGATACATTCCTGTATTTTATTTTAAATTTTTATACGTTTTGTTTTTTTTTATATATAGATATTTAATCTTCCTGGAATTCAACTCTGTGCATGTTGTAAAGAAAGATCAAGTTGTGTTTGTCTTCATATGAATAATTAATTTCCCCACTACCATTTATGGAAAGATCTATCCTTTCCCACTCATCTGTAATACCACTGATCTGTAATACCACTTCTATACTAAGTTTCCTTACATATGTGGTTCTGTTTTCCCTGTGTAAATATCTCATTATTTTCATTACCAAAAATTCATATAATGTTTTGATATCTGGTTACCTTTTTCTTCTTAAATAATGTTTTTGCTATTATTGATCCTTTTGCTTCTCTCTATAAGCTTTAGATCTGCTTTTGAGGCATAAAACTCTCATTGGGATTTTGACTGCAATTACATTAACTATAGATCTCAACTAAGGGCAACTGACATCTTGATGATTCTGAATTCCTCAATAATGGAACAAAGATTATTTCCATTTCTTCATGTCTTATCATCTTTGAGTAAAATTTTATAATGTTTGCCTGTGTGGCTCAGTGGGTTGAGTCGCTGCCTTCGGCTCAGGTCATGATCCCAGGGTCCTGGGATCGAGCCCTGCATGGGGCTCTCTGCTCAGCAGGGAGCCTGCTCCCCTGTCTCTCTCTGCCTGCCTCTCTGCCTACTTGTGATCTCTCTGTCAAATAAATAAATAAATATCATAATAAATAAATAAATAAATAAATACCTTCTGTCAAGAAGTTTCCTATCTATCCCAGTTTTCTGGAAGACTTTCATCATGAAAGGATGTTAATTTTGGGGGCACCTGGGTGGCTCAGTGGGTTAAAGCTTTTGCCTTTGGCTCAGGTCATGATCCCAGGGTCCTGGGATCAAGCCCTGCACCTGGCTCTCTGCTCAGCAGGGAGCCTGCTCCCCTCCTGTCTCTCTGCCTACTTGTGATCTCTGTCAAGTAAATAAATAAAATCTTAAAAAAAAAAAAAAGAAAGGATGTTAATTTTTACCTAATGTCCTTTGTGCATTTAAAGTGATAATTATACAAGTTTTCTCGTGTATTCATTAATGTGGTCTTCCAGTGTGGAACAATCCTTAAGTTATTGTGATAACCACATATGACTTATTCATGATAGTCTACTTTCCTGGGTAGTAAACTTACAGTAATGACTTTGTCCTTACACAGTTACATTCCAGTATGAGTCAGGAAGAGAAAATGGTAAACAAATGAGCATCTAGTGTATTATGCAATATTGGGCACTGGTATTTAGTAAAAAGACATGCTTATTAATCACTCTGCCAGAAAAACAAGAAGATATCAGTAAACCAACTGAGATTACAAAAAACAAAACAAAACAAAACAAAAAAAAACCTTGCCCATGTATTTCAACATGAAATTATGCAAGAAATCATTGTGCAGGACATGCCTGACCTCAGAAACCATGACAAGTGTGGACAACCATAAAGAACATAGAGAAACAACACTGCAAAAGTATACCAGCTACGGAACCAAGAGTAGGAAGGATTGCCAGTTATGTACTATCAAGTGGTAGCCAAACTGAATTAGAATTCCTCAAGTTATGTTCTGGCTTCATGCTTCTTAAAGGCATTCTTTGGACTTTTATCTTTATAGTTGACAGTATACGTAGTATTAAAAAAATTTTGTTACATTGATTTCATGATATCACTGTGGAAAACAAACAAACAAACCAAATGAGACAGTTGAATGCGGGGGCACACACGTGGCAGCAAACTGAGGAACTTTCCAGACGGCAATGCAACATACAGCAGTGGAAATGAGAAGGACAGGATGGCTAAAACGTGTTTGGCTGGGAAGAGACACGGGACAACCATGCGAACCCAAAGAGAATTCTATTCACAGCTGCCCATTGCCTCAAAAGCAAGTGAATCTCACAGTGTCTTAGGTGGGAGGGACTCCGGCCTCAGGGAACACGGAGATGACTCCGAGGTTCAGCAGGGAGGGTGGAAGACAGGTTTTGTCTGGAGGTTCGTTGGGACTTGACTGGAGTTGTTGGGACAGGCCGCTTTGGGAAAACAGACAGCAAGGCTGAACCAAGTGTCCGGTCACCGCCGTGAGTCTGGGCTCCCAGAGCATGTGAGAGACACTCTGGTAGGTTCTTGTGGCTGGGAATTAGAAGAAACACATTGGATAGACGTGCCTGGAGTCTCTGGGACTGGAGCAAACTGTGTCAGCCTCAGAGAGAAGGCGAATCAGCACTGAGCCAAGGAAGGGCTCCACGTGGAGCAGAGACACAGGAGGAAAAGTGGCTTGAACCCTCCTGAAACCCCTGACAGTGTTTCACTGGCTGCAGCCAGACCAAACTGGGTTTAAATTCTGCCTTTGCTTTCAATATGGTTTGCCCTTTGATGAATTACTTAACCTTCGTTAGCCCCAATCTCCTGAACTGTACCGTCCTACCCTCTCAGGTTGTTTGGAGAGTATATTGTGCAGTAATTTACATCAGGGGCTTACCTGCTCACCCTAATTCCCAGCCAAAACAGAATAATTTAAAAAAATCAACAATAAGTGGTAACATATGTTCATTTCAGATGCTGGAGGAAGGAGGAGAAGGTGCTTTTCCAGGCACACCATGGGTGGGCAGGAATCTATAAAAGAGGTGGGGAGAGGGCATGGTGCTTTGAGGAAGGGATTTCTGGGTCTGGGATACAAGGTAAGCCATGTGGAACACTGAGCCAAACCAACCATTTATCTAACCCTAGACTTTGATTTCTTAGCAGAAGTTGAGGCCTAAGAGAAGTAAGCTGCATTTAGACTGGGAAAAAGTGTCAAAGGTCACCTCATGCACTCTCTAACTCAACGTCAGCCCACGTACAAGGACTTTTTCTTTCCTCAGCTTGGGCATCTCTAGTGAAAGGGAGTTCATGAACTTATTACACAGACATTTCCTACTGATGTTCATCTTTAATTATCAGGAAGTTCTTCTTTAGATGAGCTGAATCCGCCTTCTGTTACTTAGTTCAGCTTGGAGCAACGCAAAATAAGTATCTTCCTGCTTCTACACATGTGCCCAAGTGTACAAGCCTCTGTCCCCGAGTGTCAGTGATTTGAAGAACTGGCTTACAATAAAAAGAAAACCTTGGGGGTTAGTCTTACTACTAGAACTCTTGAAATTGATTTATAGGGGACCTTTAATAAGAGCAGGAGTGAAATTATACTTGACTCAATTCATAGCAGTGAATTTTTATTAAGTGGCCAGAAGGGGTGCAAGATACTTTCAAGAATAAAGAAAAGATGCAAACCCTGCCCTTAAGGAGTTTAAAATCTGATTAATTTAGCCATGCTAATGATAGTAGAAGAAAGTCTGGATGATCAAAGAACACAGTTCAGGTAAGAAGAACGAAGGAGAAGAAGAAGAAGAAGGAAGAAAGAAAGGAAAGAAACGAAAGAAAGAGAGAGAGAGAAAGAAAGAAAGAAAGAAAGGAGACTCCCTGAAAGTCTACATTTATTAAAGGTAACAGGTAAATTTTTAAATTAATGTGATGTATTATTTCATTATAAAAACAATTTATGGCCATTGTAGAAAAAATGAGAAAATTAATAAAAAGGTGAAAACTACAGAAATGTATAACTCCACTACCCAGATATGTAACCAAGGGTAATTTTGTTGACATTAGCCAAGGGAATCTTTTCTGTAGATCCATGTAGATTTCTGTTTGGAATTATACTGTATATACTATCTCATAAACTTTCCCTTCTCCGCATTTATTATGAGTATTTTTGTTAATACGCATTCAATCGCAGTGTGCTTAATGGCTAATTAGTATTTCATTAAAAAGACTGCATCATCTTTTATTTAACAAATTGCCTATAGTTAACATTTTGGTTATTTCCAAATTTGGATAATGTAAATAGCACTCTGGTGGCCAAATCTTTGCATACACTTAATTATTTTCTTGAGATACATTTCTGGATGCGGAATTGCTAGGTCTAAGCATATGCATATTTTTAAGCCTTTTTATAAATAGTGCCACACTGAATTCCAGAAATATTGTATTGTAACAGGATAATAGTGATAATTTCCTTATCATTTACTGATGATGCGAGGGTTGTTATTTTTTAACATCTGCCAATTTAACAGGTGACAAATCATATCCCATTGCTTTAACTGGATTTCTTGGATTACTAAGATGTAAAAGGTATTTAAAAATGGTTATTTGGCAGTCACTTTCCTTCTTCATGAGATGCCTATTTTTATAAAAGGTATTAATTTTTTTTCATTCAGCACATATTTTCTGAGCATTGCCTGTGGCCCATAGGGATATGTCAACAAACAGACAGACTGATAGACAGACAAAAATCTCTGCCCTCCTGGAACTTACATTCCAGTATGAGTCTATATTCTAAGAGGCTTAAGGTGGAAAGGATATTGACCATTTTATCATATTGTGCAATTTTTTATCCTTGGTTTGTCATCTGGAAGCAGATGTATGTATTTAGGGGCAAGGAGTACTTAGGATTAGAGCGTGATTGAATATCAGAGGTGGACCAGATGTAATCCCTTCATCTTACACATGAAGAACCAGAGGAGACCCACAGAAAGAAAAAGCTTGTCCAGGTTCACGATGACTAGTGGCCAAGAGCCATCCCAGATTCCAGGGCAGTATCTAGTTCAGATTACTGAAAACAAAATCCTCCTTAATTCACTACCTTTATTTCACTTGTTGATTCTGCCTTATACAAATAATAGCTAACATGTCCTGGGGGCTTTCTACGTGCCAAGCATTGTGCTAAGCACTTTGTGTGCCTAACTTCCTAAAACTCCCCCTGGGAGACAGGCTCAAGCGTCATCTGTTAAACAGATGGGCAAACCAGGGCTTGGAATACGTAAATAATCCAAGTGTTAATAACTAGTACTTGGCAAACCCTGACTCAAATCCAGGTCCGTCCGTCTCCAGAGGCCACCGTGACCCTTCATCTGTGTTGGTGGAGAAATGTGCTGGGAAAGGAGAGATTGAAGAACAAAGAAAGCAAGTGGGTCACATTCTGAAATGCTGCAGAAGGTGGCCGCCTTTGTGGCATGAGCAGTCCTGGGGAAAGAGCAGGTGGAGTTTCAGCCCTGGGATAACACGGAGCCTGCAGAGTGATTCTTTGGGTGCCTCAGCTTGTCCATTTCATTCTTCTTCTCCTCTGCTCACCTTTGGGCTCCCCAGTGCCTCGGGCTCCTTCCCCGTCTCTTCTCATACCTTTCTGATTCCTCTGTCACATTAAAGTCTAAAGGATACCACAACAAAGTAAGAATTGTTCTCCCAACCCGCATGTGCCATTTTCATTCTTAAACAAGTCAGGATCTCAGACGAAGGGGATTAAGCACTAATTGCAATTCCAGGCATCCACTTACTTTCAGGATAAGAGACCTACAGTTTCTTTGTTTCTTTGTCTCCTGCCTCCCTTTCTCCCTCCCCTTTCTTCCCCCCTTCCTTCCTTCCTTCCTTCTCCTCTCTTTCGCTCCCCCTCCACCCTTCCTCTCTTCTTGAAGTGAGCATGTCATCAGACCCAGTCATCCCAGCACCTCAGCAGGCCTACTTTGAGGACTATTCCTTTTCCCAGAATTTTGACATTACATCAAAGTACATGTCCAAATTATGACAAGGATAAGATCAGGAGAGTGGGAGAGACCTTGGGCATTAGTGACTCCTCTATTCCTTTCTCAAGCTGGGTAAGAGCCTCTCTACCAGTCTTTTCCACTCATGCCTCTTCTCATGCTGGGACTCCTTCTGCTCCCTTAGCCTCAAATGGGAGAAGCCAGAGCAGGTGGGAGGTGGTCAGGGATGTACAGGCAGACTGGCTCATCACAGCCAAGTGTCAGCCAAAATTTGCCATCAGGATGTTCTGCTGGAAGGCAGTAGAATCCCAAAGGTCTCAGCTCAGAGGTATGGACCCCACGATTAATACTGACCTCCGTTGTAGCCAAAGGAACGAAGAACCTGTTGGGTAATAGAAAAATGTAGACTAGTGGAGAGCATGCAGATTTGTTAGTCTTCCCACAGTGTTATAAAAAGCTTGTGTTTCTTTAGACCTAATTATTGGTGTTATTTTATGCATGGTGCATAAAGGACTTTTGGAACCTATGAAAACCTAAAGCTGATAAATATTTTAGTGCACTTTCATCACTATGAAGAAGTGTTTATTAAGTGCTTAATGACCTGTAAGTCTGTCTCAGGTCTTATGTGTGAGGGGAGTCAAACTGATACAACCCAGGTGCTCAAAAATCGAAAATGTTGAAGCACACCGACTCAAAGGACATTCAAGCAGCAGAGTGAGTATGTACAGAAGCAAGGGCAAATGATCTCAAGCACAAATGTAACTGGCGTGCAATGAGGCAAGAAGGAGCTAAATGATGTAAAAGTGCTGAAAACGACATTTTGCCCAGAAAGGCAGCAGTTTCATGGTTGAGGCAGCTTTTTCTTATTGAGTTCAACCATTTTGTTTCTTGAGAAAAGAGGGGCAGTTTTGTATTTTTCTGAGTCATCAGAAAAAAAAATAGTATTGTCTGTTGTTGGAGGATAATGTTCCAGGGAACAATTATCATAGGAATTATAAGTGGCTGTCTACCTTCTCCTACAGTGCCAGGCTATCTTGTCATCAGTTCCTGATAGCTGGGGCAAATCAGAGAAAGTGGCTGTGATATCTGAGGCCATAATGTGTAGTTCATAGAGTGGAAAGGACCAGAAAGAAGACGTGACCAGAGAAGTCCACCAAATGAATTGATAGGAAGGTAGTGGCAGAATTCTTAGGAGAGAAGGCAAGCGGATACTCATCATCTGCTGGCCAATTAAATAATACAAAATATGTCCTAGAGACATAAAAATGAAGAAAAAATAAGAGGGAAGACCAAGAAGTTGCAATGAACATAAGGCAACTTAACATACATGAGAACAAGCATATGGGACAAGCCATACACTAGGAGAAGATATTTTCCAGCACAAAATGTTAAGGATGTGTGACCCAAATATATAAAGAAGTCCTCTTACAAATACTAATAAAAGATAACCCAGTAGAAAGATAGACAAATATGAATATGCATTTCACAGAAAAAGAAATCACCTCTTACAACAGAAAATAAAATTAAGAAGTTTTAAAAATACTAAGTGTCAGCAAGGATGTAGAGCAGTTAGAATGCATACACTTAGCTGGTATGATCATCCATTGGTATGCGCATTTAGAAAGCAATTCGGTATATCTTTTAAAGTTAAAGAGATGCATACCCTCTGACCCAGCAATTTCATTCCTAGGTATATAACCTAGGAAAATACTTGCACAAGGGACTCAAATAGATATTTATAAGAATGCTCTGGAAGTACTGATCTTCATAGCAAAAATTGGGATGCAAATATCAGCAAGAAAATGAGAATATAAAATTGTGAAATATGCATGCAATGGAATATTAAACAGGAGTGAAAAATCACTGAATGATTGCTGTAGGCAAAACTTGGGTGAATCTTGGAAACATCATATTGATTGAAATAAGGCAAATTGCTTAAGTTTCCATACTGGGTGGGACTATTTTTTTAAAAGCAATGTATGATGGACACATACATATATTGTAAAATAATTTTTTAAAAAAGCACATGGGGCTATCCTGAAGCTTTTGATAAAGTAGAAGAACCACCATAAGTTTCCGAGAGCTACAGACTGAGATTTAAAGCTAATGCACATATGTCAGCAAGTCCTTTTACTCCTTTGAGCATCAGTTTGTCATAACATAACGTAATGTAACGTAACATAATGTAACATAACAAAATTCAATAGTTTAAATTATAGTTATTAACTAATGATAGTTACGAACCCAATTTAGAAGTTAAAGCTCATAATAATTTATGCCGTTCATTTGGAATCCTTACACACAGATGACGACCAATTTGGTCACATCATTCAAGGAGAGGATAATGAAGACAAGAGCAGAACTTGGCCTCCGGACCTTGTGATTATGTACATTTAGGCACCCTTTGGTGGAGTGGTGCAAGTGACCAAATTGAATCATACCTGAATATACGTAAGGTAATGGTTGACTGAGGTCATTTACTAGGTGGAAAACTCTAAAATACTTTCTCCATAATAATATCTTCATCTTTGTTCTCAATCTTTTGTTTGCAAGATGCCAATTTAAAGCATTCCATTCAGGATTGTAGTAGGGACGCTGAGACCAGGCTGTCTGAAAAAGACCACCTGGTCGCAACTCTGGAACCAAGGCCTGAGGATTGTTGCTGAATCTGTGAATTCTTCAGTTTCACAGCCAGTATCCAAATGGGGAAATTTATGATTTATGTCTTGCCAGGTAATTCATAATTATACAAGCAAAGAAGAAAGTTCAATATAATGCACATTGATTTTTTGAGCTATGCTATAAAAGCTTGATGATAATATATAGGAAAGAAATTCTCTATGTTCCCCAAACGTTTTGTTGTTCTAATAAACGGTTCTTAATATTTTGAAATCACCTGATTGTTCTCATAGGTCGTGGAGAGTTTGAAACCCGTTTTTATTACAAATCATGATTCAGGCTCCTGGTAGACAGTTTTGTGAGCATAATGACCTCTCTATAAATATTACTGCTGAGTCAAAACCAAGTGGAACAAGTGAATAGATTTGTGGTTTTCTCCATAGAGACTTAGAAACCCTCAGGTTTTATCTCAGTCTAATTATAGATTTTGACTTTTTCAAGGTACTAATCTAAGCTTGGTCCCTAAACAGATCTAATGGAGCCATGTTTCAAAGACCACAGAAATGGGCAGGTCATTTAAAGTGCCATGGAATTAATGAGTGCAAATCCATGTATCTTTGCAGGCAAGAAGATATTTTCTATCTGGTGGGGCCTGAAGCAATGAGGAGTCTCAGACATAATAAAAACCTGATGCAGAGAAGATTTGAATTCCAGTTGGTCCAGTGTAAATATGTTGATAACAAAAGTCTCAGGTGGAGAACCCAAAGAAAAGGAGGGGACAGTAACTACTTTGCAGTGACAGAAAAAAGTAATTAGGATTATTCAGAAAATAAAGGAGTCCTGGGACCCTAAAAAGCTGTTCTTTCTAAATTGCAACATGGCTGAGTGTATGAAGGAAAAGCAGGCGTTTGGGCCTATACTGTGACCCCCAGGCTATCCAGGCACACGAGGTATGAAGACAATGGTAGAATATTGGTTATGAGTTCTGGTTTTGGCCTGGGTATTAATTCTAATTTTATCTAATCGACTTTGAGGCACTTGCTTTAATCCCTTATGGTTGAGTTTCCTTATCTGTAATTACCTTCCAGGATTATCAGATTATAGGAGATCATGTGTATACCACAATGAGATGTCACCTCACACCTGTTAGAATGTGTACACTCTAAAAGACAAGAGATAACAATTGCTGACAAGAACGTGGGGAGAAGGGAACTCTTGTACACTGGTGGTAAGAATATCAATGGTATAACCACTATGGAAAATAGTATGGCGTTTCCTCAAGAAATTAAAAATATAACGTCATAAGGTATAGCGATCCCACTTTGGGTATATTACCCAAAGGGAATGAAATCATCATGTTGAAGAGATATCTGTACTTCCCTACTCCTAGCAGCATTATTCACGATACCAAGGCATGGAAATAACCTGAGTGTTCACTGATGGATGAATGGACGAGGAAAATGTGGCACATATGTCAATGGAATACTATTCAGCCTTTAAAAAGAAGGAAATCCTATCGTTTGCAACAACATGATATGTTCTAGAGGGCATTTTGCTAAATGGAATAGCCAGACAGAAAGAAAAGTACCACATAGCAGCATTTACATTGGAAATCTTAAAAAAAAAATCAGGAATCAGTAAAAAATATGTAAGTGATGAAATATGTAAGTAAATGAATATGCTAATTTATTCAGTGGGGAAATCCTTTTAAAACATGTACGTAGGGGCACCTGGGTGGCTCAGGGGGTTAAGCCTCTGCCTTCGGCTCCGGTCATGATCCCAGGATCCTGCGATCGAGCCCCGCATCGGGCTCTCTGCTTGATAGGGAGCCTTACTTCCTCCTCTCTCTCTCTCTGCCTGTCTCCCTGCCTACTTGTGATCTCTATCAAATAAATAAATAAAATCTTAAAAAAAAAATGTGTACATATATCAAATCCTCATGTTGTGTACTTTAAATACCTTATAATTTTATTTGTTAATTACAACTCAATAAAGTTGAAAAATTGATTTTTTAAAAAGATCATGTATATAAAACGCAGCCTGTTAAATGTTCAAAAAAAAAAAAAGTGGGTCAGTCTTATGGTAACTAAAGAAATAGAGAGTTAAGCTTAAGAAGACTCACTTTCTTGATGTACTCTCCCTCCTCAAAAGTAGGAGTACTTAGCTTCTTTTAGGCGGTTTGTGCAGTTTCTTCAAGGACTTAACGTCACAGGAGTAATATCTACGTTGTGAGTCTTTGTTAATTGTCTTACTTTCGAAGTCTGTTATTACCCCTTGGCTAAGTCTGGCTCCATTTTACTATCTTTTCTCTTACACAATTGAAATCAACTATCAGAAATAGTTTTGTGGTCCGAGATTATACGGCTGTGGTCCATCACTTTTCACTTTCTTTCTTTTTTTTTTTTTTTAATTTTAAATTTATTTTGACAGAGAGAGATCACAAGTAGGCAGAGAGGCAGGCAGAGAGAGAGGGGGAAGCAGGCTCCCCTCTGAGCGGAGAGCCCGATGCGGGGCTCGATCCGAGGACCCTGAGATCATGACCTGAGTCGAAGGCAGAGGCTTTAACCCACTGAGCCACCCAGGCATCCCTCACTTTTCACTTTCTGATAATTAAGTATCTGGTCAAGAATGGCATCTCCCAACCGCCCGCTTTCTTGACAGTCACCTTGGGAACTGAGCAACCATATTGTTATTTTAGACGACCATTTACCCAGCATTTTTCCTCAAAGATACAAACCTATCGGTCTGTTTACACTAACTGGGGTGGATATCCATAATAATTTTTCATCCTAACAATTAGCTCTGTTATCCTTCAGGCAGAATGACTTTCTTTTGGAGAATCTTTTGGGAAGTCTCTCAGATAACTAAGTAAGCGAAGTTGTAAAAAAATCTTTATATATATCCTCAGAACTTTATGGGGGTGGGGTGGGGGGGCTCTAAAGAAAAACTCTGTGTCCTCAACAGAGGTAAAGAGAATCGAGCTCCATATTTCTAACACAAATCCTCGACATCATCTCTCGCCTTCCATAATTCATAAGGTTGCTCTTTAGCATTAGATTTGTGGCCATGCACAAAGGTCACAGCTAAAGAGTACAAAATGTGTAAATCTGAGGGCGGAAATTCTTTTTCCCTATTACTTATTTATCAAACAGGTTTATGTCAGAGAGAAAGCTGGGGTGGTGTTTTGCCTTTCTTCCTCCCATGCAGATAACCACCCCTGTGTCCTATCTTGTTAACCTTCTCTGTTTATTTCTATTTCCCTGCAATTTCTTCTAACAGTTGCCAGTTAATCACAAATATATTAAAAGATTTCTTTTAATCTAGCAGTCTTCACTGTTTTGTGGTATCTATGCAAACAGTTGCCCCATTGCTAAAGAGTGTCCAATTACGCTCACTGCGGGGAAAACCAAGGGGTCAGCAATTGACTTTGCTTTTGTCTAAGGTATCAAATGTGAAAGCAAATTAGGTATCTAAAAATAAAAACTAAAATTAAGACTAATAAAATGGAGCTTTGACTTTTCTCATCACAGACTCATTTATACTTAATGACACAGACCGACTGGGTAGGTAATGGTTATAATCTCCCCTGAAATGGATTTTAAAAATGGCTGATCCATCCCTCCTTTCAGGACAGGCAAATGGGCACCAAGACAATAGAGAAATAAAAGCCCGTTTATGCAGTTAGACATTAATTTGTTTGTAATATTGGCTTGCATGGAAGGCCAGAGAGAGACGTGCTAGCCAGTGTTACTTAATGTGTCAGCGTATAAATTCATTGTACATTGTACATTATTTTGCTCACAGAGCTCTATCTGCCAGATCAAACACGTGAAACATCAGAAAAACAACACCAGAATTTCTTTCCAAAAACTCAATCCACTTCGCTTTAATCGGAAAGAGAGTATTTTAGTAAAACAATTTATAGAAGCCTTCTCTCTCCTCGGATGTACATGCTTCCTCTGTTTACAGACACTCCCTCAAGTTGCAGACAATTTATTAATACCTCTTCCCAGATGAATGTTTCCTACCTATCCCTCTCTCCACACCTGTTCCTTTCCTCCTCTAACTCTCCTCCAACTGCCTCACCACCCGTGGGACAGGAACTTAGTTCTGGAGGGATTGTAGCGCCACCTGAAGGCTGGCACTCAAAACGATCTCAACCATTGTCTTCTCTACCATCTGCTTCTTTTCTCTTCCAAAGGTTCTTTCAATGCACATATTTTAGCATCTTTTCTAATCTTTTATCTCATTTAAAGTTGTTGTCCTTACCACCCTCAATTCAGAACCAGGGAAATTTTAACATTCACAAGAAATAAAACAATTGCACTCATGGAGCACTTATTTTTCTTGAAGAGACTCTAAGTTAATCAAATTGACTTCATATTGATCAAGTGCTAGATCTTTTTATATTTTATTTTATTTCTTTTTAAAGATTTTATTTATTTATTTGACAGACAGAGATCACAAGTAGGCAGAGAGGCAGGCAGAGAGAGAGAGAGAGAGAGGAGGAAGCAGGCTCAGGCGGATGCGGCACTCGATCCCAGGACCCTGAGATCATGACCTGAGCGGCAGGCAGGGGCTTAACCCACTGAGCAACCCAACCGCCCCTCTTTTTGTATTTTAAATGTATTAAACTACCCATTCAAACAAAATTAAATGAGCAACTTAATAGAATTCATTTAATCCTCCTCCCAAACTTTACATATGGCTTGATAGTCTATTTGAACTTATTACAAACTTTTGGGGGAAAAACCAAGATAAGCAAAATGACTTGTGAAGGAAAACCAAATCATAATAGGATTTTCACACACACACACACACAGAAATGCTTACGGTGGTGACATCATGTGAAAGACAGCTGCCTTCTGTATTACAAATAAAGAGGTAAATGGACTCCTTCCTCACAAGAGTGAGTCAGCTTTGCTAGTTTGTCCTTTTTTATTCCTCCGATCCAACACCACAGGCTTCAGCTCTCCGTTGACAAGTGCTTGTCCATGAACCACGAATGCAGCACACATGTGGAGTCAGCACATGGCGGAAGCAGGAACTCTAGTTTCACTACAGCAGTTTTGTACAGCAAAAGGGGCTCTTCCTGCCTATCCCAAGCCCCGCACACGCACAGGTGGACACAACCAGTCAGCTCTTCACCCACTCGCTGGCAACATGGGGCTCGGCCAGAGTATCCTTTGCACGTTGGCTTTAAAAACTCCTGCAAAAATTCTGTGCAAGTAAAATGACACCAGGTCTAACCAACTCTTCCACATGATGTCATTATTTTCTTTTAAAAATATTTATATAAATTTTATCTATAAAACGCTATCCCAAGGGTTACAAATCTATAAAGTTTCCATTAGGTAAAAGCATAATCTTTCACAAAATGGCCTGTCCCTTGCTGAAAATGAGAGAAAATCTAAAAATTACTTTTTATTATCATTATTTTTAAAGATTTTATTTATTTGACGGAGAGAGAGGGACACAGCGAGACAGGGAATACAAGCAGGGGGAGTGGGAGAGGGAGAAGCAGGCTTCCCGCTGAGGGGGAGCCCGACATTGGGCTTGATCCCAGGACCCTGGGATCATGACCTGAGCCGAAGGCAGACGCTTAACGACTGAGCCACCCAGGCGCCCCTAAAAATTATTTTTGAAGAGAGACAAAGTCTCCATTTTTTTGCTTCCGTGGAGGGTTGGTTTGAAACTGGATCAACCCTATAGGCCACTCACTATTATTTACGTTTTGTCAGGTTTGGGGGTAAGGCTGGTATATGAAAAAAGGGGAAAGTCAGGAACACTCTTTGGAATATGGGTATTTTTTATTACTACTGTATATTGTGGTGGGCCAGAGCTATTCTTGGCAGAAGATACTTTCAAGGTGATCCATATACGCTTCCTGTAAGGGTAAGAGGAAAAGAAATTCCTCATCTTGAGACACGTCCCCATGGTTCTACCAGAACCAAAGGACCTTGAAATGGAGGAAGACGTGAAAGGATCTGAGGATACAGGAGTGAAAATTCTCCTGTCAGACGAAAGGCGGCCCTTAATACAAGCCTCTTAGGGGGATTGCTCTGCCCTATGCTCTATTTGGAAAAGCCGCTGGTCATTTAACGAATATTCAGTTTTGTTCTTGGGACTTTATCCGTCTTGAAGTGTGAGAAATCAGTTTATCTGGTTCTGATATTTAGATTTTTCCTTTCAACTTTTTTTTTTTTTTCCTCTAAAATCTCTTCCTTGTGAACAACACTGTTGCACCTGTTGGGGCTTTCATTGGAGGTCTCCAGCTTTGCTCTTCTTGTTGACTCTATAAAATCTGGCCTTTTCTAAAGATGATTCTAGAACATCGTATCTCTTTTAACATGGTTAAGCTTTTAAGGAACAATGTGTTTTCTTCCAATTAGTCTAAGCTGTACAGCAAGCTTTTTTTTTTTTCCCTTTTATTTACTTTCTCTATATAATTGGTTTTAACGGAGTCAAACTTTCTGCTCCAAAAAAGAAAGAGATCGATAACAATTTCCAGTAATTGCTCCTCATGCTATCATTTCCCAAGAAAATGCACAGATATGAGGACTAGGGCTCTTGATTTCAGGACACACAGTCACAGCTTTGTGCAGTTTGTCTGGGAGATGCTGAGCACCATGCTGGGATGGTCCACAGCCCTCCCTGGCCCTAAAGTCCACCACAGAGCTACCTTGGGGCACCATCATCTGGCTGACCTGCCACAAACCCCCCAAACACCCCAAGACTTATCTGAGAAACCAACCTGCACGTCCGTATGTTTGCCTTTGTGAAGTATCTGAGTCTTTTCCTCATTTTTCTTTAACTTTTAAAAGTTTCCATAATTTCGGATGTATAAAAAAGTTGTGAGGGTGGCACATAAAATTTCCATACATCCCCTTACCCAGATTAAACAATCCTGTATGTGCCTCATTTTCCTCTCCCTCTCTCCCTCCCCTTTCCATTCCCTTTCCATTTGAAACTGGAAATATCAGGATGCCCCCCCACCCAATACTTAACCCTGATTCTTAAGGAAAAGGATATTCTCTTATGTAATAAATGTATAATATCAAAATCAAGACATTTAATTTAATACTGATACAACACATTTTCTAACCCAGAACGCAAATGAATATTTAAACTTGTCAATCATACCAGCAATGCTTTTTATGACTCTACAAAGTCTATATATATCTATATGTATGCATGTAAGTGTGTGTATTAGTGTTACATATTAGACATACATATTTCCCAGTCCCAGTCCAGGATCTAATTGAGGAGCGTGCATTGTATTTAGTTACCATGTGTCTAAAACCTCCTTAATAGGAACAGTTCTTTAGCCTCTGTCTTGACTTTAATTAATACTTTGAAGTCCACCATCCAGATATTGTATAGAACATAACTCAAGTTTGTCCAATATTGCCTCATTATTAGATATTGACTTTTTTTTTTTTTTTTTTTTGGTCAGGAATACCACTGAAGTGTTGTGCCCTTCTCAGTGAATAACATCAGGAGACATAGGATGTCCATTTGTCCTGATATTGGTGACAGCTACTTAGATTGCTTGGTTAAAGTGGTAACTGATGGGTCTCTACCCAGTTAAAGGTACTGTTTTCCTTTAGTAAATAATAAATGATTTGTGGAGAGATGTCTTGAAACTACGTAAATAACCTGTTCCTCATAGAAACTTCACTTAATAGTTTTAGCATGGATTGATGTTTTTCTAAATCGATCATTCCTTTGATACTTATAAATCGGCATTCTGCTGTAAGGCAGAAGTTTCTTATGTCCTATTTGTTTGCTTGTCTCTTCACTTATTATTTGTGTCACGTGGACTTGCAAGTTTTTTTATCCCTAGATGATACTCCATTGCTGTCATTATTTTATTTAGATTCTTCATTTGTCCCAGATTGTCAATTCCTTGAGCTTCTCCTTAACTTTGTAGCACAAAAGATGTTCCAGAAACTTCCTAATCTTCTAAACCTGCTCCACCCTTGTAAGCAGCCTTTCATTCAAGAAGCCCTGGTAACTTTTACAACAGAATGGTGTTTAGAAACCAAGACCCCAGTGTTAGGTATGCTCATTGCCATGGGTGACCCATTGCTTTGAGGATGTGTCATTAGAAAGAATTAGGAATTTAAGAAATTTACACACATATACACACACCTACCTATATTTATCTCTTTAAGATCGTGGGTTCATAATGATACCTCCAATTCCAAGTCAATACCACTGGATACAGTCTATATTTTCATATTTACAACTTTGTACTTCAATATGGAAAAACTTACTATTTTTAATATATGCACTCATTTGTTCAAGTCTAGAAAATAAAAAAGTAGTTGGAATTGCTAACCCATAATACAATAAATGATACAAAAATATACTTATTGGGGTGCCTGGGTGGCTCAGTGGATTGAGCCGCTGCCTTTGGCTCGGGTCGTGGTCTCGGAGTCCTGGGATCGAGCCGCGCATCTGCCTCAGCATCCCTGCTGAGCAGAGAGCCTGCTTCCCCCTCTCTCTCTGCCTGCCTCTCTGCCTACTTGTGATCTCTCTCTCTGTGAAGTAAATAAATAAAATCTTTTTTTAAAAAATTGTTGAAAAATATACTTATTAACAAGTATTTGTTTTTCTACAGTTCTTTTTAAAGGTAATATAAACATATACATACAGTGAAATGCACACATTTGAGAGGCATAATTTATTGGTTTTCCTATATGTGTGTACCTGTGTAAACAATACACAAAATGTCTATATTCTCATAAAATTGACTCATGCCCTTTCCCAACCAAGCTTCCCACTTAGACCACTTTTTTGCCTTTTACTCACTATATATTGATTTTGCTGGTTTGAATTAATGTAAATGGAGTCACACCTTTTACCTCTTTTGTGTCTGCTTTCTTTTGACCAGCATGGTATGTTTAAGGATCACCTGTTACTGTGCCTATCTGTAGTTCCTTCCTTTTTATTAATAATTAGCAGCCCTTTCTAAGAAGAAACCACAAATTCTTTATCCATTCTTCCGTTGATAGGCTTTGGAATTTTCACCATTATGAAGAAAGGATCTATGAATATTCTTGAACAAGAATTTTTACGGACATGGAGCTTTTATTTCCTTTGAGAAAATACCTACAAGTAGAACAGCTAGGTCATAGCGCTCATGCATTTGTTTCTTTGCAGGAAACTCTCAAAATGTTTTCCTCCATCAGGGTAGCAAAGTTATAGCTCTACATCCTTGCCAACATGTAGTATTTTAATTTTAGCCATTCTAATGAATGTCTAGTGGTATCTGGTTGTGGTTTTAATTAACATTTCTCTAAAAACAAATAATTTTGACCACATTTTTGTGTGATTACTGAACATTTGTATATCTTTCTCCTTGAAGTGCCTGTTTAAATCTTGCCCATTTTTAATGTTTTTGTCTTTTTAATATTGAGCTATTAAAGTTTTTTTCTATTTTCTGGATATAGGTCCTTTTAAAGACATATGCTCTGCAAATTTAGTCACCATCAAATGTTTAGCTGTGGTCTTGTCTATTTATTTGCCTTACAGTGTCTTGTGATGAGCAAAGTTTTTAACTGTGATGAACTCTCATTTATTTTTTTTTCTTTTATGGATTTTTTTCTGTTATTTCTGTGAATTTATTGCCTGTTCCCAGCTTACAGAAAAATTCTCTAATGCTTTACGTTAGAAGCTCCTACATTCTTGAATTTCACCTAGAATTAATTGTTGTATATAGAGTGAAGTAGCAGTTGGAGTTTATTTATTTGTTCATTGGTATCTAGGTTGTCCAGCACCATTTGTTGAAAAGATCATCTTTTCTATGTTAAATTACCTTTGCACCTCAATCAAAAATTTATTCCTCATGAGAAAAAGTGAATGTTCCACTCTGTCTACTTTTGGACCCATTCTGACCAAGTAATGAATTTATCTATCCACATACCACAATCACACTGTTTAGATTACTGTAACTCTATAGCAGGTCTTGAAATTAAGTAGTATAAATTGTAGACCCCTGCTTTTCTTTTTCAACACAATTTGACTCTTCTTGATTACATTTCTAGGTTAATTTTAGAATCACCTTTTTCATTTTTACCAAAAAAATATTGTGAAATGATAAATGGAATTGTGTTGAATCTATAAATCGGTTGACATTCTATTAACACTGAGTTTTCTTACCCATGAACATGAAATACATTTTCACATGTTTACATCTCTTAAAATTTCATCATTATTTTGTAAATTTGAGTGTAGCAGTATTGCACACTTCACATTGAATGTACCTGTCTATTTTATGCTTTTCATGCTATTACAAATGATATTCCTTATTTCATTTTCCAATTGTTCATTAACTGTTCTACAGATATACATGAGAATTTGCATTTAGGCTTTATGTCTTGTGACCTTGTTAAATTCATTTGCTAGTTCTAATAAATGTTTTGCACATTTCTTATGATTTTCTCCTCACATAATGAGATTGCAAACAAAGAGAGTATTGCTTCTTCCTTTCCAATATAGAGCCACTTTAATTTTTATTTCCCCTTCATTGCACTGTTTAGAACCACCAGTTCAATGTTGGTTAGAATTGATGAGATTGTACATTCTTGCATTATTCCCAATCTTGGAGAAAGCATTCAATGTTTGGCCATTATGTATAACATCATTTGCAGGTTTTTTATAGATATTTTAAAAAATTAATTTGAGCAAGTTATCTTCTATTAAAATTTAAAAGCTTTTCTTAAAATCACAAATGAGTGTGAATTATTATCAAATGCTTCTTTATCATCAAAGATATTATAAAGTCTATTTTTTTATTCTGTTGATATGATGAATTCTTATCAATTGATTTTTGAAAGTTAGATTGATCTTGCTTTCCTGGGATAAATATCAATTGATCATGATATATTGTCCTTTTCATATGACTGGATTTATTGATATTTTTAAAGAATTTTTGTATCTATGCTTATTATGGGATTTTTTTCCCCCTATAATATCTTGGCTGTTTTTATTATCCACTTAATACTTGTCTCACCTTTCATATTCTTGTTTTCTAAAAGAGTTTGTGTAAGACTGTGATTATTTCTACCTTAAATGTTTGACCTCAAATTTTCTACATAGAAAAGTTTTTAATTATGAATTCAACATTTTAACAAATATGTGCTTGTTCAGATTTTCTCTTTCTTCTTGCATAGTTTTATAATTTTTGACTGCCAAGGCATTTGCTAATTTTAATTAAGCTCTCAAATTTATTGGTGTAAATTTGTTCATATTCCTCTAAATACCATTTTATTATCTACAAGATATGCAGAAATATACCTTCTTTCCATCCTGATATTGTAATTCATCATTCTATCTCTGTCCTCTCCCCCATCTATTTCTCTCCCCACTGTCTTGATCAGTCTTTCTGTGGGCTTATTACTTTGAAAATTCTTTTTCAAGAATCAACTTTCATTTTTGTTGATGTTCTCTATTGTTTGTCTGCTTTCTATTTCATTCATTTTTGCCTTTATTTTAGTCATTTCCTTGCTGTGCTTACTTTGATTTTTTTTTCCTTTTTCTACTTTATGATGTTGATAACCTAGATTATTGACTTTAAAATTTTATGCTTTTGGAATACAAGCCTTTAAAGCTATCAATGCCTGTTTAATCATTGCTTTAGTTATATCCCACAAATTTTAATATGCTGTTTTAATTATACTCAGTTCCAAATATTTTATAAATTCGGTTATGATTTATTCTTCATCTCATGGGTTATTATAAAATGTGATTTTTAATTTCCAATTATTTGTGATTTTCCTGGTATTCTTTATTAATTTCTAATTTAATTTTGTTCTGATCAGAAAACATACTTGGCAGCATTGTAATCCTTTGGAATTTATTGAGAAGTGTTATGGATTATGATTTGGTATAGTTTGGTGATTTTCTACTTGAAAAGAATATACACTCTGCAGTTTTGGGGTTTAGTGTTCTAGATATGTCAATTATGTTAACTAGTTATAATGCTATTCAGGTTATTTTTTATATTCTTTCAAAATTTTGTTCATTTGTTCTATCATTAACTAAGCAGGGACTATTAAATTATTTTGCTGTAATTATGGATTTCTCTACTTCTACCTTTCTTAACTCATTCTTTCCTTCATGTGTTTTGAAGCTCTGTTGTTAAGTATATATACATTTTAAGATTATTATGTTTTTATGTTTTTATGATCACTTGACCCTTATATCATCACAAAGTATATCTCCTTATTTCTGACTTTATAGAATATTTTCTGTTTTATTATTTCTGTCATCTATGAAATATTTCTATGACATTTTGCTGTTTAATTTGTCTGATTTCAATAAAGAGACTCTAGTATTTTTATGATTTGTGTTACCTTTCCAATCTATTTATTTCAACTCATCTTAATATGTTCCTTGTATAAACAAAACAACATGCTTTCAGGTTTTGCTTATTTTTCTCCAGTTTTATTATTGGTGCTTTTATATTGGTGTGCTTATTACATTTACATTTAATATTATTATTGACGTGTTTATGTTTAAATATTCCAAGTTGTTTTTTACTCACCCCACCTGGTCTTGTTTTTTTGTTTCTTATCTTATCTTCTTTGGCATGATTCTTACATATTTTTTTTTATTTTTATTATTACATTTAATCTCCTCTGTTGGCTTTTAGCTCTACCTTTTTTTTGTTTTTAAAAATTATTTTAGGGGTGCCTGGGTGGCTCAGTGGGTTAAAGCCTCTGCCTTCGGCTCAGGTCATGATCTCAAGGTCCTGGGATCGAGCCCCGCATCGGGCTTTCTGCTCAGCAGGGAGCCTGCTTCCCTTCCTCTCTCTCTCTGCCTGCCTCTCTGCCTATTTGTGATCTCTGTCAAATAAATAAAATCTTTAAAAAAAATTATTTTAAGGATTCCTTAGAAATCACAACATGCATCTTTAACTTGCATGCTCTATTTTCAAATAATATCATATTCCTTCATGAATTATGCAAGATATTTCCTCCATTCCTGTGTAAGGGTCTTATAACTGTGTGATTTTATTGAATGCCCCTGCCATCTGGTGTGCTTTTGTTTCACATGTATTAATGCTTTACGTTCACATATATTATAAACCCTGTAATATACTGTTATTGTTTCCATTTTGACAATCAATAGTCTTTCAAAAATGTAAAAATAATTGAAGTTATTTTATATTGACCTTGATATTTACTGTTCCTTGGTGTTGTTTATTTATTTCTGTAGTTCTGGGCTTCCATTTAGTATCATTTTCTTCCAATCTGAAAAATTTTCACTTGCATTTCTCATAGTGCAGTTCTGTTTGTGATTAATTCAGTCAAATTTTGTCTAAAGTATCTTTATTGCATTTCCAGTTTTTGAAAAATACTTTTGCTGCCTATGGAATTCTCATTGCTAGTACTTTTTTTCCTGTTTTGCAAACATTATCTTCTGGCTTCTATTGTTTTTGATGTGAAATTAGCCATTATTCTTATTGTTGTTTTTGGATATGCACATTGTGGTTTTCTGTGATTGTTTCTAAGTTTTTCTCTTTATCTTAGGTTTCAAATATTTGATTTGGTGTACTTCAGTGTGATTTCTTTTGTGTATTTCCTGTTTAGGGTTCACTAAGCTTCTGGGATTATAGAATTTGGGGGGTTTTCTTGAATTTGGAAATGTTTAGCTGTTATTTCTCCACATGTTGTGTCATTCTAGTTGTTGTTCCTAGAACTCCAATTGCACACAAGTTAGACCACTTCATAATATTCTACAGGCCCCTGAGTCTCTGTTTCTTATTTCAAGTCTTTTTTTCTCCCTGAACTTCAGTTTGTATAATCTCCGTTGCCCTATTCTGACAGTTATCAATGTACTGCTTCCCAGTTCCAAATTCACATTTCAATTCCTGCTTTAGATTACAGAATTCCTATAGCATTTCTCCTTTATACCGAGGAGGATATTAAGTTTCTCAGTAGAGAGAACCAGAGGCACACTCAGAATGGGGCTTTTCTTGGTGGTCAGACTGCTGCTTAGTTGGTCACTGGTATAGATATGTGGACCTTTGGTCATGCTCCGCCCTAGTGATGTGCCCTGAATATGCGATCTCTCAGTGACCTTGCAACCCTGGCCCAGCCTGGAGACCACCCTTTCATAACCCTTCCAACATGTTCTAACATTTCCAAATTCAGCAGCAGCCTGCCTCCTTCTGGGTGCCTACCCACCACCCTGGAAGCTCATTTTCTTTGGACGTCCTGGCATAGTACTACACACTCAAGCCCGCCCACTTTTAGCAGCATCCCAGCTCTCCCTGTGCCTCAGCTTACTGGTTGCAACTCCTTTATTCCTTATAGGTGCTTCTCCAACAGTCCTCAGTGCAGGTGCCAGATTCGCTCTGAGCACCTGCTCACCCACTGGGGCTTACCTGCGCCACAGTTACTTCCTGATTGTTTGTTGACTGTGGCCAAGCTTGGGCCAGCAAAATCCAGACAACTCCTCTGCCATTCAGCAGACTGCAACTGTACCTGTTCCAACAAGGTCTCAACCTCAGCCCTCAGAAGCGGACTGCCTTCCAAATTTCTCCTTCCTTTTCTACCCCTGCTCAGCCCCAACTCTAGAATTATTTCACATCTTATAGTCTTTTATCATCACTTCATTCTTTATATCTATCTTCCCCTATTTAAATCACTGTATGACTTTTGTCTCTTTCCTAGACTCAGACCAATATGCCTGTTTTCAAATGATTGGTCTTTGTTTGCTGGTGTTCGATTTGTTGTTGAATCCATCCAGCATAATATTCATATCATATATTGTACTGTTCGATGTTAAAATTTCCATTTTTGTCATTTTGATTTCTTGGTTGGGATTTTCTATTTGTTTACTCATTGTCTCTTTTTCTTTGCTTCTTTATATGTGTCTGAAATTTTTAAATTATATGCTAAATACGATTGGTGCCACATATTTAAATTTCTGTATCCCATTGTCTTTTTTTTTTTTTTAAAGATTTTATTTATTTATTTGACAGACGGAGATCACAAGTAGGCAGAGAGGCAGGCAGAGAGAGAGGAGGAAGCAGGCTCCCTGCAGAGCAGAGAGCTTGATGCGGGGCTTGATCCCAGGACCCTGGGATCATGACCTGAGCCGAAGGCAGCGGCTTTAACCCACTGAGCCACCCAGGCGCCCCCCCCCCCATTGTCTTTTTTTAAGGAATGTGGTCTTTTGTTCTGGAGTGCTTTATCTTGTTGACATTTGTTTTGAAGTGTTGCTATTTTATATCTAGGGCTATCATTGGCCTAGTCATAAGGGAGAGCCTTTCTGAGACCTCAGTGGCCGCTCTGGCTACTTGAAAGCTTATATCTCCCGATACTGTCAAATGCTATGTCTTTTGTTTGTTTGTTTGTTTGCTTTTGGTTTTGTTTTGTTTTCTTTTGCTGCCGTTGTCGTTTTTAGCCTCCAAGTAGCTATTCTTTACCAGGTCTTACCATTCCACATATGGTCAGCTTAGTATTTGGACAAAGACTCAAGAGGTCCCATGCAGTTTTCTGGAGTTCCTCTCTATACAAATTCCTTCTCTCTGAGACCCTGCCTCCCAACTCCCCAGTAGTTACCTCATATACCTTGGTACCAGTTTCTGTTTGTTCTACCCAGAGAAACCATTGTTCTCCATTTGGACTCAATCCCCAACGCTAGGTTTGCAAAGAGCTCCTAGACAGAAAGCTGAAGTCAATGTTGAGCTCACCTTCTGGGTTTCCATTCTTTCACTGACCACAACCTTGTTTTGCCTAAAAGTAATTGTTTCATATATGTTGTCCAGTTTTACAGATTTTTAAGTGGTGGGTAAACTAAAACCTATGTCTATATATCTAGTGTATTTGGAATGTGAAGTTAATTTCTTTTAAAATGGGTTGGGGTGTGTGTGTATTGGATTTCATATTGCCAGATTAAAATTTTCACATTATGAACTTTGGGAAAACAAACAGAAAGTATAAAAAAGAAAACTATTGATCTTTTTAGTGTATGTATGTTATATATACTCATACAGTATATGAAGCTGTTAATGTGTTAATTATATTAATTAATATCAATATATTGTACAAAAACATATAAATAAAGCTGGATTCACATGATATCTACAGTTTTTATAACCTTATTTTCCACTCCAACTTTATTATGAACACTTTTCCATGCCATTAAATAATTTTTCATAACCAACAATATAGCATAATTGAAGACTGCTAAATCCTTCCTGAAATGCAAACGCCACCAATGGAATTATAAATGATTCAGTATCTGATAAAAACTGAAGTTTTCCTTTCAAAATTTAAAAGTCACAATTTCAGGTGAATTAATCTATAATCTACATATACACTGTTTTATTTATTTTTTCTTCTTATCATCCTATAAGACACACATTCTAATTGCATTTGGAAAATTAAGCTAAAATCATTGTAACTGGGTAATTTCTGGTGCCAGATTGGTAAAACTGCAGAGGTTTATGGTACACAGTTCAACACATCAAACAGCCTGGTCTGGGTTCATTGCCTAAGTTACCATGGCATCTTCCAAAATCATAAAAACCTGCAATATAATTGAAGCTTTAAAGGGAGGAAGCTGTCTTCAATTCCGAAGTAATAAAAGGTCAATCTGTTTCGTTGCTGCCTGCTTTAAAAATCTTTAAAATAGACTGAAAAGTGTCTTCTGTCCCCCTTTCTTTCTCCTCTTCTTCCTTCTTGCACACGTCTACACACAAGCTTAGATGGTAAAATCTCAGCAAATGGGTTTTTACCTAAGTGCACATTTTTCAGTGCTTATAGGAAGTATAAATGAAAGAGCTCTGACGCTCCACTGTGCAGAAGCCACCGCTAAACTAATTTCACAGGCAAGACCACAGCTGCTGTTCACCCAGCTTTGAATTGGCTCAATATATCCTGTCTGTTTGGGTGGATGTTATTGACTTGCCTCATTTGTCTGTGCTAACAGGATCTTTTTGGAGAAAAAAAAAAGAAAAAAGAAAAAAAAAAAAACAGAGGGAAGGAGTGAGGTGGAATAAAGGAAGTAAAAGGAAAAAATAATAATTCAAAATTATTATGCAGATCCAGCTGGCTGCTCCGCATTGTCTGTTTCAATGAGACTTTTTGGCACCATAGATCCTGATGGGTCTCCTGCGTCATAAGGCAACGAATACGCAAAACAAGACATTGGGTTTTGCTCATGCGGACACACCCAGTGTCCCCAACACTCCATCCCTTTTACCTCAGCTGAAATAATTTGACTCTTATTATGGAGATTTCCACTCATTCAATTTTTATTCATGGTATTTTGTTCCTAACCACATTCTTTCCTATAAGGACTGCATATTTCATCGTCTAATTTTACTTCGCGCTAAGAAAATATTCACCCAAATTACTGAAAATGACGATACCTCATCCAAGTCTAAGGAAGTCTCCACTGACTCAGGCAAAAAGACCCATATTTTTGAAGATTAAATTTGTCAAAGATTACTGTCTGTTCAATCATAAATCAGAGGATGACATCCGCAAATCTGTCAGATCAATAACACCATGCTAATTCCCATTTTAAGCTAAGACTTAAACCCAACATTTTAAAACATTTTCTATAGGCTCCAGTCAGACAAACCATACTGAACCATTTTTCTTGTGCTTTTTTTTTCCCAAACTTGATATAAATATTTTGTGTTAAATACATTCACACATGTACATACACACGTATGTTCCAAAAAGAAATAAAATAATCACCACACTTGTGACAGACACTCAGATGGTAGCTAGTATGACCTGCCTGAGATTGATTACATTTATCTTACCTAATTTGGGAAAAGTCTGTGCATTTCTTCAGAACTGTGAAAATTCCCAGAATAGTTAGGATTTTATGATCATCTCTGCTTAGGTGATTTTAGTTCCGTGTGACCACTTTTCCACTCCACACACATGGTGTCACACACATATGGAGGTTGTTTGTCAATTCACTGCAGTTCTTTCTCTCTTATTTCTAAATGTTGGAGGTCTCCGTGCTCACCTTCCGACATCGTCTCTAGGTACGCTTACTGTTTTGTGAGGTCATCCAGGACATGTCCTTAAATATCCATCAGCTGCTGTATTCATGTCCTATGGCTGCTGTAACAAATTACCACAGAGTAAGTAGCTTAAAACAACAGAAATTTATTCTCTCACGGTTTCCAAGGCCAGAAGTTCAAAATCAGTGTCACTGAGCTGAAATCAAGGAGGTGGCAGCGTTCTGCTCCCTCTGGAGGCGCTAGAGGAGAATCCAGGCCTCCCTGCCCCTTTCCTGCTCCTGGGGCCCATGGCATTCCTTAGCCTGGGGACATATCACTCCAGCCCCTCGCCTCCCTGATCACACTGCCTCCTTCTCTTCTGTGCATGGGCAATAATACAAGAACACTTGTAATGGACTTTAGGAACCACGTAGAAAATCCACGATCATCTTTCCATCCCAGGATCCTTAATAATGTCTGCAGAGACCCTTCTTCCTTAAGAGGTAATGCGTACTGATTCCAGGGATTAGCACCTGGCACCTTGGGGGGCATTTTCATCTTACTGCAGCTGATATTTCGAAAGCACACCTCTATCATCCCATGTCTTGACACTCAAATTAGAATATAACTGGAATTCACCAGGCCCCTCGGGACACCTTTCTGACCTCAATCTGCCCCACCCCTCCCCACACTCCCGTTGGCCCACTGTGCTCTGGGCACTCTGGCTTCTGATCTTCTATTTTCAGGGACTTGGAACTTGCTTGTTCACCTCATTCAGGTCTCTGCTCAGATGACACCTCCACTGAGAAGCTGCCTCTAGCCACCGTATCTCCCCCTTCACCCCCCTCCCCATCTCTTCCTGTCTTTCTCCCCCTCAACCCCTTCCTTTTCCACCCTTCATCCTTCTTCATGTAAAATCTCTCTCATCTCTCAAACGTAATTTTTTTCAGTCTTGTGAGCATTTCATAACACAGAAGATACTCAAAAGATTATGTGGCATGGCCAGGATATTAGAATATAATTACTAGGCTATTTAACAATCCGATTATCATACAACATTTCAGGCGCTTATAAAACTGAAATGCATATTACAGAAACAAGCCACTGGAATCATTAAGAGTCTTTTACAGTTTCTCCTAGTCTCTCTTCAAATATGTCTGTGTTGAAACGGTCAGTCCTAGACACTGACAGAAATAGCTGTGTGCTTTTAGGAACCTAGCTGACTCTTTGCTGAGTTCCTTCTGCATTCCAGGCCCTTCTGACCAGGGACACTGTATGACTGCAGAGGTCACATGCCCACAAAGTAGGACCTGGACACCAGGCTGTTTCAAGAAGATTCCTAAAGTGTTACATTTTTTGTGTTATTTGTTTTTTTTTTAACTTTTTATTTTGAAATATTTATAGATTCATAAGAACTTGCAAAAGTAGAACAGAGAGGTCTCCCTATAATCTTCACTATATTTGCCTTTTAATAGGATTTTTTTTAAGTCAGTAGGGAGGGGATTAGTCGTCCTTCCTGTTAAGTGGGCCTGTTTTTAGTTCTTACAGCATATCTGGCTTGGGACGCCTTCCCCGCTCAGCACAGAGTGGTGCCCTTTCTTTGGGCTTCTAGAACATCTTGAACTCAGGGGTTCAAAGCCTATGACAGGCAACACTGCAGCTGCAGCCTGCTTCCCCCTGGCCTTGAGTGTACTGATGACCTCTGCGACAAGAAGGAGTATGTCTGTTCTTTTCTCAGATAATTCAAGACCCTGGCAAGTGACTGTCACGTAACAGATGCTCAATAAACACATGCAGACAGAAGGAGGCAAGCAACCCAGCTAGCTGGCTACTTTGTGTGGCCAGGGGATGATCAAAATCCCACCACTTTTAATATTCTTGTTTTATTGTCATCCAGATTTGCAAGTATTCTTTACGTGCAGTCTATAAAAGTTAGATTCGGTTTATGTTCGCAGCTTGAAATTCACAACTGAAAGCCACAGCAGGTGCCTAGGAATGTGGATGGTACAGGGGGCTTCATTGCAAACAACCATTTGGGTCCCAGTTACAAAGCCTATACCGTCTTCTTTCAGATATTTGCGGTAATGATGGTTGGCATAGGCGGAGGCGGATACTACAAAAAGAGAAAAATAAGAGCTGCGATTCTTCTCGTGGCTTGAATATTATTAAAATCCGATAAGAAGCAGGTGTTGAGGTTTGTAAGCCATCATAATGCCTGAGCGGGAAGATGATCCCTTCACATTAAGTGGGTTAACTTCCTCTGATTGTAAGAGAGAAATAAATAAAAGGTCAGTTGAGCTATTTTTATTTATTCTCAAGGTGAATTCATAGTCCTTATCTACTTATCATCCAAAATAGACCCTGGCCATCTCACTTTAGAGCGAGGCCGAAGAGATCAATGTCACCTGGAGCGGGTCTCCGCTGGCAGAGCCCCACACAAAGCAATGAGAAAAGTCACAACTCCCGTTGCCATGGGGAGTTACCAAGATCTTTTGTCTCTAGGTCAGTGCTGTTTTGGATAATCACATAGCTATCCTTATATGACTCCAAGCAGGGCAAATCTGGGTTTTAAAGAAATGATTGTTGCTTTGACTTTTTAGAGCTATTCATTTCTAAAACCCAGAGCAAGACCCTGTAGTTACAAACTTAAGTGAATCAGACAATTGGATAAATATACACACAAAGAACCAGACCCACTGGGAACTAAAACGGCTACATTTTTAACACTGCAATTTATAACTTGCATAGCTACAAAAAGGGCAGTGGATCCTGAATTATCTTTTTTTTTTTTTTTTTAAATCACAGTGCATAAAGTCATCTCCTACATTGAGAAGCCCGTGAGTGGCTGATGTTATTTCTTCCCATGAAAGGAATGGTTTCTGAAATGACCCGGCACCCCTCACACTGGTTTGTGCATTACAAGCCTTCAGTGAAGGGCTGTTGCCACTCCCAGCCACTGAGGGTTTATCCCTCCTGATGCATGATCACCGTGAGCTTTGCAGGGAAACTAAGTCACCCTATGGCTGATTGCCAGGCACCAGCACCTCCTACCAGCTCTGTCACATTTCAGTTAATAACAGCTATGCCATACTTCCCCAGACTGCCTTGGATCTGACCTTGAGGGACTCTGTTCCTTACTCTGTGCCCAGCCCCAGTGCTCCTGTGGGCGGACTCCTGGAGGAGACCTGGGTTGGCCATTTGTATGCTTTCTCATTTATTGATTGTTGGGCCCTGTGTGCACCTCCTGTTCTTTCTTCTTCACATGGCTTGGGATTGGTAAATACAGAGAGTTCCTAGTTTAAAAAGGTCTTGTTTCAGGGGTGCCTGGGTGGCTCAGTGGGTTCAAGCATCTGCCTTCGGCTCAGGTCATGATCCCAGGGTCCTGAGATCGAGCCCCACATCGGGCTCTCTGCTCAGCGGGGAGCCTGCTTCTTCCTCTCTCATTCTCTGCCTGTCTCTCCACCTACTTGTGATCTCTCTCTCTGTCAAATAAATAAATAAAATCTTTAAAAAAAAAAAAAGGTCTTGTTTCAAAGCTAATTTGTAAATCCACTAGAGTTCAACCTTTTTTTTTTTTTAGAAAGAAAGAAATGTTGGTTAAGCCCTCTGGCCAGCTTATAAAAAGGCAAGGGGAGGGGGTAGAACTGAAATAAAACATCTACAATGAAAGAGTTGTATTGACATTGATAAAAATGTATTGTAATCAAGCTACATGTGATAAATGTTGGGCCCCACACCATCTGACCACACTAGCAACAGCCAGATAAGACAGGGTAGGAGGGTCCTGGCAAAACTTTCAAATTCCAGACCCACAGCCCCAGTGAGGCTCTGGAGGAAAGTCTAGTGATATTGACAGAATGCAGTTTTCACCATATCTGCAGAAAAGGAAACAGCAAGATGGTCCAACATGAATGATTGGGAATAAGCCAGCAGGTAAGAACAAGGTAATGGTGTGGTTCGCATTGGGCCAATTATATACCCGCTAACAACTAGAAAAGCTGTGGCTGGTGATTGTGGCAGAAAAGTATGGAAAGAAATGGAGTTCTGAGAAGCCCATCCCCTACCTGGTGACCATTCAGAAAGCAAGCTGGTCAATTTTGTTCTGGCAAGCCTGTTCACTCTCTAAATCCTACTGTTAAGTTTTCCAGCATTTCCTGATTATGAGAATTAGTGAACCACTCGCTAAAGGGAAGATCTCCCGTCTTCCTCCGAAATGTATTGAATCGTAATCTCACCCTTAGGAGGATCCCAGTCAGGGTACAGGTGTTGTTCTGATGCGGACACATAAAGTAAAGATGAGGCCTGTCCTCTGCCTGCTGCCCCCCTACGGCTTTGGGAAAACCAGAGAGCAGCAGAGCAGTCCCTAGCAGGGGGTGGGGGAGGTAGGGAGAGATGGCACTGTGATAAGCTCTATTCCTTCTTCACAGTGTCAGGGGAAAGTGTCAGAGAGAAGGGACTGCTCACCCAATTCTTTACACAATTAATAGGTTTTAAATTCTTCTATGCAAATTATATGGTAAATTCACTTTTTTCTGTGTCCACTGATTGGATTGCACAACGATCCCCTTTCTGTGTTAATGATTCTGTATGGAATTCCAAGTTTTTTAATATTTCATCAAGATTGTCTATATTTCTTTTTACATTGTAATTTACAGGGCCTTTTACTCTCAATGACCTCATGGCAGTGTTTCCACTGAGTTAAATATTAGCACAACTCTACCATAGTCAACAAACATTTTTTGAGCACCTACTATATTTGAGCTCTGGGCTGAATATTGATAGGATACAACAATGAATAAGAACATAGATATTAAAGATTCTGTAGGTTATTTAGAAGTGACAGTAGAGACCTAGGCAGTTAAGAGGGAGGGTGCAAAGAAACCCGTGATAAGAACAAATGAATGGCCTAAGAGTTCAAAGATGGGAAACACTGCTGGGCTGTGGCAGTCAGGGCCACCTATATAAGTTGCTGGCGTCTTGTTCCAAGACAATGACACTGGTGCCCTTGTTCAAGTATAGGTCCCTTCCAAGAGAGGAGCTCTGTGTGCCTGCTTGTGTCACATACCCATGGAGCTGGCTGCAGGTGACAGACATCTCTGAGAATCTGAAGACTTTGAACTGGCTTTTGAAAGAAGGGTTAGACTAAGAAAGAGAGTGGGAGGAAAAGACTCATTACTGCTTGAGAAACAGGAGAGACCACACATTGTGGCCTGGTCGTCCACCAGAATCAGCACCATTGACCATGTGAGCAAGGTTGGCCTCCACAGTGATAAGTCATGTTTTTACTTTCCAATTTTTTTAAGATTTATTTATTTATTTGAGAGATAGAGAGAGAGAGAGAGAGAGCGCGAGAGCGCCTGAGTAGGAGGGACAGAGGGAAAGGAGAATCCCAAGCAGATTCCACACTGAGCACCAAGCCCCTCACTGGGCTCAATATCACCACCCTCAGATCATGACCTAAGCCCAAACTGCCTGCACACCCCAGACCCCCCATAACTCACGTCTGTAGAATGTACTTTTGATAGGCTGTGATAAAGTTTCCACTTTACTTCTTTGAACTTCCTTCCCCCAAACACATAACCGCAACCCCATCATGAGAAAAACAGACAAATCCAAATTCAGAGACATCGCACAAAAAAACGTCTGCTCAGTGTTTCTCAACCCTGTCCAGGTCACCAGGAAGGAAGGAGATGCTGAGAAACGGTTTCCCGTTGACCACACACAGTTGGAGTTTATTTTCCTAATTCACTCTAATGATCTCTTTTAGCATATTTAAGCCATTGTTTTGAAATTTTAAAAATGAAAAGTAAAATAAAGTGATAAGTGATACAGTTGGATTCACATCTTTCAGACTTGCAAACATCCACCCATTTGTTCATTGATTCTTTTCTCCCCCTCTTCCGGTCTCTCTGGTTTTCAGTGAGCATTTTACATGATTCTGTTTTTATGTCCTAAACCCATCAATTGTTTCTTTAAAAATTTTCCTTGGTGAATCTCAGTTTCTTCATAAAGGAAATAAGATACTTTCTAGGTTACAGGCTTCTTGTGAGAATTAGAAGTACTAGAGTAAGCCAGAGACTAGCTTCTTGTTCCTTCCATTACAGCTGGTGCTTACTCAACATTGGGAACATTCAAGCAAAAAATCTGCAGTGACTCCCTTCGTCTACGTAAAACCCATTGAGAGATACCTACGAATGCTTTATAAATGGGGAAACTAAGGCATAGAGAAATTAAGGAACGTGCCTCAGGTCACACAGCTGGGAAACGGTAGAGCTGGCATTTGAATCCAGGAAGTGTGACCCCAGAGCCTATACACATCTTCTACATTCTGAAAAGGGTTTCCATTAAAAGATAGCAAGAAGGTTAATTTGGTTGACAAGTGGTTTGTATTGGAGTAAAGTTAAAGAAAAACTCACATATATTCACATTAAATTAAATTGAAGATTAATAGAGGATAGGGATATTCTTAGAAATAATGTCTATATAAAATTTTTAAAAGTACAGTTGTTTAAAAATTTGTGTATGTGGGACTTTGAGCCCGCTGAAATGAATTGATCTTCAACTGAAAATCTTGTATTGTCCATGGATCTTCCCCAGAAAGCCCAACTTGGCATTCAGCCTTCTATGAAATTCTTATTAGATAATCTTACGTGTTTATTAGAATAAATGATTAATATTGAGTTCATTTAAAATATTCTGGGGGTGCCTGGCTGGCTCAGTGGGTTGAAGCCTCTGCCTTCGGCTCAGGTCATGATCCCAGGGTCCTGGGATCGAGTCCCGCATCGGGCTCTCTGCTTGGTGGGGAGCCTGCTTCCTCCTCTCTCTCTCTCTCTGCCTGCCTCTCTGCCTACTTGTGATCTCTGACTGTCAAATAAATAAGTTAAAAAAAATATTCTGAATTTGATAAGATTCTCTTATATAACTCTACTTGAGCTATGTACATAGTTTGAGTATATTTATTAAGGAGAGCTATTTTAATACAATCAGCCATTTTGGGCAATATGGTAGCAAGAAGTCATTTTTAATGACTTTTTAAAAATGTCTGACCCATGAGGCTATGAGGCAAAGGGAAAATGTTAACCTACATAAAGCTAATGCATAATTCTAGTTTTTAAATATTTAGAAAACCAACTACCTGAACTCAATTAGTTATACTTCTCATTTCAGTATTAGCCCATGACAACACATTATTTGCTACTTAGATAATAGAATAATAGTTAACTATTCTTTATAATATCTTAATTGAGGTAACTATTCATTATGAAAGTATTCTCTAATGGAATTCAAAACTCAAGTCTCAGATTTCAAAAACTATCTTAAATGAAAAAAATGATTTTATTTAATATTCTGAAATGATAACTCTCTGGCAATGCAGCAAATTATCAAAACTAAAATTCCTTTGCAGTAGCCATTTACGTTTTATTTGCCATTCCACTGCAAATCATGTTAAAGCAGATGCCTTATCAGATGGCAAGATTTCTGTGTGTTTGGATTATAAGTGTGTAAAGACTAAAATAGGTTTCAAAAGCACTCTGAATAATGATTTAAAATCAAAATGCTTTTTGTACTTAATGGAATAATATTCTACTAATAGAGTCTTTTGTTGCTTACTGTTTAGGGAATTCCAAAAGACTTTCTTGTATCCAAAACATTATTGAAGTTCCTCCAATGAGACCTGGGATACAATCTGTTCAGACACCTTCATTATACAAAAGAGTCGTCACTGTAAAATGTATGGCTCCATCATAACCTAATACAACACAGTGATTTGCAATATGGTGATTACCACTGTGATTTGATTCATTAATTCTCAGTAACAGTTGTTAATCAGCTCATTAAGCAAGTATTGTACAGAAGATTTCAACCAGGGGAACCTCTTAAAAACCACTAAATATCTTCGTTTGCAGGGGGAGGAAAAAAGAAACAGGTTTAATGCCATGGAAGTACCCTATAAATATGGCAGTTTTTTGAACTACAGCGAAGTTTTAAATAATTATACTTTTATAAAACTATAAATACTAAGCTCTCCGTGCCTTTTCCAAAAATGTGTTCACAGTCAGAAAACTCCTCTTAATTTGGCCCTCTTGGATTTTGCAATTATGTCGTTATTAAGAATAAAAAGGAATTCTAGCCACCTCACCCTTCACCAGTAGGCTCATTCTTTCTCTTGTTTCTAGAGCATGTAATTCAATCATGTATTTCAGGTTTTAGAGACCTTGGGGGCTACATTTAAATACAATTTTAGTATTGCATTAGCTGATTTTCAGCAACTTGTTTTATCTTGAAATATGCAATATGGAAATGCCTATGAATGATAAGCAAATAAAGTGCTTTCACCGACAATAACAAAAATTCATAACATGGCCCAGTTTACAAAGAAATTTCAAGTGCATGACTTAATTTGATCTGCACAAAACCTGGGAGGATGTTATTATTAGCTTAAAATTACCCACAAGAACCCTGAAACTCCAGTGACCTACCCAAGTTGAAGTGTGTCTGTTTACTCTTTTACAACCACACACCCCATGCTTTTTCTACTGAAAGACTAATTTTCTCAAGAACTAACCAGAAACGAGCAGCTTTCCTGATGGAAATATGTCTTATCCGTACCCAGAAGAAAGAGGTTCGAGACACAAAGGGAAAGGCTCGTGTTTCGAGGCAAGTGGTAGAAAATCAAAGTTGGAGAAAAACTTTGGGGCAGCCTCTGGAGCGACGGTCACGTCCATCTCCTGCCCAGCACTGGAAACTATCTGTCCCCAGTCAAGCACCCTGAACGGCTCAGGAGGCTCACTGAATGAGCCCCCATCGAACCTGTGCCCGACATTCTTCCAGGACAACTCCAACACCAGCAGCACCCTGGCCGCAATGGCTCACGAAGCATGACAAGCACCCGAAGTGTTTTGCTCTGCAGAGAGGACACAGTTTCTTCTAATTGCTTACCTGTGCGTGTGTTCCTTGGGTGCCTCCTGATCCACGTGGTCACTTCCCTCTCTTAAGTGGTCTGAGGACAGACACTGGAGATAAACTGATGATTTGCATGAAAAACAGGACATCGATGAATTCCAAACAAACCCACCGACTTACTAAACCACTCCAAGGAGACAATTACTAATTCAATTGAATTGAATTTCAGGTTCTTGGGTATTGATTGAATTGATCCGTATTCATTCAGGATTGCCAGTGGCTGGACCTGTTGTATATTAGTTCTGCTCTTTGGTAGCCTGTTAATTTCAGCGACTCGTGCCTCAGACATTGCAAATGAGTAAAGTGATAATTAGTGATGACATAAATATGGAATATTACTTTACTATCTGCTTTAAACAAACAGACCATATCACATTTACAAACATATTTATACTCCTTTTTTTTTTCCTAAGAATTTCAGCCTGTTTATACAAGGTACAATTTTTATGTTAATAAAATGGAAATAGGCAAAACATTTTTGGAAAAATTAGCTTCCCGATGTTAATGAGGACTGTTTCTACAACCTTATGAAATCATACCATGTCTGACTCTTTCCTCAAATATAACTTTAATGGCACACTAAGGCCACGACTTCTCACCAGGCTTAATTAGTGTGCTGTCAAATTTCTGAAGGAAAAAAAAAGATAGTGCTAAAATTTCCTAAGTGACTCCTGAGCATCTCCCTTTGTGTTCTTGTATTCCATTTGCTATGCTGTCATGATTTTATTGCAAGTTACATGTTGTCCTCTATCTTAAAGGTATTATCGTTCTCTTTGACTCGTGATCAAATCAAAAGCTCACATTCCATACAGTATGCTCTGGGAAATTCCATCTTAGAGGAATAGCCCATCAAGACACCACTTTCTCTTTCCATGTGCTTCCAGAGAGGCCACTGGCCACATCGTTGCCAGTTCTGGAATGCAGTTTTCACAGAACCACTGAGCACATGAAGTATGTGTATTTGTGAAAACAGTCGAGTTCAGACCGGAAGCCTACGCGATATTCTTTGCAAATTGGTGAACGGGCTAAAAAGAGTCAAACTTGATCTCCACTCTGGGAAATCAAGTCAAGGTGGCCCACGAACCCGAGGACTCAGAAACAGTTTGTCCTTGTGTGGGAATTCAGGATGTTTTCCTCATGAAGTAGGAAAGATAAAAGGACATGGAGTGGAAGGAATTCAGTTTTTTGGTTTTTTTTTTTTTTTAATTACAAATCTACATCTCTCGAAGGCAAATCCTAGAACCTCAATGAAATCCATGGCAAACATGCTTTGCGTTCTGAGCCCTCTCCTGGAACACTGCGTAGGAGAACTTTGTTGCCATAGGAGGCCTGTTCCAGCTGCTGTCTGTCCTATTCGAAAAGATAACATAGTTTGACCTATCCAGCTAGCATTACAGATTTATAAAACTTGCAAATCTGTCTCATCTGAGCTGACTTTTTTTTATTATGGTGAACTTTTATGAATCTGCTAGACCCATCTGTCAGCAAAAGGCCAGTCCGAGCTTCAGTGGACAAATGGCATGCTGTTTCTAGAGATCTAGAGATCCTAGCTTTGAAATTTGGAGAGAAACAGCCCAGGGATCTAAGCTTTGAGCAGAAGGATTAGGAAAACTCTCACTATAGAGGAAATTTAAAATAAGATCAATTACTCAGGTGCAAATTTGGCAAATTCTACCTGGGTGCCTGGAGGGGGGTGAAGCATCATTGGGATGGGGTGAGTAGAATAAATAACCAATGAAAATGCTGTTAAGATAGGTTTTTTGGAGGGGCTCTAGTTTAATCTGGAATGTAGGAGAACCTCAGAATCAGACACTTCTCTGGTGAAATCCATTTTTCAAATGGACTCCTTTAGGCTTCAGTGAAACATAGCTCATGCAGGATCATGTAACAATAATTCCCTCAATTTCAGAGAAATAAGTAAGTATCATTTAAACTTATCTAGGTTATTTGATCATCTACTGAGATGATTATATATAGTAAGATCTTCGTCAACTAAAACCGAACCTAAATGAAACCTTCAACTAATCACTATTCATTTTGCTTCCACTTTCAGGGAAAAAAAAAAAAATAGGTCAATCTGAAGAAAACATGCTGAGATCAAAGATGTAGTTAAAAAACAACTTTGAGAATTCATGTTACATTTTTCTAAATCATCAAAAAGGATTTCACTCTATGCCAAATTATATCCATTCTCAGCCAATAAAGTTTCCTAACATGTTTTAAATAATTTCCCACAAGAGAAGAAATACAGTATTATATTAGTGAGGACCCTTTTGGATGTAAGTCACAGGAAAGCCAACCCAAATTGGCCCATGTAACTAAATTCCGCAAGGAACAAAAACTGTTGGATTCAACCCATCAAGATCTATCCTTTATCTTTTGGTTTAGCTCTTGTCCATTTGGTTTGAGCCTCAGACTTTGAGTTGTGACAAAAATGGCTCCCAGCAGCCCCATAACCATCTCGTTTCAATCCAAATCCAGAGGAAGGAGTTGCTACTACTGTCTCTGCAGTTACAACAGCCCCAGATTACATCAGATAGGGTTTGAGTCTCTGTGACTAGGAGATTATGATTTTCTGATTGGCCAGATCATGGACAGCAAAAGACTACATATATACTAAAATTGTTAGGTGTTCATTGGGCCCAAAGATGAAGGAACTCATGGGCTTGGTTCCTATGGGTATGTTTAGTCCTATGACTTTACATAGTAGATACACAATAAACATCTCCTTAACTGATGTGAATTTCAATTTTTGTCATAAATTAATAATTATAAAAATTGTAAGTCTATTTGGAAAAAATATTTGATCTTCAATTGGTACCAGAATACCCAAATAGAAATGAATGAAAGATGGTGATTGCCTGTAATCAGAACAGTTATTTAAAGTCTCTTCCCTGGAACACTAGGTCCTCAAAATGCTCCATGAGGAAATGAGCTTGGAAAAGGATGATTACTATATCCCTCTGGTGTGGATTCCCAAGAATAATTGTCATATTAGGAACCTCAAGAATCCATGAGTAATAATGACTGCTTTCCTTTGGTTTTTATGTTTCTCAGATTTACATGTCAAAGGATTTGTCTGTCGTAGAATTCACCTTGGGAGGCAGCAGGCTGGAATTTTACAAAATAAAACCACAGATCTGACTGTTGGAGTGATTGGTTTAGCTGGAACAGTGGGTTTTCAGACATATGCCACCGTTAAGAAAACTTTTTAAACAAGGTAAATGTTAAGAAGTAGAAAATTATTTAAATTAATTGTTAAAGTATGGTACACACTAAAAACATAAAAATTATAACATTATCTATTTACCAGCATGAAATCAGTGGTATATGATATATATATATATATATATATATATATATATATATATATAACAGGTTGTAAAATAAATACACAATGTCTCAATTGCATTTTCTTCATAAAATGGAGGAAGTAGATATTTGTATACAAAAAAAAAAAAAAAATCCCTAAAGTTGTTCCACTAAAAGGTAACAAATGGGAGAGGTTGTTTATGGCTGACTTTTATTTTTCTTAGAGCCTCTCTGTTCTCAGAATATGTGTGTGTGTGTGTGTGTGTGTGTGTGTGTGCATATTTGTTTTCTGTCCATAAGCATGTATTGCTTTTACAAAATATTTTAAGTTATTTTCATTTGTCTCCAGAAACTTACACATTATTAAGGATTCTTACACTACTTCTCCACCTTTTTCCCTTTCTAATCCGACCATCAGCTGATGCACTTTTAACATCATATACAATTTCGAGCTCATAAGCCTTTGTTCTTTTCTCAAAAATAAAACTACTTCTAGGTGCTACAGAAGTCAAAAAGAAAGGCTTATAGGCAGAGAACTTCAAAAACTCCTCACCCGATTCATATTTCGGCTGCCTCAGTACCAGATTTCAATGGAACACATGAATCGGGACAACTTGACATTCACATCAGTCCAATAGAGATGTCAAAAGTATAGGGTGCAATTAGGAGCAGAAGAATAACCAAGTGATGGAATATCATCAAATCACAGCAGAGAGTGTAATAACACTTGACACCACTCACCTAATGAAGCTGATTGAACTATTCAACAGCTTTTATTTCAGGAATAAAGTGGGGGTGGGAAGGACCTTCCTGAGTAGTGGGAAGATGGAATCTCTGACACAATGTCCTCAGAGGGGCTGTCTTCAAACTACTGAGGTGGAATCACACCATCACATTCTAGGGCCAGTATTAGCTTGCACCGTGTACCACCGGGCCAAGGACAGCAGGCAGGAAGTTTGGAGGTTTCCATCCAGATCTGGGAGGTATAGTCAGTCAGTGCTTTATCATCCATCATAATGGAAGGCTCCAGAGGCAATAGAAACTTCTCTCCCTTTCCTCCCTTTATCTCAATTATTTTTTTTTTTCCTCTGAGTCTGATGTTATGTCTGGATAAAGAAAGAATTCCCAGGTATGAAAGATAGAGGCAGATACTGGCCGGGAAATTGTCTTGCATTCTTTCCAAAGGCGGCGAGGGGAGGGAGGAGGGTTGTGGGGGAGGGGGAGCAGATGAGAAAGCCTTGGTACAGGGTGGATCAACAAAAGTGTGTTGGGATCAGTTCTCACCCAGAAGTCTGATAGCTGTTGTGTGGGCAAGGGATGAAAACGTGCTTTTTCTTTGATATTTTATCGTGAAAATTTGCAAACACATACTAAAATTGATAGAATAATACAGTGAGCACTCTTATGCCCATCACCTAGATTCAGCAATTGTTTGTTTCATATTATCACAGGTGATTTATTTAGATCAATGTCCAATATCTCTGTGTTTTTCTGAACCACTTGAAAATGGGTTATAGGCATCATGATGGTTGACCTCTAAATTCTTCAGCATGCATCTCAAGGAGAAAAAAAGAGCACCTTGTTATCTAAACAAATGACCATTTTCGTGCTTGATAAAATTAACAAGCAAGAAGATAACCCTAATGTGATATGGTCTTCTTCCCTATACGAATTTCATCACTTGTTTTGATTTAAAAATATCTATAAAGCTGACCTTTTGGAATCAACATCCAAAGTTTTTACACTGCATTTATGGATAACTCTTTAGTCTACTTTGATCTAGAAAAAGCTTCTGCATTTTTTGACTTGATGAAATTAACTTTCTTATGAGTCCCGACCAACTGTATTATGGAATGTTACACACTTTGAATTTGTCTGATTATTTCTCCCTGATGTTTAATTTGTTTCTCTCTATTATGTTTCCTATTAGTTGGAGGAAGGTTTGATTAGATTCAGATTAAATATGTTTTACAGAATACTTCAGACATGAAGCTATGTACTTCATATCATATCAGAAAACAAAAGTAGCACGGTTCCTTACTGCTGGTGACACATGGAGTTAAGCATTAAGATCATTTCATTTAGAATATGTTTTTCACTTTGTAACTAGCAAGTAATCTGTGGGGCTGTATATATACTCTATGTTGACTATCCTACTCCAAAAAATATATTACTCATTGATGATTGGTGCCTGAATCAAGGAGTTGCAAAGCATGATTTCTTAATTTTATTGATATTTCTACATTTTTTGGATGACAAAATTGAAGAATGTAACAGAATCCAGGGTCTCTACAATGTAGCATGAACCTTGTCCAGACCACAGTTCAGGATTCGTTGATATGGAAAGAAACAAAAAATGTGACCTATATTAAAGAGAAAAAAAAGTCATAGAGATCAACACTGAGACCCTGACAATAACAGATAAGAGTTGTAAAACAGCTAATATAATCATGCTCAAGAACATATAGAAAAATATACTCATGATAGACAGATGGAAAATAGCAGCAGAGAAATGGAAACTATTTTTAAAACTATGAAAAAGAACCAAAAAAGGGAACAAATTTGGAGGAGTAACAATCCCCAATTTCAGAACTTGCTACAATCAGGAGAGTAGGATACTGGCATATGAATAGACATCTAGATAAATGGAACAAAATTGCGAGTCCAGAATTAAACCCCTATTTTTATGGTCAATTGATTTTCAACAAACATGCCAAGGCAATTGAATGATTTAAACACAGTCTTTTCAACAAATCATGCTGAGACAACTGGATATCTACATGCAAAAAAAAAAAAAAAATTTAGAACCTTACCTTACAGAATACTCACAAATTAATTCAATATGTATCATAGACCTAAATGTAAGAGCTCAAACTCATAGAAGAAAAGTAGGAGTAAATATTTGTGACCTAAAGTTAGGCAAAATTTCTTAGCTATGACACCAAAATGTCAAGCAATAAGAGAAGGAAATTAAGTTAGACATAACCAAAATGAAAACTTTTGCACTTTAAAAGATACTATTAAGAAAGAAAAGATAAGGGGCGCCTGGGTGGCTCAGTGGGTTAAAGCCTCTGCCTTCGGCTCGGGTCATGATCCCAGGGTCCTGGGATCGAGCCCCACATGGGGCTCTCTGCCCAGCAGGGAGCCTGCTTCTATTCCTCTCTCTCTGCCTTTCTCTCTGCCTACTTGTGATCTCTGTCTGTCAAATAAATAAATAAAATCTTTAAAAAAAAAAAAAAAGAAAGAAAAGATAAGCTGCAGGGCAGGTGGAGAATATTTGCAAATTATATATGATAACGGACTTGTACCCAGATGATATTAGGAACTCTCATGCCTCAATAATTAAAAGATAAATAAACCAATTTTAAAATGCACAAAAGAATGAACAGATATTTTACCAAAAAAAAGACACATGAATGGTCAATAAGCACATGAAAAGATGCTCAGTATCAGTGGTTATTAGGGAAATGCAAATTGAAACCACAATGAAATACCATTCTACATCTACAAGAATGGTTAGAACAGCAATAATTTTAAAAAGTTAACAACAAGTGTTTGGGGGGATGCAGAGAAACTATAACCTTCATACATTGTGAATGGGAACATAAAATGGTATAATCATTTTGGGAAACAGTTTGACAATTTCTTAAAATGTTAAAGATAAATTAACCATATGGCTCAGCAATTCTACTCCTAAGTATCTACTCAAGAGAAGTAAATACATATGCCCACAAAAGTGTACATGAATGACCATAGCATAACTATTCATTCTAGCCCCAAAGTGAAAACAACTCAAATGTCCATTAACTTGTCAATGGTGGTATATTCATAGGATTGGATTCTATTTAGCAATCAAAGGACATGAAATACATGAAATACTGATACATGTAGACATGAATGAACCTCAAAAACATGACACAAAGCCAAAGAAACCAGACACAAAAGGCCATACCCTATGATTCTATTTAAAAAAATATCCAGGGGCACCTGGGTGGCTCAGTGGGTTAAAGCCTCTGCCTTCGGCTCAGGTCATGATCCCAGGGTCCTGGGATCGAGCCCCACATCAGGGAGCCTGCTTCCCCCCCCCCCTCTGCCTGCCTCTCTGCCTACTTGTGGTCTCTCTCTCTCTGTCAAATAAATAAATAAAATCTTTAAAAAATAATAAAAATAAAAAATAAAAAAATATCCAGACTACAAAAATAAAGACAGGAAGTTTATTGTTTACCTGGGGATGGGGTTGGGAATAACAAATGACTACAAATGAGCACCAGGTTTCTTTTTGGGATGATGAAAATGTTCTAAAATGTTAGTTTATGGTGGTATGCACAACTCTATTAGCTTACTAAAAATTGTTACCTTGTATAGTTAAAATGAATGAATTGTATTGTATGTAAACTATACCTCAATAAAGTTATTTGAAGAAATACTAAATGTAAATTCTAGAACAGAAAGTATAGTAAAAAGTGATGCATTGGTGATGGCAAAGAGTCATGAGCATGGAGATAGAACAGTAGGAAGTATCTAACTGAACAATAAAAAAAGTGGAAAAGGGAAAAATAAACAGAGCCTCAGTAAACTGTGGGATAATATCAAAATTGGAACTGGAACTAGAGGAGGAAAAAATGTGGGGAAATATTTGAAAAAATAGTCATAATTTCCTAAGTATGACAAAAGATATAAATTTACATATTCGAGAAGCTAAGTGTATCCCAAAACAGATGAGATGTATAAACACAAACAAAACCACATCACATCCTAGATACATCATTGTCAAAGTGCTGAAACCAAAGATAAAGAGAAAAACTTGAAAACAGCCAGAGATAAAGGAGTCAGTCTTCTCATTAGAACAAAGGCCAGACACAGTGAAGTGATCTGTCAAGATGCTGGAGGGAGTGAGAGAGAAAGTAAATCCCAAAATTCTTTGCATAGCAGCAATATCCTTCATTAATGGAGGAATAATAAGGATATTTGCTGATAAAGTAAGGCTAAGAGAATGCATCACCAGGAGACCAGAACTACAAATAATTGTAAAAGGCAGTGAAAGCAAAATGAAGGAAAGTTACATTTTCAGGAAGAATAAAGAGCAATAAAAATGATAAGCATATGAGCAAATATTAAAGACATTTTTCATTTTTCCTCTAAATACCTTTAAAATATATGATTTAACTTAAGAAAAACCATAATATTTAATCATGCTATTTTAAAATATACATTTGCATAATAAATATGACAAACAATAAAAAGGATGTGATGGAGATAAATGGCCTATATAGTTCCAAGACTCTCACATTTGGCATAAAGTAGTGCAATATTGACTCTATAAAACTGAAAAGTTAAAAATATTTATAATAATCTCTAATCACTAAAAATAATGCTAAGAGGTATAGCTTTTTTTTTAAGGATTTTATTTATTTATTTGACAGACAGACATCACAAGTAGGCCAAGAGGCAGGAGGTGGGGGGATGGGGGGAGCAGGCTCCCTGCTGAGCAGAGAGCCTGATGCGGGACTCAATTCCGGGACCCTGAGATCATGACGTGAGCCAAAGGCAGAGGTTTTAACCCACTGAGCCACCCAGGCACCCCAAGGTATAGCTCTTTAAAAAGCTATAAAAAATTATAAAAAACAAAAATCATTTAACACCAAAGACACCAAGAAAAGAAGTAAAGAAAAACATAAAGTACATGGAAAATCAAAAACAGTAAAATGGTAGCTATAAATCCAAACATATCAGCCATGATGTTAAATATGAATTGAGTAAGCAATCCAATTAAGTGGCAAAGACCAACAGAATGGAAAAGCAGTCCTCCACTACATGATGTCTACAACAGACACACTGAATCTAAAGACACAAATAGGCTGTTAGTAAAAGGACGGAAAACATACACTATGCAAACATTGACTAGGAAGAGCATGCCATGGACATATTAAAATGACATAAAGTAGACTTTAAAATGAAGAGTGTTACTGAAAGTAAGGGAGATATTTTAAAATGATAAAGCCATCAAGTCATCAGGAAGATGTAACAATTGTAACAATTATACGAGTATGTACCTAATAACAAAATTGAAAAGCAAAATTGAAGTAAACATGACAGAATGTAATGGAGAAACAGGTACATCAACAATCACACATGAAGATTTTAAACCTATCTCCTTAGGCATTTGACATCCAAGGGAAAAAATCAGGAATAACGTAGGCAATCTGAAAGTCACTGTCAGCTACAATGACTTCTTTTTTTCTGAATCCTTTTATTTTATGTTTAATAAAAGTTGTATATATTCAAGGTATACAGCATGGTTTGATATACATATACATAGGGAAATTATTACTAGTCAAGTTAATTAACATATTTCCTCACACAGTTATCATTTTTGTATGTATGTGTGATGAGGGCACTTGAAATAGACTTAACAGATTTCCAGTATTCAAAGCAATAATACTAACTATAGCCATCATGTTATATGTTGGTCCTCTAGGCTTACTCATTCTATATAATTGTAACCTTGTGTCATTTGGGTAACATCTCCCCACTTCTCTCTGATAACTACCACTATACTCTCTGCTTCTACGTATTCAGCATTTTAAAATTCCACTTAGAGGGGCACCTGCCTGGGTGGCTCAGTAGGTTAAGCATCTGCCTTTGTTTGAGGTCATGATCCCAGAGGATCGAGTCCTGCTTATGGCTCCTTGCTCAGTAGGGAGTCTGCTTCCCCCTCCCCTCTTCTCTCTCTCCTCCTCTGCTCATGCTCTCTCTCTAGCTCTGTGCTCTCTCTCTCTCTCAAACAAATAAATAAAATCTTAAAAAATAAAATAAAATTCCACACAGAGCAATATATCCAACCACTTCATACTAAATTTCATTTAAGTAGGCATGTATTTTCATCAAGATAGACCGCATACTGGGCTATTAAGCAAGTTTTCATTCATTTTATTATATTTATTTGTTTTTATTTATTTATTTATTTGTTTGCTTATTTATTATGATTTTATTATTATTATTTTTAAAAATATTTCTGAAAGTTTTTATACATTTTAAAGTCTCTAACCATAATGGAATTTTATTAGAAATCAATAACAATGAAATGTCTTCAAAAAAACCACCTATTTGGAAATTAACACATCTTCAATAACCAATTGTAGCCATTAAAGTTTTCCTTGAGAGTCTTTAAATTGACTTACCAACTAAATTACCAAATAATTAATTCTTTAAATTGACTTACCAATTATCTTTTAAAGATTTCTTATTTATTTTTTTGACAGAGATTACAAGTAGGCAGACCAGCAGGCAGAGAGAGGGGGGAAGCAGGCTCTTTGTTGAGCAGAGAGCCCGATGCGGGGATCGATCCGGATCGATCCCAGGACCCCGGGACCATGACCTGAGCCGAAGGCAGAGGCTTTAACCCACTGAGCCACCCAGGCACCCCTGACTTACCAATTATCTTAATCTAGTCTTTACTTATCTGTCAGCTGGTTCAACTCAAATGTTACCCTCTTCCTGAAGATTTGTCTGACACCCCTCTTGCCTTTGGCCCTTATTCTAAAAAATGTGAATTCCTTCAACTGCTATTCTCTTAGATAACTTTATCTCCTTTTTGGCACATATTACTCTGTGTCTTATTTGCTGATGTATTTTTCCATCCCAGTGGAGTGTGCTTTTCATGTGTTTTGTTTTTAATCCTCTCTTCCTGGTGCATAGTAGGCCCTTGATAAATGTTTGTTTAAAAGAAAGATAACAAGGAACAAAGAAGGAAGGTGGAAAGAAAGGAGCAGAAGGAGAGAGCAAGCAAAGGATGGAGGGAGGAAGGAAGAAAGAAATCTGTGTTTTAACTCAAATAATTCAGGCTGTTTTGACTATAATCATTTAATTCTAAGCCCTCAGAAGACAAATGTTTTATTTTTTTCCTAATCTAGTAAGTGATTTGGAACATATTTTTTAATAGCTAAAAACATTCTCCCTTGGTGGGAAAAGGGTAGGACCCTAGAGAAAATTGTCATAACAGATTCAGCTTTTAAAAAAAAATACGGTTTTGCATGCATATCTCATGCATATAGTAGTTGCATCATTTCACAGCCAACATTGTTGAGCAAAATAATTTTAAGGGCATCTAAGGGTCAGCTACCCATACTGATTTCCATTATTAAAGGATTAGCTGGAACATGTAATAAGAATTTATTCCTCCAAATCTTAATATAGCTTCTTGGAAAACAAAACCAAAAGAATCGCAGTCTGTCAAGAGTATGGTGGAGCCCAGAGAAGCCTAGAGAAGGTCATATATGTCTGAACTGATTGTACTTTAAGTATCATCTCATTGACTTAAACGTTGAGAGGAACTGGTTGTGCTAAGATTTTATCCCCACAAAGCCTGGAATGAGAAGATTGAGAAGATTGCAACCTTCTGCAACATTTCTCCAGGACAAGCTCTTTGAGTTTTAAAGGCCACTCTCTGTGTGTATGCAATGATTGCTGCAATTATTTAAAAACAACTTGTCTGATTGTTCTAGGAGGAATTACACCTAAATCTCCAATCAAGGTGACAGTGTTATTGATTATTTAATAATTAGCTTTTATTTATTTCCATCCTTGAGAGGGCACTTTTAGACTTGGTTGAGAACAATACTTTATGCCTTGAAATCTGCTTAAAGTCCGTATCAGTTCTGTTGACAGAAAGCCTTTACAGAAACACACACACACACAGACACACACACACACACCAATTCATTCAACAAATATTGGTGGTGAATACTGAGCCAGGCACGAGGGTGCTAACTCTGAACGTAGACCCTGACTTAGGAAGTGGTCAAAGGGAACACAGGCACATAAACATAATGGCAACATCATGTGGTAAGAGCCATGACGGGGGAACTTCTGAGTCTCAAACGAGGTTTCTTAGGAAAATAGCGTCTAAACTGACCTCTCTCGCAGCAGGAATAATCCAGCCAACGGTAATAATTCTCTGGAAAATTCTCTCTTATCCAATCTCCAACCTTCCCGGCACCTCTCGCTTTTGAATGGCGATGGTCTTTCATATTCACAGGGAAAATAGAAACAAACAGTTACTACTTCCCATCCCCAGTCCCATCAACTGCCCTGCTCGGACAGCCACGTGGCTCCCCCAAACATGCGCGCTGAAATCTATCCCCTCACACCTTCTCAAGGACCTTGCTCCCTTCCTCCTCTGCACCATCCGTCAAATCATCTTCACGAGGTCCTTCCCCGGGACGATCAGTCATGTCTTAGTGACAACCATCTTTCAGCACAAGGTCTACCTGTTCCACTTCCCGCTTTAGGCAGTTGGGGATCACCATCCTGTTTTTTTACTTGCCCAGCAAAATTCCTCAAAAAGATTAACTAACTCCCTGCCTTCTCTTCCTCACCTCCCCTTCTGCTCTCCCTCCATTTTAATTGGCCCTTTGTCTCCACCACGGAAAGGAACCAGCTCTTTTCAAGATCACAGATAAGGAGCATCTTGCCAGAGTCACGCCTGCCGGACTGCTTGGCCGCGGGTGACGCGGTTGACCACTTCCAGTTCCTCGAGGCCTTCCTAACGCTACTTTGCCCCTTTCTCCTCCTCCTCCTCAGCCACTCCATTTAATCCTCCTTTGTTGGCTCCTTTTTCTGCACCATTTCCCTAAATGTGGGAATATCTACAGGGTGGCCTTGGCTTCTCTTACCTATAAACCCACATCCTAGCTTTGAGGATCTCAGTAAGTCCTGTGGCTTTAGATGCCATCAGTACAGTGATGACTCTCTATGTCATATCCGGACAGCCCTGCATGCGAGACCCTTGTAAACAACCTCCTGTTTACTGTGTCCACTGGCGGATTCACTCACCACTGCAACTCACAAGCAGATTGCCTCCAGGCCTATTACTGCCGTGCTGGGAAGAACATCGGCGTATACGTGTCATCCAGGCCCTTGTGAGAGCTTCTCTGGGATGTCGGTTCAGGAGCCAGACTGCTGGATCATGTGGTTTGGGTAAATATAATTTAAGTAGTGCCAACTGTTCTGCAGAATGTCTCCATGGGCACCAGTACCCTGGGACAGTTCTGTTTTGTTTTGTTTTGTTTAATCCCAGTTGTGCTATACCTTGAATTAATTAAATCAGAATTTCTTCAGGTGGAACTGAGGCAGAGGTAGCACTTAAAGCTCTCCAGGTGACTTCAATATGCACTTCAGTTTGAGCACCCCTGCTCTAGTTCCACACCTTCCCCAACACTCAGTGTTTCCCAGCTACTTTTGCCAATGCGATAGGTATTAGGTGTGGCATGATTATAATTTTAACCTGCATTTAATTTGTAGGTATATTTGTTATTTTCAGTATCATCAACCAGTTTTCCCAATATTGTCTTCTAAATATTTTGACACTTCTCCATTCATTTATGGTCCAATGGATCACCAAGCTCTTTGAAACCAGAATCTAGTAAATCCATTAACTTCACAATTGGACACAGAATTCTGAAAAAAAAATTCAGACAGGATGTGTCTGTCATAATTGTTAAAATATTGAGCACACGTAGTACCTGCTACATGTGCATATATTATTACGCACACACAGTTTATTTGCGGACATTATAGTTTTATGGTGGACCTTTGGTATTAGGGATGGTGTAGGTCAGTATTTGAGGGCTGATTTTTTGATGTCAGGCAGATCTGCATTTGAATTCTAACTTCGCCTTTTTAACCAGATCCATGACCTCAGGCGAGTTGCTGAATCTCTGTCTGAACACTGGGCCCCTTGCTGGTAGTATGAAGATACATCAACCACATACGCTTGTTGTGAAGGGTGAATAAGAAAAGGTAGCGGAAAGCTGGAAACACAATGTCTGACACATTACTAATACTCAGCAGAAATGATGGCTTTTGTCTTTACTGTTCTTTGTGATCTCTCGTCCTCTTGCCACGGGAAGTGCCGCGCGACTCCGGAGTTTGGAGCACTGTTCCTTCAGTTGCTGGAACAGCTCGAACCTCTCCTTCACAGTGAAAATTAATGTATGCATATTTTGTAGCTACCCCTGTAGCTCATTTTGGTTGACAGCTTGACATTCCACTCAAGTAACAATAAAAGCATAGTCTTATATTTTTACAACAGAAAGACAACTGTGCAGTGTGCACATCTCCGATCTACAAATGAGGTACTTTTGAAAAACAAGAGTGTCGATGCTTGGAGCTCATTAGGGCATTTACCCATTACAGGAACCCGCTCCACAAACACCACGAGTTTGCCTGGAAGTCCTTGATTGCCGTGGGAGACCATCCAAAGCAGCGGGTTTCCAAACCTTGACAACCAACATGCTCCATCAATTGTTGCTGTGTGGTCCAGGTCTTCCTGTTTTCAAAGAAGCCAGGCATCCAATTTTTCAATTATTTTTCAATGTTAAATCATTGTGTAAACAAAACTGGTCAGATTAGGCCCAAAGACTGTTAATTTGCAACTTCTGCTTTGTTCTCTAGATTGACCCTAGTGCTGCCTGTTTACCAGGAAGAATTCCAACCCAACCGTGTAACTTTAGCTCCTATTACATCCGATCTCAAATCCCATCTTAATGTTATGTGCTGAGCTAGGCTCCGTGTTTCTCAGTGCTCGACCCATTTTTTTTTTTTTTAAATTATCGTACCTACCACATTTTATGATAGTATCTATCTTAGGAGTTGTCTTCCCCTAACCAGAGAGTTCTCTGAAGACAGGAACTGCAGCGAAATCTCAGTACCTCGCATGCACAGGGCTCGATACACTCTAGGCACTAAAAAAATTCTTGTGGAATGAAAGACTGAAAGAACGACTAAGCCCATAAATGCCCCAATATACTTTCAGGAACTTATTTCAGAAATGTCCACTTCTGAAACACATCAATGTCTTTCACAAAACAGTGATCAAAGAAATGAACAATTCCGTTTCTTGAACAGATACTATGTTCACACGGAAGGTCACATGAAGAATTCACATAAAAATCCTCATAAGTTTTACTTGCAGAAAGAAATTCTACTCTTCAGGTGAAGTAAAATTTTTTTCCTTTTTCTCCAACACCAACCATAAAATCTTTTTTTCCTTGGCTGCCAGTAAGCTCAGAGGCATATTTAGCACTCAATCGTAATAATTAACTCATTGCCGAAACTAAATCGTTCCTTATCCTTCTTTTTTCCTCCAACGTTTTCTGTTATGTTTTAATTGTCCTCTTCTCTGCTTGTTAGTTGTGTCACTCAAGTAAAATATTTTATGGAAGCAGGCAACACAGAAATCATTAGAAAACAATTATGAACTAAAATATACAGCAATTTGCTTTAGGACAAATACACTCCAGAGGCTTCATCCATTTGGCAATTAGCATCCAGCAGGTTTTAGCCCCCATTTGCCACCTGTTCAGTAGTCTTAACACTGCATGGCATTCATGGTTACAATGAAGGGCTCGGTTTCTGTCGTACCAGTAAGCTAGACGCTTGGAAGTCGAGGGCGGAGGAGAGGAGTATAGGATGAGGGCCTGCTGTCGTGGATGTTGTCATCTCATTGAGGAAAATGGGACATGAACCCAAAACAGCAAAGAGTGAAAGATGGTTGGCATGTTAGTTTCTGAGGGCTACTGTAACAAATCTTGAAATCTTAGAAATGTATTCTCTCACTTTTCTGAGGCCGGAAGTCCAAAACGAAGGTATCTGAAGAGCCATGGTCTCTCTGAACATTCTAGAGAAGAATCTAGTCTGTGCCTTTCTCCGAGCTCCCGGTGTTTCCAGCAATCGCTCTTGTCGTGTGGTATATAGACTCACTACTCCAATCTGCCTCCGACGCCATGGGGAGATTTCCCTGTCTCTGAGTATGTCCACCCCTGTGTTCCTTGTCCTCTTGTTATAAGGGCACCAGTCATAGATTAAGGGCCATCTCTGCGCCAGGATCATCTGAACATATATTAATAACGTCTGCAAAGACTATTTCCAATAAGGCCACATTCACAGGGGCAAGGAGTGAGAACTTCACCATATCTTTTTGAGGGAGACAATTCATCCACTCAGTTGGCAGAGGAATAATTACCAAGAAGTACAGAACAGACAACTGGAAGGCTCTTGAAGAGGACAGTTGGGTCTTAGCAGAGAGCCCGTCCAACCACAGAGCTATTGAACAGACCCCCTTGCTGAAAGCTCTGGGATCTTTGAGTTGTCTGTGTGTCTTTCTTTCACCATGGCCCTTCCCTGTTATCCTGTCACCACCCCTACCTCATACTTTGTCACAAACTGACTCTCCCAGATATCATTCTGTTCGTTGAGCAATCTCATTTCAGCCCTTGGCATTCTTGGTGTGCTCTGCATGTTGAGTTTTTATCAGTTGTGTGTGATGAGAAATTTCTAAGGCACTTTTTACAGGATGCCCTTCCTTTACTGTGTTCTTATCTCTTACTGCTATCACAAGTTTGTGTGATGGACTGTGCCAGCCTTAAATGCATAGGGTTCTCGGAAATAAAGGGAAAATGCACACATCTGATTTTTCTGTTGTCGCTGCTAACTTTATGTGTGCAAATATAACAGAGACCATCAAATTATACTCCCAACTATCAGCCTTCCTGCAATTTACGTGGATTGGAAACAAGACTTTGTTTATCTCTTTTTCCTAATGGATTTTTTTTTTTAAGTAGTCTTCGCTAGATTTTCTTTAGGGATAAGATGTTCCCCCCCCCTTTTTTTAATAAGGTCTTATCATAATAATCTCCATTCCCTCGACTGGTCAGGTAGAAGAACCTTAAAATGTGCTTCATCTCTTCCCATGCCATGTCTGATGAGCAACCTAGATTTGGAAATTCCTTCACTTTCCTCCCTCAAACGAAAATAACAAAGCTAGAGCATGATAAACTTATTGCTGTAGTAGCCATTTTAGCTCATTTTAAATGTAGGAAGCCTGCTAGAATCAGTATTTTGTTAGACATAACCATAGCTATCATCCATTAACAGTTTATTGGGTGTTCGTTGTGTGGTGTTTTGCTAGGCAATAATTGAACAAGTCATGACAAATGGTATTTTTACATAAAGTACCAGTGAATATAGAGTCACAAGTTTATGACCTAAAGTATATTTGGAGATTTACAAAGCAGGAAAGATCCTTGTCTCCACAGATGGAAGCCTGCAGTTAAAATGTGCAGGATTAAATCATTCCAGTTCCTACATACAAGTCTTTGATTCCACCTTGAGTCATTAATGAATGTGACCAGGTCCTCATTCCCTCACACATGAGTGCTCTTCACCACTGTCTGCTCACCTTCTTTATTCCTGTCAACACTACTCCCAGAGAATGCTGAAGCATCACTACATTATATGTTCACAGTGATTGATAGTTCACCCAAATTTCTACATCCTTTATTCACATTACTCAGTGCTGAAGCATTAGGTAGCTCATCCTGAACAATGCTGGCCATGAGATACCAAAATCGAGTTCTACCCTGATTTAGGGGATTTAAGTCTAGGATTTGTCCCACTGCTCTGCTTTGTTCCGCCACCAGCTGCCATCCTATTTCTATCCTATTCAAAAATCTTCCCAAGGTGTATGTGAGTTCTCACACCAAATTGGATCCTTGACATTGAAGGCCATCATAACATTTCTTCTCAAAATATTTCTATCTCCCACCCTGCTTCAGCATTGGTAAACCCCAATCCTTCACTACCACCCCCAAATGCTAACCAGATAAATGTTCTTACTGCTTATCCTTGCCAGTTCCCTTCTTGCCATCTTTCCGACTATTTCAAGACTTAGTCCTCTGTGATACCATACACAACAACAGTAGGTCATACCGACACCTCCTCTAGGAATTTGTGTCACTTAGCATCTACATTTTACACCAAACTATTTATCACTTATGCCCATTTCCTCAGCATTTAAATGTTGGCAATTCCTGCTGCTTTTATTCTCTGAACAAGATTACAATATCTTTGCAGTAAAGATCTTATCATAGATTTCTTTTCTTTTTTTGCACATTTAAATACATACTTTGATAATTGATCACTGGTATTTCTTAATTTCCTAAACTTTTGGCTCAAAATTATAAGTGTATACCATTTAAGAGTAAAACATTTAACGGCAAACCCTATTTGGGTAATGATTCTAAATTAATATTAACATTCTGCTCTCCAAAATTCTGATTAAAGTAACCTTTTTGAAAAATCCTAAATGTTAGAATGTTTTTGATTCCGTATTTTAAATAACACTTAAGAGAGAGAAAATTACAGTACCATTCAGGATTATTTTGACAATTTTTTATAGAAGAGGGCTGCTGTCTTTGCCCTTTCTGCCTTATCTGACTGAACATTTCTATAATCGTTAATCTTTACAAGACTATATTTACAGTTGGTCCAGAAAACCCTAGGTTCTGCATATTTTCTGTGCTCTTCATGTAATTGTTTATCAGGCTCTCCCATTGGGGATTGCACCATTCTATTGGGGCAAGAAATTGAGACCTCTGTTTTGTTGGTGCATTTGAGGAGTAACAAGAAAAGCTTTTAAGTAGAGTGACCTTAACTAGATAGAAGCTCTTTGGGCACCAAAGGGAAAAAAAAAGTTAATTCCTACCCAAAGCTTCATTAAAACGGATGCTTTGTAAGAGAGGCTAATAAAAGTATGGTGATCCCATTAGTTTCGGGGGAACTCTATGCCACAATGCCTCAGACAGAGCTGTTGGTCCTGCTTTATCAGTAAAGCATCTTAGATGCCCAGTTCAATGGGACTTCTTTCTCGGGCTCTAACCGATGCTTTAGGGATTTTAGAACATTAGCCAATGGCTGACTAGCTTTATGGGATTTATGCACCACTGCAACCACAAAATCAAGTTTCATCCTCTGAATGTGTGGAACGTCCCTAATAAATTAAAGTTTCCTCCTTCCCCTGCTCCTACAGTCTTGAGGATTTCAGTCTTCAGATAATAACATTTTGGAAAACCACGTCGTGATGATTTACTTGCAAAGAGACAAAGCCGTGTCAGGATATTGTAAAGTCATTTCAGAAAGTTTCCTTATACTTCATTAGATTTCTTAAATTTTCCTGTTGAAGTCTGGTTTATATAGTGAAGTACAATTGATCAGTTAGTTTGATGAATGCCCATCCAGCTACCACAATTTCGTTTTAGAAAGTTTCCTTTGACCTTTACCGGTTCTTTTCACCACTGGGCTTTCCACCCCCATGTCTCTTAGGAACATAGCATGGAGAGGTTTCGACTTTCAGAAGCATCTCTGCAGGCTGAGATCATTCATACGTCCATCTCCAATAGCATATTGATTTCAGAATGGCTCAGCAAGTGTATTTACCAACAAAACTTCCCAAACATGCACTGTAAGTTTATTTGCATTTTTGAAATTGACATCCCACAGGTCTGACTCCCACTGCATAGATATCTACCTGACCTCCTTATACTAACAGCTAGATAAATGAGTATGCAGATAAACACTGCATCTCATTTATCTTATTACCTTGAAGTAGCTGAACATACGATGGTTCAGCTTCAGATTTATATTTCCAACACCTGTATGCCACAAGAACCAATTTTATGTCAACAAACTGTGGCATTTAAGATGCTCATTTTTAATTTACACTGGAAGTGTACTTATTTCATACATGGTAACATCAAGATGGTCTTGTGTTAAAAAGTCCGAATACTTATATGCCTAATGATTACAAATTTTAAACATCAAAGTGCACGTCTACTTAGATCTAAAATATCATATATAATGAAGGGCTAATGTAGGCCTGATACCTAACTTAGCAAAGGGCTTATACAAAGACAAGGGAAGAAGAGCCTTTTTAGAAGACATCTTTATTATGGTTAAAAGATAAAGGAGGAGGGAGCTAACCCCATCCCCAGATCCCTGCAGTGTGCAGGAAATCAAAAGAAATAAAATGAACACCACTGAACCACAGCACCACAAACACTGGTCATGGTAGGTATCTTCAGATATATGAAAGACTGTCATGTGAAACAGGAGTTAATTAGATTTACTCTGTTAACTCCACAGGACAGCACAAAGAACAATAAAAAGAAGTTCTAGGGGAGGCTAATTTTTTCCCTGAATACAGGGAACTCTTGAATGTTTACAAGTCTTTATAAATGGGTTGGGCCAGATCGCTTTGCTAAGTAAGAAACTCCTAGTCTCTAGAAGTGTTTTCAACAGTCAGGATGACCTCTAATCCAGAATATTATAGATGGGTCTATGGCCATACCACCCTGAACGCGCCCGATCTCATCTGATCTCAGAAGCTAAGCAGGGTCGGGCCTGGTTAGTACTTGGATGGCAGAATATTATAGATGGAATCATTGCTCTCGTGCAAAGATTGCTTATGTGACCTCATAAATTCATTCCAATTTCAAGATTGATTCCTTGTACTTGGTTGATGAGAAGGTATAATCTCTTCCAAATCAGCTTGTTTATTTTTCAAATTCTCTGATGGTTAAGGAAGAACTTTACTCTTATTTCCTGCGGTCTTGTGTATTCCCTCAAATAGAAAAAAAAAAAAAATCAGAAGAGCTCTTCAGTATTTTCTGTGATATGATTACCTCAGGCAGTGTTACAAGTGTAATTAAAATTCTGTTTGCATTCCTTGAAATATAGATAAGCATCTCAGAGTATGATCGTTGTGAAACATCCGGTAGTTTTAGATTCCGGTCGTTATCCAGCCGAGGCTGGTAACAGTCTGAGTTATTCTGGATCCTTGATTTTGAGACTAAGACTAATTCCCTGTAATCATTGTTATACTTAAGGCTATAAGGTTACACATGTTCTAGAACAAGTCTGTGGGCCCGCAGGAAAAAACCAAGCTGAGGAGATTGTGGCAAGGATTTAGCTATTTACTGTGTGTAGATGCTTGTTCTAACAAAACAATCTGGATTTTATTTTAAAATAAACATTACAAATGCGTGTTCCAAAGCCAGGCAGAGACCCACTTCCATATCAATTGAGTAAAACAGAGCTGAGAGCTGTAAGAAAAAAAAAAAAAAAAATAGAAGTCTATCGCTGCCTTCCGAGAGTCAGTAAGAATAATAACTCACATTATCAGAAAGGGCAGTGCAAAATTACTCGTGCAAAGAACAAGTAAAGACTTCTTGCTTTTCCTCTTTGGCTTTCTTGCTACCAATTTAAGATCAAGATCTTAGAAGGAATTACATTCCATCTTAGGTAGAACTGACAGAAACACATTTTCAATTACCAGCAGGTGACAATAGAACAACAATGTCAGTGGTTTTTTAAACAAGGTTATTTCTTGCTTTACAAAGGTGACTATTTATAAATGACTGAACAAGATCTCTAACAAATAATATTACTCTTTTCAAAAATATAAATGCTCTATCTCTGGATACTGGTGCATTTAATTTATACTTCCCTGGTTTCTTATGGTTCCAAAGGGGGAAAGAGGCACTCAAACAGAATTATTTGACTTAGAAAAATATTAAATGCTAAATACAACCCAAGGACACCTGTTATGATAAACATGGTTATTACTCATTTCCATTTAAGGAAAACAGAATGCGTGATTCCATCTTGTTGTTCTGCAATGGTCATACTTTCTTAGGACACATTTAAACACGTGAATGTAAATGAATGAATGAATGAATAAAATGATGAAGGAAATTAATACAAGTCAATGATGCCGCTCTTATTAGGCGGTCTTACGGCCAAACTCCATAGTTTTATTTCTGTCATTTCCCTCTCTCACCCCAAAAGCCCCCCAAAATACCTGGAGTTAAATTTTAGTGAGTCAAGTAAAAAACTCATTTTTTCTCATTAGTCTGCAAATTGAACTTAAACTCATTTTGTATTAACTCTTTTTTTCTTGGTGGACTTGGATTTTCAGTCAAGTTATTTGTAAGTTAAAAGCAGCTTCGCCAGAAAGGGATTTCAATGGGCTTCACATTATCCTTCTAAAAGACAGATGCAAAAATCACTCTCTGCTCTTCTTTTCTTGGAATATTTTTCCTAACAGGTCCCAATTGTTTGGAGCATTTTAAGACGTGAGTTAATGTTCACATAGTTAACTTACATTATCTCCCATCTAAGTTGAAGGTTTTAACGATGCCAAATTATCTCACCACCTTTTCCCTCCCGTGATTCCATTAACCTTAGGATTTCAAAGCAATCTAATTTTGGATAAATTGCTTTCCTGTGTTTTGGCTGCTAGCTTTTGACAAACGTGTTTTAAGTTTCACTCAAAGGCTAATTTTTTCTTATTTTAACCACTGAATGCTTTACAAATTATGCTAGCAAGATGTCTTTTATTTCTCAAGTTTTCGTTACTCAGAAATTATAATTTTCTAAAGCTAAAAAAAGCTTGAAAACTTGATTCTGAGCTAAATATCATTGACTAGATTAAATTGTTAGGAATTTATTATTAGAAAAACTTGTTTTGCATTATTTTCTAGCTGATAATACTCTGGAGCAATTGGCACCCTTAAAAACATCTTGTTTATCAGTAAGAATGGCCAATCTTTAGAAGCCTTCGTATTTTTGCTGTGGGAATTCAAAGTTAGCTGACTCTCTGTCCCAGAAGTTCACACACACACACACACACACACACACACACACACACACACAGGTAAGAAAGAAGAATGGTTGGAATTTTTTACTTTTTCTTTTCTTCTCTCTCTCTTTCTTTCCTTCTATCTTTTTAAATAGCCACTTAAGGTGCTCACAGAAAAACTATCAACTAAGAAATTCCCATGACACGATATGACATTGTATTAGACATTGTAGTGGAATAAAAGCAAAGAAACATAAGACATTTTTTACCAAACCGTCTAGTTAAGGAAATAGACTTGTCTTCTCCCAACTAAAACAATGTCATAGATCAAATGAGGAGAGTAGTAATAACATCATAAGAGCTACTAACCTTGAGTCCTTTGTATTGGACTGACCCTGGACCAGGAATCTTACATAAATTATCTCATTTTGTCCTCACCACAGTGAAAGGACTACTATTATTCTCATCTTATAGATGAGAAAACAAGAGTCTGAGAGGTCAGATTGTTTGTAGCCAGTAGCCAGTGCTCAACTCCAATTTAAAAATGACTCCAAAGCTCATGTTTCTATATGTTTCATTAGTGCTGCATTTCGGAATATTCTAAACGTAACATTTCAAGGATGGGAGAAATCACTTTCTGGAACAACTTCACAGAGAGGCTGGCATTTGTGTTGAAAAATGAAGGGTGAGCTGCATGATGGTAAGCATAAATCCTGGGGAATCTATGTTAGGCAGTGAAAACAGATGAACAAAAGCATGAAGTTAAGAGTATAGAGATGTTTGGGGACAGGTAGAATGTTTGGGGACAGCTACAAGGTCCTGTTTAGCTAGAATGTAGTAGATTAGAAAAGCTGAACGGAAAGACAATGGGTGGTTTTTAATATGTAATGTGTGTTCATTTGTTAAGAATTTGAGAAATTAGAGGTAGGACATGCGAAATAATAAAAAACTTAGCCCTATATAACCGGAGTTAGGAGAAATCTCAAATTATTATCTGAGGCCAATTATGTTTTTAATGTTCTTTGTTTTCCTTCTCAAGTGAACAGTCATTACTGTAGGGAGAGATCTCCAAACGAATCTATATTTCTTTGGTAAGAGAATATAAAAATTTAAAATGCTGTAGTAAATCAATTAATTCTTGATTGTGTGCTGTTTTAGACTATTAAAATATATTTAACATACCTAGAAATTTTATACCAAAATGAAAGATGGATTGTTTATTCACACAATCTCATTATTTATAATTCTCTGGAAAGAATTTGTCCATTTTCACTTAATATCATGCTTTGTTATCTACTTCAAAAGGTCTACATAAATAGCAGGGAACAGTATTTTATTCATGGCAAGATTAAGGTCAATTTTTACTGATCGCATGGACCTCCTGAATATCCAAATCCATTTGGAACTACCTTATTGTTCTGTTTTGCCGTTACAAAGATAGATTTTTTTTTTAAAAGGGTCAACATTGTTATCCTCAGTACAAGAATTGAAAATACACAAATGCTTTTGTATATATTATTTTCTCATTGGGTTATTGGTGATTATTTAAAAATGCTTAATTAAACCTTTATCAATTCTAGGAATTCATTTGCTCCTAAAATAAAAATGCTTGCTGTTCTTAGACACTTTTTCCCCCTCCCCTTTTCTCATTTGGAAACACTTAGACATTATTTAGCAAGGTTAGAACTTGTTTGCCATACCACTGAGTCAGGAACAGATTTCAGATCCAAGTCATTTGATTGGAAAGGAAGAACATAAACCAACTCAATCATGCATGAAAGATTCTAATGAAATTCAAATATCGATGTAATTTACGAGCGCCAGAAGTGTAAAATCTGTATAATTTGCATGGCAAGTATAGGGTTAATAGACGAAAAGGGAAAAAAAAACAGAGAAGCAGAGATTCTAGCAGGAAGCATTTTGCTGAGCATCTCCGAAATGGGAGTTGATCAAGCAATTAATATAGTTAAAAACACAAAAGCACACTTGGATCTTAATCTACCCAAGGAAAGCGATCCAAACCAAATACGTAAAATTGATAGACTAAGACGACTTTCCAGTGAGGTGGAAAAGTCTCATAAAAATCCAGAAATGGAATACAAGGAACAAGGTCATTCGGCTCATCCTGTCTGTCAGCACTGAATTATTTCCTAGCGATTAAATTCAGTTCAGTTGACCAGGAAGGGAGTTCATTTGTACTAATGAATCCACATGGAAATTCTGGCTAGGGCAATAAACTTTTCTGTTTTTTCTTTTCTTCCTATCCCACTCCCCACCCCCAACCACACCCATGTGGACATTTTTGACTGTAGGAGTGAGAGCCTCAGTATTAAAGTTCAGGAAAAACACTCAGTATTAAGGATTCTGAAAACCATAACATTTTCCTTTCTTATGAGTTTCAATTGTTAAAAAAATTTTTTAAATGGTATTGTGCTTTGTGATTCCAGTGAGACACTGCTGGTCTTACTTCCATCCCTCATCCTGGGCAATGCTAGACTATAAGCTTTGGAAGTCTAGAAACAAGGTCTATGTTTGCTTATCCTTGTACCCCCAGTGCCCCGCATGCTGCCTCAATGTAACCAATGTTTATTGAATATTTGTAGGAAAAATTAAACATTGAATGCATAAGATGCATCTACACCTTGACAAATCAGGCGGGCACACTATGGAAAGCCCTAGAATAATGATGAGGATCACATTTCCTGCAAAGTTGGAGAGGAAAGTCAAGTAATTTAACAAGGTTAATTAAAGTAGATCTATAGTAAAACAAATTGGAATGATTTATGGATAAAATGCAAAATTCACATGAATTTGTAAGATTAAAACTTGAGACTTCAAAGCAATCTCACCAAGGGCGCTGCTGCCGGTGTTGCCCTCAGATCCGTTCCCCGTCGTGAGAGGACTCCAGGGGGATGCATGTGGATCACAGAGTAGATGAGTAAAGAAGACCCAAGGTGGGAGACTCAGAGAGGACAGATCTGTGATCATCAGGACATCGGTGGATAATTCAACCAAGATTTCAGAGTGCAGACCCTCTTGCTCATTTTGGGCCCTGGCACAGGCTCCCACTTGCACACGGGTGTTTTAAAAGGCCCTAGTTTAGGTGATTTGGGGAGATTGAATGAGAGAGAGATTCCTTTTCTTCCTGCCATGCTGGGCTCTCCAGTTGGGGCCCATAAAATTAGACTCCTGAAAGACAGATTAATAAGAGAAAAACGAAAGTTGACTAACAGGTATGGTACATCATGCTGGAGAAACCTCATGGTGTCCAAGCCAAAGGCATGGTTAGAACTTAAGATTCTGTAGCTTTTTTTTTTTTTTTAAGACTTTATTTATTTATTTGCCAGAGATCACAAGTAAGCAGAGAGGCAGGCAGAGAGAGAGGAGGAAGCGGGCTCCCTCCCCGCTGAGCAGGGAGCCCGATGTGGGGCTCGATCTCGGATCCTGGGATCATGACCTGAGCTGAAGGCAGAGGCTTTAACCCACTGAGCCCCCCGGGTGCCCCTCTGTAGCATTTTTGCAAAGAACAATACATTTGTAGAGAAGCGATGAGACGAAAGAGACGTTTTAGGCTCCCGGGAGTGGCACACTGCAGAAAGGTAACTGTGTGAGGGAAACTAGCGAATTTGCTGTGCAGGTCCACATTGATGCCAACTTCCCCTTATTTCCCCCACAGCAAGGAAACTTCCCCAGGAGAGGAGATTTATGGTAGTCCCCATTTTTCTGAGGTTTCTGCTTTTCATCAAATAAGAGAAGCTCAGGAAAGGTGTCTTTCTGTATCTATTGATCTTCATTTGCCTCCAGCTCAAAATAATCCTTCTGCCCAAGTGGCATGTTGGGGGACGGCATATTCTTATCCCCAGTAAGAAAGAAGTGACAGTGTGGATAAATCCTAGACACCGAGAGCCCAGGAGGAGCAATGTTATGAGACATTCAGATGCGGTTGGAGGCTGTGATTGTGTCTGATACAAATGAACCAGGCATAGCTGCTTGGCGGTCCCTCGAGGACAAGGCTACATATTCTGACTACCTCACTACAGGGCCACGGGACCATGAGCCTGGCTGGGGAGTATCCACCTTCACAGGCTTTGTCATCTGAGCGCTGAATCCTTGTGCCTGCCAGGGGCATGTGTGTGTTCACAAAAGCAGCACCACGATCCGGTAGGATGAGGGCCAGCTGAGGCAGGAGTGATGAAGTATTAGTACGCTTGTTTACAGGGGTGAGCCTGGAGCTGTGGCACTCTTCGGAGTAACCAAATGCCTAAGGACCAAGAAATATAGTTGGTTCTTGACGGCTGGAGATTCATGACACCCAGTCTCCTCCTAAACAGAGCCAGTTGAGGAAGAATGAAATGACATTTAAGAAGGTCAGTTAGGTAACACTGAGGAGCCACTAGGACTGAGCAGAGGGACAACTGTGAGCCTGTGGGAGGCTGTACAGTGCCATGACTATAGCGGGATGTGGAGAAGACAGAACCTAGCACTAGCAAGGAGGGGCTTAGGGCAGATCGAATGTCACTGTCTGATGAGCTCCTCCCTGCTGCCAGCTGCTCCTGGAGACAATGGAGCCCGAGCTGGTGTATGGAAACTTCTCTCCAAACACTGGAAGCAAAGCTGGCTTCGTGGGCAAGTGGCCTGTACTGAGGCCCAGGCCTTCCCTTAGAAGGGCCCCACGTGGTTTAAGGCTCTGCTGGTGCTATTCCAGAAACCTTACTAATTTTATCTTTGATCTGGTGTCTTGTAGGTGAAATTGGATGGGATAATGCAGCAGGCACACGAGCCGGGACGATGGCGCGATAGCCGTGTCTGCTGTTGAGCGTTCCCAGGATGCCATAAGCACAGAATTTCAGTGGGCCCACATCGCGCAGAGTTGACTGGGCCTAGTATGAGTGCGAAGTCAGCCTGCTGCGTCCACTACTACAGACGTGGGGGTGCTGCCTCTCACGAGAGCCACTCTTTTCATTTGAAAACAGCTTGCTTCGATGCAGAAAGAAGGTGAGAGTGGTCTTTAAGAAACATGACGGACAAAGGATCTGTATTTCGTTCTTTCTCACACATGTTAACTCCCTCTCTTGGCCGACCATGTAGGATGACATAGAAGGACAAGGAAAGTAGGGCAAACCATAGTTCCCTTCCTCTTCCATCGTCCCTCACTCATCACTGAGCTGAAGGAAGAGTGTTGTCAGAATACGCACATCTCAAAGAGTTTTGATTTAGGTTGTTGACGAATTTCTACTGTTCTGGTAAGACCAAAATACATGTGCATGTATGATTTTTGTAATTTCAGTGATTCCACGTACTAGTTAAACGCTCTAATGTTTGCATTTAAAACTGGTAACACACGACATACAGATAGACAGTACATGATAATGATTTAACATTCTAATTTTTCACCACTTAGGAACACATTAAATAACAAATAAAAATGCCATGGCAAGTTGTGAGAAAGATCATGGAAGGAAGGAAAAAGCTGTGTATTTTAGGACCTCTAATGGCACTTTTTTCTTGTTTTCTGAACAAGGGACCCCACATTATCATTTTGCAACTGAGTCTTGAAAGTTCTGTAGCTGGCCTTGTCTGGAAGAGATGATAAGAAACCATCTACTTACGCCTCTACAGCCCGATGGATGTGATTATATAAAAACTCTCAAAAGAAAGAATTCATTAGTATGCTTTCTCCTCAACCAAGAAGCACCAGCTTCTGAGAGTAGATATTCAAGGCAGATGTGGGGAAAGAGAGACTAAAGTTCAAGCCAGCTCACTGAGTTCCCCTTAATTTTCTCGGGCATTTCCCAGAAGATAGATAGATTATTTAGTTTCTCTTCAATTCACATGTGTTGCTCCAAATACTTTTAGATGTTGATATTTTAAATAGAAGATTTTAGATCTTTCAGCATGGAAGTGTAGAACCTGTAGTTTCTCCTAACTGCACCCATGCTAATCACAGCTGCCTGAGTGTCAAAATGCATCACTGGGGAGCCTGGGGCCATGGTGGAGATGAGGAACATGAGCGCTTCCTATAGCATTTAGCAGGGAGCCTGGTGCAGGCCTCTCTATTCAGCAGCCATCTTCAATCTTCTAATGTCTTGTGTTGACTCCCAGCAGCACTCTGTGTCTTTTGTCAGTTTCACAACTTGATTTTGTTGTTGTTGTTGTTCTGACATTTCCTCAGATACTCACGGTCTTCTGACACTACCCTCCATGTTTCAGCCTCTCCAAGCAAAGTTGCCCCAAGTTGAGTGAATGCCTCCAAACCAAAGATGATATTCTATTTAATTCATATTGTAATGGGGCATTGATTAGTGAGGACACCGTCCATCTTGGTAAAATACCTTGTGTTTTTCTTCCCCAGGTTTTGTTTCCAGTCTACATTGGAACTGATGAACTTACTTCATAGCCATCAGACTTCCATTCTCCTAAGGGCTGCAAAAACCAACAGAGACAGATGAGATCTTAAAGCTGTCTTCTTTACTCTTCCTAGAGTTGACATTTAAGAAAAATCTTGACAGTGTCATGCTTCTGTGGTCTAACGTAGGAGTCAGCAAGCTTTCTGGAAAGGGCTGTAAATATTTTTGGTTTAGGTTAAGGTTTTTAAACTTCAAGTTTAGAGTTAGCCTGTGCAATTTATAAGGTGGTTAAAGACTAATAATTTATACAAGGAGACATACTTACCCTTTTAAATAATCACCAAAAACACATTTCCATTGCATACATTTTAGGAGGCATTAAAAAAAAGAGAAACATAGAGAAGGATTTGGCCAAGATTTTAATAACATGACAATTGCCTTAGACACTCTATCTTTCTTCCCATGTAACATCTTTAGAGTTTTATGACTTCTTCAATGTGCCATATGTTGAGAAAAATAGAATGTTAATGTGGAAAAGCACTTTGCTGTTGCCCTGCTTAAAGGCCTCAGTCAGTATGTTGAGACCGCTATTCTACTTTTACTTTCTTGATAATCTGATGGTTGGCATCACTGATGATCATCATGTTGGGATTATCTGTCATTGTTTGTCTCGATGGTTTCAATCTTTAAGATGTTGCCTGTATCGGGCACCTGGGTGGCTCAGTGGGTTAATCCTCTGCCTTTGGCTCAGGTCATGATCCCAGGGTCCTGGGATAGAGCCCCGCATCAGGCTCTCTGTTCAGCAGAGAGCCTGCTTCCTCCTCTCTCTGCGCCTGCCTGTCTGCCTACTTGTGATCTCTCTGTCAAATAAAGAAATAAATATTAAAAAAAAAAAAAAAAGATGTTGCCTGTATCTGTATTCTTTGTCTAGTGTCGCCAACCATGCTGGTCAGTTAAATGTGTCTTCAGATTTACTTATGCGTTTTATTTCCTGATGGCCAATCCACCCTTCTCTGATGTTTATAAACTTAGACAACTAAACAGTAGAATAATGTCTCCTCATTTCCTTTCTATGTTTTAGTTTTCCAAATAATTTTTACAATGTGAAATTGATATGCTTTCTAAATATTTGAATTTATGAGATTGTGGTGACATCATGTGATGTATCGTACTTTTATGTCCTTTCCTTTGAAAGTGTTTGTTTAAGATGTTACAAATAGTGGTAACTCTTCTTCAATACTTACCCATGGAACGCATTAACTATTTTTTAACATAATCATTGTTTACATATTATTTTCTGTCAAGTAGAAACTGAAAATAGGTGCATTATAGAGAACGATACATATTTTCTTAAAATTTTTAATCTTCCATTTTTTGATTAATTTTCCCATTTACATTTGCATGGTTATAGATAATCCATTTCCATTAACATTTTTTGGGTTGTATTTCTCTCAAGCATTCTTCACTTCTTTTAACATGTACGTAAATGTAATAGAGCAAGCCCAATAAACATGATCATCTCTTTTGAGGAGCTAAGTTTCACTGGCCATTCATTAGGGCAGTTTCAGTTTTTCACAATGTGTAGCTTTTCATAATCTATATTTTAAAAATCTGTCAAAAGGCAGATGAAATTCAATTATTTTCTTTATAACTGATGTTATTAAGCTATGAGGATAGTATATATTCCTTTCTGGGAAATGTTACTTTCTGTTTATTCAATGACTCTATCACACAAAGATGTGTTTTCACTAACTACTAAATTTTTTTTCACTTTTTAAAATTGTTGAAATAGATTTTATAGATACTAAATGAGTAAATCCTTCTCTGGTAATTATAATTTTGTAGTTCTTGAAAATTTACAGCAATGTTATTTTATACACTTCCTCAGTAAGTAGCTTAGTTCATTCATTCATTCATTTATTTGAAATCTTATCAAATACTCATTGTACCTACTTCCAATAGGCAATAAACAGTGATTAAGTCTATAGACTCTGGAATCAAACTCAAATCCTTACTTCCCTACTTCCTAAGTGGGTGAGGACAAATTATTCTAAGTGATAACAGTCATCCCTTCATGGGATTATGACGAATGCTGAATGGGAAACTACCTGTTAAATGTGCAGTGTGTGCACAGAGCAAGCTTGAGCGCATGCTAGCCATTATCAGCATTGCTAGATGCCGGATGCGAGGCACATTAATTTCTTTTTCATTTCCTCTGAGTAGTATTTCCAGAAATCAGCATTTCTTTCTAAGTTCCACAGCAAAGCTATTACTTAAATGCCTTAAAATTGCCACTGTTTGGGGAAAAAAAAATCAATTAGGCAACAGGAGTCCATTTCCTAGATGACTAGACTGTAGCCAATATTCTGGCTGCATTAAGTGGCACTTGACATGAAGATCATCCATCCAGCAGCCCCATCCCGGGTTGACACATGGCTGGCATATTGTCTGGAGGCTTTCCTGGGCTGTCTACCTCAGTCTGCAACTTTAAGTCTTGTCTTTTGGAAAAAAAAAGGGGGGGGGTGCATCTACAAGGCCAAGGTTCTTGGTGTTTTGGGGCAGCCATTTCTGCTCTCCATACCCAAGGAATTCAAAATACTCAAGCTAATGACTTGAAAACATAGTTTTCTGCGCCTCGTGAGGATTCAGCCAAAACATCCCAAGCCTGAGAAACCATGTAGAGTATCATTTTGCTTTAGCGCAATGTCTTCTTTGCTATAAAAATGTATTGGTCAAAGGCAGCAGAGACACTATACACAATTATTGTTACCCAGATAAGACTGACTCTTTTTTTTTTTTCCTAAACTCTAATCATGCCTCATATAAATTCTAGAAATAATGGTTAATCCTTTGAAGGAAAAAAGTTTTATTTGGAGCTGGGTCTTATGCTATATACAGTAATAAATTTCAGTTAGATTTATGAGTTAAGTGTGAAAAAAAGAGAAAAAATAATTTTTCTTTGAACAATTTCAAGGAATTAAAGTGCTAGGAAAAGAAATTATCTTCGAATAGATTATTGGTCTTTGGATGGGGAAAGGCTTTCCAACTCAGAAACAATGGAAAAGATCCCAACGGAAAATACAGCCAAATATGCCATACGATATGCTTTTTAAAAACTTAAATTTGGACAATTTAAAAATTAGAAAAAAAAAGGATTTGCCTAAAAATTATAGCGAAGGCTTGCTTTCCTTAATTGATAAAGTGTCTTCACAAGCCAATAATAAATTACATTATTCTATATTATAAATGGATTGTTCTAAAGCAAAGCTAAAGAATGTAATTATTTATTTTCAAAATCAGGCTCTAAAACTTTTTAGAGTGCCATCAAACTAAATAAATAAGTACAATTGGGCTTTTAAGAAATGGGATAATATCACCTGCCTCAAGAGTTTTCATGGAGATTGAAATAATTATGCCTGTAAAGTACAGCACCCAACTAGTATGAAGGGAATTAAAGGAAAAGTTTTCCGGGGCACCTGGGTGGCTCAGTCGTTAAGTGTCTGCCTTCGGCTCAGGTCATGATCCCAGGATCCTGGGAAGGAGCCTCACATCTGGCTCCCTGCTCTGCTGGAAGCCTGCCTCTCCTTCTCCCACTGCTTTGTTCCTTCTATTTCTATGTCTCTGTCAAATGACCAAAAAAAAAAAAAAAAAAAATCTTTAAAAAGAAAAAAAAGAGAGAAGTTTTCTATTTCCTATGATTCTAGAGTATGTGTAATTTCAGATTTCTATACTTCAAGGTAGTCCAGACTAAGCCAACTGTGTTCTAATTATAAGCAGCTGAGGCAGTTTGGAGGGAAAAAAAAATGTATAAATAAATGTATGAATACATTCTACCTGAGAATTTCACTCAGGTCCTCACTAATGGAAACACAAATGATCCAATGCCCCCAAAAGCAAGCTCTGGTGTTATGACTCAGTCGATGCACGAAAAAAAAAGCAAGGCAAGCCCGCCCCCCATCTGTGTAGCAATGATAGTGACTTGTTGGTTGTCTCAAGCAGAAGCAGCAGAAAAAGGCATCCCAGGATATCTCCAGCGATCGCAAAGATGGCATGAGCTTTTCAGACCATTCTTGGAAGTTTTTTATTTTAATCCAATTTGTTTTAAATTAAAATATGCTTCTTTAGTCCTGTTAGGAGAGGCTAAGAAGGCAAAAGTTGACAAAGTACTAGAACCACCACTTGGAGAAGAAATGAAATCATTGGCTGGGTAAATAAAGTGAACCTCAACAGTTCCAACACCAATTTTCTTACCTAATGTATTCATTATATTTCGCTACATTTCCATTTTAATTATAATGAAGAAAAGGCAGCAACCCTTTTGCCATGTGCTGTAATTTATCCTTGCTCTAGCAAGATAAGTAATACTACTCCAGATACATCATAAACAAAATATTTATTAGGAAAGCCTCATTAGCATGCATTTCATTCTGATAATAAGGTTTAGGAATTTAAATTAATATCAGTGTTATTCGAGAACATGGCTATTAACATTTAATAATATTTAGCATTTATATAGTCCTTTGTGTTTCCAAAGTACTTTAGTCATTAATTAATTAAACCTCAAATTATCATTGTGAGCAGGTTCAGCTCATGGTTTTTTCAGTTATATAATTGTATTCATAAGTATTCAAACTTTTCCAACTAGAAGTTTTAACGGTTGTTTTCTCGAAAGTTCTTTCCCGCAGCATGAGATTGCCAGTGTATCCAGGCAGACATCTCTCCATTGCCATCTGTCAATGATATACTGCTTGGTAACTATGAGGACAAGAGTAGACCGCTGGCAGGAGGGCAGAGCTCTCTTTAAGTCTTCTCTAAGAGTCTTGTTTCCTACTCTGCTGCTGTTGCACATGACCCAGCCAAGGGCTTAGAGCAGATCCCATCCTTAATTATCCATCTAAGTAAGACTGTGTCACAAACGTGAACTTTGATTCAAAAGGAAACAATCTGAATTAGGAAACATACATACCTGGGGTGGAAGACATCCACCCTACAACAGTTAATGGTTCCCCATTACCTATTTGCAATAAAAGTTCCCATTCCTCAGATATTTAAACCTTCTGCAAAGTCATCTTTGTCTTCCCACTCCTTTGCAGCATCCAGCTTTACACATCCCTTCTCAACCAGACAACACAGTGATGCTTTGGTTTGACCTCATCACAATGAGCATGGGCAGGTCCATCTGGACAGGTGTGAACAACACAGACTTTAAGGGGTGGCCTGGCTGCTCTCAGAAAAATTGCACCCAGGGAGATCCCTTGCTCGGCCGTGGCTCCCAGAAGAATGACACATCAAGGTGGTGAGTGTCTACACCCGCATGGGCCATCAGGCTCCGCTGTTGTTGGATTCCTGATCCGCCCCAGTGCCTCCGAAGTGGGAAATGTTTTCATCCGCTTACCCTTTTGGTCCTTGACTATGGCTCTGGGTTCCTTGCTTTTATAAAGGAATACCCAGCTTTGCTAAGACAGTCTCAAGCCTGGTTCTTTGCCTTGTGTTATGAGTAGGGCAGAAGCCAATCCCTGAAGTCCGTCCCCAAGGGATGAAGGCAGAGAGCTCTATCACCCTCCTCCAAAGGATAATTTTATCAAGGCTCAGCTGAGAAAAACTCTGAAAACATTCACACACTGGTAGAAGAAAGCATACATTTAAAATCAGCAGGGAAAAAGGAAATTATTATCATCCATCAGAGTAGCAAAAAAGACAGGAGAAGATTCTTAATGCAGTCACCCTGTGGGTCTTAGCTGTGCTTTCTCTTGCTAGCTACTGGATTCATGGCTCGGTTTTTAAAATACAGCCTGATTCATTGGAGTAGTCAGGATAACGGCTTACACCTTCAGTGGCTCAGAGGTTACCAGGTTGGAACAGCTTTTTATTCCAGATCAAATGTAACAAATTTTGTAACAAATGTAACAAACAAATGTACAAAATTTGTTCAAGTAATAAAATGTACTCAGCGTCATCTGGCCACATAAACCCCAAACATGTTACAAAATTATCACAGGGGACTGCATTTTCCAGATTATAGAGACGGCTCATTTTCCATGGGTGTTCAGTACCCTGCTACTAATTTAAAAGTACCCTTGGCATCTTCAGTAAACATTTGAAAGAGAGAAAGAGAGAGAGAGAGAGAAGTCAAATCTTACTTAAACCTTAAAATACTATGTATAAATTCTGAACTGATACCCTGACACAAATATTCATTTCCAATCTGAACCCTAACTGTACAATATTGTATGGCTCCCTATTACCTACGTGCAATACAAATCCAAACATCCTCAAATCTGATGTTTAAATTTTCAGCAATGTCATATCTGATTTCCCAACCTCTAGCTTCACATACTCCCTCCCGATCCCAGCACATGTTTCAGGCAGGAGTAGTATATTTGACTATCGTATAAATACATTGGCTGATATCCCAATCTCTTGGCTTTTATTTGAACCATTTCTACTATCCAAAATATCTATATATTCTTTCTAGTCACTCCCACTACATTGTGAGACCCTTGAGTAGATGAACTAGGTATTACTCATTTCTTTATTTTCCCCAGTGCTTATGGAGATTTTTGAACACAGAAGACATTCACAAAATGCTTCCTTAAAAAGAATCAAGTTGAGGGGCACCTGGATGGCTCAGTGAGTTAAGCCTCTGCCTTCGACTCAGGTCATGATCCCAGGGTCCTGGGATCGAGCCCCATCTAGGGCTCTCTGCTCAGCAGGGAGCCTGCTTCTTCCTCCTCTCTCTCCTCCTGCCTCTCTGCCTACTTGTGATCTCTCTCTCTCTCTCTCTGTCAAATAAATAAATAAAATCTTAAAAAAAAAAAGAATCAAGTTAAAAACAGAAGCCAGGTTTTTGTCTTTTTTCTGTTTTCATTCTTGCTATCAAAAAATGGCACCGAACTCATATATTTTATCTAAAGAAAGATGTACAGCATGAAGATTTTCTTCATTTTTTTTTCTTTTTTTTTAATATGACCCTACAGACATATGATGTCTTCTGGTCATAAATAGGATGGATTCTAGTCACAGAGTCACCAAAATGTGAAGAAAATAGCTAGAAAAAAATTTAATTTTTTAATTGTTGCATATGTTTAGGAAACTTCATGAATAAGAAGTTGTATATATACATATATGTATACATAGAACTATATATAGAGAAAAGTTATATATATGTGTGTATATATATATACATACACATTATATATTATATATATTATAACCTTTTGTGCTCATAGATAAAAGGACCAATCGTGTGTGTGAGCAGGAACTTGCACTTTCCAAAATGTGAAACATTAAATGGCATAACATTCCACTTATGAGCCAGATGGTCTTTGTTTCAAGGATCCCCCATGTTAGACTCATGGCTATTATACCTAACTCAGTCAACAGGCAACAAAAATGTAAAATATATATATATATATATATATATATATATATATTCAAATAAACTTGAATTAATATATATTGATTAAATATATTATATGCTATTATAGAATATGTTACTATACTAATAAACATAATATATAATAAATATATTTTTATTAGAATTATAGATAAATGCTTTGGTTGTTTTTTTTTTAAATTTAGCATTAAGTTTATGGGATTATTTTCTCCTAAATAGAATAAATGCATTGTGTGTTGTGGATTTGAGGAACTCTCCGTCTCCCAGGAGGGTCCGATGTGCCAATGACTAACAAAATGATGCATTCCATAAGGGTGAGAAGAAGTGCTACAGGAGCACGGAGCAAGGAGCAACGCATGCAGCTCGCAGAGACGTAAAGAGAGACAAGCCGGGCTCGAGAGCTCACTGTCGCCTATCCAGGCAGAGAGCCGCGGAGCTCTTTGCAAGAATAAGGGCACAAAAAAGAAAAGTTTACGGAGTTTGGGAGACGGATGGGGCCTTGTGTCCGGGGAGAGGGCACACGGAGCGGCAGGGGTGGTGAATTCAGAAGCGGGACATCAGCAAGAAGCCCTGTGGGGACTACGCCAACCGCCCAACATGCGCCCGTCAGGAGAGGCTGGCAGCGCACAGCTGCGACGAATGCGTGGCTGCCAACTCCAGTGCCGCCCCGGCTTGCCAGAGTTTGGGATTTAAAAAAAAAAAAACAACAAAAAACAGAAATCTGGATTTTCCATGAAATCTACCAGTTCTTCATTTTTGAAGACTGACTTACAAATTTCAGTGTTGTGGAATAATCAAACAGAATACATTCGCGGTTAAGTCCGACCAGCAGGGGACCGGGGTAAGGATCTTATCACACAGGAGAGGAGGCTAGAAGGTGGGCTGGGGACAAGTCGCAAAGGGCGACTGTGGACTTCATTATCTTGCCTGTGATCACCTGTGCATACGTCAAAACTCACCGTACACTTCAAATGTGCGGGCTTCGCTGCTTGTCAAATGTACCTTGATAAAGCTTTATTTTTAAGTTTATAAAAAAAGGAAATATGCTTCCCAACATCAAAAAACAGTAAGAATAAGCTAAATGTGTTTCTTACAAAGGCCTTCCAGCCTGGCTTGCCTCATGCATCTGATTCAAGGTAGCTGCGGACGAGCACAGGGGGGAGAGGGGGGCCCAGTCTTTCCAGCAGTCTCCCTGGACTGGTTCCAAGAGGAAGCTGGAAGGCACGGAACCACGGAAGTAAAAGACAGGAGGCCTGCCCCCTTGGCCTCAGAATTTCTTTAGTGTCTTGTTTCTAGGAAATGAAGAACTAAGAGAATCTACAAGTTCGAACAAGAAAGACAAAATGTAGGTAGAAGGAACGTGAGCAGTCAAGACCGCGCACCGTCAGACCTGGTTTGTTTCCACACCCCGTGCTGTTTCTAGGGAACACGTTTGGCAGTCGGTTCTTCCACATACCTCCTGACGTCCTGATTTTGGACCCAACATAAAGAGTGTAAGCCATGGTGTGAATAAAGAACGAGTATTGCTCTGAAGCCAAGCAGATTATTGTTAATCAGCTCACTCTCCGGGCGATTACAAATTCAGCAGCGGCTATGCCCACTTAAGACAGGAAGAAGGTCCAGGACTGATTTGTGGTAGTGAAATTTTCTGATGAGCCTATTTTCTTCTGTTTCATAAGCTAAATTAATGAATTAATTAATTAGCATAGTATTTTTCATGCGATTATATATAATACGTATGTGCTCTCTTGAGAAATATATGCAAGTCAAAGAGAAGGCTTACAACTGATCTCTCCGGTGAGAGGTCCCTTTGGGAATTTGTACTACCCCTTCTTTCAAGTGAAGTTAAATTCTATAAGAGAAGAAATTATGCATTCTCCTATAGACAATGGATTTTTTTCCCTTCTATTTTTCTTCTTGAGTGAAAAGGCAATGACAGAAAATAAGAAGTAAGGTTCAGAATTATATTGAACCCTTGTAATTTGTGAGCTGTTATGTTAGTGATGAAATTGTATCTGGTATAAATTCTCAGCACAATGGATACAGTTCTGCTCGATGACTCACATTAGCATTATTAAGAGCTATGCTGTTAAGTTGCAGGAGTCACATGACAAATTATCTACACTGGATGTTAAAGCCTGGGAAAAGACAGCAAGTAGGAGGAGGACTGGAAGGTCAAGTGAGAGGGAGTGAAACATATCAAAGTTACACAGCACGGAAGATTACCCGGCAGCGAGTCCTGGTCAGAAAAATTGCACTTACTGATGTAGAGCAGATTGGCTGAGAGCACAGGCTGTCCACTCAAGAAGAACTGTTTGACCCCTTAGATCTTACACTTCCTCATTTCTCCATCTTGGAGAAGTCACTGATTTCACTAAGTCCCCTCTGATGACATAAAGTGAGTACAGCATTTGGGATTCTATAAACATAACAGTAAAAGATAGCCATTGTTATTACAGGTTGATAGGAAAGATCTTAAATATCTTCTATGGCCAACCCATTTTATAGAAAAGTCTATTGAGACCAGAGAGAATGTTACTTACCTAAGCTCACACAACTAGTTAGACACAGAGCTGGGAATGGAATACAACACCATGAAATTATCCCCTTTTGTTTGTATTTTATTTTATAGTTAATATCTGTCTTCCTTTTCATTACAGCTTTATTGAAGTGTAATTGTCATACAACAAGCCATAAGCCATAATTATGTAAAGTGTACAATTTGATGAACTTTGGTATATATCCATGCCCACAAAATAATCACCATAATCACAATAATGAACTTACCCTTCATTCCCGAAAGTTTCTTCCTTCTCCAGTGTAATCCACTTCTGTTTTCCTTAACTGCCTCTGGACAACAAATTCCATTATAGATTTTTATTTTCCAGGGTTTTCCATAAATGGGATCAAATAGTACATACGTAGATAGTACACTACCCATTTTTTGTCTAGTTTCATTTAGTCAGAGAAATGATTGGACATTCATCCATGTGGTTGCATTTCCTTTAGTTTTATTCCTGAGTCATCTTCCACACCACAGTGTGTTCGTCCGTTAACCTGCTGATAAACATTTCAGTTGTTCCCAGTTTTTTTTTTTTTTTAAGATTTTATTTATTTATTTGACAGAGAAAGAGGGATCTCAAGTAGGCAGAGAGGCAGTCAGAGAGAGAGGAAGAAGCAGTCTCCCCGCCGAGCAGAGAGCCCGATGCGGGGCTCGATCCCAGGACCCTGAGATCATGACCTGAGCCGAAGGCAGAGGCTTAATCCACTGAGCCACCCAGGCGCCCCCCAGTTTTTGCCAATTAGAAATAAATGTGCAGTGAACATTTGCACGCAAGTCTTTGTGCGACATATGTTTTCGTTTCTCTTGGGTATATATGAGGAGTAGATTAGCTGTGTCTTCTGGTAGGAGGATGTTTAACTTTTTAAGAACCTGCCAGGCTGTCTTCCTGAGCGGTTGTGCGTTCTGGATTCCTACCAGCAGTGCACGAGGGTTCCTGTTCCGGATCTCCGCAGGCATATGTAGCAGCCATTGGATTCGTTTTCTCTTGCAGGGTCACAGGTTTCCACAAACTTAGCTGCTTAGAATAACCTACACTTACTAGCTCACAGTCCTGTGGGTCAGAAGTTCAGGCCCAGTGCGGCCGGATTCCCTTCTCACCTTCTCACAAGGCTCAAATCAAGATGACATCCACCTGCATTCTGATATAGAGCTCAAGTCCTTTTCCAGGTGCGGGGCGTGCGGCAGAATTCAGTTCCTCCTCATGGGAGGCGGGAGAGAGGTCCCCGCTTCCTTGCTGGCTGTCAGCCATGAGCTGCTCTGAACTCCTCAAGCTGCCCACGTTCTTGACATGTGGCTGCGTTCCATCTTCAAAGCGGCCACTGTGCCCGGAATCCCTCTCTAGCGTCTGATCTCTCCGACTTCCCCCGTAGTGACCTCTAGATCCAGATATAAAGGGCTTAGGCCAATGCACTTAGGTCAGGCCGATCCAGATAGACATTCTACCTGTCATGAGGTCACCTGCCTTGGGAACTTAATTACATTCACAGGAGTCCTTTTCCCAAAAGTATTATATTTCAGCATAGTCATAGCTTCCACCCACACGTGAGGGGGGGAGATTATAAAAGAGCATTATATGCAAGGGTAAGGGCCATTGGTTGTCATTGAAGAATTCGGCCCACCATCATGTTTTTAATCTTAAATTAACAGTATTTCATGGTGATTCTAATTTTCATTCCCCTAATGACTGATGAGATTAACCATCTTTTCACTTATAATCCCCTTTGGTGAAGTATCTGTTCAAAACTTTACCCATTTTTTGGTATTATTTGTCTTAGGTCACACTTTTTCATTTCGATAAAGCCTGGTTTATAGTTTGTGGGAGTTTTGTGCCATATTTAAGAAATCTTTACCAAAACCAAGGTCATTAATTGTCTCCTCTTTTTTCTTACACAAGTTTTATAGTTTTAGTTCTAACATTTAGGTTTATGATCTATTTTGAGGGAATTTCTGTGTACAGTGTAAAGAAAGGGGCAAGATTCATATTTTGCATATGGAGATCTAATTGTTCTAGCACCATTTATCAAAGAGATAACCCTTCCTCTATTGAATTGGTTTTGCACTTGTGTTTTATTTATTTATTTATTTTTATTGTATTATGTTAGTACCATATAATACATCATTAGTTTTTGGCATACTGTTCCAAGATTCATTGTTTACATCTAACATCAGTGCTCCATGCAATCCGTGCCCTCCTTAATACTCACCACTGGGCTCGCCCATCTCGCCCATCCTCCTCCCCTCTGAAATCCTCAGTTTATTTCTTGGAGTCCACAGTCTCTTAAGGTGCATCTCCCCCTTCAATTTCCCCCTCTTCACTTTTCCTTTCCTTCTCCTAATGTTCTCTATGTTAGTCCTTACGTTCCACAAGTAAGTGAAACCATATGATAATTGACTCTCTCTGTTTGACTTATTTCACTCAGCATAATCTCCTCCAGTCCCGTCCATGTTGATACAAAAGTTGGGTATTCATCCTTTCTGATGGCTGAGTAATATTCCATTGTGTATATGGATCACATCTTCTTTATCCATTCGTCTGTTGAAGGGCATCTTGGCTCTTTCCACAGTTTGGCTATCGTGAACATTGCTGCTACGAACGTCGGGGTACATATGGACATTCTTTTCACTACATCTGTATGTTTGCGTAAATATGCAGTAGTGCAATTGACCTTGGCACTGGTTTTGAAAATTAATTGTCTTTGTGTATATGGGTCTACATCTGATTGTTTTCTGTTCCACTGATCTAGTGAGTATCTTTATGCCAATACAACATTGTCTTGATTACTGTTGGCTTTATAACAAATCTTGAAGTCAGGTAGCATTAGTTCTTTGTTCTTTTTTTCAAAACTGTTTTGGCTGGTCTAAATACTTTGCATTAACTTGTAAATTTTAGAGTCAGCCTGTGAATTTCTTCAGAAAGCATACTTGGATCTGGATTGAAATCGGGTTAAATCTGTGGATTGATCTGGGTGAAGCTGATATTCTAGGACATGAGTCTTCTGACCAATGAACATGCTGTATCATTCTATTCATTTTTGTCTTTTCTGTTTCACCATGAAATTTTTAGATTTAGATTGTCCATGTGATACAAATCTCTTGTCAGTTTATCCTTAAGTATTTTCTATTTTTTGATGGTATTGTTTCTTTAATTTCAATTTCTGTTTGTTTGTAGATAGTAAATGGAAATGCAATTTATTTCTTACTTTCCAATATGGATACTTCTTACTTTTTTTGCTTGCCTTACTGCACTGAACCAGCAGGACGCTATAGAATAAAAATGGTATGAACACACATCAACTAATTCTCAGTCTTTTAGGGAAAGCATCCAGGCTTTCTCCATGAAGTATAATGTAGCTGTAAGTTTTTCCTAGATTCCCTTTATCAGATCCAGGAAATTCCCCTTTCTTTCTTGTTTGCTGGGAGTTTGTTGTTGTTGTTGTTGTTATCGTTATAAATCAGTTGGATTTTATCAAATGTTTTTTTTACAGTCATTGTGATCATGCAATTTTTCTTCCTTCAGCTCTTGATATGGTGAATTATATTGTGTTAGCCTGTTAATATGATGCATCACATATTGAATCAACCTTGCATTTCTGAGATAACCTTTACTTGGTCATGATATATTATCTGTTTACATATTGTTGCAATTTGTTCATTAAAATCTTGTTAAGAAACTAACTATATGTCTGTGTTCATATGGGATATAGAGGTCACTGATTTAAATTGTTTCATTTCTAATATAAGCATTTAATGAAATTCCCTTAAGTACTGAGTAACTGCATTCCCAGTATTTTTTGTGTAATACTTCAATTTACGTTCAATTCAAAACACATTCTAATTTGCTTTGACTTTTGGGCTATTTAGGAGTATGTTGTTTGTTTTCCAAATATTTGAAGACTTTCCATATATCTACCTGTTACTGATTTTTAGTTTAATTCCGTCTTGACGAGAAGACATACTTTTTATAATTTCAATACTTACAACTTACTGAAAGATGTTCATGGCTCAGAATATGGCACATCTTGGTAATCATTCTGTATGTACTTGATAATAATGTGTTTCTGCTATTGGTGGTTATAGGGTTCTATAAGTGTCAATTAGGTCAAGTTGCTTGCTAATATTGTTAAAGTTTTCTGTTTCTTTTGTTTTTCTGACCACTTGGCTCATCAACTATTGAGAAAAATCTTTGGCTAAAATTGTAGGTTCACCTGTTTCTTTCAGTCATATCAGTTTTGCTTTAGGTATTTGCAAGCTGTATTACTAGGTGCATAAACCTCTTAATGAGTCAATCCCTTTATCACCTTGAAATAATCGCCTTTATCTTTGGAAGTATACTTTACTCTGACATTTACTTCGCATGATATTCTTATAGCTATTTTAGCTTTCTTTTGATTAATGCTAGCATGGTATATTCATTTCTATTCATTTGCTTTTAATCTATTTATTTATAATTAAAATGGGTGTTTTACAAGCATACTTTATAAAATCCAATCTGATCATCTCTACCTCTTAACTGAGGTGTTTAAAGTATACACCTTGCTGTGAAGTGTGTAAACCTGGCAATTCACAGACCTGTACCCCTGGGGCTAAAAATACATTATATATTTATAAAAAAATAAAAATAAATTAATTAAAAAATAATGCTGTCATGAAAAAAAATGTATACCTTGAATTTGAATTTGTGTATTCATCTACCGTCCAGCCATAGTTTCCATTTATTCTCTCTACTCTTTATTCTCTTTATTCCTTTTTCTGCCTTCTTCCAAATGAACTGAGTATTTTTAATAGTTCCATATTATCACCTTTAGTAGCTATTAATTCCTCTAATGCATTTTTCATTGTAGACATTGTGTTTTCAACTCTAAAAGTCTAATTTGGATCTCTATTTATCTTTATATTTCCCCTTAACATGTTTTCCTCTATTTTGTGAACACATGGAGTATATTTGCAATTTTAAAAAATGTTTTTGTCTACTAATTCTATCATGTTTTCCACTTCTGTGTCTCTTCTAATGATTGCGTTTTATCTTCATTATAGACCTTTTTTTTTTTTTCCTGCTTCTTTGGTTGCCTCATAATTTCTGAATAGACATCGTTAATTTACTCTGTTGGATACTGAATTCTTTTAAATATTTTTGGGCTTTGTTTCAGGTTCAGGTACCTAGAAACAGATTGGTCCTTCTCAATCTTGCTTCTAATCTCTGATAGACAAGACAAGAGCAGTCGTTAAACTAGCATTAATTTGCCCCACTACTGAAACTACATCCTTTCAAGGACTAAAACCACTACCTGTACACTGCGAGTTTTTCCACTCTGGTTACTGAAAGCAAGAGCAAATTCCATCTTGGTGGGACTCTTCTCCTTTCTCATGATTCTGCCCTTGACTTCAAGGAGTTTCCTCACAGCCAGTGGTTACTCATACCGAGGTGATGATGGGAGCAGGTCTTGGGAGCTCACTCGCTGTGCCACTCTCTTCTGTCTGGCAGTCGGCCATGATAGTTCTCATCACTTCATACTCCATAAATTCTCAACTTGGGGGATACTGCCGGGCTCCGATTAGGTTCCCCTTTCCTGTGCCTCAGCCTAGAAACTCACTCTAGGCAGTTAGTGGAGACTTGGTTATGCTCACCTCATTTGTCTTCCTTCCATCAAGGATGACTGTCCAGCACTGCCTGCTGTCCCAGGTCTAAAAACTACTGCTGCATACATTTTGTCCAGTTTTTCAAGTATATAAGATAAGTAGAGAAGGTAAATCTGACCCCTGTTTCTCCATCATAGCTGGAAGCAGAAGAATTTGTGTGTGCATTTTTAATAAAAAAAAAATAAAATAAAAACAATAACAGAAAAATAAACAAAAAGTAAAATTACTCGAAATTTTAAAACCTAGAAATAATCACCCTGAATAATTTCCCTTAGTTTCTTTATGTACACACACAATGAAGAAGATATTCTATAATCATCTTTCTTGTCTTCCAAGTTAATAAAAATAGGCTTTTTATCATCAGTTTTAATGATCAGATAGCATTGCAGTGAATGGAAGCATTATGATCTATTTAACTCATCCTTGATCGTTGGACAGTTAGGTTTTTCTAATTTGCTGACATAATTTTAATGTTCTCTAATAAACTCCAAGAACTCAAACCTGTCTGTCGCTTTCTGCCCTGACACTGAATGGACTTTAAAACTAAAAAATTTTAGGCTACCATATTTGTTCTGTGGTTTCACCTCATACATATTTTGCTAGAATCCTTAATAAGGAGAAAGGTGAGAAGAAAGACAATTGATTTTGACACATGATATTCTGACCTGAGATTGATAAAACATGAGATTTTTGTCTTCGGCTCAATGTGAACTCCCTTTAGAGAAATTCATGTTTGTAAAGCCTCATTTGGATGAAAATATACAGGAAGATACCTGGGCTGCTGGTTCATTGGTTAAGAAACTAAAAATGCACAGTACCTTGGCAAGTTAATTCGAGTGGGTGCTAGAGGCAATCTGAAATGTATACGGAAATTTTTAATCATGGGTTGTGGCTGGAGTAGGCACTGGTGGGAGATTCACACTACAATTGAGTGGCAGTTGGTTTAGCCTGCTGAAATAACTTGATGGTCTAATCCATGTCCCAACAGATGGATATCCCTGAGTTTGGCCCTAATAGTTGTGTTTTATAGAGTCTCAGCAGAGAGCCCTGGATTACGGGATAATGAAAAATGAATAATACAGGTAGAAGTGCCATTGAGTTAGAGTTGAGATATGTTAATAGACAGTGAGGTGAATTTGTAATAGACTAAGGTAACCTACATTAATATGTTTTACATTTGCAAAGCTTAAAAAGACAAATAGCTTGGTATATCTCCTGCAGCGCCAGAAGAAAAGTAGCCTAATGTTTACACACCAATCAGGAAAATGAATTTTCTATTTATATTACTAAAAGATTATACCTTGATGTCCAGACAGTATAAATTGTGGAAAAGTTTGTTTCATTTTGCAATTGGGATTGTACTTCACAAGTCTTGGAAAAATAAACAAGCTGAAGTCTATTTTTTTTTTCTAAGTCTCAGATTTTTAGGTCTGAGAAATTATTAATCAGGTTTCCTTTGGATATTTAAAACTTTAATAATAAATAAGGAGGGAAAGACAAGCTCGTCACAAAGAAAGATAAAATTTTAATGGAGATGACTGTGAGTGGTATAGAAGTGTCAGGCTATTGAGGAATTGTGTTGAGAAAACTTCTAGAGAAAGGAGAAGCTATGGAAAGACAGAGTTGTCTGAGAGCCGGAAAGCAGTAACAAAGTATCAAATGAAGCTGGCCACTTTGGAGGAGTACTGAAAATTCAGCTTTGGAACTTGCCATGTTCAAAATTTGGACTAGAGGAAACAAAAAGTATTCAAAAATAAAAATAGGAACAAAAGTACATGTCCCATTATAATAATATCAGAAATATATGTAAGGATAAATGTTATGTTAAGGATAAATATATATATATATATATATATATATGAGACAAATGTTTTCCAAATATACATATGTACAAATATGTATATTTGGAAAACATTTACCCTTCCATCTTTGTGGTTTAAATTCAAGATCTTTAACAGTACTACAGAGTAACATATATATTTACCCTTATTCATTCAGTTAAACATTTTTGAGCACAGCTACGAATCTGATGATGTACTGACCTAAGGATACAGTAGGGCAGAAACATTTTAAAAATCCACACATAAACTGTTAATAATTACAAATGGGTTTAAGTTTTAAAAAAATGATGAAGATACCATATTATAACTTGCTATTTTATTTTTATTGTTTCCCTTGACTATTCCCAAGGAAGATAGGATCATTTTCTCAGACCAAAATAGTTCATTTGCTGCCTGGAATATTCCTGAGTGAGTTAACAAGAAGAGACTATTTTCTTCTCCATGGACTAAAATTGCAAGACCAGGTTGCATACAGGGCAGGTGACAAACTAGGCCACATTTCATACCATTCTTTCAGACCTTAAAACTTGAAGTACTATTTATCGTAATGAATTAATGTTTTCTGCCAAAAGCAACAGGCCTTACCAAATTTTAGTCTTGATCATAGAAATTTTCAAATGGTACAGGTAATCAATTTTCTAATTATCCATCCTTCACTTCCCTTATTTTTTTTTTTAAGATTTCATTTATTTATTTGACAGACAGAGATCACAAGTAGGCAGAAAGGCAGGCAGAGAGAGAGAGGGGGAAGCAGGCTCCCCGCTGAGCAGAGAGCCCGATGTGGGGCTGGATCCCAGGACCCTGGGATCATGACCCAAGCCGAAGGCAGAGGCTTTAACCCACAGAGGCACCCAGGTGCCCCTCACTTCCCTTATTGACCGGGGTTCGGACTATAACCTTGATATTCATAAAGTAGCCAAGGATTTCTTACCCACTCCAGCTTTTCCCTGTGCCTCCGTGTTTCTAGAGATACCCAAAATCTCTCTAACCTTAGCTGTGGTATAATTTCAATACTCTGAAATACTTTAAGCAAGACTACAAATGGAGCATTTTGTAGAAGAAATGTTTACTTTTAAGATGAGGTAAAAAGGAAGAAAAGACAAGGACTGCGATCAGCAAATAATTCAATAAACTGAATGAATTTTATAAAAATCAAGAACTGGGGCACCTAGGTCAGACTCATGCATTATAGTGTCTGACTTCGGCTCAGGTCATGATTTCAGGGTCCTGAGACCGAGTCCCACATCTGGCGCTGGGCTAAGTGAGGACTCTGTTTCTCCTTCTCCCTGCGCCGCATATCCCCTGTTCATGTTTTCTCTCAGTCTCTCTCTCAAATAAATAAACTCTTTAAAAAATAGGGGCACCTGGGTGGCTCAGTCAGTTAAGTGTCTGCCTTTGGCTCAGTATCCTGGCACCTAGTTCCACGTCGGGTTCCCTGCTCGGCTGGGAGTCTGCTTCTCCCTCTACCCCTCTCCTGCTTGTGCTCTCACTCTCCCTCGTGCTCTCTCTCATTCTCTCTCTCTCTCTCTCAAATAAATAAATAAATCTTTAAATAAACAAATAAATAAACAAAATCAAGTACTATGCTATATGTAAGCCACCACACCTTCCTTGGAAGAGGGCATAGGGCAAGGTCTAAATAAATCTGACATTGCAAAACAACATATGCCATAATATAATTCAGGTTCTGTAAAAACTCAGAAGAAAGAAATCACAGGGAAGTTATATTTGAATCAAGGCTTTTAAAAAAGTGAGTAAGAGTTCATCAGCTCCTTCAAAACCCTCAGGCGGGGGGGTGGGAGGTCGAGGGAACCAGGTGGTGGGTATTAGGGAGGGCCCAGATTGCATGGAGCACTGGGTGTGGTGAAAAAACAATGAATACTGTTATGCTGAAAATAAATTAAAAATTTAAAAAAAAAAAAAAGAGTTCATCAGCTGACGAGGAGTAGGACATTCAAGTAATAGAGAACAAAAAGCAAAATATGTGGAAATGTGAAAGCCTGGCTTTTCCGGAGACCTGCCAAGTTCTATGTGGCTGAGGCAAGGGCTGTCCTAGGAAGGCTCTCACCTGCTCTCACATATATTCAACCTCTCTCCGGCTTTTCTTAGCTCTTTAGGCAGATCACTTTGGTTTAACTTAGAGAGGTTGATCCAAGTTACCTCACCTCAACTACCGAAAACTGAACTTCCTTCTTCTAGCTCTTGCACTGTTGTCTACAAACATGTCCTGATCTCTCCAGCCTTGAAACGTAAAAGCTGAAAGCCACTCCCTTGTCTCTGTGCCTTCTTCTAGCCTACTTCACTGCTTGCTTTCTCTTCATAGCCAGAGTCCTTTAAGAGGTGGCTACAACTCTCTGCCCACATCTTCATTTCCTATGTTCCTTTTAATCCTCTGGGCGTTTCCATCCATCAAGATCAGAAACTGCTGTAACAGCAGTCAGCAGTGACACCCAACTGCCAAATCCAAGAGACTTCTGTTATCCCATAGCCTACTCTCTTTCACATTGAAATTCTTAAAACACCCCAACCAGGAGATCAGTGTAGTTTTCATTTGTATTTATTTTCCTTTTTTTTGCATTCAAATTCTCATGAATTCATTCATTCATTTATTTAACAATTGATTGAATTCTTACTATGTCTCATTTAGCATGCCCAAGTGCAGGGAATGAAAGATAACTGAGACAAGATTCCTTTTCCTAGGAAGGTCACGGTCCGAGAGAGGAGGTAAAAACACAAAAACACATCCAATGAACTACAACACAAGGTAATACATTATGTTTTAATACTCTACTAGTAGTATATTTAATGTGCTGACGGAAGACTCATGAGTGAAGACTAATTATACTAGGGAAAGCATCTACAGAGACTCCAAAGAAGAGACAGTGTTTATATTTAACGTTAAAAAATGATCTTTCCAGAAAGAAAGATGTGGCAGTGCGTTGGGCAGAGGAATGGAATTAAAAAAAAAAAAAAAAAAGTTTAAAAACAAACAAAAATATGTGGAATGCAAGGCATGGTTGGAAAAGAGGAAATAGTTTGGTATTAGTGAATGCAAGGTTTCTGTTTTCTTACTGAAGCTGAATATCCTTCTACATGTTAAAGTATTGTTTCTATTCATTTTGCTGTGAATTATCTGTTTATGTTCTTGCCCATTTTCAGGAGAGCTATTTGTATATTAAAGATTTTATTCTTTGTTTTTGATACAAAATGCAGGATGTTTCCTGCTTATTATTTGTCTTTTGACATTTTTATATGCAGGTTTTAATTACTTTCATAAATAACATTTGTTAATATTTTGGACTTTCGATTCATATATGAAAAGGCAATTACGGAATTTCTGAGAGTGATTTGTGCTAAAGCAGGCTTCAGAGAAGCCACAGGTATTTTTGGTAGTATTTTAAAGACAAAACCACCTGAATTCCCTACTAGTCATCTGAGGAGCCCCAAGACCTCTGTCACTCTCATTTACATATAGACGAACTTCCATCAGGATGGTGTTCTAACTTTATCCTCTACTGGAAAAAAAAAGGTTCTGTTAGAAAGATCTCAGAATTTGGGAGTTCCATGTACAGCAGGTCCAAACCTGTAACTGTCTGCTATCCAGCCAGCCCCCAACTTGTCCCTCAAATGGCATCAGAACTTAACCTCAAAGGCGATTAAGCTTCAGCCTGGTTTACAATCTTTGGAGCAAAGTATAACTGAGCTGCTCCATGCTAAACACCAGCCACCAGGAGATGGAAAATCTACTTGTCCACGGAAGAAGGTGGTGTAGACTAGGGCGAAGACAATGGGAACCATAACTTAGAAGATTTTATTACATATCCCTATGCTGTCATTTGTTAGTTGTATGAGTTTATGGAGCGCTCTTACTTTCTGAGCCTTTTTGAAAAAGTTTATAGTCTGAGAATAATCATTTGCCTCCTAAATTTGTGGTTGTAAGTATTTAAAAACCAAAAACAAAACCGAAACCTCTTCCCTGTCCCTACGTCTATCACGTTGGTCACTTCTTTTTTGCCTGGCAGACATTTTATGCTTTCTCTTTCCCCACGGCATGTAGGTTGAGTATCTTATAAAGAAAAAACACCACATGTACAAGAGAGTTGAAAAGATAGTAATGATGGAGATGTATGATTATATTATAAAATGAATGGGAAGAATTGTGTTGGATGTCTCAAATAAATCATAAAGTAGGAAGTTTGAAAGATAGGAGGAAACAAAGAGACACTGAATATTTTTAGAATATAATTGAATTTGGGGAGTAGCAGAGTCTTACGGCATTTGCCTAATGTAAGAAAGTTCAGGGTAAAGAAAACGATAATTCTTTGAATGAAGGAGTGGAGCATTGGAAGAAAGAAAAAAGAATCAATCATGAATAAATAAAGAATCAATCAATCATTCTTCTTAAATAATGGAAGAAGAGAAATTAACAATAGGCCAATCCAAATGCTGGTTACTTCAGAGCAAAAATGCTAAGATAGTGCTATAATACAGGGAAGCCAAACATTAACAGCCTTGCTTATAAAAATTGGGTAAATAAAGGAATAATTTCCTGGACACTAAAGGATTGCTAAAACATAAAATAGTGTATTTTGAGATCATGAGACAAGTCATTAAACCAAACAGGAAAATCTTTAATAAAATAAATCTAATAGAGAGTATAGTCCTGGTTAAAAGGGAAATATTTTTACCTTTTACTTACTAAAATTTCATATGCTAAAAAGCAGCTAAGGTTCTAAAATGAAAATCATCAATAGTCAAATAATAATAGGGGAGAAATTATTAGAATGTGAATTTGAATGTTTTATAGTGCCCCAACTTATTTCATGGTTCATACATTTATTTTTAATGAAAAGAATTTTAAAGAAAAAATTCTGTAGTAAGCAATAGTAAGATGTCTTTGCAATGTTATAAACCCCTTTATTTGTGTAAAAATGGAGTTTCTTTAATGGATATGCTTAATTTTTTTTAATCTCTGTAGATATTCCTTTAAACATATATTCCTAGAAGTCATTACACTCCTTTGAGCTATGCTTTGAAATACATTATGTGCAAATGTTTTCAATAATTGTAATGGAGGAGGGATAATGGTGGTGAGTAATTGTTTGATGTGCCATATACATTTGCCTTAAATAGTAGTTCAGTATTAATAGATACTCTCAGATACAGTGTGTTAGGACATATCAAGTGGAAATAGTAGGAAAAAAATAAGTCATAATGACTTAAATGTTACTCCCAATAGAAAAATCTTAAAATATTTTGTTTAACAGAAAATATATTTAATTGAGTCATTCGTTTCCACTGAAGATCAGACACATCCGCTCCATGGGCTGATCTTCTTCTGAACTCGCAGTTCACATCTGATGTAACACCCACTCGCTAAACACATTCATGGATACCCCTCAAATCCCCAGGTCCCCACCGGCAACTTCCCTCCTGGGAGGCCTGAGGAAAGTTTTATTGCTTTCTGGATTATGTCAGATATCATTATCACTGAATATTTCAAAACCTTCTCTTTCCAGGTTAGACCCAGTTAATACCAACTGTCTTCTACAATCATCTGTATTCTGATTATATGCTTTCCTTTTTGTCCATTCTATCTTCCTTTATCCATATATAAAAAGTGAATTGTCATAGTTCCACTATGATATAAGACAGTTCTCCCTCTGACATTGTAAAATATCACCCACAGATGAAAATAGATTCATCAACTGTCCACATTTCGTAATGCTACCATTAAATAGTTCCCCTTAAGTAACTTAGTTCTTCTTAAAATATGAAAACCTGTTGTACTTCTCTGTTAATAGTAATTTAGAGTGAACTCAGAATTTCGATTGCTTCTGTAGTCTAGTGTTATAAATAAAAATCTGATTCATGATCCAACATTATGCATAAATAAAAGGTATTCAATTTGGTAATGTGAATCTAATCCAAATTGATTGTGTTCCACACCAGCTTTCCAACCACTAAATTATCATTTATCTTTGTCTGTTAATAAACACTGCAGATTCTGTCATTGTGCTTTTAAGCCTTTTGAGATTACTGTGTCAACCTCAGGCACCTTCAAATGATGATGCTGAGTAAATAATAATATTAATTCATAATGCTAATATTGCATCTCTGTTTTTACTGTCTCAGGGAAGCTCTGTCATTCTGTCATGTTGGGTAACAATGTGTAAGGCAGAAAGTAATGTAGCCAAATATTCAGGGATCCAGGAATCCTGTGAATATGTTACAGGCCTTCTGAAGTAAATGTGGAGGGAGGGAACACCATAAAATAAAATGAAAGGCCGCCAGTGTAGCACGATTATTTTGCAGTGAATCACCCCTGCAATTCATAGAGAGACCAAGAAAATTACATTAGTAACTAAAAATATTTTGTGTGATACAAGCCAATTACTGTATCAGGGTGGTACAAATAATTCATCAGTCAGTAAAAATGTGAATATATAACATTCTACTCATTTGAAATTTTTTAAAAATGTAAAAACCTTACAATAATGTTTATACAGAAAGTGGGCTAATAATTGATCACCAAATGTTCTGCATTGACTAGATTTAGTTAGATAACTAATCAGTCTAAGTTTAAAAGCTGAAGCTCGAGGGGCACCTGGGTGGCTCTGTCAGTTAAATACTGGAATCTTGTTTTCAACTCAGGTAGTGATCTCTGGGTCATGAGCTCGAGCCCAGTGTTGGGCTCCATACTGGGCATGGATTCTGCTTAAGAGAGGAGAGAGTAAAATAGGGTGTTTTGTCATTCAAAGACAGTCCAGAGACTGGATCCCTGCCTCAGGTAAGGACAAGATTCAGAGACCTACAGGAGATGGGGTGGTGTGGGGAAGACACAGTTAGGTAAACGATGCTTTCTCTCACAGTAACACTCTTCTAAAAGAATGAATATTGCTTTTAGGTTATCAAAACATTCTTGGATATCTAGGAAAGCAATAGAACTAGGATAAATGGAATCCATTTTATGAACATGGTTTAAAGAATAAGAATAAAAAGATTAAGATGCAAAAATCCATTACAGGGTGCCTGGGTTGCTCAGTTGGTTAGGCATCTGCTTTTAGCTTGGGTTGTGATCACAGGGTCTTGGGATAAAGCCCCGCATCAGGCTCCAGTCCCTCATCAGTCTCCCTGCTGTGGGGGGAGTCTCTCAAATAAATAATATTTTTTAAAAAATCAATTACATTTCTATACTTAGCAATGAACTATCCAATAAATAAATAATTAAACAATCTCATTGATAATAGCATCAAAAAAATACTAAGAATAAATTTAACAACAAAGGTCAAAAATCTGTACACTAAAAACTGGAAAACTTTGATGAAAGAAATCGAAGAAGACACAAATAAATGAAAAAGTTTTCCATGTTCAGGGACTGGAAGAATCAATGTTGTTAAAATATCCATATTATCCAAAGTGATCTACACATTAAATGAAATCTCAATCAAAAGTCTAATGGCACTTTTCACAGAAATAGAGCAAACAGTTCTAAAATCATATGGAACCACAAAAGATCCTAAATAGCCAAAAACAATCTTGAGGAAGAAGAACAAAGCTAGAGGCATCACACTTCCTTACTCCAAAATATACTGCAAAGCTATAGTAAAGAAAACAGCATGGTACTAGCGTGAAAACATATAGACCAATGGAATAGAATAGAAAACTCACAGATAAACCCATGCATTTATGTTCAGTTGATCTTCAACAAAGGTGTCAAAAACACATGACAAGGAAATGATAGTCTTTTCAATAAATGATATTGGGAAAACTGATTTTTCATATGCAGAAGAATAAAATTGGACCCTGTATCACTCCACATCAAAAAACCAATTCAAAATGGATTAAAGTGTAAGATCTGAAAACAAAACTATTAGTAGTAATCATTTCACTATGTAAGTGTATCAAATCATCATGTTGTAAAAATATGTACAATTTTTGGGGACGTCTGGGTGGCTCAGTTGGTTAAGCACCTGCCTTCAGCTCAGGTCTTGATCCCAGCATCCTGGGATCATGTCCCACACCGGCTCCTTGCTCAGCGGGGAGCCTGCTTCTCCCTCTGTCTCTACCTGCCACTCTGCCTGTGCTCTCTCTCGCTCTCTCTCTCTCTCTTTCTGACAAATAAATTTTAAAAAATGTACAATTTTTGTTTGAAATATGTAAATAAATTAAGAAGAATGATAAAATTTAAAAGAAGCATAAATGTGAACAGAAAAATGGACCAACATGAAAAAAAGTATAAGGAAACTTCTAAAAATAAATTTATGTTTGTGGAAGGCCTTATTTAGTAACAAAATCCTCCTTCTCTTTAACAGATTACCTATTCCAAAAGGGAGAGCAGAAAAGAAGTACCTTGGGTATTCATGTGTCACAAGAAAAATGGAGACAAAGCTTTTTCTTTTCACAAAGCATGTAAGAGACAAAATTTCCTAGTGATAAGGGAAATGGACCAGGAGACAAATGATGGAAACCTCATTCTGTCACATCTCAAGACTTGTTGAATTATGGTTGCAAGTCACACAGATGGTAACTAGTCTTTCAGCTAGGGTGAGCATGCAACTTACCATCCAAACTATGGCACTCTGGAGCATGAAAGGAAGTGCTTAATAATTATGGGGAAGCAGGCATAAACTAGGCTATCCTCAGCAAACTGGAGCATAAGGTTATCCTTCCTATGCTCAGCCCCACAGTGGGAAGGTCTGGGGGTAGGGGAAGGGACTGGTGCCGCAGGGCAGCCAGCTTCTAGGGCTGAGCTGAGCAGCCAAGGTGTGGGCTCCACGTGTTTCAGCAAACTTGAGTCACAGTTCAGGAAAACTTTTGGTATAGGGACCCCAAAAATTGCAAAGTTAAGAGATGGAAAGAAGGGATAAATGTGTTATCATTATACTAGTGAGATTACCCTTGGGATCAGGGATCCTGGCTCTGGCCCAAAACTCAAGAAATGGAAACATCAGAAAAATGTCTCCAGTCCCATCAGTGGAGTGGGGAATGGCTATCTCTATCTCACCTTCTCCCTTTCTGTCCGTATAGATAGATATAGATATTGATATTGATATATAGATATAGATTAGAGAGAGGAACTCCCATGTATCTAAAGTGATGGTTTAGCAGTTCCAGGTTCAGCTACCAGCTGACAGATGTCAAGCAAGGCTTCTTTCTTTCCCACCTCTTAAAAAGTGGGACTCTGATGAGATTGTCTGAGGAGAACATCAAGAGACATTCGAGTCATCAGAGCATATTTACAGTGATTTCTCTGAAAAGCTCAAAGATAAGAGTGCCATGCTGTCAGAAATATGGAATTTCATTGCTGAAGGACCTTCAAGACACTCTGGTCTCATCTGCATGTTTGATAAATGAGAACACTGAGTCTTGGAGGGCTGTGGTGACAAGGGTCAGGTTCCACTCTCGTTCTTGGGCCTCATCATTTCTGATGTCATCAGAAATCATTCTACAGCCCTCTGCTGAAGCCCATAATAGCTGCAGGAAACCTTACCCCAAAATGAGCTGAGCTTTTTATAAGGTAAAAAAATGTCTTTCAGAGCTGTTTCAAAATCACAGAGAGTGAAATACGGACAGAAGACTGGTGATGAAAGGGGATGATGGATATTTGTAAGGTTTTCCTACTCAGCATCCCTTTTGTCCCCTTTTCTGACAACAGCATCCTGATTTTTTTTTTAAACCATCCCCTCCTACCATTAATCCATGTGGTGCAGAGGAAGTTGCCTTGACTTCTTGCCTCTCAGAGTTTTCACTGCTGAGGCAGACATTATAATGTTAATAGATAAACAGTAGGCACATTTATTTAGCTTATAATTTGCTTACTTTCATGTCAGTATTTCTTTGTTCATTCAGCATTGGTTAGCTTTCTATTTTATCAAGAATTCTCTTCATCTGGGATGCCTGGGTGGCTCAGTCAGTTAAATGTCTGCCGTCAGCTCAGGTATCAGGTCATGATCCCGGGGTCCTGGGATGGAGCCTAGCATGGGGCTCCCTGCTCAGCCAGGAGTCTGCTTCTCCCACTTTCTTTGCCCCTTGCCCCACTTGTGCTCCCTCTCTCTTTCTCTCAAATAAATAAATAAAATCTTAAAGGGAAAAGAATTCTCTTCATCCAAAAAAGATAAAATAAATATGTTTACCAGGAAGTTGAGGTCCAGATTAAGAGGCCAGGAATCATAAGGTAAGGAGGATCTGAACGGCATCTGCCACCTGTTGGCAACCTGCCATTGATTCTGCTGGACTAGACGGCCTAACAGTGCTCTGTTGGACCTCACCACTCTATTTTACCACTCCCATAGTGAGATGTTTAGTCCAGGGGGAAAGGCCTTTTCCAGACAGGGGAAGATCATTCTTCAAGCAAGGTTATGGAAAGGAAGCTCAAGGCCTGATAAATTAAAGCTGTTGGCTACTGAAAGAAGTACCAGCTCAATCATGCAACCTCTAAGGGGAACCTTCCAAGGGTGACCTTCTGTGGGAAACCTTCTGAGAGAAAACTTCCAAGAGAAACTTTTCAAGGGGAAGCTTATGAGAGAAGGCTCTACTGGGTAATCTTCCGTGAAGAACCTTCTGTAGGAAATCTTCTGCAGCAGACCTTTTGAGGAGAACCTTCTGGGGAAATCTTTTGAGGTGAACTTTCTGAGGGAAACTTCTGAGGGAATCCTCTGTGGAAATCTTTTGAGGGGAAACATCTGTAGGGAAACTTCTGAGAGGAATCTTTTGGGGAGATCTTTGAAGGGAAACTTCTGAGGTAAACCTTCTGATGGGGGACCTTCTGGGGAAATTTCTTATGGGAACCTTTTTGAGGTAGCTTCTTTGGTAAACTTTTCAGTGGGAATCTTATGTGCGCAATGTTTCAGAATCACAGACAATGAGCTATGGACAAAAGAGTGGTGATGAAAGGGAATGGTGGACATTTGTAAGGTTTTCCTGCTCAGCATCCAGTTCCTTTTTCTGATGACAGCATCCTGAAGTTATTTTTTTCCCTTTGGAAACTATCCCTTCTACCTTTGATCTATGTGGTGCAGATGAAGCTGCATTGATTTCTTGCCTCTAGACACCGGACTCAGACTTGACCAAGCAGGCGATTCTACCTCACTGGCCAGAGCAATTATTTCAGAGGTAAGCAAGTGAATCTCAGACATGCCAACAAAACTCAGTTCTGGGACATTTTTTGAGTTGTTGGCATAAAAAAAATCCTTTTTTATTGCACTGACCTTGATGCAGGTAGAATATTGACCTGGAACTGCTGGAGATCACCATATGGAGATATTCAGCCTGGGCTCCAGGTCCATGGAGTCAAAGTAGAGCTGAAAGATAGAATGAATAAATATCAGATATTTCTATGTCATGTGTCCACATCCCACCATCTGTGAAATAAATCCCTAAACTAAAAGAATTACATTTTTGTTTCTGTTTGCTTAAGCCAGCTTGAAATGCATTTCTGGCTGAAAGAAAACAGCAAAATAAAGAGAACCAAATTGAAAATAAGAGATAAAAGTGGAAGTTATCAAGATTGGGCTTGTCATCTACACTTAATAGAAATCTAGCGTACTGTATTTAGGCCAGGGCTGTTAAACATTTTTTTTTTCAAATTCACTTACAGAGAAAGAAGGAAATATGGAAAGTTAACATTTACTAAATGTCTACTGAAGAGGGATTTTTAAAAACCCATGACAACACAGTTGTACAAAGATAAAAAGTTTGTCTTATTTGTAACTGTGATCTTTATGAGCCTCTATCTACTGATAAGTAGGGAAAAAATGTAACTAGGGATCCAATGCTGTTTGAACTTAGTGCATCGTGTTAATAATATAAGCTGTCCCTTTTTAAGGAAACACTCTTTCTTTCATTTTGAAATGGTCCCTTACTCTTGTCTCCCTAAGTAAGCTCTGACTAGAAGGTATGGAGGGCTTATGCACCCTCATGGCAGTGTGGATTCCTCAGGGGAGGTGACTTCTCTTTTCTCTGGACTGATACTGAAAGTTGAAATATCAAGCTGAAGTGACTTTTGAGGTCGCCACTCTTGGCCTGGTCAGTGAGTGCTCAGTGGCACTCCTGCTGGCTCAGGGCCATCCGGGCTTCCCTGTCACTGTTGGAGCATCTGGGGTCAGCATATGTCACCCATTCCCTCCCAGCTAGAGTAGTCTATTTTGGAGCCCTAAGTCACAGTCACTCTGCATCCAGTATCTGTTGTGGAAACCCACATAGACAAATGCCAAGGTAGACTTTCAACATGACTTTTGGGTCATGCCCTTGCCCATCCAGAAACAAGGACAGTGTGAGGGCACCAAATACAAGGGCTTTCACTTGCCTGACCACATAAAGCTGCATTAGTATAAGAGGGTCTATAAGTTACTTTCTGCCGACATCTCAAATGAATACAAGGAAGAGATTCCTTGCTTATTTTATTTACACCACCTCCCTCTAGCCCAAAGCTCCAAGAATGGAAATCCAAGAACATGTATCTGACTATCGTACTGTTTTTACTTCTTCCCATAAACCCTAGGGCTGGAAAGAAGGCAGGATTTTTGTTTGTTTAAACTTATTCGGTCATATCTTCTTTCTAATTTCAGATGGTTCCTGATGGCAGACAAGGTCTACAGGAGAATGCCATGTGCTGAGTCTTCCAATAAGCTAAAGAAGGAGAAAAAAAAATGTGGGAGAGCAAATCATTTTCTCAAGGCAATAGCTTGCCTGGGAAAATGGCTGCCTTGCCGCATAATCTTCTTTTGATTGGCTTTTCTCTCGGTCTTTGAGCTGTAACAAACCCCTCTGTCACTTTAAGGCATGTAGAAGCTGAGGTGAGCCAGGGCATAGGTCTCACCCTCCTTAAGGTACAAAAGGAAAGCACATTCTATGGTTGAAATGATGTCTCAAAAAATAAAAATAAAATAAAATAAAATGATGTCTCCATTACACTACAGAGTTTCTATTGTTTAGGTGTTTTCACATATGCTATCTTCATTAGTTCACTCTATGCTTAAAGTTTTTGAAAATAAGGAACAATAACCCTACAGGACAGATAGCATTTCTTTTCTGTGAATGACAAGATGAATCTAAGAAAAGATAAGAAATTATACAAAGTCACATTGTGGGCAGCAGAACCAAATTCGAGTTTGAGTTTATTTGAACCAAAGTCCACATTAATAAAGACTGTATGTGACTCAAGGCCAGGAAAAGGAACTAATATGTTTCATGACAAAATCAAATTTACATAGTTTGCAGTAGGACTATACGTCCAAGATGTGAATCAAGATTAAATATAATAAGTGTACCTGTACAGTGACAGCTTAGATTTAAAAGTAATTTATGTATAAAATATAAAAAATAAAAGTAATTTGTATATTTATACAATAAAGGAGACCTGGATTAATATCAATTCATGTGAAACGGGGTGGACAGTAGTGGTTTGTACACTACAAACTTTATATGGACCATCAATCTGATATGGGTGTCAAGATAAAAAAGAAAAGAGAGAGAGAGAGAAGAAGAGAGGGGAGACATTGAGAAAATAAAGAAGACATGAGAGCATCTTCTGAATTTTGAAGGCCTGTCCTCAAAGGGGTATTAGAAAAGATCTAGGACTGGGCATTTCAAAAAGGCAAATTCTACTCAATATAAAGAGAACCTCCACATCAAGTATGAAATGGGTACTGATAAAGCAGTGAGATTCTCACACAGAAATAGGCCAGGCAGAAGCTTGAGAAACATCTCTATATGTAAAACACCAAGAAATCACTACAACAAATGCAATCAATCTAGTAGACAAACTGGAGACTCCATTTTGCCCCTCCAGATCTATTTTCCACCTCTCCCATCCTGCCCTGGGCCTGTATGACCACAGAAATAGGCCTTCTGCTACCCTGTTCCTTGCTGGTGTTGGAACAGGGGTCAGGTTCTAATGGTGGAAGCATCAGTTGGAAAGGAGAGGAGGATGGAGAAGGAGGGAAGAGAGTTTGTTTCCCCCTCCCCCAACACACACACGTCTTCCCTTCTGGGGCTGCCCAAGGCCCTCTGCATCCTCCACAGAGGGTCCCATTCCTACTCTGGGTGATCCCTCCCTTCACAGCTTTAGGCCTAAAAGTGTAAGTAGTAACAACACTGTCACTTGCCTGGGATCTTGTCCACACATTTGCAAATGATCCTTTTATCAGAATCTCCTCAAACGGCCCAGGATGGGTGCCATCTGTCTCCTTCTGGAACCCTGACTGATGGACTCAATGACTTAAAGAGGCCCCTCACGTTCCAGGAAACCCATGAGGCCAGCAGACACACAGAAAGATGCTCAACCGCGTGATGAATCATGGAAATGACAAATAAAACCAAAGGGATTTCATTTTACACCCCTCGGATTGGCAAAAACTAAATATTTAATAGTAAAACATTCTGGCAAGAATGTCGAAGAGTGGGAATGTCCCTAAACTAAACTAAGTTGATACAGCCACTTCAGAAAATAATTTGACACGTTCTAGGAAAGTGGAAAACGTGCATATGCTGTGATCCAACTCTTCTACTTGTAGGCATAGACAAGAACATACATTCTTGCAATGTTTATAATAACAATTTTTAAAAACCCTTGAAATAAACAACCCGAATGTCCATGAACAAAAAAATGGACAACTACATCCGCACAAAATGAAGAACTTTCCCGCAATGAAAAAAAACTAATAGTCTAAAGCTACACACATCAACATGATATTGTTGCTCAAAACATGGTATTGAACAAGGAAAGCAATTTTCAGGATACCTGCAGCGTGATTCATTCGTATAAAGTACAAAGGAACATAAAACAGAATGACACCTTGTTTAGAGGATCTACACATAGGTAGCAAATCTTGAAAGATGATCAAAAGAGTGATAGACAAAAAAGCAATATATTGTTTACTTCTGGTCAATGGGAAATGGTGGAGGTGTGTGTTTGGGGACTGGTAATGACAGTCTCTTCAGCTGGGAGGTATTCGAATTATTGTTTTACTTTCTATACTTTACATACAATTTAAATATTCATTTATATGGATTCAAATTTTAAAAAAAGAGCTAAAAAAAAAAGTCAAACAAAAGAGCCCATAATAAAACATTTATGTAAAATAGTTATTAACAGATTATAAGAAAACCATGACACTGTATTCGTTTTATATGGCTGCGTAACAAATTACCACAGTTTACTGGCTTAAAGCAAGACAAATGGGTTATCTCACAGTTTCTACGGGTTAGGAGTCCCAGCACATCTTAGCTGCTCCTCTCTCATGAGGCTGCAGTCAGAAAGAGGACCTCCGTGACCTCCCAGTTTGTATTGGGCTACATCTATTATTATTTGTTGTTATTGCTCATTGTCCTCATTGTACCTGTCATTATTTGTCGTTATTTATTCATTAACTTATTAGTTATCTTATCTTCCCAAGCCACTGACTAAAGGCCCTAGGAGGACAGAAGTATGGTAGAGAGTTCTGCTCACCAGCCTCCCTGTGAGTTAGTGAGGGACACGTGAATGGTTCTGGCCAGTGGAATGGTAGCAGAAGTGACCTGTTGCATTTCTAGATCCAACAGTGAAGAGCCAGGGTGCCTCCTTTGTCCCAATCTTCTCAGCCATTACTACTGTTTGAATACTTATTTTCAGTTTGTATAACCATGAGTAGAAAGAAGGTTTCTAAACTCACCAGACTTCCATGAGCAATAAATAAACTTTTGTTGTGTGATTGACAACTCAGTTGGATTCCACAGGATGCCATATCCTAGCCTGACTTTTTTTTTTCTTTTCTTCACCATTGTACCTTCAATATTTGGATGAGTGTCTAGGACATTGTAAATCCTCATTAATGCTTGTTTAAAGAAAGGGAGGATAAAAGAATAAAGGGAGAGAGAGAGGAAGGGAGGGAAGGAAGGAAGAAACAAATTATCATTGAGTAAATTTAACACTCAAGGTGATGCATATGTTTACACAGTGGCTTCCCATTCTCTATGTGCACACACACACACACACACTCCTCCCACAGTTTGGAGCCCTTAGACCAAACTACTTACTCTACCACTTATTAGCCATGTGACCTTAGGCAAGTCACTCACCTCTCTGATTTCCCTCTGTAAAATGGGCATAATAACATTTGTCTCACCCTCTTGGCAAACTTGTTGTGGCAATAAATGTGTGAACGTTTTCCAAATGCTTTATAAACTATAAAACAATATAAATTGGAAGCATTACTGCAGCTCAGTTTTCACGGGCTTTGCCTTAGGCTGAATCAAGCAGAAAATTACATGATAACATTGTGAGTAAAGATATAAAGGAATGAGAAAAGGTGGAACATTGATAGTGGTCACAACAGATTCATTTCTTTTTTTTTTTTTTTTAAGATTTTATTTATTTATTTGTCAGAGAGAGTGAGCACAGGCAGACAGAGAGGCAGGCAGAGGCAGAGGGAGAAGCAGGCTCCCTGCTGAGCAAGGAGCCCGATGTGGGACTCGATCCCAGGTCGCTGGGATCTGACCTGAGCCGAAGGCAGCCGCTTAACCAACTGAGCCATCCAGGCGTCCCCAGATTCATTTCTATACAAAAATACATATTTGGTCTAATCACAACTCATCAAGACCACTTCTTATGTGCTTATTAATAATAAAATTATAGGTTACCATTATTTATATGTGGCTATGATGTGGAAGGAAGAATAATGTATCTAATAAGAGCTTCTATTTTTCTACACGTCTCTGTGTTGTCATCCCCAAGAAGGGGTAGTGGAATCAATCAGGCAAAAGAGCACCAGCCTGTGAACAGACCCTTGGTAGAACATGGCTGGCACAGTGCCTAGTCATAGCATCTGGCTTCTCCTCATATTATTAGTAATTATTACTACTCCTGAAACAAGTTGATCAATGCACACTCTTTTGTATATTTAATCTGTCTGTCCAGCATGGGCATAGTAACTGAAGAGTTGACATCTTCCTGAATTCAGAACGATGTGTCCTAAGTTTTGAGGTAATGAGTGATAGGTTGAGTAATCAAAACTTTTTTATACATATTTGTAAAGTCTTGCTTCATATGTATTTATTCAGTACTCATTGGTGAACAAATTAGACACAAACAGAAATCAAGAGAAATCATAAATTTACATATACTCTCTAAGCTTCCTTATTCATGGAGTGGAACTAACTGGCCTGAACAGTTTCTCTTGGCCATGAGGTACAAACAGATATTCTTTTTTTTTTTTAATTTTTAAAATTTCTTTTCAGTGTACCAGAATTCATTGTTTATGCACCACACCCAGTGCTCCATGCAATACGTGCCCTCCATAATACCCACCACCAGGCTCACCCAACTTCCCACCCCTCACCCCTTCAAAACCCTCAGATTGTTTTTCAGAGTCCATAGTCTCTCATGGTTCATCTCCCGCTCCAATTTCCCTCAACTCCCTTCTCCTCTCCATTCTTAACAGGATAAGCAAGATCTGTTTTTCACATTATTTTCTTGCACAAACACATTTTGCATTTTTGAGTCACTTGACTTCTGATCGTCATTTTGTAACTATTTCAGTAGGGTTCTTGACCAAGCACAGGAATGCTAGGTTTTTTTTGTTCTTTTTTTTTTTTTTTGACAAAATGCTCTCGTTTTATTTACCTTATTGTTAAATGTATTCATCATTTTATTATGAAGTGCTATAGCATGGTGTGTGTGTGTGTGTGTGTGTGTGTGTGTCTAGTGTTCACAATTCATTTTTAGGATCTGAAATTTTAAGTCGACCCTTGACTCTGGAACTAGGATGGTAACATCAGGTGGTTTTGACATCCAGGTATGGACAGTAAACTTCCAATTTCTAGGTGGAACCAAGAAGAGTAGTAAACTTGAAAAAAAAAAAAGGAATGAACTTCATACCCAAATTACTGTATTTAATTTATTTGATGATAAAACAGGGTCTAAATTCATGATCCAAACTCAACTTGAGAATTAGGTCACATGAGGATTAAGAAACTGTTGCTGATGCATTTGCCATTTGCTGGTCTAAACCAATACCTAGGCCTACTCTCACAGGTGCTTAGGTAACCTTGAGTTATCGGTGTTGCTTGCCTGGAGAATGTCTACATTACTTTAATGTCTTCAATAGCCACAAATAGCTCTCTATCATTTCCTGAATTAAAAGTCACGTACTATTTCATGGCTTCCCACCAGAGTCCAGGGTCTTCCTGAAATGACTCTAGCTGCAGCATTGGCAAACTACAGGTAGATGAAAGGTCAGAGTTTAGCTCATTAAGCCTTTCCAAGTTTAGATAAATTCCTCCCACTTTTCTGGGGTTCCCTTTAATAATTCAACTCTTATGTGCCCCACAGGAAGTGCCTTCCAGAATCCTATTATAGCATTTTTATAACATCAAAAAGTTTTTATATACAAGTATAACTTCTATCAAGGGAGAAAAAGCCATCAAGTTTCTTGGAAATTTTATTGAGAGTTCTAGTTATTATAGCAATGATTTTTAGATACAATAACCTTTATTAACAGATTTTATTATATTTACAGAGCCATCTTAATAGTAATAAAAATGTATTTTAAAATTTAGATTACAGTAAATGAATTCCCTTCTCTGAGCTGAGATAATTTGTTTAGCCAAATAGATACTTAGTTGTGTCTTATAATTCATCACTTCTTCATCAGCCTCATTATCCCAGAGCGAATGCTTCCATCAGGGAGGCTCTTAGTGGGCATACTGGGATGGAGGTGGGGAAGGGAAATAAACCCTATGTGTTAAACAAAGAGTCATACCATCCTCCAACACTTTCAGGAACCTCTTTCAGACCTGAACTGTTGAGTACTGAATAAATACATACAAAACAAAATTTCATATATGCGAACCTGATACATAACGCATTTTTGAGGAATCGTTATATTTGCTCTGAAAAGCATGGGTGCATCCAGTTTCTAAAGTAACAAAGCTAAGTCTATCCAACACTAAGTAAGGACCTCACTGGTGACTATCTGCACTATTTGGGCAGTTTAGATTATCAAACTTGACTACCAGGACCGCAGATGGAAATGAGGTTCGGCTGTCCACACATCTCGAATTAACCAAATCATCTTGTAGACTACTAGACTGAGTGCTTTGCAAAAGCGACATCCAAGAACAATGATAAAGGGCAACATAATGCAGCAGCAAGTGCTTAATCTCTGACCCTAATTTCTATCATCTTAAAACAGGGTTAATACCAATCTTGTTGGGTTATTAAACAATAGTTTTATATCATTTTGGCTTGCAGTAAACACTCATTTAATATTTGCCAAACAAATGACCCCATCATGCTTCAAAGTATATTCTTGAAGTTCCCCATGGAAACCTGAATGTTGGGGGTCAGGGAGGCCAATATAGTAAGTCATTGACACAAACTAGTTTGTCCAAATTAGGTAGCCCATTAAATTGGCTGGGCAAGCCCTGGGTATCATGTTCTATCGAAGAGTCTCTGAGGTTGCTGAGAAGAGGTATTTGCTCTGAGTAGCCCTTCAACTGCGATAAGTAAAGAGAAGGGATATGGAGCATGGAGAAAGCAAGTTTAAAAAGAATGGAGAGGTGGAGCCCAAACTTCGTTCAGATAATTTGGTCTGTAGCATGAGCCACACAAAACATTCTCACAATGAGTGTCTTGAGTAGAAACATTACAATCCAAGGGAAAACACAGTCGTCCTATGCACAACTGTGAGCCTCGTGGGCTTTGATCCGTGAGATAGGAAAATCGCCTTAGAATATGTTTCATACCTTTAGAGTTAATAGAGAGTTAATAACTAGGTTGCCTTCTTAAAGTTGTATTAAAATTATTTTAAAATATATTTTATTGTTGCATATAGTGGAAACTTCTGCTTTGTTTAAATACTAAGTTGAGTCCTCCTGATTTAGAATAAGAAAAAAAATGCCTGTGCTCGTACTTCAGTTCTGTACTTTTCCCCTGGACTAACGAGGAGAAGATGGCTGGAAAGTAAGGCTGCGCTAGTTCAATTATTTACTAGGAAGCATTTATATCACATGTCAGCGAAAAGTTTATGCTGTCCACATAAATCTCTCTCATATTTTGTGTTGTGTACCAAAAACTATTAGGCCAATTACTTTACACTTATGAAGCTGTTCATTTTCCATATCTCCTCAGTTCTGTGGGATGAGAGGGGGCTGCATCTTTAATTCCAGGTTAAGCTTATTGGTATAAATTAGATAAAAATTGGTGGTCGTTGGGGCACCTGGGTGGCTCAGTGGGTTAAAGCCTCTGCCTTCGGCTCAGGTCATGATCCCAGGGTCCTGGGATCAAGTCCCGCATTGGGCTCTCTGCTCGGCGGGGAGCCTGCTTCCTCCTCTCTCTCTGCCTGCCTCTCTGCCTACTTGTGATCTCTGTCTGTCAAATAAATTAAAAAAAAAAAAATTGGTGGTCGCATGGCAAATTACCTGCCACAAGGAGCAATCCTATCATAGTTCTTTCCATATGTACCATTCTCTTGACTATATTTCATCTCATGGTGTGTTTTATTTTAAAAAGTTTCATATTTGTATTTTTTTTTATAATTAGGAAAAAAAAGAAGCTCTAGTGATCTCTGTCACCTAGGCATCTCCCTAGCCTGACTTTGATGGTGAGTCCAACATGCCCTCTTGAGCAATGAAAACCACACCAAGTAATGGAGACAATGTCACCTGCAGTGACTACCAGGAAGCGTCACGTAACTGTAAACAGCCCTTACCGAACCTTTGTTTTTGCACAGCATCTGGAGTCCAGAGCACACGGAGGATAACAGAGCTAATGAGTGTCAACGTCAACAGCCATGAAATAAACTAAACACCTCATTCTCCCAACAGTGTGGTCTTAGCACAATTGGGCTATATTTTATTCTCCAGAATTTAAAGTTTTGTTTTAAATTCTGCACATCACAGCCATACTAAATATCCCCTTAGACAAGACGCAGCGTTGCTGAGTAAGCCCCCTGCAAATCAGCAATGCTTTTTCATAAGACCAACATCCATAATTTATATCTGCATACAATTAGCCTGTTTACATTTATACATTTTCTGCTTCCTTTTATGTGAAATATTCCACAGGATACTTGGTAATGCATTCAGAATAACCTTTTTAAAATAAAGACTCCAGGACGAAACAGTTTATAAAATCCAATACCTAATAAATACTTTATATGAATAAAAAAGTGTTTTCTTAATCAGAAACAGTATATTTGTATTTGAGCTAGCCTTCCTTGCCTCCCAGGCCAATGGCCTGGCACCATATGGATCTTTATTTTTTAATGTATTCAGGAAAAAAAATACTACTGCACTTCTTGATGGTTTCATTTGCACACAAATATCACATCCTTTCTCTTCTGCATTATTAGATCACTATCAGGATAATTTTTACAACTTTGGCCAAGTCAATTCCTTACACTGATACGATGAGAGAAAAAATTCAGCCAGTTATCTAGAAATTTAGTATTCATGGTTCCAAATTCTGAATTCCCTCAGTAGATTTTGCTTGATAAATGGATTTCACTATTGGAAAATGTATGCAGCTGAGAGGGAATTTCATATCATCGTGTACATTTGGCAGTCTACTTGCAGTGGTCTCGATGGCTAGAAATTTGTCCATGCGGGTACCCAGTGGGTGGGCTAATAAGCAAGACCTTCTAGCAATAACTTCAATGGTATCATCCCTTCTTTTTGCTGGGCTACTAGTATGGTATGGGCCTGAGATGAAAGGAGCTACCTGAAGCAGAGGCCAGGATCTGTAGCATCTCCCATGCCCTTTTTGGGGTAGAGTGAGACCCTACCAAAGAAAACCCTGCCCCAGAGTTGAGCTTGACAATGTTGAATCTTACCTGAGCCCTGTGATCAGTGAAGGTTAAAGGTATCCCTCCTCTTCTTTGTTCTGGGAAACAGCTTACTGCAAAGAGGCACCCTTCCCCATATGACTTAGATAATACTCACAGATGCCTGACCCCTTGTTTATCCATAATGAGGCTAGACAGGTACTCAGAATTCCCTTTCTTTACCTCATAAGTGATCAGCTGAACTGTTAATCGTTCTAAACAGAATACTAACCGGCCAACCTTTGGGTAAATGTCTTTCCTTCATCCCAATGCATGAAATTTAGCCCAGCTGCAGTGGGATCCAGCAGAAAACCCCTTCAAGGAAAGGTGGCCTTGGGGTAAAACATTCTTTCTACTATCCTGTCACATCACCCTATATCTCACGCCACTTGCCACGCTCAATTCTTTCTAGCTTTGTCTATTCCTCTCTGTAAAAGAAAATCCTTTCACCCAACTCATGAGACACTTGCAGACATTAGATCATGGCATTCACCCTGTTAAAATAATCTCCCTCTCCCTATCGCTATAGTCCCCTTCCCTATGACACTAATCCCCCTCCCTGTTGCAAAGTCACTTTCCTTTTCTTGCAATAATCCTTTTGAATAAAAGTCTCTCCTTACTAGGTTCAGATTTGTGGGGGGTTGATTGTTTGTTTGTTTGTTTGTTTGTTTTTTGACAAGATCCTACTTACCTGAACACTGAACTAGGGAGGATCTTGAAGAAAAATATTGTTTTTGTAAGAAGGAGAGCCTTGGGTTTTCAACTGGTGCATTTACACATATTTAGAGTTTCTTTACAAATAGATGAGATTCTCAGAACCAAGAGTTGGTGCTAACTTCTTGATGGATTGACTTTGTCAGCCCTTGCCTTTCTCAAACTTCTGCTGTAGTGGCTGGTGTCCTTTCCCTAGAGGTCAGGCTTTGCTGATCCCTGAGCCATCAAGAATCGAGCAGGATGCAGATTGAGACACTCAGCTCCTCCGTGTGAAGTGCAAAGTTATTCTTGCCATCTGGAATTAAGCTCAGCATTATAGAGCTGGTGTAGGGCAGACCTTGAATTTCTTCTTGATACCTATGTGTCTCCTCCTTTACATTGTGGCCTGCATTTAGACTGTGTCATATTGATCCAGGTGGAAATACAAGTTCCAAGATTGATGACTTGTTATGAGGTCAGCTTTCATCTTGTAACATCCTACCTAGGTCCCAGCCTAGGTAGGGACATAACCATCACCTGTGCAATTTTGAGCATCTTGGGTTGCCAAAATTGTATCATTAGTTTCTGTTCCTGTCCACATCAAGCCTGAGCTCCCTAAGTGCCTTGGGACAAATCCATTGACTTCTGGTGGCCAGCTCCGGAACCAGGCACATTTCCCAGACCCCTGTCCCTTCCAGTTCAGGGTTTTCAGTCATCCTTGAATCATGTAGTATGATTTAAGAACTTCTTGATTAATGGTACAGACTGCACCTTACTTACCAACACTAACCTTTATTATCAGGTCAGTTCCATTGCTAACAGGTTGTCATTCCATGTCCAAGTGAAACATGATTTTTTACAGAGCTGTTGCACAAAAGCCTTAGTTGACCATGGCCATTGACAAAACTGAGGAGAGAAAAAGGGGCTCTCTAATAAAAGAATAATAAGGGTATGCAAGTGAGTTTTGAAAACTTGATATCAAGAACATATACACATATACAAATAGACATTAAAGAAGTCATTGGAAGCCTTCACTGGAAATATCTCCTAGAATTTTCATTAGTTAACTCGTATACTTATTTATTCAAAAAATTACTCTAAAGGGCTCAGTAGAGGCTAGGCACTGTGCTAATAACTTGGAACTCAACAGTGAACAGAGTAGACCAAATACTTGCCCTCACAGAGTTTGAACAGGAAGGATTTAAAGTGAGTTTTAAATAGGAATCAACATATAGAGATTCAATATGCACAGAGATTATAAGGTGAGTTGTATCTGTCTGTGCAAGGAATAATAGTTACAACCATAATGGGATAGAACGTGTGATTAGTCAGCAGGCTTCCATCTGCTGAAGAGCTCTCGGGCTTTTTCTTCCTCGTCAGTAAACCCATGCATCTCTGCATTTTCTTCTTTTAATCTAAAATCTGGAACTCTCTTCTTTTTAATTTGAGGAAAGGGGAATTGATGCCAACACTCAATATTAGAAAAACGAATGAGTGGGCATGCATGACACATCAGTGAAAGAACACAAACCTTTTTCTTGAACACGGTGTTGGTTTCAGTGTATAATATATGTCAGTAGGAAGGCACTTTAAATTCTTTGACATGTATTGGAGAGTTTCCCTTCTGGAAGTTAGAGATCTCATTTTGAGAATGTCAATGAGGTATAAAATTCTGCATAAATAAATATAGTTACAATTGATTACATTTTCCATTGGGAAGAATAAGTTACAGGGAGATGGTTTCACTTATTTTTCAGAATGAAAAATGTGTACATAAAGGAATCAAAAAGAGTCTGTTGCACTACCCTGAAGCCAAGGCTACTTTCATGCTTGTTTATTTATTGTTTGTTTGTTTACACATCCTCAGACTATTCTAGGAAGGATTTAAGGCAGCTGCTTCTCATTTCATAGCTTTCAACATACACATACTTTATTTGTTTTGTGATCAGTAATTAAAATTATTATATTCCAGACTATAGCATATGATTGTGTAGCCATGTTTAGTTCTGCTTTTTGAATTCATCAAAACTTAGACTGAGTGTGTGTGTGTGTGATTCTTTATTCATACGCACAGCAACTGTACAAGCAAAGTCACTGTCTAAGAGCAGAAAGAAAACTCTGCAGAGATTAGAGAACCCTGAAACAGAAAAGAGAGGCATATTCTCAAGAGAAAACTAGAAATAAAATCTACTCGAAACTCTAAAATACTGCTCCAAACCTAAACAGATCCAAGTGTACCAGATGCGATATGAGCATAAATATTGATGCATCCTGATATTGTCAGGATGCCCCTGCGGCAGAGATGTCATTGAAGGTTGGAGTGAAAGGATATCTGGACCATCCTCCTAGATGCTGTAAATAAAAGTTTGCACACTACTTTAGAAGGTACGCAGATTCCTCAAATCTTCCCATGGATCAGAGATTAAGAGAAAATGACCTTGTGTCACTTCTGAACAGACAAGTAAGATGAAAATTGATTTGATTGATATCATCTACCTATTTTAAGATAGTTCTGAAAAGGCCCTATTTTTTCCCTTAGAAAGAAATACAATTCTACGTCCCTCAATGGGAGAAAAAGAATTTCAAAGTAGTTATGAATAGAAACTATATGTTCCCCATATAGGTAGGTAAGTAGGTAGATAGCTAGACAGACAGATACCCTCCTTTTTTATATAGCTTATCATTATCTTCACAACAATCTAATTACAAGGTAAAATTATTTTACTCATAATTTGTTTTCAATTTAAAGTCTTTCCCTACCAGAATATATGCTCCCCGTAAGAGAATTTTTCTTATTTACTACCATGCCTAGAAGATAGTCTAGCATAAAGCACATATTTTAATAAATTTTTCTGGAATGAAACAAGTATGTTTCAAGGGATGACATTGATTGTCTTTGAGTAAATGGGTGACAGATGATATCCTGTTTGCTATACGTTTATTTTAGTGCTCTTTAAAATATATATATATTTCGGGGCACCTGGGTGGCTCAGTGGGTTAAAGCTTCTGCCTTCGGTTCAGGTCATGATCCCTAGGTCCTGGGATTGAGCCCCACATCAGGCTCTCTGCTCAGCAGGGAGCCTGCTTCTCTGCCTACTTGTGATCTCCGTCTGTCAAATAAATATTTTTTTTAAAAGATTTTATTTATCAGATTGAGATCACAAGTAGGCAGACAGGCAGGCAGAGAGAGAGAGAGAGAGAGGAAGGGAAGCAGGCTCGCTGCTGAGCAGAGAGCCCGATGCGGGGCTCGATCCCAGGACCCTGAGATCATGACCTGAGCCGAAGGCAGAGGCTTTAACCCACTGAGCCACCCAGGCACCCCCGGTCTGTCAAATAAATAAATAAAATCTTTAAAAAAAATTAAAATATATGTATTTCTTTGTGTTTCTTTGTGGTTTTTTTTAAAATTTTTCATAATGTGTATGTATTTCTTTTTAAAATAAGAAAAAAGGGATGTGAGGGTGATCTGGTGGTGACATCTGTCATCCCATTGACCGCCAGTGTTGATTTGGCTGATCTGGTTAGCTAGGCACTTGCCGCCTCCCTCCATCACTGTTCCATGTGTGTCCATGCAGAAACTGTTTGCTAGGTCCAAGAGGACGACCCTCCCAGATAGAGGCGGACCTGTTCTTCAGTCAAGGGGAATGAGTGACTGCACTCCCTTGCTAGAACCTCCAAACAAGCTCTCAAGGTCCATTCGTAGAAGAATGTCCAATAGTCAAGCTTCTAAGGCTCCAGACATATCCAAATGAGGTGCTACATGTGGCTGTCTGCCTTTCTTTAAAACAAAAAATAAAGGCTTCTGGCGGTGGTCGTTCGAGCTCGAGCAGCTGAAGCAAGATCGGTCAGAGTCAGAGTGGTGGTCATGACCCTGATGGTGGCAAGAAGGATGACAAAGACAAGAGAAAGAAATATGAAGCTCCTGCACCAACCAGAGTAGGGAAAAAGAAGAAAACAACGGAACCAGATGCTACCAGCAAGCTGCCACCGGTGACACATCACAGTCAGTACCATTTAAAATTACTGAAGTTAGGGAGAATTAAAGACTATCTTCTCACGGAGGAAGAATTCACTAGAAATCAGGAACAAACGAAGCCTTTAGAAGAAAAGCAAGAGAAGGAAAGATTTACGGTGGATGATCTGAGGGGGACCCCAACGTCAATAGGAAACTTGAAAGAGATCCCTGTTGACAATCATGCTATCCTGTCTACATCTGTGGGCTCAGAGCACCGCATAAACATTCTTTCCTTTGTAGACAAGGATCTACTGGAACCAGGCTGCTCCATCCTGGTCAACCACAAGGTGCCTGCCATCCTAGGGGTGCTCATGGATGACACAGATCCCTTGGTCACAATAATGAAGGTAGAAAAGTCACTCCAGGAAACCTATGCTGATACTGGGGGGCCTGGACAACCAAATCCGGGAGATTAAGGGATCTGTGGAACTTCCTCTCACTCATCCTGAATATTATGAAGAGATGGGTATAAAGCCCCCAAAAGGGGTTATTCTTTATGGTCCATCTGGCACAGGCAAAACCTTGTTAGCCAAAGCAGTAGCAAACCAATCCTCAGCCACCTTCTTGAGAGTGGTTGGCTCTGAACTTACTCAGAAGTTCCTAGGTCACGGGCCCAAACTCATTCGAAAATTGTTTCCAGTTGTGGAAGAACACGCACCATCCATCGTGTTTATTGATGGAATTCATGCCATTGGAACAAGAAGATACAAGTCAAATTCTGGTGGTGAGAGAGAAATTCAGCAAACAATGTTGGAACTGCTGAACCAATTGGATGGAGTTGATTTGAGGGGTGATATGAAAGTTATCACAGCCACAGACCAAATGGAGACTCTGGATATGGCCCTTATCAGACCAGGTTGCATCAACAGGAAGCCTGAGTTCCCTCAGCCTGGCAAAAAGACTAAGAAGTGCATCTTTCAGATCCACACAAGCAGGGTGACATTAGCAGATGATGGGACCCCAGACGACTTGATCATGGCTAAAGATGACCTCTTGGGTGCCAACATCAAGGCAATTTGTACAGAAACCGGTGTGACAGCCTTGAGAACCATCACACCAAGAGAACGTAGAATGAAAGTAATGAATGAAGACTTCAAGAAATCTAAAGAAAATGTTCTTTATAAAAAAGCAAGAAGGCACTTGTGAGGGACTGTATCTCTAAGGGACCACAGCTGCCTTCAAGAAAATGGTCGGGGTTGTCATAACGCCTTGAAGGGATGAGGTTGGGGAAGTTGCCCAGTGGAACCCATGTTCCAGTTGATTTTCCTTTTTTTCTTTTCTTTTCTTTTTTTTTTAATTTTTCTTATTAACAAAAATCTCCTGTGTACCTTTTTGAGTGCAATGTGTAGGACGCCCCCCAGGCTGCCTTCATGCAGTGCCACATGCAGTGCTCTGTCCCCAGTAGAGAGTGCTCCTTCTCAAAAAACAAAAACAAAAATAAATAAATAAATAAATAAATAAATAAATAGCAGACAAATTAATCAATTTAATTTAAAAAATTCAGATCACTTAGAATTCCAAATAATGGGACACCGGCACGGCTCAGTGGGTTAAGCTTGGGTGCAGGTCATGAACCCAGGGTCCTGGGATCGAGCCCCACATCCGGCTCCTTGCTCAGTGGGGGGCCTGCTTCTCCCTCTCCCTCTGCCTACTGCTCTGCCTGCTTTGTTTGCTCTCTCTTATTTACTTATTTATAAATAAATAAAATCTTAAAAAAAAAAAAAAGAATTCAAATACTATTGAGATCTGATTTCACCTTTGTGGCACGTTGAAAGGAATAGTCAACTAACAATACTCCACCCTGGACCAGGAAAAGAAGAAAAAAAAAAAACTAACAAACATAACAAAAACTCTTTTGCCGTTCATAAATTTTAGAAGTTATTTTCCATTTTTTTCAGTGTGCCTTTTCTCTCATGGGTCTTTTGATGGATGGATAGTGGAAGAAATGCAGAGAGGTGGCATAATCACAGAACTGGGAGGATGGGTTAAGAAGCAGAAAATGTGACCCCTTTAGTTTTATTTTTGTAACACAAATCTATTCACAGCACTCTTAGAGAAAACACTTTTTTATATATTATAAGCTTGCGAGGAAAGCTTAGAAGAACATGAACAAAAATGTTAATGGTAGTTAAACCCAGACGACTTCTCCCTTTCTCCTGTCTCCCAGTACTTGTCAGGATGTTCCTCCAGGTTTTCTGTGGTTTAAAAATAGTATTTTTTAAATAGGAAAAACTATAAAAATCAAATTTAAAAATCAAGTAAAAGTTACAGCTATGAAATAAGATATTAATTTGAAATTTTTAAAAGGAAACATCTGAAAAACACACAAAAAATGGGAAGTAGTGAAAATGCCATAATTCTGAGTTAATAGAAAATGTTAGATGAAGATTGGTCAACGAAAAGGAAAGAGGAAGTAGAAGGTGTTGAGTAAAAATTTTAATGGAAGGCTAAGAAATGCATTCACATCTCATGGCAGGAGATTATAAGGTGTTAAAAAAGCACTGAGAAGGAGTTTCAGGAAATCTTAACGATGTCTTTCTGCCTGCTGTGGAATACATTTTATATTTATTCTGGAGATCTCTGTGGTTAAAATGCTCCCTTCTGGAGCTGGGGAAATTGTGAGAAATGTGTTCTTCCCCGATGTCACAAAAAAGTAAGATCTATAACATGTCACACTATCAAAACCAAAGGCAGTTCAAACGGAGGGGTAGGTAGCTTCTTCATTGAGTTTATTCTTTAAACCAGACCGATTAGGAATTGCATCTGAGAACTCAAATACAGTTTTGTCAAATACCACTGTGTCAACGATAGAGCTTCAGATCTTGAGGAGTCAACGAGAGATAGTTAACTTAAAGGCTCTAGAATGAGTGAAACCTTGAATTAACCTACAAATTACTAACCTAATAATATACAAATGAGCTAACATTAAGTAACCTAATAACATACAAACATTAACTAACCAAAGAATATGCAAATATTATGACCTCACCTCTGCTTAATGTTGACTCCCTTTCTAGGATGCCGTGAGAGTTTGGGGATGATGTGTTCTATTAAATGTGAGTATGACATTATGCCTACGCTGGATATTCTTGCTTTTGCCCTTAGAAGAGGAAAGCATGGTGCCTGCAAGTCAGATGGCAGCGATCTGCACCTACGCAGGTCTGACTGAGGCAGAGAAGCAGCACTTTCTCCATGCAGCAGAATTTCTAGACCGAAGAGCCCCTGAAGCTGTTGCTATGGAATTCAGCCTGTCACCCTGACCAAGAAAAAGAGCACCTCATCCTCTTTTGATGTTTCCTTCCCACGCGGCAAAAGCCACCAGCTTAATGTTCCTGGCCAATCCACGCTTGCCCTCCTCCCCATCTCCAAGGAAAGAGCAAGGAAGGAAAGAGAAGAAGAATTTAGGGCAAGCTTCTCAGGAAAACCAAGAGAAATGAGAAGGGGCAGCTCTCCCAGACACCTAGCAAAAACATTTCACTCCCTATTGTCATTCTGTGTTATGAACTTTTGCCAAGAGGAAAAAAAGAAAAAAAGAAAAACAAAGATTCACTTGGTACACATAAAAGACCGTTTATTACTGAAACAAATTCTGGGATGACCAGAGCCAGTATTTTCTCTAACCTGGTGTGTATTATATTTTATGCATAATCACAGTTGAATTGCTTCCCCTGCCCAAAGTCATGCGTCTTATTCCTTTTTATTACCACCCTATCCAACTCTATGCTCTATTATAGACTATATGTTAATGGCTGAATTCTGAAGGCAAATAGCACTTTGTGAGTATGTAAGACTATAGAAGCTGCTGGTGCCTATTCAGTAAATCAGAACTGCTGTGCCAAGCAGCAACCGTGCTTCTCAGCATCACATCAATTCTGTCACATAAAGACTAAGCCAAAATAGCCAAGTCATTTAGAGTAAGTAGATATTGAAAGAGTTGACATTTTAATATATTTAATAATGAAAGAGTAGCTAATTTTGATATTTAGTATAAAAATAGTAGAGATTACAAGATGTTGAACATTATGGCCATAATCTTATGCATCTTTATACACTCTGCAATGTAGCATACTGACTTGAAAACTCTCTGCAGTCCATAAGTGTTTATTAAATTCATTTGTAAAGATGTTGGGAGAATTTGATGTGAGATGTTTTATAAAAACGTTACGTTGATATTATAATACTGGACTGTAGCACAATCTACTCTTTTAAAATCACATTCACTGGTATTTCATTTTAATAATCAAAAAAGTAATACCTGCTCAGTTTGTCAAAGTAGGAAACCTATGTTAAAGGGTAATTTTCCAAAAAGGTATGATCACAACTTTCATACAGATATAAAACGAATACTTGTCAGATATTTTATTTAACCTATTAATTAAATGAAAGAACCAGGAAAGATGTTACAATCAGTTCAAAGGAGAAGTCTAAGCTGCCCAAGTTTATATGAAATAAGGGAATGTTTAAATGAATTTACAAATGGGCACCAAACTTTATTGACAGAAAGGAGTGACAACGGCAGCTCCCCTGGACAGAACTATTAATGTGCATGTCTAAAGACAACACAGTGTTTGCATTGCTTTCGGTTACCTGCAATTTATAGAGTCATAATCACAGGCAATGAAAGGCTAAAATCAGATATTAGGGAGAATGGTGCTCTAAACAGTGCATTGTTTTCCACTGGAGACACCTAGCAATCTTTTTATTTCCACTTTCCTCATAATAAAAATTAGAAGGAAAGAATAAGAAGAGAGGGAAGAAAAGAGGAAGAAAGAAAGAAAAAGAGAGGAAGGAAGGAAAGAAGAGGGAGGTAGGAAGGATGGAAGGAAGGAACGGAGGAGAGAAAGAGAGAGAGAAAGAGAACCCATTTGAAATTTACTACACAGATAAAACCACTGATGACACTTTTGTGTAGTTTTTTTCTCAGCTATAGATCTTAATAGGGTTGGACAGCATAACACTGGGTATGTTCTATGGACTCCTTCTTTCACTTAAAAATATATGTATTTAATTTTTAATAATAACTTTATATTTTTATTTAATATTTTTATTTAATTTAATATTTTAATATTAAATATTTATATAACAATTTTATCATATATAATATATATTCTTATATTTTATTTATATATATATAAAAAATAGTGAACATTTTCTCATATCCAGCACTCTAATGCAACATGATTTTTACATGATATGGATGTACCACAGTGTGCTTAACTAATCCACTATTGTTGCATATTTTTGTGTTTTCTTATTATAAATAACTGCACAAGAAAAAGCCCTGGACAAATATCTTTGTAACACATCTCAGATACTTTTCTTAGGAATTCCTAGAAGTGGAGTTTCTGGGTCAAAAGATGGGTGCATTTTGATATATTTTGACAGATGTTGCTAAATTGCTGTACAGACATGCTGTACCAGTTCTCAAATCCTGCCAGCTGTGTGTAATTATGCCCGTTCCTCCGAACCCTTGCCGACACAGAGCATTATCATTCCTCTTAAGCTTTGAGGATTCAATGGGCTAAGACTGGTGTTTCTTCATTGTTTTAAATCTGCATTTTAAAAACTATTGAGGTTAAATTCTTGAGTCAACTAAAATAAACACTTTATGAGACTTTGTGGGAATGCGGATGGAAGGAATAAAAGATAAAATTATGACTTCCCTCTCTTTGTCTTCATTTTGGAAGAGCTAAGGACTTTTGACAAGCAAATGAACAGAAATTCCTGGTGGTGGGTACTAAGGAGGGCACATATACCATGGAGCACTGGGTGTTATATGTAAACAATGAATCTTGGAACACTGCATCAAAAACTAATGATGTACTGTATGGTGACTAACATAACACAATAAAAATTTAAAAACAAAACAAAACAAACAAACAAACAAAAAACAGAAATTCTCATTCTGAAAGGAAAGGACCAGACTAAAAGTATAATGCAGAAATTTGTTTTCAAGAAACTTTGAAGAAAAAAAAACCACACTCAAAATGCATCCAGGAAAATAATTTCTAAACTGTGGAACTGAGAAGTAGCATCAGCATTTAATTGGGGGGAGAGGTGCATTTGGTTAATAATGAAGCTTTAACACTTCTTATTGAATTCTGATTTAGTGAGATAAAAAGCATCTGTGTACTGAATTATACATAAAGGGAACAGTTTGTAGATTATTCTTGCCTGTGTCTACTTGTGTGTACTGTATAATTTAGGCCTTAATATATTTGGAGTCCTTTTTCTTTTATTGTTCAGAAGTTGAATGAATACCTTCCTCCCCAGTAATATTTGTTCAATTTTATTTAGATGTGAAAACTGAAATATGAAGGGTCAGTTTCCAGTTCTGTGTCCCTAAGCAATATACACGAATGTATTTTGGATCTTCCAATATTCTGCATAGTTTCAGCAAGATGAAGGAGAGTGATATAAAAATATATGATTTTATTGTCAGAGTGAAAAAATCTCTAAAATGGATCCAAAGGGAACATTGGCGTGGATTGAAGGACACTGACTTTATTTCCATTACTCCTGCTTCTTGTATTTTCCTTTTACTTGGCTGAGTCAAGGGTTGGGATTAGGGACCAAAGCCATAGTCTCAGGTCCCTGGTGAGGGCAGAAGCCAGACTTACAGAGGAGATGAGCAGGGAGAAAGCAAGGGAGCTAAAAACTCATTCTGCTGCCTAGAATTCCTTCCACGGACACCCACTGGTGACCTTGTGCAACTCATTTAATGTATCAGAGACACCAATTCTTCTCTGTAAAATGGAGTTTACAACTATCACTTATTTTTAAAGATTTTATTTATTTATTTGTTAGAGGGAGAGAGTGCGCACAAGGAGGGGGAATGGGAGTCAGCAGGCTCCCCATGAGCAGGAAGCCAGATGCAGGTGCGGGACTGGATCCCAGCACCCTGGGATCATGCCCTGAGCTGAAGGCAGCAGACGTTTAACCCACTGAGCCACCCAGGCAGGCGCTCCCCATAACTACCATTTAAAGATGGCTGTGATTGGGGCGCCTGCGTGCTTCAGTCAGTTGAGTGTCAGGTTCTTCTTTTTTGGGTCAGGTCATGATTTGGGGGTCATGAGATCGGTCCCCACAGTGGTGAGTCTGCTTGAAGATTCTCTCTCTCCCTCTATGCACTCCCACCCCCTGCTCATGCTCTTTCTTTCTCTAAAATAAATAAATAAATCTTTAAAAAAGAAATACAAATGGCTGTGATAGTGGATATAGAGGTCTTTAGCAAATTGACACACTAATGAAACTAAATTATGAGACATCTGTTTGGCACCACTGTATCAGCCAGAAATGGAGCAATTCCTCATTGAGTTTGTTGGAAACACAGAAATTTCTCTGCTCAAATGACGGAAAAATGTAGACTTCAATGCATTCTCAACTGGAGAGGAAAAAGTCCTTCTAAGAATTGATCAAAATACAGCTTCTTAAACCGATGTAAAAAGATGCTGTGTTTGTTTCAAAAGGCAGTATTAAAGTCTTATGCTAGAAATGAATTCCTGAGAAAAAGAAAAGAATTATGTCAATAGGCTCTTATTTGGAGGGGGCTGAAATCCTCACACTGTACTCTTATTAATTTTATGTTAATAGGGTTTGTTAACTTAAGTTTCTACTATTACATGTGCTTTGTGGATTTTTGAGTTGAGGGATTAGCTCTAGCCTATGGCCCCTAATTGGATATTGTCTAATTATTAATATTCATTTTTCCAGAGAGATTTGCTTCACAGAATTAAAAAAGTTGATGAGTCAACAGCAGCTACTATTCCCCTCTGATTTATAAGCATGAAAGAATATGTAATTCAAAAATGACCCTCATAAACAACCCTAGTATCATTATTATAAAACAAAGCTCAGTGTTCTCCTTCCAGTTCTTACTTTTCAGAATATTGAGTAAAATGGGAATTACTGACTCAGTAAATTTCATGAATTCTTTTGGAAAGTGTGTGGCTTACTATGGATTCAACGGTCTATCAATAGATCTATGTTAAAATTTTTCTATATTAAAATTTGAGTGGGAAGGAAAGGAGCTGTTTTTCTTTGCTTAATGGGGAAGGCAATTTTATCGAAGAAAAATTATCCCTTCATAACCAAAATATAAGTGGCCTATCCTCAGTGAAGAAGAAATACTTCCTCAAAACAGGCCCTCTCTATAGAAATTCACAGCCTTTTGTCAGAACTGATTAAGAAAAGAACATGAAACAAAAAATTGGTAGTTTGGGCAGAAATCTTCAGAGTAGACAGGAGAGAAAGAGATGGGATGAGGAAAATCAACGAGGAGAAAATAAAAATTGTCAAGATGAATGATGAACAAATATTAGTAAGAATTTTATCCATGGAAAGGCAAATGTGCATGTCATTATACATCGATACATCTCATTGTCCATGGTCAAATAAAGTAAAAAAAAAAAAAAAAAGTAGGAAGAAAGGTATCTCTCTTGATAGAAATACTGTGCGTGGTTTTTATTTTCACATGGTTTAAGTAAAGGTCTGTGAATTTCTGAGATCAGTCACTTAGAGAAAGAAAATCGCCTCATAAATTCTAGCTGATAAGATGAAAAGAAGACAGGTCTTTACAAATTTTTTGCAGTCCAGTTTCAATATGATTTTCAAATAACTTTTAAAAAAACTAGAAAAAAATCAAATAAATGATGGAGAAAGTCAACTTATAAATTGAAATATAAATATATAGAGGAATTATTGATGAGGCTTTCTATTAAATACATGTTAAACAATTACCTTTGCCCGTGAATTGCTTTACTCTTTATGGGAAAACTAACAGGTGTCATATCCAAATATATCTGCAGCCCTCCTCAAATGTGTACCAACAGCTACCTGCCATCTGTCAGAGACCAAGAGCAAATGACAACAAATCTGGGACTCCGGGTCTGGGATTATGACTTTCCTCCAACAGAAGGACCGAAATTCCCCCAAATATCTGAGAGCGTGATTAAAAGTCTTTCAACGATGTGTCCATCAACGGTGTAGTGATGCATCTCCAGACTTACACATTTAAAGAGACCGTAATCTCGGGTGCCTGGGTGGCTCAGTGGGTTAAAGCCTCTGCCTTTGGCTCGGGTCATGAGCCCAGGGTCCTGGGATCGAGCCCCGCTTCGGGCTCTCTGCTCAGGAGGGAGCCTCCTTCCTCCTCTCTCTCTCTCTCTCTCTCTTTCTGCCTGCCTCTCTGCCTACTTGTGATCTGTCTGTCAAATAAATAAATAAAATCTTAAAAAAAAGAGAGAGAGAGAGAGACCGTAATCTGTGTCTCGTCGACTTTATATATGTGCATCTATAACTCAGATTTTCCTAACTTCTTGATTTGGAACTTAGACCCTTTTAACAACTGACAAAATGGAAGTCTAAGAAATTAACAATCACCCTAGTAAAAACTTTCACCACTGGAAAGTCTACATTTGAATTTATACTGATGGAGTTGAATCTTCTTTGTTGTCAGAGGAAACTTACCCTTATGCGCTCCTCATGGATGCTTGGGGAGAGGAGGTAGGTTCAACCAGAGTCAAGGAAGTGGGTCTGTGTCACAGATTGTGAGAGAAAGAGAGAGAGAGATGAATTTTCTTCCCACCTGATGGGAAGATGTGTATGAACCCAAAGTTTGGATTTACAGAAAACAATTTTCTATTGCATGACTCCATTTGGACTGACAGTGGGTAAAAAACAGCTCTTGCTAACAGAGTTAGCCTAATGGATTATGAATAATGAATCTTAAGTCACTGAAGCTCCACTTCTCATTCTTAGGTTGTGAAGACCAATATAGGGGTGCCTGGGTGGCTCAGTAGGTTAAGCATCTGCCTTTGGCTCAGGTCATGATCCCAGGGTCCCAGGACCCAGCCCCATGTCAGGCTCCCTGCTCAGTGGGGAGCCTGCTTCTCATTTTCCCTCTACCATAAGCCCTGTTGGTGCCCTCTCCCTCCTCTCTCTCTCTGTCAAATAAATAAATAAAATCTTTAAAAAAGACCAATATAGGTTCTGTTAATCTCTCAGTAATAATTCAGTTTTTCTCACTTATGCCGACCCCCCTGATGTCCTAGAATGGCCTTTTATGATCATCGTGTACTCTACGAAGATCAGTTCAAAAATAATGATCCAAACATTAACATAACAGACAGTAGTGTTTTCTTTTTATTATTAAGTGTTTTTAAAAAGCCTATGAGTCTAATAATAGAACAAAACATATTATGTATATTGTCTCTGGTGACTTGTTTTGAAAATGTGTACAGCAATATGAGATTGTAAAAACAAATATTCACTAATAAAATATTTCTGTTTTACATTCTAAAATTGCAAATAACGCATAACTCATTTAATTTTTTGAAAACCAAATAACCATGCTGCCTGTAATTAATGCTTTTGATTAATAGGACACTGCAGTACCTGTAAGCTAAATTTGTCTGTAAATGTCTTGAGATACACAAAAAGTCAGATAAAAAATATTTGATTTTTTAGAGAATTATTTCAAAAGACTTTGCCCAGATTCAGAGATATTAGATTATGAAAGTCCGTGGATTCCAGTTGATTTAATTTGTGTATTAGTTTACTTGCTACAAATCTACCCACAAGGCTGCTCCGTAGAGCTACATTTTTAATCCATGGTTATGTTCCATAGACTCCTCTTTATTACAAATACCTTTTATTCTTTTTTTTTTTTAAGATTTTATTTATTTATTTGACAGACAGAGATCACAAGTAGGCAGAGAGGCAGGCAGAGAGAGAGGGGGAAAAGCAGGCTCCCTGCTGAGCAGAGAGCCCGATGCGGGGCTCGATTCCAGGACCTTGAGATCATGACCTGAACCGAAGGCAGAGGCTTAACCCACGGAGCCACCCAGGTGCCCCAAATGCCTTTATTCTTGAGGAGATTTTATAAATATCTAGAATATTGAAGCAAACTTTTTCAGTACAAACTGCCTTCTAGCAGGTCTTTCCAGGTGCTTTCATTTTTTTTCCCCCCAGTGTTTCAAGAGTCATTGTTTCTGCACCACACCCAGTGCTTTTAGACAGCGTCGTTTGTCCCCAGGCGGACAGCTGATACCCTCCCATGGCATTGTGAGAAGTGTTCTGCACGTCTATCCACTACCTCTTTAGTGCAAGGCTGAATACCAAAGGGATTCAGAGCAAAACCCGGGGAAGCAGTTTGCAATTTCCTCACTGGCACAATAGGGTAATAATAGAATCCATCTTGAAGTATTGTTTTGAAGACGAAATGAGTTAACATAATCAGAGCTTTAGAACAGTGTCTGGCAAATAGAAAATACTTTGTAACTCTTAACGATTATAATGATTTTCTAGTAGCAGGAAACCTATTTTCCAGATTCCGTTTGCTTAGAAGGTTCACATGTAGTGATTAAGAATCAGAACTTTGGGGGGGGCTCTTGGGGGCTCAGTTGGTTAAGCATCTAACGTTTGGTTTCTGCTCAAGTCCTGATCTCGTGGCTCATGAGGTGGAACCCAGTGGCAGGCTCTGTGCTCAGCGGGACTCTGCTTGGATATTGTCTCCCTCTGCCCCTTCTCCACTCTTTCTCTCTAAAATAAATAAATCTTGAAAAAAAAAAAGGGGAAAAAGAAAAAGAAACTTTGCAGCTAAACTGTGTTGATCCAAATCTACCTCCTCCCTTATGAGCTGTGTGACCTTGGGGAAGTTACTTAATCTTTCTGAGGAAGTGCCTCGGTTTACCTTTTGTAACATGACACCAACTACAATGCTTACCTTACAGAGTCCTTCAGAGAATTAAGTAAATTGCTATTTTTTTTAGTAAATTGTTATATTTAAACAGTGCCCAAAACATATAATAAAATCTGAGTAAATCTTACCAGCTACACCAGAAACGTTAACATTACTATTATTATTATTTTTAATTTTTAACAACTCTGCATCTCTCACTCAAACCCTTCACTGACGAGGTGAGCTCTCTCTAACCTCTGCCTACACTTATCATGGTTCTATTTTACATTTCTGTCTATGATACTCTGATAAGTCTCTCATGAAGCTCCATGAAGGCAGGGGCCTTAGGGCTGGTCTTTGCACACCATGTTTTCCCCAAACTCTGAGGGTATGGCATTTGGTCAGCCCTCAATACATCTCACAGAACGAATTCTACCGAAAGCTCTAACTTCAGCGATTGGTGTTGCTAACTCAAACACAGAGCTTGTAGAATAAAGGGAGCGGTGCTGAGCAGGGTGTGGGGATTAGGAAATCAGAATTTGCCCTTGGGTTGAAGATTGTGCAGCCTTTGTTCTCCTAATATGGTTTATCTTTGTACACCACAGGTCCTGAACTAGCCACACCTCCTTGTCTTCAATGCCCAGTTCAAAGAATGGGAGTCCTCCTCCTAAGACGGTACTCACCCTGTCTTCCCTTTCAAAGTCCACACCACCCCATGAATGGTCCAGCTTCAGTTCTGCTCAGGTACCTCCTGACTCTAATCCCAGAAACCCCTGCGGCCATATCATTTTCAGGTAACTCCAGGGTCCATCTACCCTTTCTCTCCACTCGGCTGTAGGAGCTCTTCCATCTCCAGCAGGCTACCCTGTTTCTAGGATCTCACTGTAGCCAGCAGGGGCAGACCAACAGATTAGAAAAATCCAGCTTAATTGAAATTGTGAAGCTTGTCAAATTCAAATAACAGAGGTAGGCAGAAATGCTAGCTTCTTTCCACCCAGCAAAATAAACCAAGGTTAAGTAATTAAGCTAAAAGGCGTTTGTTTTTTTTTAATAAAAATGACAATAGAGAGGAAGGGAAAGAAAATATTGATTGAAATATTGTTCAGCAGAGGAGCAAGGGGAACAGACACCTCATTTTCATGAGCATCCAATGTGCAGTAGGCATAAAATCATACAGTTAAATTACAGAATACCAACACTTTAAATCATGCATACATACATACAAACAAGATGTTTAAAAAATAAATGTAACCTTATTTCAAATCGTCAGTGCTTCCCTCCAGAATAAATTTAACAATTTAGTCCTTAAAACCTTGGCACCGTTTCTATAGAAGTACAAGCAGTTTGAGTCTGGATTTTAGATACTAAATATATAAATTATACTTAAAATGTCTATACAGCTCCTCCTCAACTTATCGGGGGTTACATCCCAATAAACTGGTCCTAAGTGGAAAATATCCTAAGTGGAAAACGCATTTAATACACCTAGCCTCCCAAACATCACATCACTGGCCCCACTTTAAGGTGCTCGTGATGCTTACATTAGCCTGCAGTTGGGCACAACCATCAAACACAAAACCGATTTTACAATGAAGTATTGACTCTCTCATGTAACTTATCGAATGTTCTACTGAAAGTGAGAACCCGAGTGGAGGTACCAGTGCAGAATGGCTATCAGATTATCCGTTGTTTCCTCCCATGGTTGGCAGCGGACCGGGAGCTGCGGCTGCCCAGAATCAAGAGAGAATCCGACCCCATGTCGCCAGCCTGGGACAAGATCCAGATTCAAAATTCCAAGTACGGTTTCTACTGAATGCGTGTCACTTTCACACCATCATAAAGTCAAAAGACCATAAGTGAAACCATCCTAAGTGGGGGACAGTTTGTGTTTTAAACATCACAGCATGCTCATTCTCACAAATAAAACAAATGGGACATTATACCTCAACACAGGCTAGTTTGAGTGCATCGGTCGTGCTTGTGTTGTTTGGCCAGATTTAACACCTCTGATACTACTATTCTATAAAACTAAATTTTAAACAAATATCCAGACAATTTGAAATATCTGCAACAACCTGCCAATTGAGCAAACAAACTTGCTTTTGCCTGGTAATTCTAAGTTGTTATGGAAGGTTCTTTCATTGTTTGTTTGTTTTCACAAATGTTTCTTCTTGCTTTCGTTTAAGACATGAGTCTCACCATTGTCCCCCATTCTAGGCTATGGGTGACAATCTTGCCTAACATATCAAGATAAGGAACTTATGACAGGAACTCTATGATGAATAACAGTTAAAGGTAAAAATCAAGCCCATTGCAACCCTTCCTCTTAACAATAATTAATTGAAATAGTTTAAACAGATACTGACATAGAAAAGGAAGTGAATTCTGGAGTATGTATTAAAAACATAGATTACTGACTCAGGAGACCATAAGGAGACCCTTTCATTATCTTGAGGAGTTATTGTGTGAAAACACTTTTGGGAAGTTTTTTAAATGAATATTATTGACCTGATAGACCACAATAGTTCCAAAGAGGGCATTAGTATCCATCTTCAAGCAAGTATTTATATTGTTTAAAACCATTATTGGCATTTGTGCAAAAATCTCTTTCAACTCTAGTGCAGAGGCTGCCTGAGAGAGTGGCCCAGTAATATCCATTTAGAAAAAAAAAAAAAAAAAGTCAAACTCACTCTTCCTTATCTCTTCAAAGCAATGAAACTATATACTGTAATAGATTTATTTCTCATTAAATTATATTGGATGCTTTGTTTCCTTTGATTTAGATCTTTTCTAATATAATCAAATGCCAAAAATAATGTAGAGTAGGCTTTTTTGGTAAGAAAATTAAATTGACCTGCCCATTAACTTGTTGAGTGGTTAGATTTGGTCTTTGTGGTAGCAGATTACATCTCCCATCAATTACTTAGAGCTAGAGGAGATTGAAAGTTATTTTTAATATCAGCGCTGGCCATTACTATGTGGGCAAAACCCTATCTGCTTCATGTTTTACCAGTTGCAAGCCCACTCCCCTGAAGTTACAGAGCAACTCAGATATCCACTGCTGGATTCCTACTGAGTTGTATAAATGGGGACTGTGTGCACTCCTGGTATTTGACAAGTATGCAATGCTGGTGGCTTGAAAAACAGAATGCTGAAAGCGACATGATATCCCTGTCACTCAAACATAGTCCGATCTCAAGATCTATTACATGCTTACTAGACTGTGAGCCCCTCAGATTCAGGTTTATGTCTTTATTAGCTTGGATTCTTTGACTGCAAGCCTCAGCAATGAACTCTGGCTAAATGAAAGGAAAGAGAGAAGTTACTGGAAGAATAAGAAGACACTAACAGAGAGGACAAAACAGAAGGCTGAAAGAGCAGGTTGGCGACAATCAGGAATCAAGAAATACTAGCAGGTTTCAGAGACGGGACCTACTCAGGAACTGTCCCTTCTTCCCTCCCTGACACCAACATTGGAATGAAGGGACCAGTTCGAACCAATTTTTGATCGGGACATTCCTTTCCTCAAAGCTTATCACTCCAGGAGAGAGTGTCCAGCTGGCTACCTCTAGGTACTATGTTGACTCGTTGCATACTCCAGGATGATGAAAGGGAAGGCTCTCTGCATAGCCTTTGGTTTCTGGAGTGGGATAGAGGGTCTTTAATTTACCACCCGGCCAAGGTTTCCAACAGAGGAGGGAAGTTAATGTCCCAAAGGGAAATCAGGGGGTTCTTACAAAGGGGAATTGATATTGGGTGCTAGAAACGTCCACACATAGTAGACACTCAATAAATATTTTCTGAATGAATGAACAGGAGAGAGGATGGAAAGTATGAAAAGTTGTGAGGGAGACACGGCAACCCTTACTTCCTTCTATTATGGTCAAAAGCAAGTCAGATAATGGTGATCACAATCACAACAGGAGATCGAGTCCCACATCAGGCTCACGCTCAACACGGAGTGTGTTGGAAATTCTCTTTCTCCCTCCCTCTCTCAAACAAATAAATAGATCTTTAAAAATAAAATAAAGTTATATTTATGAAAAAGTACATCTTCCAAAATCTTCATATTTCCTCATTGCTGCAATGTCCTTTTCTCATGCTGAGTGTAATACTTGGGTTTAGGAATCATAGAAAGACTGGTGCCTACATCATACAAGGCAGGGACAATGCTCAAACTGCTGCCCAACAAGTACGGTGTGGTGGAAATATATAGAATGTACAGTAGTAGGCAGAAAATCTGCATCTTCCTATGTAAGGTACTTATGTGCCAGCTTATTTAATAGAATTTCTGCTATGTGCTAAATATTTCTTCGGGAAAACAAAGTATAAGTTAAAACACAAAAGAAAAAGAGAAAGAGAGAGAGAAATTAAAAATAGGTGATAGGAAAGTTAGAAAGATCGTGGGATAGGAATGAATATAGAGGACATCAGGATTTTACTGACCACCCACCACATCTCCACAGAGGATACCAGGGAAGTGAGGTATAGCCCCCTAACCTTAAGAAGTTCCTCTTCGGAGATTTTTTTTTTTTTTTTTTTTTTTGCCCCTTTTCAGTGTGATGAAATTCTACTCCTATTGTAATATGTTCATTCTGCTCCCATGTAAGGATAATGGATATTATTGTCCCATGCACCCATTCAAGTCCTCCTTGATTCCAGTCTGTCCCCATTACTTAGCACCCCATTTCCATTTTGGCTCATTTGTGCATTCTTAGAACATTTCTTTTTCTCTACCATTCTTCCCCAGCTCATCTCTCCAAATCTCTCACTGCACTGCTGTATCCTCTCTGTTTTCAGTCTTTTTCCCTCACTGTTACTTGCAAATGCAAGTTCACCGACGTCACTCTCTTGTTTTAAATATGCCAGTGGGCCTCCAGTGCCCCTACAGTCAAGTCCAAGTTGCCAGGATGCCTTTGGCATACCTCCTGTTCCCCATCCTCATCTCCACGCTCACTCCATACTCAGGGCCCACTGGAGGACTTTCAGAGTTCCCAACATTCATTCCTGAGCCTGGTGCCTGTCAGTGTTCCCCTTGAGGATTTTTATGAGATGGGAGTTGGTCAAACAGATGCTGTGACAAGTAAAAGCAAGAGTCAAACTCTTTGCACTCAAGGAATCTGTGCACAAGACCATTCTCGTTGACTCCCTTCAGTTCTGTCGTTCGGGCACCACACTGTTTGCATTGATTTGAGGATCCTAAAGGCCCACTGCTGGGTACTCATGGAGGTGCTACTGATTCTCTTCAATTCTAGAACCTAAATTAACATGAGTTGCCAGTGGGAGCAACATGTCACTTTCTTATGGCATTTTCTTCATATAACAAGTTGAATCAGCAATTGAGCAACAGTGTTAGATGGTGCGGGGGCCAAGGGAGTGGACATGGTAATATCCCTTATGTTAAAGACTTTAGACCTCACTTACAGGACTACTTTGGAAGCACAGAGTTATCTAGATTATTTCATTCTGTAAATCTTTTTATTCTATCTATAAGCAAACAGGATGTGGGAAATAAAATAAGTGAAATACCTAGATTCCACCAAGCAGAAGTTCCTAATATTTTGGCAGTTATAAGAAGCACGTCTCCATTTGTGTAAATGGTCATCTGTTTATTCCACGCCCACATGTAGAAAGGTCTTGAGGGTGAACTTTAAGAAAATGCTAGTTTAAAATCTGAGCACTTGGAACACTTGGGTGTCTCAGTCAGTTAACCGTAGCCTTTGGCTCAGGTCATGATCCTGGAGACCCCGGATTGAGCTCTACATTGGGCTCCCCCTGCTCAGTGGGGAGTCTGCTTCTCCCTCTGCCTTCATCTCCCCCTGTTTGTGCGTGCACTCTCTCCCTCTGAGAAATAAACAAAATCTTAAAAAATAATAAAATAAAATTTGAGCACTTACTCCTCTGATATAGGACCTGGTTTTCATTTTCTCCTAATTCAACAAGTTTTTCAAAAATAGAGAAAATGTAATTTCTGAGAAATTTTACTGAACTTTTTGAGTTATATGCCAAAACAAGAACAAAAAACAAAAAACAAAAAAATCTGACAGATCTATCTGGGTTTAAAAACGTAATAGCAGCTTTTTGCTCAGCCAAACTGTTAGAAGACCTTACTGCTAGAAGTCTCTTTCATGCTGAATAAGTACATGCATTTTCACAGATTTTCAGGTTTCTTTCAATAAAACTGTTTGAGAATTGAAAAATACAGCTTCTTAGTTGTGGTTCAGAATTAATTGTTCACACAAGCCTTGGATTAATTTGCATGAATTTCTTTTTACTTGGGGCCCAGTGTAGTTATTGTTCATTTCCAAAAAATAATATTTCTCCATCATGTAAAATACAAAAACAGGTTTAATCAGAAACTTCAATTTTGTAGAATAATAACAATCTTCATTGATTAATTTTCCCCAAACTGACAAAAACAGTTCAGTGTTTTCTGTCAATGCAGCAAAGTGTGGATTTTGATAGGATATGGAGGAAACAGTTCTATTTCAAGAAGATCTCATTAAAAGCCACCTGCTGCCTTAATAATGATGGCATAATTAAAATGCTCTCCCCAAATTTGGTATTGCTTAGACATTATGGACAGAAAGAGAAAGCTGATTGAAACTACCTAATTTGAGACTAAGGTAGCAATTTGTAGGAAGGGTGTCCTGAATGAGTTTGACAGATGCCATAGGAAAATACCAAAGGTGCACTTGATTTGGAAAGGAAATGGAAGTAGACATCCAGCCCAAGAGCCCCAGCCCTGGTGTCACCCACCAAAACACTGGTCTATTTGCCCTGCTTCAACCTCCCTTTGAACAGGAGAGTTACCTTATTTTTTTGGTTGTTGTTGTTCTAAAGCTACTAATAAATTTCTAGAAAGGATTTTTCTTAGAAGAACCAAATTGGCCATGTCCCAAGATAATCATTTCAATAACAAAGCTGTGGAGCTGTGGAATGCGAATAAATTCAGAATTAAATAGGGGAATCCTGGGAGAACTTGTCCCAAATGAACAACTGCATGAAAACGTCAATGAAGCCAACATTTCCACTGTATGAAAGTGACAGACCTGATAAATAACGCAGAAACAATAATCAACAGATTGACAAATCAACGAATGTGATGTTTATTAAGTGCAAGGAACTGTTTGGAAAGCAGTGAGTGTGCAGAGATTACTTTTCCCAACTATCTCGAAGTCTTCCTGCCTTCTCAGGCGACAGTTCTCAACCCATGGATGATTCAAGGCTGTAGCTGGGGACCTCTCGAATTTCCTTGGCTCACGCAGCCCTGCCATTTACTCTTTGCTCACGTGTGTTCTTCTGTTGCTATCTTTATGTCCCATAAAGACAAAAATCCACCAAACAACAAAGCAAACCCTCCCAGGTAGCCCACAGTGGGCCTCCACCTGCTCTCTCTCGCTCGCCTTCCCCCATAGACCCACTCCCTCTTTCTCCTTCTCCTCCTCTGTATTCTTCAAGGAGAACTTGGCCTCCACTCTTCCACGCTGGACCACTGTGATGAATTCCATGACTGTCCTGCTAATTGACCACTAACATAGTCTTTATGTTATAAAACCAAATAATGCACGTTAACAATTCCTTTTGCTTCTGAGACATGTCTCTGCCCACTCATTCTTGGCTTTCTTTGGGAATTCCTCTTCAGAATGTTGTCTCCCACCCATTGCTCTTCTCCTTACTCTCACAACCTAGTCTCATGGCTTTAATTTTTACTCGTAAGTCCCTACCCCAAACAAGAGACCTTCTAGAGCTTCTGACCCCTGACATTAGGTCCTGACATTGGGCTGTCCCACAGGTCCAGATCCAGTCTCGTTTTCAAATTCACATTCTTCCTCCCCACCCTTCCTACTCTCTATTCACCATTCCTAAACAGCATTGTCTCCCCAGAAGTCAAAACTATGGTGTCATCTAAAACTTACCATTCTCTCTATGTCACAATTCAACTGATTTTACCTTTTAAACATATCTCAAATTGTAATCTCCTCCTCCTCCCCCCACCCCACATAAACTTTAAACCTTGAAGTTGAACAAATGCAGAGGTAGGCTTTATCCCATACAATACTGTCTTCCTGAGAACTTTATCCCAGTCCACAACTGTAAATTTATACACAACTTGGAGATGGCCAGATTTATTTCCTGGTCCTGATTCTCTTCTTCAGTGTTTCAGATCCAAATTTCGAGCATTTCCAACCTGTTCAAGCTCACTTTTAAATAGTTAGTTATGGCGAAGACTGCCAGCTGTCCCCCTAGTACCCTACAACTTCTGTTCTTGCACAATAACTCCCTTGAACCATAACAGGCTACTGGACCACCAGAATTAACACCACATTTCTCAGCCATCCTTACAGCCACACAGGCATGTACCTAACTCAGGTCCCACGGAGCAATGGTAGTCAGTGTTCTCCACAAAACAGTTGTGTATGTGTATGTGGATAGATGATAGATAGATAGATGATTTGAAGATGGAAAGTTTGATTTTAAGGCATTGGTTCACGTGTTTCTGCAGACTGATCACTCTAAAAACAGGCAGGTTGAAAAGCCAAGAAAGAATTGATGTTACAGCCCAAGTCCAAAAGCAGAATTTCCTTGTCCTTGGGAGGCATTTGTCTTTTTTAAATTAAGGGTTTCGATTGATTGGATGAGGCTCACCCGCATTATGGAGGGTAATCTGCTTTGCTTAAAGTATAGTGACTTAAATGTAAAAAAAAACAAAAACAAAAAACAAAAAAACTTCACAGCAACATGTAGACTAATGTTCGGCCAAATATCTGGGTATCATGCTCTAGCCAAGATGACACATAAAATTAACCATCATAGGGTTATAATCAGAAATTATATGTACAACTTAAGGTGTATGTCCTTAAAGGGAAGGATGCTCCTTTCTCCCCTCACTTTTTCCTTCCAGCTGATGGGAGTGTGGTTGTAATAGCATAGTTCTAGCACCCAACTAGTCAATGAGGTGACGTTGGGAACAAAAGCCACACATGTGATATAACAAGATAGAAAGAATGTGGTTTCTTTACACTGTGGAGGGCCACACCAGCTCACATCAGCCTGCAAGTGTTTTGAATGTGAGGAATAAACTTATTTCTTGCTAAGAGGGTCTTTTGCTATTTCCAGCCAAAACTAACCCTAATCTATAATTTCCCTAACCTACTTCTCCTCCATTGTCTTTCTTTGGCCAATTCAAAACATCAACATCTATCCAGGAGGTAGGAGCAAGAAAATATGGACATCCTTGGTACCAATCTGTGTCACTCCCTTCGAAGCCACCATTGACTCATGATATTAATAAAATAACCTTCTTATTAGCCCCCCAACAATTACTCTCCCTCCCACTTCATTCTGCATGTGTAACCAGGGTTCTCTTTTCAAAACATAGTTTGAACCATGTCACTTTCTTGCTTAAAACTCCTCAATGGCTTCTCAAGAATTCTAAATCCTTCCAAATCCTTAATTGACAGAGATCTGTGTGATCTACCTCCACCCAGCTATTTACTTTCATCTTATAGTTTTGCTCATTTACTAAACTCCAGTAAAGCACAGGCTAGTGGTCCCCTCCTCTTCACCTTCTTGCACTTGGTGTGTGCTGTTGCCTCTGAATGACTTCCTTTCCTCCTCCTCCTCCTCTGGACATTGAATTCTTCAAGACTCAACACAAGTTGTCTTCTCCAGGGCCTCCAGTCAGTTTGGAAAAAATGACTCTCCTGTGTGCTCCCACAGAAGTCTGCATACAATCCTGTCATTATGATATTATACTAATAATGGCATCTAATATTCACCAAGGGTTTATTATGTGCAAGGCACTGTTCTAAGTGCTTTACATACGTTTACTCATTTAAGGAAACATTGTTCTCATTTTCAAGAAGAGGAAACTGAGGCATAAAGAATGTAAGTGACTGCTCAAGGCTACCTAGGCAGACTGACCCCAGACTCCATCCTGTTAACGGCCAGGCTGTACAAAACACATTACTGGATGCAGACTGACTCTCTACAATTATGTGGCTCTGTTATTTGCTCTCTCCCTCCATATTACTATAAACTCCTTTAGGGCAGAGACCATGTCTAATATATCTTTATATCTCTAACAACTGTGGAACAGTGGTAGGTCATAATAGGTGCTTAATAAACATTTCTTGAACTAAATGGAAAACCAAGTCCCTAGACTCAAGCAAAGAGCAAGATATCCATTTATGAAAGATGAAAAAGTTATTATGTGCCTAATTCTCAGTTCAGCTTTTCCTTTTCTCCTTTATGACAGTCTCATGCATATGTTATCAAAATATGGTCCAAACCTCATCCCAGTGAGGCAGATGCCAAATGACTTGCCTTTGGTATTCCTGGAAGCAGCATTTTGCTTTGATAATCTACAGTCGTTTTTTTCAGGTAACTGATGTTGAGTGGGAATGTGTTGGGGCAGAGGTGGTCTTCGCCATTTCAATCACTGTCAGAAGGGAAATTCAGGGCAACTAACAGATATATATCCCTTGTCTTCTGCTGGTGCTGTGAAAATTGATCTCTGAAATGCTTCGACTCCAGGTGAAAGTAGCTGAATGTCATAAAAGCAGCCTCACAAAGATCTTTGCGCCCAGCGTAAGTGACAATTTTCGATGGGCCAGTAGAAAGAAAACTTATCCTTATTTTACGATCTTTGGGCATTGAGGTAGAAAGCAAGCTGGAGAAATTTTTATTTATGTTGTGATCACGCACTCATCTGGATTACTTCTTTATCTTGTACGTATTTCTATGATTTCAAGCATCATCAATTCACACATTTTCCTCCTTCAAGACTTTCAGAAGCTCCATGGGAATGGGGATGATGCTCAGGGAAGCTCCTGGCATGTTGAAGGTTCTTAATACACACCTGAAAGGAGACTGATGGATCAGAGACATCCAGTTACTCAGGATCAGCCTGAGGGGCTCGGTTTTGTTTTAGATAATGAACAGTTTTCTCAACCACTGAGATTATGCAGGGTGGAGGGGAGGCGGGGAGACATTGAATTAGGAATACTGATAACAAATCTGAGTCTTAGAGTAAAATTCATACACCCAGGTTCTATAATTCATTCTAGACTAAATCTGGAAGTAGATGAAGTAGAATCTGGTGAGCAGCATCTACCCCAGGTAAGACCTTGTGCCAAACATTAGGTGTCAAAGAGAATAATAAGTCATCCTCATGAGTCAAGAAACACACTATGCTTGGACACAAAATTGAGGGGGGGATACCAAAAAATCCTCTATAATCATGCTAAGTAAGGATTTAATACAGTATTTTAAAAAATCAAAATTCATGTTCAAATCAATGATTAACAAACTACCAACATTTTAAATAAAGACAAGGTCAGTTACAGGGTTGTACCAAGCCGTATTGGTTCTTGAAGCAAAAAGAAAAATCGGTAATGCATATCCTGTGTTTATTTTAAAATGTTGGTGTTTTGCTCATTATGGATTTTTTGCACTAATTTTTTATTTTTTTAAATATTGCATTAATATATTTCTTTTGATTACAGAGGGGTTTTGGTATCCCTTAAATGTTGTGCCCGAGGTCATTGCCTCGCTTTCCTCACCCCAGGCCTGGCCTACCACATGAGACTCTCTAGTGAAGTTGGGATTGGAACAAATGTGGAGAGTAAATGGAATTATTAAAATTAAAAGCTCTTGTGGGGGAGCGTTAGAGATGCTACAGGTGCTGAGTCCCTGGCCCATCGGGATTCCAGTTGCTGATAACTCTGGGGACTGTTAGAGAATGAGTAGGGGCTCCCTAAGTGTTACATGGTATGGCAGGTGGGAGAGAATGAGCAAAACATGAGAAACTGAGGTGAAACATCTTGGTGTGTCCAGGGAAGCACAGGCACACGGTATCAATAGAAAGGGCTTATGCAACCAGGTGGCAAGGAGGAATGCGGCTGGAAGGAAAGGTGAGGCTAACTCCTAGATGCCTAGTTTTCCATACCGAGGTGCTTAGACCATCCTTTCTCCCACTGTCCCACTTAGGGTCTCACCTGCAAGATCACGGAGCCACAACCCAATAGGCTCTTTGATTCACATTCAGAGATAGCCAGTTCACCTGACAAAAAGTTCAATCCTAAGGGATCCAATATTTTGGCCAGCTACATGCTCTTCCTTTCCACTGCAGAGCATATTTTCTCTGTAGCTTTCTAAAAACAATGCTTTAATCCAGAACTGTGATTCCAGAAGTGGTAAATTGTCTGAATGTAGCAAACCTGGGGACAAGTGGGGATTCTTTGTATCCACCACCAGACAACGTCCAGACTGCACATGCCAAGGACCTATAGTGGCATCCAGTACTCTAGAGACCAGGACACCTCAGAGTTAATTCTTTTAAATCACTGTGTGTTGAATAAAGAGCAAATTGTCAGCGTGGTGTCAAGTTTAAAAGGAGAATAGAAAAGAAATATAAAGTATGGAATTTTCTCTTCATTCTGTGGTATGTTAGACACAGTAAAGGGGTGAGACTGTTTAAATGACAATATTACTCATATGGATAAGGAGGACTCCTGTATTTTAGAAAAATAGTGTTCTTAGTTAGAAAAAAAAATGTCAGTGACGATCCATAATTTATCTTTCTAAAACTCAGAGCTGATCATCCAAAGCCTTTCTTAAGTGGTCCCCAACAATCCCTTACCAACATCATTTCTTAAAATATCCTATAGTGCAGCTTGCACCAGCTCTTCAGGGTCCTCCGCACTCCCTAGTCCCCACCTGGCTCATCCATGACTCAGCTCACGCTTTGTCTTCTGCCTGGCAAGCCCTTCTCTGTGCCCCTCCGGTGGGATTTCACTCCTCCCCCACACCCATGGTCACTGGCCCTTCTCTGGGAAGTTTTTCAGTCACCTCTCCTCCCATGTAGCCAAACTGTGCTTGAGAATATTATTTTAGTATGATTTTTTATATCAGGAACATAGCACCATTTGTCATCTGTGTGACTCCTGATTTCTGAATGCCTGGGATGACACAGGACTTCATAAAAGTTGTTTGGTTAATCTATAGAGTTTAGCAAAGGAAATGAAAAATAATTAATGTGCTACCCATTTAAAAGGGTGAGAAGGGGTTAAATCAGTTGGAATGTTTTCATCCGGAGGAGACAAGGCTAACTAATTCACTAATAACTGTTTTCAGAATGTTGAGTGGAAAATCATGATCGGTTTGAAATCTCTCACAAAAACAGCAAACTCTTCATAAATAATGTCACTCTCAAAGACCCGAGTTAGCTTCATGGAAAATATGTTAATATATATCCTAAAATTTATTTTCAACCATCCACCAAAGTCCTGAGAAAGCTCATAATGGAAAAAAAAAATTGTTAGAAATGTTATGGTATGAACACAAGTCAGGAAACAAAAAACAAACAGAAAAAAAAAGAGTTAACAATCTAAAAACCACTTTTTAGGTCATATCTTAACTTCCTTCTCCCAAACGTCACAAGCCAAGGGCAAAATGTGAGTCTTTACTTGAAATTTTCAGTCATTTGTCACTGTTTTAAATATTAGCATTATTTAAAACACCAATGTATTTTTTTTTGGCCATGAAAATGGATGTGTAAGTGCAGAAAGACCATGCATATGATTAGCATAATAATGGGAAACACGCACAAAGCATTGACTCGTCTTGACCTCTCTGACCTTCAGCACTTTAGCTGGAGTTAGAAATGACTCTGGGTTTTTAGACTTAGTATGCAAAGGTGGGTGGAGATGGCATAATTTCTTAAAATCATTGCCCTCAGAGAGTGACAAGGTGTAAATTTCCAAAATGTTTGAAATTTCCATCCACTGGTTCCGATGTGTTGCAATGCAGAGAGCCAAGCTCTAGTTAAGGATTTATCTCAGGCTCCGAAGCCCCAGGCCAATGAAAGCCTTGTGCGCTGTGAAGGTGAACCGCACAGTCTCCAAAGCTAAAGAGCCATCCACATCAATTTGCAGCCAGCTAAGTGGCATCAGCGGTGGGAGACCTATTTACACTCCCTTCCCGGCCAAGAATTATGGTTCTGTAACCAGGAGGAAAGCGAGGGGAATTGAAGGGGCTGCTCAGAAATATAATGGTCATTTATGACTAAAGTAGCTCCATAGCAGTAGGCCCCTAGCTCTCCTCTGCAGCGTGCTTGAGGAATTTGCAACGAAACACACACGCACAGAAAACACAGCCCCCCACCCCCCAGAGACCTGCTGTGACATGCCCATTCATATTGTTAAAAAACAAAATTCAACCGAGTAAATTTTAAAGGTCTTATTGGCTTTATTCAACGATTCATGAATTGGGCAACATCCCTTCTAGCAGATAGAAGGGAGCTCCCAGGGCCTGTACAAAATGGGAGACTTTTATGGGCCGAAGGGGGCAGGAAGAAGCAAAGATTAGATTGTTTCGGGCAAGGTCACCTTTCTTTGGGGAACGGCAGGGATCTATCAGGCAGATTACCTCACTAGTGCTGACCAGAAAATTCCAGACTGACTGAGATTACATTTTTGAGAGCGGCTGAAACTGCGATTACCTTAGGTATTAAGTTTCGGTTTGGTGATGTGGGCTCACACAAGTGACTCCATTTTGACACTGTGGTTTCTTTTTCTAACCACGTTAAAGCACAAGATGGCATCTGCTTTGCTTAGCCAATGGGACAAAGCTAGGAGAACTTCCTGAATTTTATCCTCAGATGCTGGTTGAGAAATCTCAACCCACCAACGCCCACTGAACTCCTATCATCTAATAAGCAAAACAAATGAAGAAGGAGAGGGTCGGGAGAAAAAATAATTAGACAACATTTATCACGCAATCCGTAAAAGTACCGTATTTTGCAGCCATGTAAATTACAATATTGCATTATCAAGATAATAATTTGTTTTTGTGACAAGAAATCACACCATTATGTGTTGCGTCTGTATTATTTTTTAAATTAGGCTTTTTAATTACAGAAATAAATTATGTATGTAAGAATCCCACTTTGAAAATTTTATACAACATGTCATCTAAGATCCCATTTAATGTTGGAAACTATTCCTCTCACATCTAAATATTCCATAGTTGTAAGAGTTAACTCTTTCCTAGGGAACCAGGGAGCCCCTTATGCAGCCCAACTGACCTGAATCCAGGTCACCCAGCGGCAGCCCTGTTCAGGTACCTGAACCCTGCTCAGGATTGATGATACTTGCGGGCCGACCCCGCAGCTCTGGTCCAGGCAGTCATTCAAACTGGGAACGGTCTTGGTAAGGCTACCCCTTTGGCCTCATTTTGCACACCCTGGACAAAAGCTGCTTTTCTCTTCCAGTTAAAACTACCTGAAGGCTCACAGATGTCACAGAGCTCAAAAAACAACAAAAAACCAAAAACCAAAAAGCAAAGAAACAAAACAAAGTCAATATGAAGTAAAGGTTACCAGTATAAATGGTCCTTGCAGCCCTATTTGGGAACCCATCACACGCTTGAGTCCTGGCAGGGTAAATAACCTCGGTGGGCATCATTTTCTTCATCGCAGTCAGAAGGACAATAGTAATTCATGTAAAGAAGGTGAAATATTGAATGAAACAATGTATGTGAAGGACAAGTGCAGGGCCTGGTGCATAATTAGTGCTTTTAACATGGACATAGTTACTATTGATATCATTGTTTCAAAGCAGGGATTTCGGACTAAACTCAATCAGAAGCTCTTCCTCAGAGTTCTTTGGTTTCCACGTGGCCTCTATCAGAATCGTATCACTACTCGATGCTATTTATCAACAAAGAATGAGATGAAGGTCGCCCAGGTGGCTCAGCGACCAGCTCTCGATTTCTGCTCTTCATGATCTCAGGGTTGTGGGATCGAGCCCCGTGTCGGGCTCTGTGCTAGGCCTGGAGTCTGCTTGGGATTCTCACTCCCTCACGATCTGCCCCTCTCCCCCCACCCCACCCCCACTTACTCTCTCTCTTTCTAAAGTAAATGAATAAATCTTAAAGAAAAAAAAAAAGAATAAGATGAATATGGCCCTCTCTTTTAAGTCAAGCAAGAGAAACAGTTAAGTTGGGACAGGTGCAAGCTTCGTGGCCTGTGGGGCATCCTGAGCCATTCTAGTTGCAGGCAAAGGAGAGGCCAATTCCATCCCCATCTACCATCCACTATTTGTTTGCCTCTGTAGCTGGGCGGTCAGTGTCCTGTCATCAGGAGGAGTGGACCAAAGGAAAGGTATCTCCAGGAAAACAACGGAAGAGGAGAGAGAATGCCTAAAAAGGGAGGTTGTAGACTTCCCATTTGTTTGCCCAGTTTCTCACAGGGTTTCTGGCCAACCCCACCTTTGAAGTCTTCTCTTGAACTTTTCACAAGGTATGGTCCACTTTAAGTGGAGAACTAGATAAGTCGTGGCTTGATGACATGTTCTCTATCCCTGCCAAATAGCCCAGCTAACCAAGGAATCTTGCATGCTTTCTCCATCATGCTTTTTGTGGTAAATGTAATCCCCTCCAAATTAATAAAGGACACTTGCATTTCCTCCCCACAAATGGGGAGGAAAAGGAAAACAGCACTGAGAAAAAGAATAAGCAGAGGAAGTGCACATTTTCTAAAACAGAGAGCTGCTTTGGACCTGCCTTATGTGTGTATAAGAGAGGAACGTAGGTCACGAGAACCGACATTCAAACACAAATGTAATTACACGAAGAAGTGGGTAGGAGGTGAGAGGCAGAATGTGCAAAAATTCCCACACTTGGTTTTCCAACAAGAAGAGCAAAACCGAAAATAGTGATTTTGAATGAAGAATGAGAAGAGAATGATGATCTCTGTTGTGCTCCTCATGCTGGAAGTTCATTACTATGGAAGAAGGTAGACAGCGGCATCTTTAATGAGCAGAATTATTCTGAATCAAGAACCAGAGTTAAAATGGAGCTCATGCACCTGGAGAAAAGGCTTGAAGGGGAGGGTCAGATTTCGCCACAGAATTACAAAGAAGAGAGAAAAATTGGCTGAGTGAAGTGAGAAAATAGAGCTAATCGTGTTATGCCTAAGGAGAGTCCCCCGTTCCAGAAGAACCGTTAAGCTAAGAAGTAACTTTGCAATTAAGCTAATTTGCTGTTATAGGCTCAAGGAGAAGACATCAAACAAAATCTGTGTCAGTACAAATTATTGGAGAAAAGACGGGAATCTGATAGCCCTGGTGCAGTTTTGTAAACTTCTGTGGTCTGACACGTTTCTGACATGTCTTCCTCCCCATCTCTGCTGAAGTTCGATAGCTCACAGGTCAAATCTGGCCTGCCACCTGTTTTTGCGTTCCTTATGCTTAAAGAAAGGTTTTATATTTTCCGATGGTTGAGAAAAACCCAAAATGAGAATACTACTTTGTGACTCATGAAAATTATATGAAATTTAAATTTCAGTGTCCATAAATTTGTTTTATTGGAACACAGCCATGCCCATTTACTGCTGTCTGTGATTGCTTTAGCACAAAGGCAGCGGAATCAAGTACTGGTGACAGAGACCATATGGCCTACAAAACTACGGCACCCCCTGACCTAGAAAAAAAAACAACACAGGGTTTAGAATCCGGAGCAGCAGATCCCATTTCCAGTCCCTTGCCCACCCTACCATTGTCAGACCTTGGGCAAACTCACCTGTTGGTGCCTCAGTGTTCTAGTCTGCATGCAAGTGTGATGACATCTACTTTACAGGCTGGCTATGTCTCTCACACTGAAGAGATACAGCTCTGGTTCCAGTCCACAGTGATTCTCACCAAGGCATTCGGCATTCTTTCCTTTAGCCCTTTCTCTCTCCAAGTGCCTTTCTTTTTCCCACTGCTAAAATGACTGTTCCTTCAACTTCTACCACGGCATTCTGCTCTAGGATGGCTCCTAGAGGTCTCTCATCATTTCTCGCCATTGCAGGTCTTCACTGGGACAGACGATTCCTCTGCCTACATTTTAGTCCCTCTTCTCTTAGTTCTGTTTGGAATTTCCCCACTGCCTCTGGGAAATCTCCACCTGGTTATCTGTTGTAAACGGAGTGTGTCCCCAGCCCCATTCTTACGTGAAGTTCTAATGCCCATTGTTTTGGTATCTACAGGTAGGGCCTTGGGAAATGTGGAACCTTCACATACGGAATCAGCGCCCTTATAAAAGAGACCCCAAGAGCTCTCTGGCTCCTTCTACCATGTGGGAACACAACAAGAAGGAAACAGTCCTTGAAAAAGGAAGTGGGCCCCCACCAGACAGCAAATCACCAAATCTGCTGGTGCGTTGGTCTTACACTTCCAGCCTCTGGAACTACGAGTAATAAATGTATTTTTTAGAAGCCGCCCAGTCTATGGCATCTTGTTATAGCAGACTGAATGGACTAAGGCAATACCCTACGGCCAACTCAACTTCACCTTCTACCAGAGAAAATGAACTTATTCTCCAAAACCAAATAAACATAAAAAGCCAAAATTTTGTCCTACTGATATCATTATTTATTTGTCACAAAATTCTTAGTCATTTGGATTCTAGAATCTTGAAGATACACATCACTCCTCTCTCTCTTTGTTCTATCGCATATCTGCCCTCATCTTTCCAGCTCTACTCCTTGGAATTCACCCATAGGCTCATGACCACACTGGCCCCTAGAGTCTATTACATCGATCCCAGATGCGTCTGGCAAAACTGAAGCTGAGGTCATGACATTCTCCTACTTGAAAACTCTCTAGAGCTCTCTGTTGTGTCTCAAATGAAGCACGAACTCCTCCACCAGGAACCAAAGGCCACCAATTTCATCCAATCTGCTTTTTCAAACATACCTCCTACTCTCCTTCGTATATACCATACTCCAGCCAAACTTGACTGTTCATTCACTTTTCCAAATATGCCTTTCCCTTCCCCCAATGCCTTTTCTTTACCTAAGCTATTGCATCCACCTTGAATGCCTTTTACTCCAAAATAGCTCAAACCTACCTCTCCTATAAAATTCTGATTAAACACCACCACTTCAGTGAAATTTCCCTGATGATTTGGAGTCACAAGTAATGTTTCCTTCCTCGGAATTTCTCTTGAGTATTGATTTTCTCTTCTCTTAAGACATTTATTATCTTCTTTCTTGGATTATAACCCTGTGTCTGCATGTTTTATGTATAGACAGGGGAGATATATGACTGTAAGTCAGTGAGACTTCAATCTCATTCCTGCCAATCCCTAGATGTATGACCCCAGGCAAGGCATTTAGCATCCCTGACTGAGTTTCCTTACCCATAAAATGGGGATAGTCATGCCTAGCACATAAACATTGGGGAGATTAAATGAGATCATGTTTATAAGGCACTTGGCACAGACTCTACCATAAGACGGTTTTTATATTCGACCCTTTTTATTCTGGGTGCATCCTGCCCCATTTAAAAGGTAATTTGTCTTTACCTCACAGAGTGAAGAATCAACCAACTGAGGGCAGGCCTATGTTTTAATCAAATGGTGGAATCTTCCCTGAAAATGGCCTCAAAAACATTTGTTCTAATCAACTGATATAATAATGAGATTACAATCAAATAAAAAGTGGTGTTTATACAAACTTTGACATATAGGTTGAAAATCAAATTGAATAGCTGCAGATTATAACATTGAAAATTACTCAGGAGTGTTGTGAGCATAAAGGTAAGAATATTAATTCTTTCTGATTTCATGAGCTCACTAATTAACAAAGGAAGTTACTAGACAGTAAATTAATGAAATACAATATGACCTTGGCAAAAAATTGACTATTAAATTGATCAAAACAATTCTTCCTTTGTAGGACTCAGAAAAGAGCCACAAGTAGATTGTTGAGCGTTAAACGGCCATGTGGCACTTTCAAGATCAATATACGTCTTGGATCCAATGGGGAGGCTTGACAGACATGGTCAGGCATAAAGTGCATCCCTGCTCAGCCTAAAGAGTTTCCTCACACAAAACTGGGCTCACATTGCCTATGTTTTCTTTGGTTTATCCTCCTACTTGCCAGAGAAAGTGAGACTGATTATATAACTTGACACAGACTTATTAAGAAGCATTGCTTTTTAATTAAAAAGACAGAGAATTATTTATTTACTTACAGTTGCATAAAAGCCTCACATCCAACATTAGCCTGAGGGGCTGTCTAAAGACTGATGCATTAGGCACTCAAAGAGCAAAAAACATAATCCAGAGTTCTAAATATACATTCACTTGTGTAATTGTACCTTTCTTGTAGCTGACCTTGTAAATTAAAATCTCATACATCCAAGTCAGAATTTTCTGATATTTGGGTTTACAGTAAATATTCCATGGTTCGTGTTTTTAACTATTTGCCAGCTAGTATCCTGTTGGTAAGTAAAGATGAAGGAGCCTGAAAAGAATGTCATTATTATCCATAGAAAAATCTGGAATGGACATAAACTTCGAACGGGATGTGTAGTTGCTTAAACCTTTAAGATTTTAGCCTTCCGTGATGTTTTAATGTCTAGTGGGTAAAAGTAATTGTCTTTCAGTTTAGGGAAGGAGAGGAAGGGATGCTGTATTTTGGAAATAGCAAGAGCCAAGTCGGGACACCTGATTGGTAGAGCCAACTCAGACAGATGAAGCAGATGACTGCAAGCAATTTCCTAAGTCCCAAGGAGACTTTTCAGATCATGTGAGAGAAAATGTCATTATTTTCAGGAATACTTAAAAGCCAAAGTGTACTTGATTAAGGAAAAAAGAAAATAAAAAAATAACTGATTTTTTAAATTAGTTTCAGGTGTAGAATTTAGTGATTCAATGATTCCATACAATATCCAGCACTCATCACAAGTGCCCTCTTTTAATCCATATTAACCCACCCTCCCACCCATCTTCCCTGTGGTAACCCTCAGTTTGTCCTCTATGGTTAGGAGTCTGTTTCTTGGTTTACCTCTCTCTTTTTCTCCTCCCTATGTTCCTTTGTTTCATTACTTAAATCCGACATAAAGTGAAACCATATGGTATTTGTCTTTCTCTGACTGACTTATTTCACTTAGCATAACACTCTCTAGCTCCACCCATGTCGTTACAAATGGCAAGATGTCATTTTTAATGACTAAATAATATTCCATGATAGATAGGTAGATAGATAGGTGATAGCTAGCTAGATAGCCCGACCACATCTTCTTTATCTTTTCATCAGTTAATAAACATTCGGGCTCTTTCCATAATTTGACTATTGTTGATAATGCTGCTATAAACTTCTAGGTGTATGTATCCTTTTGAATTAGCATTTTTATATACTTTGGGTAAATACCTAGTAGTGCAGTTGCTGGATTGTAATATACCAAGAGCTTTTTCCACAGAGTTAGAACAAACAATCCTAAAATATGTTTGGAACCACCAAAGACCCCAAATAGCCAAAGCAATCTTGAAAAAGAAAAACAAAGATAGAGGCAACACTTCAAATTATTTTCCAAAGCTGTAGTCATCAAGATGGTATGGTACCAGCACAAAAAGAGACATATAGATCAATAGAACAGAATAGAAAACCCAGAAAAGAACCCACAACTATATGGTTAATTAATTTTCAACAAAGCAGGAAAGAATATCTAATGGGGAAAAAAGGCAGTATTTTCAACAAATGGTGTTGGGAAAACTGGATAGCTACATGCAAAAAATGAAACTGAACCACTTTCTTACACCATATACAAAAACAAATTCAAAAGGATGAATACCCAACTTTTGTATCAACGTGGACGGGACTGGAAGAGATTATGCTGAGTGAAATAAGTCAAGCAGAGAGAGTCGGTTATCATATGGTTTCACTTATTTGTGGAGCATAAGGAATAACATGGAGGACATTGGGAGATGGAGAGGAGAAGTGAGTTGGGGGAAATCGGAGGGGGAGACAAACCGTGAGAGACTGTGGACTCAGAAACAAACAGGGTTTTGGAGGGGAGGGAGGTGGGGGTTGGGTGAGCCTGGTGGTGGGTATTATGGAGGGTATGGATTGCATGGGTCACTGGGTGTGGTGCATAATCAATGAATTTTGGAACACTGAAAATAAATAAATAAATAAATAAATAAATGTTTAGGAAAGGAAAAAAGAAATGGATGAAAGACCTAAACGTGAGGCAGGAAACCATCAAATTCCTACAGAAGAACACAGGCAGTAACTCTTTGACATTGGCTGTAGCAACTTCTTACTAGACACCAGAAGCAAGGAAAACAAAAGCAAAAACGAACTGTTGGGATTTCCTCAAGATAAAAAGCTTCTGCATGCCAAAGGAAACAATCAAGGAAACTAAAAGACAACCTAAAGGATGTGAGAAGATATTTGCAAATGACATATCTGATAAAGGGTTAGTATCCAAAATATATAAAGAACATATAAAATTCAATACCCACAAAACAATTAATCCCAGTTAAAAAATGAACAGAAGAGGGGTGCCTGGGTGGCTCAGTGGGTTAAACCTCGGCCTTCAGTTTGGGTCATGATCTCAGGGTCCTGGGATCGAGCTCCTACATCAGGCTCTCTGCTCAGCGGGGAGCCTGCTTCCCTGTCTCTTTCTCTGCCTGCCTCTCTGCCTACTTGTGATCTCTCTGTTAAATAATTAAATAAAATCTTTTAAAAAATGGACAGAAGATATGACTAGACATTTTTCCAAAGAAGACATCCAGATGACCAACAGGCACATGAAAAGATGCTCAACATCATTCTTCATCTGCATTCTCTGCACACCTGTCAGAGTAACTGATTTTTTTAAATTAAGCTCTTATTTTCATTCCAGTATAGTTAACATACAGTGTGATATTAGTTTCAGGTGTACGATACACGGATTCAACATTTCCACACATCACCTGGTGCTCATCATGACAAGTGAACTCCTAATCTCCATCACCTATTTCCCCCAGCCCTCCCAGCCCCCTTCTGTAACCATCAGTTTGTCCTCTACAGTTAAGAGTCTGTTTCTTGGTTTCCTTCTCTCTGTCTCTGTCTCTCTCTCTTTTTTTTCCTTTCCTCGTTTGGTTTGTTTCTTAAATAAGAATAACTGATTTCTTTGTATCTTTGAGGAGCTTTCAGTAGTTCACTGTGCCAAGGACCATGCCAATATCAGAGGAAATGAAGGATAAGAAATGTGCTATGATAATAACAAATGAGGTAATTAAGCACTCACTAAGCCTGGCTCCATACTAAGTGTTTTATATATAATGATCATTTAATCTTCAGAACCTTGACTGCAGCCCCCTTTTACAGATGGAGAAACAGAGGCTCAGAAGAATTATTTCCCCAAGGTCACAGTAGCAAAGCATAGATTCAAATCTAGATGTAATGGCCACACAGTATTACCTTGTTTTCAATGAATATGTGACATTTGGAAACCCTAAGTTATATATATATGTGTGTGTGTGTGTGTGTGTGTGGGTGGGTGGGTGTGTGTGTGTGTGTGTGTTTGTATTTATGAAATAGAAAGGAAACACAGCCAAAGCTGTCTATGTCCTGAGACTTCACCAGATGAAAGGGGACTGTAAATAAATGAGAACATCATTTACATCTGAAGTTCTTTCCTGAGTCATAGAAACCCAAATGTGGGGAATTGTTACCAATTTTATTTTATTTTATTTTTTTAAATATTTTATTTATTCATGTGACAGAGAGAGAGAGAGATCACAAGTAGATAGAAAGGCAGGCAGAGAGAGGGGGGAAGCAGACTCCCTGCATGCTGAACAGAGAGCCTGATGCGGAACTTGATCCCAGGACCCCAAGATCATGACCTGAGCTGAAGGCAGAGGCTTAACCCACTGAGCCACCCAGGCGCCCCAATTGTTACCAATTTTAGGGACAAAACTTATTTTTGAGATTCAACTTGCTTTTGTGTAACTGAAAATATGATCATTTATTCAGTTGTACCAAAATATAAAAAATAGTACCCTTAAAATCTTTCTCAACCCAAAGGGAAAAAGAGAAGGCCATTTTCCGGGTAGTCTAAATTGGACTGAAACCCAGTATCATGGTGCTTAACAAACTCTGAAAGTCATCACGCACAGGACTTTCATCTTAATCATGCATCCTTGTGTCTAAAAATACTTGCTGATGATTCTTAGAACTGTTAGAGATGCCTCTCGAAAGACGACTGAGGATGCTTATTAAGAATTCACGCATCTTAATCAATGCTTACTCCATTAATAAATGAGATTCCTGTTTATCAGAAATGGCCTTATGAGGAGATAGATTCTATCCTTTTTCCTGTTAGAGGCTCTGAAAATATGAACACTTTCTTCCTCGGTATTTAAAAAGCAGACTAGCAAGTGTTTTAAATGCAGCTAAAGTGATCTCTCTTTCCACATTCTATGCAGATAACAATACCTTCATAATTAAAGTACTATTATTACTATTTAATTGTCTGCTTCATTGTTTAATGAATAGCATCTAGTTAATTATGGTGATGGGGAGAGACAAAGGACAGTTTCCTAATGGGGGACGCAGAGCTCTAGTTTTTACAATGTGGGCTGCAAATTGCTTTATTTATACTTCTGAACGTCAGAACCTAGATTCACACATCCTTGTCAAATTATGGATCTCTTTCAACATGGTTAGAAAATGTGTTTCACGATTTTTTTCTAATTCTGCATATTTAAATAATATCACATTTATGTCTTGATGGATGAGAGTGGCTGTTCTGGATTCATTCATCAAGCAATTCTGAGCATCAAGGTCGCAAGTCAGGGCCACTGCATCTTTTTAACTATTTCCCAGTAAGGGCCATTTTCAGGTACCTGAGGTCAAGGACTCACAAAATAGACTGAAAGGCCCAGACAGATCTGGCACTGACACAACTCACCTGGTCGGCTGCCCACACTGGGGCTTAAACCTCGCTGTTGCTTTCTAATAAGATCTGTGTACACACACACACACACACACACACACACACTCACCAGGTGTCACAGAATCTCCTGCATGAGTAAATGCCAAAACAGGGTGGGGAAAGAGTTTGGAACAAATCCAGCACTATAACATGTACTTATTAAGCTGGATTTTCTTTAACGAGAGAATCTTGACCATTGTCACTGTCACTAATACAGATTTCTTCATTTCACAGCAATCTCACAAAGAAAATACGTGAAATTTTTGGTCCCCAGTATTGATCTCCACGGGTTTTTCATCTGACATTTTCTTGGGACTGATACATACTTCTACTTAATATTGATTTTAATATGTTTCTGTGCTGCCAAAAAGTTTGGTATTGTGTTTTTATGTGTAATAGTATTGAACTAGAGGTTTCATATTGATTGTCCTCCACTCCTGCCAAATATTATCTGTAGAAAGTATGTTTCTATCAATTTTTGTTCCCTCTGCAATGACCTCAGTCTATTCAACAGTAGGAATTCAGAGACGGTGTTTTCAGAAATCCCTAAGATAAAACTGAGTTGAATGACTTTCTTGAGAGATTTGAGGATTAAAATATGATTTTGATGACTTATTGGCCAACCATGACACTACTTGAAACCAATTTTAGTGACACTATTATAAATTTTCTTATGCTGTACAATTTATTGTATTCTGCAAAGAAGTTAGGCAAATAAAATGAGTTAACATAGTAGAACTACATTAGTCTATGCAAGTGTTGGGCATTATTTAATATTTTTGTTTAATGACACCATTATGTGTCTACAATATAAGCTCCCTAAAAATTTATATTTCTAATTATGCCCTACTTGTAACAGTCATATGACCCATTTCCTGACACATTCTATTTGTTGCCCAAAGCATAGGGATATGGACTTTATTAACTCAAGGTTTAGAAGCAGAGGTGGAAATTATCTGTCTCCAATTATTGTTAACTGCAGCAACTTGATTTTCTTTTCTTGACTATTTTAAAAGTTTTGGTAACCAGCTTGGTGATAACTGGTCTTCAAAAAGCAGCAGCCTATATGAATACTCTGGGAATCACCAAAACAAGTAAAGTCAGATGACAGGTGGATATTCAGGTGTGAAGCAAGCTATCAGAGGAGAACCAAACTCCTAGGTAAAGGGGAAGGCAAGAAAGATAGACAACATTAGGGAGAATCAACAACAGGACACCCCATGCACAAGACCCAGCTTAAAAAAATAAGGGTTTCAAGCCATCTGTGTGTTAAGTCAGGGAACACACGCATGAGAGGAAAAGAAAGAAAGAAAATACTTAAGTTGCTAAAATTCACATACAAAAACAACATACAAAAGGTACAGGGTACAAAGGCATTATTGATGCCATACTAGTGGAATGTGGACGAGAGCTCTGTAAATGTTCACACTCAGGGTTAGTGAGTGTGTAAAGTGTAAAACATTTAGTTGGGAGTGAAATGACACCAGAGGCTGCAGGAGTAGAAAAGCAAGTTATTAGCATTACAGATTGGTGCCTGATTTTATGAAGGTTCTTCCTCTTTTCCTTTAATGATTTTCTTTTAAAAGAAAAGCATTGGTTCACCTGTATGATCCCGAGGAAGAGTCAAGAATGATGAAAGTCAGACATTTGAGATGAAAGACATTTCATCTATGTTTCAGTTAAATTTCATGTTGATTTGTGACCGAGATACTTGCTGCCCCCAAGGATTGTTGTTTTCAAAGGGATGAAATTGAAGATATAGTAGATGACGGTCAGAAAAATAGAAACTAGAATCAGGAGTGAAGCAGAGGCAGCCTACAGAAAGAAAGACCAAGTTAGCAAGCCAAACCTGAGCTCTATGCAACACAAGGAAGTGTTGATGTAGATACTCACAGCGTGGTCCAAGGTTTGGCAGAGATGGGCCACCAGTCAATTGGCAAATTCTTCCTACATGCTTACTTTATCCAGCATATTGTAAAGATAAGGTATGTACAACTATAAAGACATAGTCTCTGACTATTGAAACTTATGCTTTGATTATAAAGAAAGATATGTATGCATATCCTAAAATAATAATAATAATAATAGAAACTCATTAGAATTGGAAGAAGTACATTATTAGCAGTATAATCAATAAGTAGTATTGGCGTTGGAAGAGGAGAGAGTGTATTATAATCTGGGATGATGATGGAGATTTCCCAAAAATCTATGCATGAGAAAAGTAGCCCAAATTATCTTGCTGGGTGTTTTTCTACAATATTGTAATGTTATATTCTCTTAGGGTACAGATTGATTTTGGGAGTGGAAAGAAAGAAGAAATAGAAGAAGATCGAGATGGGAAATTTCTGTGTAGCATTATGACAACTGTCTCGGTAAAAAATGAAAATTTGGAATCCCAGTGCTTTTTGCAGATTATTTAGGTATGGCATAGCTAAGGTTTTGATAAAGCTCTATAGTCTCCTCCTCCAAACCTCTTTATTGCCAGATTGGTTCAGTGACCTCTATAAGGTACTGACCAACTTGAACTGGTTAATGAGATTTTAAAAAAAGAAAGAAAGAAAGAACAAACATCTGGAGTTTAAAAGTAGTTTAGGATGGCACAGAGCTGTTGATGCCTCAGGCACTTCACACCAACAAATATAAAGCTTCTTGGAAGGAATGCTCCCTCCAGCCACGCCTCAAATAATTCCCATAATGAAGTTCTGATGAAAACAGTTTATTATTAAAAAATTACTGGGGCGCTTGGGTGGTTCAGTCAGTTAAGCATCTGACTCTTGATTTTGGCTCAGGTCCTCATCTCAGGGTCATGAGACAGAGCCCCGCATCGGGCTCCATGCTGAGTGTGAAGCCTGCTTAAGACTCTTTCTCCCTGTCCCTCTGCCCCTCCCCGCCTCCAGGCCCCAGTGGCACATAGACTCTCTTTCTCTCTAAAAAAAAAACGAAAAATGAAAAATTACAACGCACGTGAAAGACAAAGTACTTAACCAAGAGCCAGGAGAAAACTCGACAGCAGAATCAAACCTGAAGAGACATCGAATGTTGGAATCGTCAGACAAAGAACATAAAACATGTATGTCATACGTTTTAAGCAATATAAGATATAATTTAAACCATAAAAGAGACTATAAACTTAACCTATGAGATTTGAAAAATAACCAAATAAAATTTTTAGAAATGAAAAAATGAAATGCAAATGAAAATAACATAATAGAGTGGAAATATTAATAATATAAATGAAAATACAACATAAAAATATGTGAATATAACAAAATACATAATTTATGTACTATGAATATAAAAATTGAAATTAAAACATCCACTAACTGTTAAACTATGCTAGACCCAACTGAAGAGGTAATTAGTGAACTGTAAGATAGATCTGAAGGAATTACTTGGGATATTGTGGCTCAGACAACCAAAATGGAAATACATACATAGCAAAACTTGTGGGATGCATCTGTCCATCAAAAGACATGTACAAGAATTTCTTACCAGTTTTATTCATGATACACAAATTCTAGGGGAAAAAAACCCAAAGGCTCATTAACATTAGAAAGGATAAAGTATGTTATATTCATAGCAGGAAAAAATGATGAGTCTCTGATATACACAGTAAGGATAAATATCACAAACATGGTTTGGGGCCAATGCAGCCAGACACAAAAGAAAATGCATTGCATTATTCCATAAGAAAGTAAAGAAAGCAAAACGAATCTGTAGCAATAGAAATCGTGTAACTAGTTATCTCGGGCTGGGGTGTTACTGACTGGGTTGAGATATGAGGGGACTTTTGAGAGCCTGAAATGCTGCACACCTTGATCTGAGTGTAGTCACAGGGGTATGAGCCTTAAAGTTCTTCTAACTGCAGGCTTAAGATCAGTGCACTTTATTCACTTTCCTACATGCCTTTTTATCCTCAGTAAAAATGGAAAAAACTTATTGGACATAATATATATGTGTGTGTGTGTGTATGTATATGTATATGTATACATATATATATACACATAACCCTCAAAAACATTATGTTTAGAAAAGACAAAAGACAACATTTAACGAGCTAAACCTACTGCATAAGAGGACAGAAAAAAGCAGGGGGAGAAAAGAAAAGTTGAAAAAAAATACTAAAAAATCAAAGCAAAACTTAATGAATCAGAAAAAAGACAGTATAGAAGAATCAGAATTTTTTAAAAAGATGTTTTATAAGATGAGTAAAATCCAGAGTTCTGGCAAGTTTGAACAAGAAAAAGAAGGATGAGATAAATGAATGTTAGAAATGAAGAATGAGCTAGAACTACAAATAGGACAGACATTTAAAAGGTAATAATAATTGTAGTGCTAATTAGCTAACACATACTGAATATCTGATGTGTATTAGGCTTATGCTAGGTGTTTTATGTAGTTATTACTTCATTTAATCCTCATGGCAACTCCTCGAGGTAGATATTTTTTTATACCCATCCTTTTTTTTAATAGATTTATGCCAATACTTTTTAAAACAGAGACAAAATCAGTCAATTCTTAGAAAAACATAGTTAGTAAAACTGTCTCAAGAAGCAATTTTAAATAAGTTGAAAATAGAGCTACACTGTGACTCATTGCACTACTGGGTACTTACCCCAAAGTTACAAATGTAGTGACCCAAAGGGGCACATGCATCCCAATGTTTATAGCAGCAATGTCCACAACAGCCAAACTATGGAAAGAGCCCAGAGGTCCATCCACGCATGAATGGATAAAGAAGATATGGTATATATATATATACAATGGTTACTACTCAGCCATCAAAAAATGAAAAAAAAAAAAAAAGAAAAAAATGAAAGGAAGGAAGGAAAGGAAAGAAAACAATTTTTAAAATCTAAAAAGTTAAGTAACAAATAAATTGAGTAATTAGCTACAATATATTACTGTACAATTAAGAAACAAGTCATTCCATTTTTAAATAAACTCTTCCATATAATAGACAAAAATAGAAAACTCACCAATATATTTCAAGTTTTTAAATACCAAAACAGATACGCAATATGAGAGAGAAAACCTAAAGGTGAAATGCATTCATAAATTGAGCTACGAAGATTCTAAACAAAATACAAGCAAGCCAAATCTACTAATGTACGAAAAGATAATTCAGCACACCCGAACTGGATTTATACCAGGAATAAAGGTTGAGTAACTATTGGCAAACCCATTGATTAATGTTAATACCCCACATTAACAGGCTGAAGGTGAAAACACCATATAATCACTTAAATAAATGTAGGAAATGCATATTATTTATGTGAATAACCCTTCTAAAACCAATGAAACATAGATACTATCCTCACTTTATCAATAAGTAAATCAATAATAATAAAAATAGATGCTTATTAAGTGCTTTTGTGTTATGTAATTTGCCACTAGTGTTTTATTCCTCACAATAATCCTAAAAGCTATGCACTATTATGATATGTATTCTATAGCCCCATTTTTTTGGTACTGAATTTTCACAAGCTTGGGTGTGAAACACTATTGTTCTTGTATCTTCCCAGCCCAGCGATGGATAATAACTTAAATCACTTAATTTAAAAATAGTTTGCTTTAGTTCTATCTAATACAGAGCTACTAAGGGTATAATTTTTTTCATTGGCTATAGATCCAATTTAAAACTGTTCCTAATTATGAAGAAAGCTGAACGTATGTATTTGTCTGTATGTGTATACTGTCTTACATTTGAAAGTTGGAGGTCTTTTTTTTTTTTTTTTTTTAGATTTTGTTTATTTATTTGACAGGGAGAGAGATCACAAGTAGGCAGAGAGGCAGGCGGAATTGGGGGGGGAGCAGGCTCCCTGCTGAGCAGAGAATCAGATGCGGGGCTCGATCCCTGGACCCTGAGATCATGACCTGAGCCGAAGGCAGAGGCTTAACCCACTGAGCCACCCAGGTGCCCCAAGATGGAGGTCTTTTGCTATTCCTGTTAACCTTTAAGTATTTCTGCACAGTACACTGTTGATTTCCTTTCACAAAAACAAAAAAGGAGACCCTTGAGTTATGCACAAATATATGTATGAATTTCATCTCCTTGTACTTGTATCATCCTATTATAATCTTTCAGTCCATAAAGTGAATGCTTTCGAATGCAGAATATAAAAGTATTTCACATAGATTATTACTTCAACAATGATATATTAATATGAATTACAAAAGCTAAGTAATAAAACTAACATCCATAAAGCTTAGAGAATAGAAGATCTCGAGGAATTTATCTAGGTTTGAAATTTAAGACTTTATTTTAGAGCAAAACCATAAGGACATTTCATATCCATAAAAAGTAATATGAATTGAGAAACAATGACGACACTATATTTTTAGAAGTACAACTCAAATCACTATTTCCATATCTGATAATGTTCCCACGTCACAGAGAAAGCTGGACATTTTACAAAATCCTTTTGAGTGTGCTAGAGCTCACTATCTCTTACAAAAGCAAACCCGAAACCTTTCTGAAATCATTTCCTTTGTGTGTGCACATGTGTGCATGTGTGTGCATGCACACATATTTTCCAAAGTGGTGACTAATCTTAACCCATCTACTCTACCTTCTGTGTCTAGTGAATGCTTTTATGCTTTTCTTGCTCCTGGATGTTACCAAGCTTTCAAAATCTCACTCAGGTGATGTGAAGAATTTAAAAAAAAAAAAAAAAAGTTATATATATCCTTTCATGGCTGCCCTCGTAATGTGCAACACAGAACATCACTTAGGATTTAAGGGCCCATAAAATAGAAAGCTTGCTTAACCCCTTGACTGCTCGGTGCCTGCCAGTTCCGGCACCCTGTGAGATTGGAATTTTATGGGAGTTGAAAGCTGAGGTGTTTGAAGGCTCAGTAGCAAATATTCATTCCGTTACGGTCACCCGGCCAAAAGCAGCAGCAGATTTTCTTCACACTATTTTCTGTCTTTGGGACCGTTCGTGGAAGTTCCAAATTTGAAAATCAGAATGCCTGCAAATAAGTGAGTAAATTAGTAATAAGAAATGCAAAGTATATATTTTGCTTCATGGAACAAAAATAAGAAGGGATATATTTCCAAACAAGTCAGAAATATCAGAAATAGTGCCCTGTTTTGTTCTAAACCGGCAGGAGCAAAGTATAACGTTTAGAACTTAAAAAGGAACACAAATCAGTATTCTCGCAAGCATCGTATTGTAGGAATCTAACAAGGCGTCCTTGGCCAGAAGAGGACCCGAATAGGGACACACCGGGAACGTCAGCGCTTTAGGACCACGTGTGATGTCTTAACAGGGAAGGGGAGCTGAAATGGGCTGACTGTGTAGACAGGAATCCTAAGGGGGGTGGGGGAATGAAGCTGGGAACATGAACAGCTCCTAAAGCTGGGACTTCCAGAAAGTCTCCCCCTTGAAATGCTTTGGCCTCTTCTCTGAACTTAAATTTGATTATACAAGGGACTTCATGACCCGAATTTGTTTTATTATTATTTAATATAGTATTTAAAAACTGCTGCTCTACCCTACACAAACCATAGTGCCAAGTGAGTTTTTTGGTGTTTTTGTTTTGTTTTGTTTTGTTTTTGTTTTTGTTTTTGTGATGAGTAAGAAGTAACGATTATCCCCAACAAATCTGGACATTCTAATAGGAGGTAAATGAAAACTACAGAAAGAATATGAGGCAAACTCAAACATGAAATGTATTTATAGCTGCATTTGGATTATGCCCGTTTATGGTTTAAGAACTACTCTAACATACATCATTTTATTTGTGTTTCACAGCAATCCCTTACAGTAGATTAGGCATCTTGGAAAACTGAAGCTCAGAGAGGTTGAGTGACCTTTCCACAGTCACACAGTTTGTAGGCTGAAGAGCTGGACGTAAATACGATTCTTCTCAAGTCCAGTTTCTGTCCCTCACACTGAGGAGTCTTCGTGCCCTCATTACATATCTGGCACTCCACTCTCCCTGCATCAAAGCCATGGCCAGACTGCAGAATGGGCAAGAGATGATGGAGGAGTGGGGAGAGAAGGCAGGGGAGGAGAAGTGAAGATACAGAGGTTGGGAGGAGAAGAAAGAAATCTGAAAATCTGAGTGTAGGACAGGAAAGGAGTTTCTCCCAACCACCAAAGTTCCTGGGGCCCCTCCAATTCTACAAGACTTCTTAATCTGTTTAATTTCATGTTTATTTCCTCCTGGAAAAATTCTTCCCTGGTGCCTGAGATTTCAGAATTTTTAGATGAAGCATTCTTTGTTGTTTGTCTTGGACCAGCTGAGGGTTGAATAAGTCTTCCAGCTTATCTCCCTCTCTATCTTTCTAAACACAAATGAATTCTTTTTATCCTCCAGAGTTTATGTCCTGCCCTGGAATTAAGTTGCTGAGGGGAAACGTATCAACTCCTCCAGGCAGTTAAGAATCCATATCCTTATTTTGAAATTATGAAGTCTCATAGTCTAAATTTCCATGTTTTCGAAGGAAACAATCAATTGTTAAAAAGTTATGATAGTCATGGTTTGTTTATAAGATCAGAAGCTTTGATCACATAAAGTAATTGAGGGTGATGAAAATTGAGTAATTTACTTTTATAAGCCTTTTATTTAATAAATCCATGACTAAAATTAGAAACTATACAATATTAATGCTTGAAACTTCTAAAGATGATAATAAATAAAACACTGAAACCTCATTTTAATTCTTAAACAACTTAATGAAGGGAACACACATGCCCCAGTTTTTATTAAACAGATAACAACTTGCTATGAAAATTGGAATCCATATTATAGAAAGTAAATTAAATTCCGAGTCGCAAATTCTCTTTCTGGAAAGTGGGGTTTTTTTTTGTTTGTTTTTTCGTTTTGTTTTGTTTTGTTTAGGATGCCACATAGACCACCGAAGATGCCACTTCCGAGTGAGATCTTTGGGTTGGTGCGTGGCGCCATGACCTCAAGTCTGAAATCCATCCTTAGGAATAACCTGTCACTGTCTGGAAAGCATCTTCAACTTCTTGAGCTTGTGGAACAGAACAGAAGGGAATTTTCCTTGGTTCCTGGATCACCTTTGAATAAGAAGTAACTAACTTCTTCTGGGAATCAATATCTCAACCCGGGATTCAAAAACAGTTTAATTAGTCTTCATGGTTCTACTCCATGGTTTCATAGAATAGAGCTTCGAAAGTCACATCAGTGGCTCTCAGTTTACTGCCTGGGTCAGCGTTTTTCAACTTCTAGATCACCATTCATCAATGCCAATTCTTACGCTGTGTGGCAGTCAGTACTACTGAGAAGACGATACGATATAGTAGCGCACGATTCTGAAGGACAGGCACGTTCACCCAGAGGATGGCGACGATAAAACCAGAAGCCTCATATAATGGTGAGCTCTTGTAGATTGTATTGCTTTGGCTAAGGTTTGCAATCTTTTGCAAATAGTCAGCAGAATGCTCTAAACATGACAGCCAAGTTAGAATGTAGAGAGGCAAAGCCTTCCTCATTTGCCCTTGTGAATAGGGCAGTAGAATTTTCCTTCCTGTATTTCCTGTTGCTCTTGCTCAGCTAATACGCATGCGAAGTCATTGCTGGGACATAATGGACATCGTTCTACTAGATCGAAAAGTGAACTAAAAAACTGTGAATGATAATTTGTTGCCCCTTGTATCCAAGATATGGAAAGGTTTACAACTAAGTTTGCTTTTTTTTCAGTTTTTCAGGAAATAGGTCTGGACCCAACAAAATCTAGACGAAGTCTGAATAATGATGTTGCTAGGCCAACAAAAGATGTGTCCCTAAACGAGTAAGCATGTTTCTAGAGCAAACCTGTCAACCAATGCTCAGTGGGGGAAAAAAGAGCATAATCTAGGAAATAAGTTCCCTGACATGATTGTATAAATTGACCTGAAAATAAAACCACACAAATCAGAGGCACGTTGTAAGAGAAAGTTAAGTTCTCATTACTATTATTTTTAATTTGCACAGCAAATTAAAAGAAATCAATTGTTATTTCTTAAGATTCTGCCAACGTAATTAATATCCCATAAACTTTTTGACAACACACCAAAAACAGACAAACACAAAAGAAAACAGTGAAAGTGTCTGAGCGCTCATCCAGCAATTTATTAAAAAAAAATAATAATCTGAATAAAATGACCATACTTTTGAGTCTCATGAAATGTTTGACACCCTGTGTTTGAAACCTTTGTTTCTGGCTTATTGCATGTGCTGCATGACTCTTTCAAATCATACAAGTTATTTTCTGGATGGGTGACTTGCAGAAGAGAATATACATGTACTTTTACCTTTTAATGTTTGACTCGATTACTAATGTTCTCGTGCTGAGACAATGTTACAAACCAGAGAAGTTTAAGTGCATCAGGTACAAACGCAGTTTTGCTGAGGTTGTAGCAGAGTAATACAGAACAAAGATCACCAGATCAGTCACTCACTGCATTCTAAGCGATTGTATTATGCTGTACCAGAGTATGTTATTGTGCTCTTAGGCTGTTAATAGTCGGCTACCATTTCAGTGACAAAGAAAAGCATGAAAGAAAAAGAAAGCAGCTAATTAAAATATCAATACCATTCTCTTTATGAATTTGTTACATATAACGTAGTAGAATACAGCAGACATATCAGACTCGACATCCAGGTATTTTGTCAATACTTTCTGGAAAGCACACCAAAGAATGGGGTATTGTTTGGGTGACTCATTTTTGACTTGATTTACCCAATGTTTTCATTGGCTTGACAAGACTCCCAAATCAAAATTGTCCAGAGAGAGTAACAGTGTGTCTACCGGCTCTACAGTCTTCAGATTTGGATCGTCAGATATCAAAAGGGTATAGGCAGTCCCTGCTGTTCTATGTGGCTCTTTTTTCCCCACTCTGCTCATTCGAAGTGTCTAATTAGCAGCTACACTTATTTCTCACTGCCTTTAGCTCCTCAATCAAGGATTTCTGCTGAAGGAACCCTGCTGCTGGTGCTAGAGTTAAAAAAAAAAAAAATCATGAAACTCATATTCATGTAATCAGCCTATAAACACCACCCCTTCATCACCAAGGGAAAAAGTATGATCATCTCTCTTCCCTTCCATGTGCACTACTAAAAGCATCCTTTATTTATGTTGCTTTCCCCTTTTATGTCTGATCTTGGCAATTCTTGTGTCAGGATAGACATATGGAAGAGGACAGAAGAAAGAAAGAAATGGAAATTCTTCAGGGCCAAGTGTGTTTTCTTTAATGCCTGCGGAAACAGACAAATGTCCATCTTGTTGCCAAGGACATTTTCAGTCTGTAAAAATATAAAATATGTCCAAAAGAATCATTCTGTAGACTTAAAACGCTAAACAAATTTTGATACCAGAAAAATTATATTTGTTGGATAATTAATTGGTAATTTCAGCTACTGCATTTGTAAAACAAGTTAAGATGGACTGGTTCACTCACCAATGGTAGGGTCCAATTTACCTTGTACTTTCTTAGGTGCTGGAGATAAAAGAACAAGTAGGACATGATCTTTGCTTCTAGAAGTTTCTGGAAGAGACAGATATGAAACAGTCAATTGAGAAACACATGTAAAAAATATAGGTGTTCTGGGAGGTATAGGAGAGACACAAACCAAGAAACTTCCTACAGGAATTGACAACTAATGTGTACCCTTGAATGGTGAGTAAAACATAGGAAGACAGAAGAAGCAGCACTTGTGGATTGGTGGAGCAAGAAACTCTGAAAACCTACTCCCCCACTAAATCAAAAGGAACACTTGTTTAAAAAAAAAAAAAAAGTCAAAACTTACTTTTTCAGAACTCTGGAAATGAACCAAAAGCTTACAATCTGAAGAGCACTATACAAGAAAAAAACAGCTGGATCTTGGTATAAACAATAGCTGTTGTGGTGTTTTAACATGGGATGTCCCAACCCCTCTCCCCACACCTCTGGGCCACCCTTGAAAACCAACAGCCTCACCACCACTATTGCTGTGGTAGCCTAGCAGTCATGGGTGAGAGCAGAATGGGTGTGTAGTCCAGAGCTCCCTTTGTAAAAACATTTGTGGAAGATAATCATCAGCCATTGTTTAACACCACAGCTGCCTGAGTCAGTCATTCCAGTTGGAGCCAACAAGAAGCTGGCCAAAACATTTAAAAGGAAAAAACAGTAATGGGATGTTTCTAGAGGGCTTTTAAAACTTCCAACATATTCGTGGGTATTTGGAAGACCAGGCATATATGCAGTACTGTACATATACCCAGGAAAGATCTCAGAAGGTCCTGATTTCTCATCTCTGACTGACCATAACGTTTTTTGAAAGCTAAGTCAGGAGCATCAAAGGTATGCCTTAACACATATGAAGAGCTCCTCTGCAAAGTCTGGGAGATTCATTGGTTCTGTTCACTAACTGACCACTTGGCTAACCAAGCAGAAACAACAATGGCCACAAATAACAAAGAATTCAGATTATACAAAATTAGTCCTGGAAAGTCACCAAACAAAGAAAGAGACACCAAAGAAACAGACGAAAACCTTGTAGAATGAAGGATAGAGAGAAATCAGATTTTCAGACTTGCCATATTGTATTATTTAAAATACTGAATTTTCAACAAAAACAATTATGAGGAACAGGAAATTATGACACATGAACAGGAAAAACAAAAAAGATCAGTCCATTAAAAAATGTTCCTGAGGAAGTCCAAATTTTGGACTTACTAAATGAAGAGTTTAAAACAGGTATTAAAAATATGGTTAAAGAATCAAAGCAATCCATGTGTAAAAAAATTAAAGGAAAGTATACAAATTCTTTCTCACCAAATAGGGGATATCATTAAGTACACAGAAAGTATAAAAATAACCAGTTAAAACTTCTGGAGTTGAAGATTATAACAACTGAAAAAAATTCACTGGAGATGTTGACAGATTTGAAATGCCAGAAGAAAAAATTAGCCAAGTTGACTATATTTCAATTGAAATTATGAAGTTGGAAGACCATAAAGAATAAAGAATGGGGAAAAATGAACAGAGTTTCATAGAGATGTGGGACATATCAGACTTACCAACCCATGTATAATGAGAGGTAAAAGAACAACAACAAAAAAAAAAAAATTGAAGAAAGACCAGTAACTTCTGAAATATGATGGAAAACTTAAATCTTATCACTTAAAAACCTCAATATATTCTAAGTCATATAAGCTCAAAAGCTTCCATACTTCATATCTCATTGTTGTCACAATGAGTTGTCACAAGACAAAGAGAAAATCTTGTAAGCAGCAGTGAAAAAAGATTCTTCATGTACAAGAGACTTCTTATCAGAAATAATGGTGGCCAGGAGGAAGTGGGAATACAAAATTAAAAGTGCTGACTGTTAACCAAGCAAAATTATCTTTCAAAAATAAAGGAGCAATTTAAAAACTACCAAGTAAACAAAAATTAAGAAAATTCATCATTAGCTGACAAAAAATGCTAAACAGAATCCTTCAAGCCAAAATGAAAAAACAAACAAAAAACAAAAGAAACAAAGAAGCAAACAAAACACTAGAATCTACACAAAGAAATGGAGATCACCAATAAAGTAACCACATAGATGATTATAAAGACTGTAAAAATTTATTTTTGTTTGTAACTCTTTTCATCTACCCAATTCAAAAGATAAGTGGATAAAGTAATAATCTATGCCCTGTGTTAAGGGACACAAAATATATAAGCATGTAATTTGTATGACAATAAAAGCACAAAGAAGCAGGTAGTGAACAGAAGTATATAGCAACAAAGAAAACAGTTTCTGTATACTACGGGAACAAAGAAAACAGAGTTTCTGTATATTATGGAAATAAAACTTGAATCAATCCAAATTAGGTTGTTTTAAGTTAAAATATTAATTTTGATCCCTTGAGTACCAACTTATAAAACAACTAAAGACCTTATAATTTTTTCAAAAAAAGGAAATTAAAATAGTATACAAGAAAATATGTAATTAACACAAAGAGTAATAATAAAGAAATATCTATCTGTATTTCCAACCACATTGGAATGACATTAGAAATAAATACCACAATGGATTTTGGGAAATACACAAATAGATAGAAATTAACCAACATACGTAACACTGAGGGGACAACTGAGAACCCAGAAGGTGGATGATTCCAGAATGCAGATTATTCCCAAACCTCGAAACCTTCTGAGTTTGCCTAGCTGGATTTCTAAATTACTTGAGACTGGTGACTTTCTTTTTCCTTCCATTTTCTTCTTTATTGAACCAGAATGTCTATAACTATTATCCCATCCTGTCCCAGCATTGTATCTTGGAAGTAAATAATCCTTATTCTTTGGTTTCACAGGCCCACAGATTGAGAGGAATTGTTTGCAGAGTGGATTTCATGCAGAGTCTCATCTATACTGAAGGTAGATGGTTTAGATGATGAGATTTGGGACTTTTAAACTGATGATAGATGAGATTTGGGGCTTGAGTTGATTTTTGTAATGGTTTGAGATTTTCAGGAATATTGGGGTGGCATAAGTGTATTTTGCATTTGGGATGAATGTGGATCTTCGGAGTGGTATGGATGGAGAGACTGGTAGGCAAAATGATGACCCCATGAAGTTTTCCATGACCTCATCCCCACAAACTGTGAAAAGGGACTTTGTAGATGTGATTAAGGATACAGTATATGTTCTATCTGCCTTTCCCAGTAAGCTGAGTTTCTATATAACCAGTATGGATAATATCTGTATATCATTTTGTAGGACTTTGAGAATAATTTTGCTAATAATTGCTAATAAATTGAGGTCCCTAGTTTTTACCTATTGACCCATGTTTTTAAAACAAATTTCTATAATTTATTTGAGGCTAAATTCTTGATCAAAAGCACAGCTAACAATAAACTGCTGTGTTTGAGGAAAGTTGGAGGGTTATCCTCTTAGTAAACACAGTATTCTACATGCTGACTCAATCATCAGAGAACTGCAGCTAAAAATTACAGTCAATTTTTAGTACTGTTGCTCATAACTTTAAAAAATGTAAAGGTTTCGGTGAGGAGTCAAGATGGCGGAGAAGTAGCAGGCTGAGACGACATCGGGTAGCAGGAGATCAGCTAGACAGCTTATCTAACCATTGTGAACAACTACAAATCGAACGGGAAATCGAAGAGAAGAAGAGCAACAATTCCAGAAACAGAAAATCGATCACTTTCTGAAAGGTAGGACCTGCGGAGAAGTGAATCCAAAGCGACGGGAAGATAGACCCCGGGGGGAGGGGCCGGCACCCGGGAAGCGGCGGAGCGACGGAGCACAAAATCGGGACTTTTAAAAGTCGGCTCCACTGGGAGACATCGCTCCAGAGGCTAAACTGGGGGGAAACCCAGGCGGGGTCAGCATAACCCCAGGTCCCATGGGGTCACAGAAGGACCGGGGGTGTCTGAGTGCCGCAGAGCTCGCAGGTATTAGAGCGGGGAAGCCGGCTACAGCGACAAAGCCGAGGAGTGAGCTCTAAGCCCAGGGTTACCTTGTGCCGGTCGCGCAGGCTGGGTGGGCTCGGAGCGTGGCTGGAGGCCGCGGAGATGGAAGCGACCTGGCGCTTTTCTCCAGCTCCAGCAATTGACTGCTTTCCTCAAGGCGCAACTGCAGGCCAGGGTGGCAGGGCGGTTGGGCGCTTTGCTCTGAGAGCGCACTGAGGAGCGGAACCCCAAGCTCTCGGCTCCTCCGGGCTGGAGATCGGGAGGCCGCCATCTTCATTCCCGTCCTCCGGAACTCTACGGAAAGCGCTCAGGGAACAAAAGCTCCCGAAAGCAAACCCGAGCGGATTCCTTAGCCCAGCCCCTGGCAAGAGCGGTGCAATTCCGCCTGCGGCAAAGACACTTGAGAATCACTACAACAGGCCCCTCCCCCAGAAGATCAACAAGAAACCCAGCCAAAACCAGCTTCAGTCACCAAGAACAGCGGAATTCCACAGCAGGAGAAAGCAAATCCTACCTGGAGAAAATGACAAGGCGGAAAAACTCACCTCAAAAAAAAGAACAAGAGGCAGTACCGAAGGCTGGAGACCTAATCAATACGGACATAGGTAACATGACAGATCTAGAGTTCAGAATGACAATTCTCAAGGTTCTAGCCGGGCTCGAGAAAGGCATAGAAGATATTAGAGAAACCCTCTCCGGAGAGATAAAAGCCCTTTCTGGAGAAATAAAAGAACTAAAATCTAACCAAGTTGAAATCAAAAAAGCTATTCATGAGGTGCAATCAAAAATGGAAGCTCTCACTGCCAGGATAAATGAGGCAGAAGAAAGAATTAGTGACATAGAAGACCAAATGACAAAGAATAAAGAAGCTGAGCAAAAGAGAGACAAACAAATACTGGACCACGAGGAGAGAATTCGAGAGATAAGTGACACCATAAGACGACACAACATTAGAATAATTGGGATTCCAGAAGAAGAAGAAAGAGAGAGGGGAGCAGAAGGTATATTGGAGACAATTATTAGAGAGAATTTCCCTAATATGGCAAAGGGAACAAACATCAAAATCCAGGAAATGCTAAGAACGCCCCTCAAAATCAATAAAAATAGGTCCGCACCTCGTCACCTGATAGTAAAATTTACAAGTCTTAGCGACAAAGAGAAAATCCTGAAAGCAGCCCGGGAAAAGAAGTCTGTGACATACAAGGGTAAAAACATTAGATTGGCAGCGGACCTATCCACAGAGACCTGGCAGGCCAGAAAGAACTGGCATGATATATTCAGAGCACTAAACGAGAAAAACATGCAGCCAAGAATACTATATCCGGCTAGGCTATCATTGAAAATAGAAGGAGAGATAAAGAGCTTCCAGGACAAACAAAAGCTGAAAGAATTTGCAAACACCAAACCAGCCCTACAGGAAATATTGAAAGGGGTCCTCTAAGTAAAGAGAGACCCTAAAAGTAGTAGATCAGAAAGAAACAGAGACAATATACAGGAACAGTCACCTTACAGGCAATACAATGGCAATAAATTCATCTCTCTCAATAGTTACCCTGAATGTTAATGGGCTAAATGCCCCAATCAAAAGACACAGGGTATCAGAATGGATAAAAAAACAAAACCCATCAATATGCTGCCTACAAGAAACTCATTTTAGACCCGAAGACACCTCCAGATTTCAAGTGAGGGGGTGGAAAACAATGTACCATGCTAATGGACATCAGAAGAAAGCTGGGGTGGCAATCCTTATATCAGATCAATTAGATTTTAAGCCAAAGACTATAATAAGAGATGAGGAAGGACACTATATCATACTCAAAGGGTCTGTCCAACAAGAAGATCTAACAATCTTAAATATCTATGCCCCTAACATGGGAGCAGCCAACTATATAAACCAACTAATAACAAAATCAAAGAAATACATCGACAGTAATACAATAATAGCATTGGACTTTAACACTCCCCTCACTGAAATGGACAGATCATCTAAGCAAAAGATCAACAAGGAAATAAAGGCCTTAAAATGACACACTGGACCAGATGGACATCACAGATATATTCAGAACATTCCATCCCAAAGCAACTGAATATACATTCTTCTCTAGTGCACATGGAACATTCTCCAGAATAGACCACATCCTGGGTCATAAATCAGGTCTCAATCGGTACCAAAAGACTGAGATCATTCCCTGCATATTTTCAGACCACAATGCTCTGAAGCTCGAACTCAATCACAAGAGGAAATTTGGAAAGAACGCAAATACATGGAGACTAAACAGCATCCTTCTAAAAAATGAATGGGTCAACCAGGAAATTAAAGAAGAATTGAAAAAATTCATGGAAACAAATGATAATGAAAACACAACAGTTCAAAATCTGTGGGACACAACAAAGGCAGTCCTGAGAGGAAAATATATAGCAGTGCAAGCCTTTCTCAAGAAACAAGAAAGGTCTCAAATACACAACCTAACCCTACACCTAAAGGAGCTGGAGAGAGAACAACAAAGAAAGCCTAAACCCAGCAGGAGAAGAGAAATCATAAAGATCAGAGCAGAAATCAATGAAATAGAAACTAAAAAAAACAATAGAACAAATCAACAAAACTAGGAGCTGGTTCTTTGAAAGAATTAATAAGATTGATAAGCCCCTGGCCAGACTTATCAAAAAGAAAAGAGAAAGGACCCAAATAAATAAAATCATGAATGAAAGAGGAGAGATCACAACCAACACCAAAGAAATACAAACAATTATAAGAACATACTAGGAGCAACTCTATGGCAACAAATTTGACAATCTGGAAGAAATGGATACATTTCTAGAGATGTATAAACTACCACAACTGAACCAGGAAGAAATAGATAACCTAAACAGACCCATAACCAGTAAGGAGATTGAAACAGTCATCAAAAATCTCCAAACAAACAAAAGTCCAGGACCAGATGGCTTCCCAGGGGAATTCTACCAAACATTTAAAGAAGAATTAATTCCTATTCTCCTGAAACTGTTCCAAAAAATAGAAATGGAAGGAAAACTTCCAAACTCATTCTATGAGGCCAGCATCACCTTGATCCCAAAACCAGACAAGGATCCCACCAAAAAAGAGAATTACAGACCAATATCCTTGATGAACACAGATGCGAAAATTCTCATCAAAATACTGGCCAATAGGATCCAACAGTACATTAAAAGGATTATTCACCACGACCAAGTGGGATTTATGCCAGGGCTGCAAGGTTGGTTCAACATCCGCAAATCCATCAGTGTGATACAATACATTAATAAAAGAAAGAGTAAGAACCATATGATACTCTCAATAGATGCAGAAAAAGCATTTGACAAAGTGCAGCATCCCTTCCTGATTAAAACTCTTCAAAGTGTAGGGATAGAAGGCACATACCTCAATATTATCAAAGCCATCTATGAAAAACCCACCGCAAATATCATTCTCAATGGAGAAAAAGTGAAAGCTTTTCCGCTAAGGTCAGGAACATGGCAGGGATGTCCGTTATCACCACTGCTGTTCAATATAGTACTAGAAGTCCTAGCCTCAGCAATCAGACAACAAAAAGAAATTAAAGGCATCCAAATCGGCAAAGAAGAAGTCAAACTATCACTCTTTGCAGATGATATGATACTATATGTGGAAAACCCAAAAGGCTCCACTCCAAAACTGCTAGAACTTATACAGGAATTCAGTAAAGTGTCAGGATATAAAGTCAATGCACAGAAATCAGTCGCATTTCTTTACACTAACAACAAGACAGAAGAAAGAGAAATTGAGGAGTCAGTCCCATTTACAATCGTACCCAAAACCATAAGATACCTAGGAATAAATCTAACCAAAGAGGCAAAGAATCTATACTCAGAAAACTATAAAGTACTCATGAAAGAAATTGAGGAAGACACAAAGAAATGGAAAAATATTCCATGCTCATGGATTGGAAGAACAAATATTGTGAAAATGTCTATTCTACCTAAAGCAATCTACACATTTAATGCAATCCCTATCAAAATCCCATCCATTTTTTTAAAGAAATAGAACAAATAATCCTAAAATTTATATGGAACCAGAAAAGACCTCAAATAGCCAAAGGAATATTGAAAAAGAAAGCCAAAGTCGGTGGCATCACAATTCCAGACTTCAAGCTCTACTACAAAGCTGTCATCATCAAGACAGTATGGTACTGGCACAAAAACAGACATATAGACCAATGGAACAGAATAGAGAGCCCAGAAATAGACCCTCAACTCTATGGTCAACTAATCTTCGACAAAGCAGGAAAGAATATCCAATGGAAAAAAGACAGCCTCTTCAACAAATGGTGCTGGGAAAATTGGACAGCCACATGCAGAAAAATGAAATTGGACTATTTCCTTACACCACACACGAAAATAGACTCAAAATGGATGAAGGACCTCAATGTGAGAAAGGAATCTATCAAAATCCTTGAGGAGAATGCAGGCAGCAACCTCTTTGACCTCAACCGCAGCAACTTCTTCCTAGGAACATCGCCAAAAGCAACAGAAGCAAGGGCAAAAATGAACTATTGGGATTTCATCAAGATCAAAAGCTTTTGCACAGCAAAGGAAACAGTTAACAAAACCAAAAGACAACTGACAGAATGGGAGAAGATATTTGCAAATGACATATCAGATAAAGGGCTAGTATCCAAAATCTATAAAGAGCTTTTCAAACTCAATACCCAAAGAACAAATAATCCAGTCAAGAAATGGGCAGAGGACATGAACAGACATTTCTGCAAAGAAGACATCCAGATGGCCAACAGACACATGAAAAAATGCTCCACATCACTCGGCATCAGGGAAATACAAATCAAAACCACAATGAGATACCACCTCACACCAGTCAGAATGGCTAAAATTAACAAGTCAAGAAATGACAGATGCTGGCGAGGATGCGGAGAGAGGGGAACCCTCCTACACTGCTGGTGGGAATGCAAGCTGGTGCAACCACTCTGGAAAACAGTGTGGAGGTTCCTCAAAAAACTGAAAATAGAGCTACCCTACGACCCAGCAATTGCACTCCTGGGTATATATCCTAAAGATACAAACGTGGTGCTCCGAAGGGGCACGTGCACCCGAATGTTTATAGCAGCAATGTCCACAATAGCCAAACTGTGGAAAGAGCCTAGATGTCCATCAACAGATGAATGGATAAAGAAGATGTGGTATATATACACAATGGAATACTATGCAGCCATCAAAAGACATGAAATCTTGCCATTTGCGACGACGTGGATGGAACTAGAGGGTATCATGCTTAGCGAAATAAGTCAATCGGAGAAAGACAACTATCATATGGTCTCTTTGATATGAGGAAGTGGAGATGCAAGGCGGGGGGGTTGGGGGAGGTAGGAAAAGAAAAAATGAAAAGATGGGATTGGGAGGGAGACAAACTGTAAAAGACTCAATCTCAAGAAACAGACTGAGGGTTGCGGGGGTGAGGGGGGACGGGAGAGGGTGGTGGGGAAATGGACATTGGGGAGGGTATGGGCTATGATGAGTGCTGTGAAATGTGTAAACCTGACGATTCACAGACCTGTACCCCTGGGGATAAAAATACATTATATGTTTATTAAAATAAAAAAATTTAAAAAAAAATGTAAAGGTTTCTACTGTTACCTTTTTTGAAGTAAATTAACAGATGTCTATTATTAGAGAGGTTACTTGGTCCCAGGAAGATAGAATTCTGGGTTTTGTAAAGGAGATGAATATTGCTTAAGTACACAGTCAAGAGAAAAAACTCTACCAATCTTGAATGGGATGTGTGTCTTCACAGTTTCCCTTCCTAAAACCATACTATCAGAAACTTCAAAGGTTCTGAGATTTTGTCTTGTTTTCAAGCTAGCAAGTTATTCTGCCACAGTCTCATTGATGCTAGCAGAAGACAAAAATCTCCTGGGTCACAGACAAACAACAGTATCCCTCATAGCAATGGTAGTAGCTGGAGGTTCAGCCTTTGCATCAGTTCCTGGAGCCCTGATTCCCAGAAGGGGATATGTAGATGTCCAATTCATGCCTATGCACACCCTGGGTCACATTACAGAAGATCCCAGAGTCTAACCCATTACAGAAGAACCTAAATCTTTTCTAACGGACAATAAGTATGCTTGCCCTTTATTGCAAGAGAAATATTCTATCTTCCAAGGTTGTAAATAAGTCTACTTGCTCTAGAGAGAGACACTGGCTCTATCTTCCGAGTCTGTTCACTATACAAGCATCATCTAAATGATAATTGAGAACAAAAGTAACCACTGCCTCCTAACATGCTGGTCTCATGACATGCAGGCCATGAGAGACCCGTAGAGAATTATTTCCTAACACACAGCAAGTGAAATTTTGTCTCTAAATTTATATTTATTGTTTTCACCCTAATATCAAGTATAGAGGTTTCCTGTAAAATCTATCATTATATGGCTTACACTTATAAAATTGTTTAGTACTAGTAAGTTCTGGCTGCTTCTGAGCCCTGCTTCAAACATACCATCATTGATCTGAGCATATGTTACTTATGGAGCAGCAATGCTAGTGGTCATTGTAGCCAAAGGTGACTCCTTCAGGATCTACTTTCAATTTTCCCTCCTGTGACAGAATCAGATAAGGGTTAACTCTTAATTAAAACAGTGTTTTCAGGGACGCCACACTCAGGATGGAGTCTGTTTAAATGTCTCTCTCTTCCTCCTTCTGCTCCTCCCACTCATGCTCTCTCTCTCTCTATTTCTCAAATAAGTAAGTAAATTTTTATAGAAAAATAAAATAATATAGCGTTTTATTCCCTCAAAAGACCACCATCTTTTCTGTGTCTCTGAGTAGTCTTAGAACATTATTAAGTTGTTGTTATAAATGTATTTGTGTGTATCTCCCCTCCCCCCCCTTTGATGAAGGTATCTTCCCTAGACATGGGTAGTCAGGAAGTGATGATCTTCCCAGTGTATTAATCTCCTGCAGCTTCTGTAACAAATTACCACAGACAACGCTGGCTTAAAACAACAAAAACTTATTCTCGTATTTTTCCCAGTTAGGGGAGGTAGAAGTCCCAGGTCATTTTCTCTAGGCTGAAATCAAGGTGCTCGCAGGGTCCTGCTCTCTCTGACATCTCTAAGGGCATCCTTCCTTGCCTCCTCCAGCTTCTTATGGTCACTGGCATTTCTTGGATTGTCACCACATCATAACATTCCTATGTCCATAAAGCTTCATAGAACCCCACCTAATATGCAGCTTAAAAGAATCTTCAATTTCTTATTCTTTTTTTTTTTTCCTATTCTGTACATACTTAGTGTTTCTCAAATTTGAATCAGGCCATTACATAACCACATTTACCTTGATACTGGAGTTGTCAACAAAATACACCTGATTTCCATGAATCGATTCCAACAATTAATTAATTAACTGGAAAATAAAAGATGAATAATTATTTTCACATGTAGCATCTTCTGCTCTGATATCATAACTTTAGTGACCGTGACTCAACCTGAAAACCCCGCGAGCAAAGAGCTTCAGAAAATACATTAGCAAGATATTTTAATGGCTAGACCACACATCAGCATCAGTAGGAACAGTCATGAAGTGGTTCACAGAATGTTTTGACCCTAAAAATCATGAAGACCACAGAGCTTATTAGAATACAAATTCATACACTTCCCAGCAGATAGTCTAACCCAGCAGATAGGGTCAACAATTATGAAGCTGTATTTGAAAGGGTACCACCTGGAAATTCTGATGCAGTCGGTCTGACTATGGTTTGAAAATCAGCAATGAAGTGAATTTGGATCCTAAGTGAGACTTCCCATTCACTGGAGATGATATTAGGGGTACAAGAACTCAGGCTACAGCAAGATGAGAATTGCTTAAGTTCGGATAACTTGCAAAGCAAGTCAAGATCCCGGCTACAACCTCACTGCGTTTCACACGTACTAGAAGCACAGGAAAAGCATGAAGACTTCATTCTTGTATTCATCGGTCCTGCAGTATCATTTTATATCATCAGTAGTTTGGGACATTGGAGCTATTAAGCAAGGTTAGCTTCCCAGAGAAATTCAACAAAGCTACTCTCTGTTGCTAGGGTTGGTTAGGTCAGAGTTTTATGCAGCTCTGCTGAGGACACAAGAACCCCAGCAGCTAGTGAGAAAACTCTGACTACTTTGAGGAACGTCCATCCGCGTAGGCTATGAACATCAAGAACCACTCAGGGTACTGATCGGGATAAATCACAATAAAACGGTGAAGTGGCTGGGGGAGGGGAGCTGCACGGTGAGGGTCAGTACCTCCCTCTCTAGGTTTACACCAGTCCTAGTCTGTGCTCACATGGAGCTAGGAGTAGGTAGTGCAGTTTGGAGTGTTTTGAAATGTCTTTCAAATGACCTCACGGTCACATCGCTTTGCCACCGTCCCGATGTACTACACCAATAAACAGGGCTCTCTCCTGCTGAAAACCCTTCAGTTATCTTTCCACTGAAAAGAAATCTAAACTCTTTTGGCATGGCAGACAAAACTGGTCCCTACTAACCTGATTAATCACATATTTCTCACTACTCTCCTCGGGCCCCACCTACAGCTCACAGACACAATCTTTCTAGCACCATAGTAAAGCCTTTGGGAGGTGGGCCAACATCAACGTATCTGACAAACCCAGGTCCCTTTACCCCTCTTCAGGCTGAGTAGACCGCACTGAACATCTTCAGAAGCATCATTCACTTATTACGGAATGTGAACGGTGCCCCCTGGAGGTGGGCAGTGTGGCCCCTCGCTGCTCTCCCACTGCGCTGTAGGAATGTCTCCTCAGCCATCAGCCCATTGTTATTTTCTCTCTCCACCTGGCAGACTTTATTGTAATCTTCATCTTATTGGTCTGTCTTCCTCTCGCATCTGTGACCCTCTTGGGTACAAGTACTGCGTATCAGACAGTAAGGATTCCGTAGACATTTGATGGGTGGGTAGGTGGGTGAAACAATCAATCACCAGGCTTCTTCTCGTTTGCTGAGACATGAGACCTCAAGACACTTGAAATTAGTCAAAATGTAGTACAAGGGAGCAACAAGAGACCTGAAGAAAGCGTATATCATCATGTAATATCATGGCCCAAGGAAACCTTATACCGAGCTAACAACTATCTTCATTGGCAGTAAGAGTGGGAAAGCTGTCACTGGACTCTGTTCCTGCCAAGAATTAGCAGAACTGAGTTTCCAGCCATTAGCAAGGTTGAGAACTGGATAAACAAGCCCACCGTGTTCTCTGGGAGGCTGGCAGAAAGAGCCTGAGCAAGAAAGTCAAGCTGAAGAACGAGCTGGTCTGGTGGCCACGTCTTGTCTCCAACACGGCATGGATCCCTAGGTCTGTTGGGCACATCATACTTGGTTCTACCACTGGTGCTTTTTAGATGCTCACCGTGAAGCCCTAAGCTGGGCTTAAGCCCTTTGTCTTTGAATTTGCACCATCTAGCAGATTTGGGACCTGGTTTTTGCAGGGCGCCTGAACGGATGGATGTTGGGATGACTCAGCAAGCCTGAGCTGCTCTATGGTTAGGACCTATCGTAATATCAGCGCTTGGCTAAAGGCAGGCTGAAAACCACCCACAAGAATTCCCTGGAAGAATACCCCCAGGAAGGGACCCTCTTTCCAAAGGCTTGCAAGTTCTTCCGCACAACTCCACCTTCTGTGCGTTCTTTGAAAAAGTAGTAACTCAGAGACACCCTCTTCTTCACCTCCAAGAACCTGTTACTGAAAAATGTAAGAGTTTATTTCAAAAAAAACCCTCCATCTTCCCGACCCTCTCTTTCTTCCATTTGACTTTAAAACGTGAGCCAGAATGTGCTCTGCAGTATTATACGTGAAAACAGCACAGAAATGCACAGTTCAAAGCCAAAGGAGCTAATTAATAAGCTGCCTTCTTTTCTCTTTTTCTGCCTTTTCTTCCCACTGAGCAGCTCTAAATACTTGATGTGGAGTTGGATTTTTATTTTTATTTTTTTAAATTACAGCCTATGCATCATGCAGACCTCTCTCTGAGATATATTGGCCTGGTACATAAACAGCTTGTGTGCTCCAGGGGCAGTATATATTTTATTCTGGATGGAACCCATGATAAGAAACTGAATTTAGAAAGCATTTTGTAGGAAACGAAAGTCAGCTACTGAATAAAATACAAAGAAAGGGCTTTAAAATGTGTTCTTATTCATTAGAATTTAATGCCTCAAAAGTTATTTTATGTCTAAAGTGAGAAGGACAAGAGTAAAAGAAAAGGCTTCACAAAACTCAATCCCCTAAAGACATTTATATTTTTCTTCCGGAATAAAGTAAATTCTAAGAGATAAATAATTTCACACGAAGTAAGTGCACTGCATGTTCAAAGAATAAACACGATGTGTTCTCCGTGCCCGTTCCCTCCAACCCACGGCGGCGGCTGTTAGCTCCCTCTTAGAAATATAGTCCTACAAAGTTTTATGTTGGGAAGGAAAATTGAACTTTCACTGATTGGAATTGCCGCTTTATTATACACTTTACCCTGCGGTCCCCTAACAAAGGATACATAGCTACATAAATGTCTAAGTAAATGTTACCTTCCCAGACTTGAACTCCAGAGATCCCAGCTTTCCACTTTGCCCAGCACCCTGGGTCTGGGGTGAATTAATACATGAAGGTTAAGAGGAGGTTAATCAATACAGTATAATCCATTAGGAAAATATCTGCATGCCTCTTGTTTGTAAGGGAAAGGTGAGCGAGGAAAGGCAATGCTTTCAACCGAGAAGGCCTGCACCTGTGCGTAACACCAGGTCCATGCAGCAGCAGCACCAGCAGGCTCGGAAGCTGCCTCGAAATGCATAATCTGGTCCCCCGCTCCGATTCGGAGCAACTGAATCAAAACTCAGACTTAACAAGGGTCCCAGGGGGAGCCTGCACACATTCGATTTGAGAAGCGTTGATCTAGGATTCAGTGTTCCCTAGAGGAGCCCAGAGACTCTGGGATGGCAAGGGGCGAGGTGTGTAAGGAGGAAGTTAGAGCGGGAATGCGAGGCCGCGTGTATACTACCTTGAGAATGGGTGACGAAGATCTTACATGTTTTTGAGATTCAGAAGGAAGAGAGGTCACAGTCAAGGACAAGAAGTTGCAAATACGGACAAAGGTAAACTTTCCCTGGAAGCTTGAAACGGGGGAGATTTGGCAGCCAGAGGTAAAGAGGAGAGGACATCGCCAGAGAAGAGTAAGTGGGCTCTATGTGAGTGCACAACAGAAGCAAAGTCAGAGAAGGGAACAGGTAAGACCTGTTTGGGGAGCTGTGAGTTTGACAGAAAGCGCATTCCCTCATCTGTCACCACTGGAGGTGCCTATTGTGATCTTTTTACGTGCTGAGTTTAGCACAGAGCTTTCCCTCCATACACTTAGACTTAAGCGTAGAAATAGGGAGTTACAGACTGAATCGTACTCCTCCTAAACTCCTGTGTTGATGCCATATTGATGAGTAAGTTTGAACTTGAGCCTTCGGTCCATGAATAATGTTTAGAGATAATAACTCAAGCAGGATGGACTGAGATTAGGTTGGAAATAGGTAAGAAAAAACCTCACCATCTAGTATTTAGGCGTTACCAAACCGGTGAGGTGGGAAGGGAGCATAGAGACCCTGAGGCAGGAGCTGATGCAGAGAAAGCAAGCTGAGAATAACCGAATTTTAGGGCAAGATGGGACATTACCTGCAACAGCACTTAGGTCAACCTCTTTGTTTAGCTGGTAGGCAACCCGTGGCCCAGGAGGGTAAAGAGCAATGCTGGCATCACAGGCTTGTGCCTGGCAAAGCCACACAGAGAGCCCCGTGCTTAGATGTACCCCGCATCTGGTTTAACACTCTGCTGTGGCCACCTTTGAAATTCTTAATAACTTTTGGGGAAGGGGCTGAGTTTTCATTTTGCACTGGATACTAGAAATTACCTAGCCATTTCTGATCAACAGTTGGGTCGCAGTCATATCCAAAGTCTTCACCTTCAGAACTCTACCCAGCAAGCCCGACTACTAGCCCATTTCTCTTGCCTTCTTGGGTGGCCTCAGAGGCCTCTTGAGCACGAGGAGAAAGTGGGAGGGAGGAGCCAAACACCACCCCTGTGTGAAACCTAACAGACTAAGGAATTACCAACAACAATATCACAAATATGTTAACCTGAAGTTCCTTCGAGCCTCGTTTCGAAGGAAGGGTCATAAATTCTCTGGAATGCTTTGCGGGGTGGGGTTGTTTGCTTTTATTTTGTTTTGCCTTAGGTCTTTGTTTGCTTGTTTGTTTTGTTTTGTTTGCTTCTTGTTTTTATTTTTGTTTTGCTTTTTGGACTAAAAACAGGCCCTACCCATAAAATAATCCCAAAAGAAGAAGCGAATTCAGAATGAAGGTCAGGAGATATTATGAAAGTATATATAATAATTTATAATCCATCCTCAGAATGGCTGGTGAATCCTAAAACACAAAACCCTGGAAATGGGCGAGATCTCTAGGGTAAAGAATTGGAAGAGAGAGGAGCAAAGGGCCAAGATGCTGGGATGAAGAAATTAATAGTATAAGTGGCCACATGTCAGGGCCCCGAGAAAAGGGGAGAAGAAAATATACACAGTAAGAGCTAAGAGGGAAATCAACGTAAAACAATGTGGAACTCAACAGTGAAGAATAAGAAAGACAGTCAGAGGGCGCCTGGGTGGCTCAGTGGGTTAAGCCTCTGCCTTCAGCTCAGGTCATGATCCCAGGGTCCTGGGATTGAGTCCCGCGTCGGGTTCTCTGCTCCGCGGGGAGCCTGCTTCCTCCTCTCTCTCTCTGCCTGCCTCTCTGCCTACTTGTGACTTCTGTCAGATAAATAAATAAAATCTTTAAAAAAAATTAAAATTAAAAAAAAAAAAGAAAGACAGTAGTGCCATGGTAAAGAAAAGAGGAGTGAGAAAAATATCAGAATTGACCAATAAGAGGTTGTTGGCAAACTTGGCTGCATATTCCATATTATCAGACAGTTTAGACTAACTCGTATGGGATTAAAGTCAACATTGGACGGTTCAAAAAAAAAAAAAAAAGCTAAGGCAGCTTCTGCGGGTCAGCTAAGAGTCAAGGGAAGACGGAAGAAAAACTGTTTTCTAGATGGGGGCCAGTGTGTAATTTGAAGGAAGAGAAGAAATAGGCAGTAACAAAGGAGATTCAAACCATTGGGAGGGAAATGTTCTTGCTAGAACATGGGAGCTCGGAAGAGAGAGAGAACACCGGACCCAGACTCACAACACGGTGCTGGCTTTGGAAAGAAGAGATATTTGTTCTTTCTCTGTGAAAGAACTGAAAAGGAGAAAAGGGTAGATATATAAAAAAAAAAAAAAATCATTTGGAAGGACAATGGGGAAGTTTATACCCGAAAGTCTTCATCCGAGCAAAATAGAAATGAAAGTCACTTGCTGACGTGTTTGGTTGTGATCTACAATTTAATAGTTTTCTACAAATATCGGGGGCTGAATGGGCAGTCTATGAGAGACATGTTATGAAAATGGAATTTTTAATCATCCCACATAAACCCCTTTCCTAGAAACAATGTTATGCAGCATACTTGCCAGGGGAGCATAAACAAACTGCTTATTCAGCAGTATGAAATATAGCATCTTTTGAATATTTCATGGCAAGGCTTCAGGTATAAAATTTCAGGAGTTGAAATCTGTAGAGTAATAAGAAACTGAAAAAAGAAAAGAAAATTATCAGCAAAAAAATATTGTAGAGGGAGACTAAAACTACTGAACTGACCAAATTATGGAAGGAGAATAGAATCATCTATTATGAGCCCTTGGAGTTAGAGGCTCCAAGGACAGACACGTATGGACACATGGGACTCTCTCTCTCTCTCTCTCACACACACACACACCCCTTGACATTTCTACTTCTACATAAAGTACCTCATACAGTGTATTTGTTTTGAGAAACACAGATAATCTGGTGTAACTTAAAGTCAATCACTTGCCATTCTCATCGGATACCGAGAATTCAATATATCCTATTAGAGATTGGTTTTAAGTAAAGAAGTTAAAGTGTTTTCTTAAAATTTCTGATTCATTTATTTAATCATCTAAAATGTTTACACTTTAATGTACAAAAAAAAAAGTTCAGACTGTTCAGCAACCTTCTCTAACCTCACCCTAAAACAGCTACACATACGTTGAAAATTTCATGATCTCATAGTATCACAGAGCATCAAGCTCTGACGAAAATCTGTTGTCAGAATCTTGGAGGAATTTTCAGTGGCAGCGAGGCCGAGAGGGCTAGATTGAGAAAACCGTTCAGTGACCTTCATTCACCATATGAAACGAAGCAGCTCACATAGGAAGAACAAAATATCCTGTGCCCTCTATGCTATTGACTACTCAGATCCCCAGGGTCCGGGTTTGGAAGTTAGCCACATGCCTTCCCCAAGGGGGAGCTCTAAGCTGACTCATGTCTCATCCACTTTCCTCCCACCGCCCCCAACCCCCTCCCCAACCCCCCCAGTCTATAACTAACATCTTCACCTCCAAGAAAGGTAATAGGTCTGATGTGTGTCCCTGGGATTTCAGGTGAAGAATCAAGGTGAGAGGACATAGGGATTTTAATGGAAGTAGGGTCGGGTTTGAAACTCTTTTCCCAAGAGACCTTCTTTGGGTTCTTTCTCTTCCTGCTAAATTATTTCACACCTTTTTCCTCCTCTATCCTCTGAAACATGTCAGGGAGCTTTCTAAAAGATCAGTGCCAACCTAGGCAGAGTTCTGCAGAGAGAGGGCATGGAGCAGAGTGCTTAAATCTGCTTTACTTGTACCGCTTTACCACAAAGGCAAAATGAGGTCTCTATACATCTCAGCTGTACACTTTACATTTCTATGAAAGCTGTGGAATTCACTCCCCACTTCCCACGCAGCCTTTCCGCGATTCCTCTAAATTCCTTTTAGTTTTAATTATTTAAATTTAATGTTAGAGATTTGATAATTAATTTTGAAAGCACATAAATGGAAGCACTTAAATGAATAATAATATATGTTCATAAGATTATAAAAATATATAAGCTAAATTTTAGGAGATAGATATGTTCTATCATTTGAAAAGAGTATCACATGAAACTATACACCTTAATGGCCTTATTCTTTCTTTTCTGATGTCAAAGTCTGACAATTATTTGGCACTAGTAAAAAAGGATGGGTAGAAAGGGTTAGAACCTCACTGCCCCCACAGCCCCAAACTCGGGAAACTGTGGGAGGTAGTGACATGGTTGAACTACCATTTAGCAGAATAGTAGAATGCATGTATAACAGTGTGTCAAATTCTTTGCTCCTCTCTCCTAAAATCTCTCCAATTAAAAAGAAAGAAGAGAGAAGAAGTTGTACAACTTAAGATAGACGTCTGTAGAAAATATGATCTTCTACAATACAGACAGGTGGATGAAGCATAAACAAAGATGGTCGATTTCATTTGAATGTGGAAGGTCATGAGTATATCTTTGACTATGTCCTCAATCGATGTAATTACAAATGAGGTTCAGGAAAGTCATTCCAGCTGCATAATTTAAAAAAAAATTATTCTGGCATGATGGTTAGACTTAGTTCCACAAATTAACCCTACTCCTAGGATTCTAGCAAGGTGGGAGGTGGTCCTGGGAGAACCTGGACACTGTAAAGACCATGGACACAAATGTCAGGCTGAGCTGGGTTTGAGGTTTGTGCCAATTATGAGTCGTGCAATCTTGGAGAAGTGAAATATCTCCTCCAATCCTCTCCTCCATCTGACCCTCCTGATGTGTCAAATGAGGCTAATATAATGCCTTTCTCATCCTATGAGTATGAGAATTAAATAGAATAATGAATGCTTAGCCAGTACGTGACACAGAGCGGGTTTTTGGATAGTGTGGACCATGACCTATGGACTCCTCTTTAGAAGCATTCATGATGCAGATTCATTCACAAATTGCAGGTCAAAGAGCAGTCATACTCACCAGGACGTCCACATGGAGTAGAGTCTTGGTGAAAAGACAGGAACCGGACATCACAAAAAGGACAGGCACAGCCCAAAGATTCTGGAGAAATGGTATGTATTGGTGCTGGGCCAGCAAAGAGGGAAATTTCAGCGTCCTCCTGATTGCTAAAGCAGTTGCTTTTTTTGATGTCCATTTTCTGTAAGAAAAATATCATTGCCCTGCACTGCTGACTACATAGATGCTTAGGGATAAAGCTGTTATCAGCAATTTAAAATAGTAAATATTTGTGCAGTTATCTTCCTGAAACTCTTATTATTCCTAACCAGATACGTCAATCATGATCAACAAATATCAACAAAAGGACACCTATAAATCAGCTGTAGAGGGTCGTCTTATAGGCCTCAATACTTTTATTGAGTCCCCCTTCCAGCCAACCACAACCATTTTTCTATATCCTTCAGCTACTCCCAGAAACTATGATAAGTGGGGGTCCTGGAGAGGGGTTAATGGTAAGTTACTGTTTCTTGGGATATGTAGACCCCAAAGCATATGGATTGGGTAAGTTGGCAGGGGAATGTGGAGCTAGAAAGAATCCTGTGAGAGGATTATGCAGGCTGGCCGGTTTTCCATAGATTTATTCAACTCAGAAGATTCTAGAGAAACACTGAGCGGTGGAAGGACATGACTGAGGCCCTGGGGCAGAACACGATGAAGAGAGAGGAGATCCAGATAAAAAGGAGGATGAGCTAAGGAGAGATTCCAATGAAACTAATGATGAGCTACAACATGGTAAAACCCCCAGAACTCAGTGTCATAAGATGCAGATTTATGTAATGTAATGTAATGTTACATTACATTACGTTACGTTACGGTACGGTACGTTATGATGTTATGTTGTTATGTCATGTTATTTCAAGGGGTTCAAAATGCAGAATCCAAATCGATGCCCTCCTAGGTGCTGTTTGGTACCACCCGCTTAGACATGGACAGAGATGATTCTGGATCCGGTAGCTGGCTGAATTCCAAAACCCTGGCAGCGATTCCAGGAGTCTCCGGGGGGGTGGGGGGGGTAGAACTTGTTTTATCTACCCAGTTCAGCAAAATGGAGCTAAGATAATGCTGAGAACAGGAAACTGCCTCTCTTCCTCCGCCCTTCCCAGAAAGCCTGGGATTTTTCTGTTGGTCTTGTTTTTCTCTCATCCCAAGAAGAGAAGAACTTGAATTATTCCTGCTTGAGAATTTGGCTGTACAGAGGGAAAGTTGAATGTTGTAAGAGGATTAGCATTATCATGGATCCAGTTGTTGTTGGGTTTGTATGAAAATGAGAGATAGGAAATAGATCCATCTACAGAAAACTGAATTAGTGATACTGAATAAGGTCCAAAACTCTCCTAGATTTGAAAGCAAGGAAAAGGACAAAGAGACAGGACCAAGGAGGGAAAAACTGGTAGAAAAATTAATAGACACAATTGCATAGGTTCAGAAGTAAGTTAGAATTATAGTTGTTTCTGAGGATTACAGAGCAATCAGACAGAAGAGAAAGTCAAAGGTGTATTTAACATACTCACCTTACTAGCGCAATAAACAATTTGTACACAGATTGAAAGAATTCACCATACTTAAGACAGAATCAAAGAATCCCAGTCTTAAAGACAAACTAGAAAAAAAATTTTATTCAAAGGAAAAGGTGGAAATATATCCTTCTTGTATTCAGCCAATGAATACAATTTAGAAAGGTGATATATTATGCATGGATTATCTAAAATTAGACACTTTTAAACCATCTCGACAATACTATATTTTAGAAAAAAATGGAAGAATTACAGAATTTTGAAAAAAAAGTGAAAATTCAAGAATGTTATGCCCAGTCAAGGTTTTTCATTTTGTGTGTATGTTCATAAGTGAAAGCAATAGAAATACACTTCAGATATGTATGGCTCATAAAATATGCCACTCATTCATTCCTCTAAAAAAATACTTAAAGATGTTTTCCATCTGACCAACGTTTGATGTACGAAAGTGGGAAAGTTGTTCTATATAAAGACTGTTGGAAAGAAGTTGATAACCAGTTAAATATAGATTTATGTCTAGGAAATTGTAGCAAATTAGGTTATAAAACTGAATTCACATGACAATAATTATACTCGAGGAGAAATAACTTAGTAAAAATACACATTTGTAAAGCTGGGTTTATATATAAAGTAAAACATGCAAAAATTTGAGAGAGAGCTTATGGGAGCTTTTGCACGTGTGTGCAAAATTCCTATGCAAAGGAGTTACTCCAAAGACACCCATTTATTCCTGAATGTCATAAAGAAAAATGGGAGGAGGAAAAGTAAGAAGGTAATTCCTAGTAGAATTAAAAGCTAAAAAAAGATAAAAGCATAAAAATAAAAGTCCATACTTCAAAATACAGAAAACAAAGCTAACATTAGAAGCATAAAAAACAGAAAGCAGGAAACAAAATGACAGATGACTTAAAATAAAAGTTTTGATATGATAAATTATTTAAGCTCCCCATTAAACAGCAAAGACTGACAATATTAGAATAGAATCTGACAATATTTTCCATATGAGGAAAATTCAAAAAGCAGGAAAACACATCAGATTAAAATATGATGGCTAAATATTTGTAAGAGAAATGCAAATATGAGATAAGAGGGCTTGATAGTATTGATTTCAGACCAGGTGAAATTCAAAGTTTAAAAATAGACAAGTGTGAAAAAGAGAATCTCATATTGACAAATATAAAATCTTTAGTGAAAATACAAAAGTGAATATGTAGGTACTATACATCATTTCGTCAAGCTATTTTTTTTAAAGATTTTATTTTTAAGTAATCTCTACACCCGGTGCAGAGTTGAAACTCACAATCCTGAGATCAAGCACACTCCCTGAACTGAGCCATCCAGGCGCCCCTCATCAAGCTATTTGAAGCAAAAGTTTTAGAAATACAGATTTATACGTATACTTTAAATTATATTGATTATATAATAAAATATCAAACTATATTTACTATAAACAGACACAAATTATATAAGTAAATAAATTGTATGATGCGCAGAGGAACAAAGAGAGAAACTCAATAAGCTTCTGGTGCAATAAAACGAATTAAAAGATTAACAATAAAAATTTGGGTGTTTCTTTAAATCTCCAAAAATAACTCTGTAAATCAGGTGGGAAAAACAAAACTGCGGTAATAGACTACTTAGAAAATATCTTGGGGTGTCTGGGTGGTTCAGTAGATTAAGCAGCTGCCTTCCGCCCAGGTCATTATCCCGGGGTCCTGGGATTGAGCGCTGCATTGGGCTCCTTGTTCCAAGGGGAGCCTGCTTCTCCCTCTAACTGCTGCTCTTCCTGCTTGTGCCCTCTCTCTCTCTGTGTCTAATAAATAAATAAAATCTTAAAAAAAAAAAAAAAAGTATCTCAAGGATGTATACTATGTATTTCCTCTCAGTGTATATCTCTAAATATCTATAGCCATATATATATACAGATTAGATAGAAAAAAATAGATGATCGGTAGTTAGATTTTTACAAAGCACAAATCTGGGGTTATCCTTACTTCACGCTTATTTTCTGGTTGCAACACAGTAAATGTAGTAATGTAGCAAACTACATTAGTAAGAGAAATGATTAAGAACAAGAGATAATCTGCAAATGACTTTAGATCAAATCAACACTCATTCCTAAATTAAAGAAAGAAAAATATACTTCTTAGAAAGTCTTTCTTAACGTGGTAAAAAGTAACTATTTTAAGCAACAGCCAACATTACACGTAATGGGGGGAACACTAGACACATTCTCATTAAAGTGAGAAGAAAAATAAAGACATCTTCAAGCATTATGATGACTTTCCATCTGTATAGACAATGCGGTTGCACACAGCATAGAAATAGAAGCTATCCCACAAGAAAAAAACACACATGTATATAAAATATATAAAACATATATTCTTTATTATATTATTTATTGTAATAAAATATAATGTATTTTATATATAAATATATATCTGACTTAGGAAATATACAAGAATCAAATGAAAACTATTATAAACAACATAAAATGAATCTTGGGTGACTGAGAAGAAAACAAATATATTTAAAAATCAATAATTGTCCTATATACTAGCATGTTAACATGTAAGAAAATGTAATGTTGAAATAGAGTTCGTTTATAATAGTAAATTCACAGTAAACACACAATGCAATGAGGTGTGTCAACATTACTGATAGACATAAGAAAATGTATGAGTAAATGGGAAAATGATCCATATTCCTTTATTGGATAGCTGAATGTTTTAAATCTATTCAAATTGCTTATGGAAATTATGTACTTCTAATTGTTGTCCTAATGGCATATTAGGGGAGGATCTGTAGTTCTAATGTTCACCTAAAAAATCTGAATGCCAAGAATAATTGAAGAAAGAAAGAAAAACAGGGAATAATAAGGTGGAACATGACAACATATAGTAAAAATATAACATATATTAAAAATATATAATATAAAGCAGTGATAATCAAAACAGGACAAGAATAGATAGTAATGTCTTGATGCTTGAATAAACAATAAAATGACGATGATAGTACAACCCAGAAAGACCATATCAATACATGATTCTGGAACAATTGATTAACTGAAAATCACAGTACATGAACGAAACCAAAATAAACCTCAGAATGTTTACTTATAATAAAAACCTAGAAGACATTACAGGAACACAGCTACCTGATCTTGCTCAAAAGCAAATGGGATAGAGAACATAGGGAGAAAAACCAGTAGATTTTGCTATGGAAAATTTAAAACTTTTCTATCTCAAAATACTAACACCAGGAGCTTGTTTCCAGAATTATCTCTTTTGTCTTGTCTGCTTTTGAGTTTTGCATAAATGGAATGACGCAGCATGCACCCTCCTACATGAGGCCTCTTTCGTTCGATGTTGTGTCTGTGAGATCATGACGTAGTGTCATGGACAGTTGCAGTCCCTTAAGCTGATTGCTGTGTCATATCCTATGGTGACTGGAAGGAGATGCGGGGGGATCCTTTGGAGAGATGGTGATGAATGGTCTCTCCATCCAGTGCTGATAGAGATGTGTTCAATTTGTAAAATTATATCATGCTATACACTTACAACTCGCTCCCTTTTCGTGTATATATTATTCTTCAATAAAAAAATACAAAAGTGGAGCACCCGAGTGGCTTAGTCAGTTGAGTGACTGACTCTTGTTTGCAGCTCAGGTCATGATCTCAGAGCTGAGAGAGGGACCCACAGGTTGGGCTCTGGGCTGGGCGGAGCCTACTTAGGATTCTCTTCCTCCCTCTCCTTCTGCCCATCTCCCCATTCCTGCCCCCACCCCGAACTCATGCACAATCTTTCTCTAAAAACAAAACAAAACAAAAAAGATACAAAAGTAAGCTTTAAAAATGATTCTTTGAAAACAAGCTTAAGATGTAATAAAGTAAATAATTAGAAGTCAAAAGTGAGTAAGAAAAATTCCACCAGGACCCAAGATGCCCTAAGGAATCTGCCAGTTCCTGTGGCTTACAGCCTGGGTTTTAAAAGGTCACATTAGCAAAGGGTGGAGGGAGACAAAACCTGGAGCCAGAGCAGAGAATGAGGTCTGGATCAGAAACTTTATAAATCCAACACCACTGCAAAGTGATACCTTCAATGATGAAGAAGAGGAAAACCCAGCCCTGGAAATAGGCTTGGTAATTTCACCCCAGCTCAGAATCAAGGTAAAGAAGGATGCATGTTTCCCAAGAATTCCTAATTCTAAGCTTGTGTTTGGGGCCAGAATTCACACTACTTTTGCAGCCTGAAAAATCCAAATCAAAAAACTGATTTTAGAGTGGTCTCAAGGCACTAGACAGAGCAAATGTAAAGCATTACTAGTGCAATACTTATTAGAATTCAGTTTTTAAGACATTCTACCCATAAAGTTCCAACAGCCATAATCTCACAACTAGGGGCACCTGGGTGGCTCAGTGGGTTGAGCCTCTGCCTTTGCTCAGGTCATGATCTCAGGGTCCTGGGATCAAGCCCCACATTGGGCTCTCTGCTCAGCAGGGAGCCTGCTTCCCCCTCTCTCTGCCTGCCTCTCTGCCAACTTGTGATCTCTCTCTCTGTCAAATAAATAAATTTAAAAAATAATCTCACAACTAAAAAGATAAATAAATAAGGAAACAAATCACCAGGATTAAAAAATCCAGAGGAAAAACATCCTACAGAATCACAGCCACATGGATAAAAGATACTGGGATTAGCAGAGACAGAACCTGAGTGGATTAACATGTTCAAAGAAATAAGAGAGGCTTGACAGTACAGTTAAGGAAGAAGATACTTGATCGAACTTGACCAGGGGGATATTACAAAGAAATGAGTAGAACACTGAGACATTAAACTATTACTGGAATCAGAAAAATCATTGACTGAAGTAAATAGCACAATAGACTCAGAAGATGAGAGAATTGATGAACTAGAAGAGAGAGAAATATCTAGAATGCAGCACAGAGTCAGTCAGAAAGTATAAAAGAAAGCTTAGGGAATATGGAGAGATTAAGGAAGTCAAAAACACTTTATTCTTTCCAAGAAGGAAAAAAAATAATAAAATTTCAAAATTCAAAAATGCAAATGGTCAAGAATATTCCAGAATTGGTAAAAGACATCTATGAAATTCAGAAATCCCAGTGAAATACAGACAAAATGAATAATACAAAAGCCACCCCTTGAAATATTTCCATGAAATCACAGAACTCCAAAGACAAAGGGGAAAATATTACACCATTACTCATGTCAAAAGAATTCAAATTACAATTACCCTGAGATATTATTTCTCATATATCAGATTAGCAAACCCCAAATGTTTGAGAAAGCACTCTGTTGGGGAAGCTGTGGGGAGACAGACCTTCTCATATATTGCTGGAGAGATACAAAATGATACAGAACGTATGGAGGGAATTTGGCCATATCAAACAAAATTATAAATGCACATGTTATTTCCTCTAGCGAATGCAACTGTAAGAAACAGCCCTCGAAGATGCACTTGCAAAAATGATAAAGGGTTTTACACAAAGCTGTTCATTAAAAAAACTAATTAATAGGGGACACTGGGTAACTCAGTTGGTTAAGCATCTGCCTTCTGCTCAGGTCCTAATCCCAGGGTCCTGGAATCCAGCCCCATGTAGGGCTCCCTGCTCAGGGAGGGGATCCTGCTTCTCCTCCCTGTCCCCCACTCATGCTGTCTCTCAAATAAATAAACAAAATCTTTTAAAAAATTAATTAGTAGGCAAAAAAATTCAAATATCCATCATAGGAGACCAGTTAAATAAACTATGATACATACACACAGTGGAAGGTTGTACAGCTGCTTGAAAGAATAAGGGGCATCTGTGTGCTCCTATAGAATCATCTCCAGGAAATTTTGTTAAGAAAAAAGTAGCAAGATGTAGAAAAGTGAATATAGTATGTTATCATTTAGCTAAGACTATAAGAATTTTTATTTCTTCCTGGTTCAGTTGTGGTAGTTTATATGTCTCTAGAAATGTATCCATTTCTTCCAGATTGTCGAATTTGTTGGCGTAGAGTTGCTCATAGTATGTTCTTATAATTGTTTATATTTCTTTGGTGTTGGTTGTGATCTCTCCTCTTTCATTCGTGATTTTATTTATTTGCATCCTTTCTCTTTTTTTTTTTTTTTTTTTTTTGATAAGTCTGGCCAGGGGTTTGTCAATCTTATTAATTCTTTCAAAGAACCAGCTCCTAGTTTCATTGATTTGTTCTATTGTTTTTTTAGTTTCTATTTCATTGATTTCTGCTCTGATCTTTATGATTTCTCTTCTCCTGCTGGGTTTAGGCTTTCTTTGTTGTACTTTCTCCAGCTCCTTTAAGTGTAGGGTTAGATTGTGTATTTGAGACCTTTCTTGTTTCTTGAGAAAGGCTTGTACCGCTATATATTTTCCTCTTAGGACTGCCTTTGTTGTGTCCCACAGATTTTGAACCATTGTATTTTCTTTTTTTTTTTTTTAAAGATTTTATTTATTTATTTGACAGACAGAGATCACAAGCAGACAGAGAGAGAGGAAGGGAAGCAGGCTCCCCGCTGAGCAGAGAGCCCGATACGGGGCTCAATCCCAGGACCCTGAGATCATGACCTGAGCCGAAGGCAGAGGCTTTAACCCACTGAGCCACCCAGGCGCCCCTGAACCATTGCATTTTCATTATCATTTGTTTCCATGAATTTTTTCAATTCTTCTTTAATTTCCTGGTTGACCCATTCATTTTTTAGAAGGATGCTGTTTAGTCTCCATGTATTTGTGTTCTTTCCAAATTTCCTCTTGTGATTGAGTTCTAGCTTCAGAGCATTGTGGTCTGTAAATATGCAGGGAATGATCCCAATCTTTTGATACCGGTTGAGACCTGATTTATGACCCAAGATGTGGTCTATTCTGGAGAATGTTCCATGTGCACTAGAGAAGAATGTATATTCTGTTGCTTTGGGATGGAATGTTCTGAATATATCTGTGATGTCCATCTGGTCCAGTGTGTCATTTAAGACCTTTATTTCCTTGTTGATCTTTTGCTTAGATGATCTGTCCATTTCAGTGAGGGGAGTGTTAAAGTCCCCTGCTATTATTGTATTACTGTCGATGTATTTCTTTGATTTTGTTATTAATTGGTTTATATAGTTGGCTGCTCCCATGTTAGGGGCATAGATATTTAAGATTGTTAGGTCTTCTTGTTGGACAGACCCTTTGAGTATGATATAGTGTCCTTCCTCATCTCTTATTATAGTCTTTGGCTTAAAATTTAATTGATCTGATACAAGGATTGCCACCCCAGCTCTCTTCTGATGTCCATTAGCATGGTACATTGTTTTCCACCCCCTCACTTGAAATCTGGAGGTGTCTTCGGGTCTAAAATGAGTTTCTTGTAGGCAGCATATTGATGGGTTTTGTTTTTTTATCCATTCTGATACCCTGTGTAAGACTATAAGAATTTTTAAAAATAGAAAGATAAACTAAAAGGCATATATGTGGACAGAAGAAGGACATAGATTTCTCCAAATGTTCCTTGTTTTGGACACTAACCTAGATTCAGGTATATGTCTTAAACAACTAAAAATTATAATTAAATTTAAAAAGTAATTCTGCAAAGTTGAAAGTATTATGTGTAGGTCATATGATCACTTATGAAAAGTCCTCAAGTAGCTCAGATAACGGAATTAATAAGAAACTTTGGTAAATTTGCCAAAACATAAGGTCAATAGACATAAGCAACAAAAAGAAAAGGACATCTAAAAAAAAAATGAGATTTATAGTAGCAACAAAATAAAACAAGCCATCTAAGAATAAATCTGACCCAGAAGTTTATAAGACCTTGAGGCAGAAAACAGGAGACTTAAAGAAAACATAAATGGAAATCAACACATTGTTCACAGGTAAGAAGAGTTACAGTCCATTTTTCCTAAATTGAGCCAAAGGTTCAGCAATTCAAATCAAAATTCCTACAGGGGGGCACCTGGGTGCCTTAATCTGTTGAGCTTCTGCCTTTGGCTCTAGTCATGATCCCAAGGTCTTGGGATCCTGCCCCATGACAGGCTTGCTTCTCTGTCTCCATCTGCCTGCCACTCCCCCTCCCTGTGCTTACTCTCTCTCTCTCTCTCTCTCTGTCAAATAAATAAATAAATAAAATCTTAAAAAAATAGAATAAATAAAATTCCTATAGATTTGGGTGTTTTTGTTTTTTGGAAACTTGACAAGACAATTTATAAATTCATATGGAAGAGTAAAAAAAAGCCAAGGAAATGCAAGTTGTCCTACCAAATAGCAAAATTAGTTATAAGGTTGAAAATGTAAACCATGTGGAATTGGAGGGTGTGTGAATGAATAGGCAACAGGAGTGGACCACAGTGCCCAGAAGTAGACATATCCATATATACATATAGAAATCCAAACTATGCTTGAAAAATATGGGAGAAATGTTGATCAGTGGAGAGACTCCTCAGTCAACTGTGTTGGAGCAAATGTTCATCATTGAAAATTTTTTAAATGGATCTCTTCTTCAAACCATACACAAAAATAAGTTCCAGGTGGACTAAAGACTTAACTGTGCAGATCAAAACTATAATATTTTCAGAAGATGATATGGGAAGATATAGTTATAATCTTAGAATAAAGAAAGATATTGTAAGCCAAACACAACCGGCATGAATCCTGACAACCGTAATCACAAGGATGGAGAGACTCAACTATTTGAAAATTAAGATTTTCTATTCAGAAAAGGCACATAAAAACAAAAAAAGACACATAGAAAAAGTAAAAAGAGAAGGCTTAAGCTGGAAGAAGATATTTGCAAAACATGTAACAATTAATTAGTTGTGGTTGTTCAGAATCAGTAGAGATCTTATAGGAATCAATAAGAAAATGCATACAACAGAAGATAGTCAAAGGACACGAACACAGAAGAGGAAACATGGATGTCCAACATCTACAGATTGAAATCACAATAAAATGCCATTGCAAACCCATTACTTTGACAAAAATGAAATAGTTGAGCTACAGCTCTATAGCAAAGATAGAGAGAAACTTAAATCCTTAGACATTGCTGAAAGGAAGCTAAATTGGTACAATTTGCTTAAAGAACAGTGTGGTGTTGTTGAATAAAGCTGAACACAAGCACAAACAGGAACAGCCACAATAGCCCATGTTTTGTCATCTCTCTAGAAAGATGCCTGCGCATGTACCCCAGATGAACGGCACAAGGATGGCGTGTGTTGACAGCACTGTTTATAATAACATAACAATGTAAATATTCCAAATGTGTGTCAATGAAATAATAAGAAGCAAAGGAAATAAATGAACCTCAGCCCCATGTATTAGCATAGATGAATCTTAAAAAAAGATAGTGAAAACTAAATTAATAATAAGCCACAGTACATACAGTGTTATCTCATGCATATAAAGCATGAACGCAGGCAAAGTGAAACAATATGATGTTTAACATCCAAATATTTTTAAGTTATAAAAAAGCAAGGGAACAAAGTATATAAATTCCAAGTTAATAGATAGCCGTGGGGTGGGGAGAAAGAAAAGGCCATAGGGGAAGAACCATAAATAGAGCTTTAAGATACTGGCCACTTACTATATTTTAAGACTGAGTTTGGGAATCATGGATGTTCATTGTATTATTTTTCTTTAAGCTGCATATATACACATATATATATACTATACTATATATATATACTATATACTATATATATATACTATATACACATATGTATGTACTGTTTTTAAGTATAACACACGTAACAAAAACATTTGTAATGTATAAAACAAATAGTTAATATCTTCAACATATTGAACCCCACAAATCATTAGGAGAAACTCTAAATTGTCATTAGAAAAAGGTGAAAATAATTAATCTTTACTACTCCTCTAAAATACAAATTAAAACAAATAACAAGGTGGCATTTTTCATTTGTGAAATCAAAGTTTGTTTGGTATTTATTGTTAATGACACTGCTGATGGTTGTTGGGGGAACTGTGTAATACTTTCTCTCACTATTCATGAGAAAATAAATTGGTACAAACTTTCCAAAAATAATATATTTCTATGGTTATACTCATTTGTTTCTAGGATTATATTCATATATTCAAGAGTGTTTGTTATTATTCTTACAGCATTATTTATAACATTTATAAGAGCAAAATATTGGAAACAGTGTAAAAGTCCAGAAGATATTGGGAAGATTAAATAAATTATGATACAGCAATATGATGGCATCACAAATAACACATAAAAGTCATGACTTTGCAGAATAAAGTAATAGGAGATTCTAATGATATATTAAATTAGAAAAGTCAGATGTCAAATTATTTTTACAACAATATACAGTTAAAAAAATAATTCCCCAAAAGTTAACTGTGTTTGTAGGTATGTATTAAGTATATAGAGAAAAAATTGGCCAAAAGAAATATCTGTCGTAAAATAATCACAGTAGTTCTCTCTGGGTGATTAGATCGTCAGTTGTTTTATTATTGTCCATTAAAAATTTCTGTAATTTCTTTTTCTACAAGAGCAGGTATTATTTTTATAATCGGAATTTTTTTTGTTTTTCTAAGATTTTATTTATTTGAGAAAGAGACAGAGCTAGTGAGAGAGAGTACGGGGCGGGGGAGGGGGCGAGGAGGAGAAGGAGGCTCCCCGCTGAGCAGGGAGTGTGATGCTGGGTTTGATCCCAGGACCTGACCTGAGCCAGAGGCAGATGCTTAACCAACTGAGCTACACAAGCGCCCAGAAAAAAATTAATTTACTGAGTTTTAAAGGTTTATGAGTGATTCCCATGTGCAAAGGGCCTTTTAAAATGTGATGAGGGACACGAATATGTTTCAGACCATCCCAAGAAGCCCACAGGCGAGTTAAGAACAAGCGTAGTTCCAGGCTAAGCACACCACATACCTCAAGAGGGGCAAGTGTGGAAATGTTGGGAAGGGAGAAAGCTCACTTCTGGCTGAGGAGGCTGAAGAAGGGTGAGGAAGACCTGCTTTGTAGACATTTAGGCAGGTAGCATTTATAACTGGGAACACGTGTCCTCTAATACCTCCTGCGTTACGTACTTACGTGTCTGTGTGCACACATGTGTGCTGTTATTCAAACAGGGAGTGAGGTATTTTGGAAAAAGTAAATAATTATACTGAAGAGCTCCCTTTCCTTTAGTATGGGTCTCATTTCATCCATCTAGAGTACTTAACTTTAAATTAATCCTTCAATCAGAATCCTGTGTTGTTTTTTTTTAATTGGTTGCCAAATGAACCATTTTTCCTTGGAAAAAAACTAAGCGTTCTACTCTGACAGAAAGAGAAACTGCTACTTAAAGTTTAAAATACTATATGCAGTATTTTTGTACATTAACTATAAAAATCATGTCTTAATTAAATGTGCTAATCAGTCCTGGTGGCTTTGAGAAGTCTAACATATCTTCACAATCTATATTATAGGGAAAAACCAACTCTTAGGTTAAACATAGAATCACCTGCTTATAATTTATGGAAGAAGAGACGTCCTTATTTTTAGGAATACAATGGAATAATAAATAAATGGAAGACAGCTCCATCGAATGTCAATGACAACATACATCAGTATGTTACTTAACCCCTATAAGGTTGGTCCACAGCCAACCTTATACATTGATCTGCTGTGTTAAGCACAGTGTGCTAGAGTCAAGGCAGGGAAGGAGTTGGGGTCAGATGTTTTAGAGATGGGGGTGGGGAAGGTCAGTTTCTCAGAGGAGGACTCATGAGCAAGTGATTTGCTAAGGAAATGCTCCCAGAAAAATAACAACGGTGAAGGGATAGGACGCAAATGCATATCCCAGACAGTCTTGGCACAGGGTAAATGCTGCCTGAGCCCTCAGAGGGGCTCTGGGATGGGAAGAATCATCCCAATCTGAAGCAAGAGTGCTGTTCATCTCCTTCCAAAGAGTTCAACTCCCTGGTACTTCTGGCCTTTCCTCCTAGGGCAGAGCTGTTGCAGCAGCTCCAGGCTATGGGTGAAAAATAGCATTCACAGGGGGCTGTTGGAAGCCAAAGGGCACAGGTACAGGGATCTGGGTGAAGGCCAAGCAGGGTGCGCTCCAGAAAGCACTTCCTCCAGAAAGGGGACACAGGAGGAAGAAACAGAGAACTAGATGCCCCGTTCTTCCTCAGGTGGATTCCAGTGAGGGGTGGCAGGCAGTGAGAGGGAAGGCAGCAGCTAAGACTGGAATGATCCCAGCAACAGCAGAAGACAGAAGTCATGCTTCTGGCCCCTAAGTTCCAGCTAGGCTGCTCCCTTAAGCTTTTTCTCCTCTGCACAATAAGGAGTATAAGGATGCCCACCTGAGAATTTAGACCAGTTTCCAGGTCAATTTGGAAAATAAATCTATCGTGCTAGCTTTCAGTGAGAGCTTGTTCTTCATGATTTTGGATCTAAAATCATCTAAAATTATACTAAATGTGTAACTATTAAACTTACGAAAAGTATCTGTAAGCTTAAATATGAAATATGACGACACCTCTCAAATTAAGATAACTTAGATTTAGTGTAACGAGGCATATTTTACGTTTAAGTATATTGTATATATGACACACACACGATTAAAACTCATGAGCTATTTATGATCCTGAGTGGTGGGTATCACACAAATGTAAAGAATTTTGCACATAAACATTTTCAATTACAAAGTTATTCAGTTATGGAAATAATGGATACTTGCTTATAAGGATGATGAACATTTGATTAGCACCATGCAAAAGACCTTTCTCGTGATTTAACCCTCAAGACAGTCCTGAAGGTATTTATTAACATAAGGAAACTGAAGTGCAGGGCATTCCAATAAAGGGCCAAAGGTTGGGCAGCTAAGTTATGCCAAAATCAGAACATAAACCAAAATCATCAAATCCCCCCGTCCACCCTGAGCTTCTTAGACCATGTCATACTGTGCCGTTTATAGAAGGTACTTTTAAATATGCATCCATCTCTCAGCAGCTTTATTGATAGCCCATAACCTAAAACACAGAAGACAAAGATCAGACAGAACTCTGGGAAGCTGGAACCCTCACGTCCTGTACTATGTTGGAAGAGAGAACCCTTTCTTCTATGACATCCTTCATCCTTGACTACCTGCCTCAACATTCTTCATTGGGCCAGTCATCTATGTCAGACACAGACCTGCTCACCTGTCGTCAGCAACCACTCAGACACGCCTCACATCACAGCATGACTCAAGATGGTCAATTATTTACTCATTGCCTATTTGTCTAGAATTTACAAGAACTGAAGTGGAGGTCTCGTGACTTTTGTTATGCGCTATGGCTCTGACGCTGCCAAACGTTTCCATCCTGATGCCTGATAAAAGACAGATATGTCCCCTGTTTCTCCACCTTCAAATATGCACAAAGTTGAGGGGAAGGGGAGGGGCCAAAAAGCAAATTCAGATAATTATTGGTTACTAATCACCTCCTATATACCAGTAAATATTTATTAATGGTTTTGCTTATGTTATCTCATTTCAATCATCAAAATAATCCCATGTATTAAATTTCATTATCTTTATTTTACAGGGAGGGAATTTGTAACAAATTTGTGAACCTAGCCCTGTCCAAAGCCAATGTTAATCATCTCTCCTCTAGAGTGTGGCTTTGACTTTAAGTTTAAAGTTGTTACATTTTTCAATTGTCCTTTCCTCTATTCTTTGATAAATATCAGGTATCACTGATAAATGATGCCAGTACCAAAATCATAATAACTACAGAACAATTTTGAACTCTGAAGATTGAAAAAAATGTATCGGGAAAAAATAGATAGGGTGGTCTCAAAGAAATAGAATGAATTACCAGATTTGTAAAACTTAATTTAATGTGATTAAATATCTTAACATAAAAAAAGTACCAACCAAAAGGGGAGCTGCTTTGCAAGTCTAGAAAAATGCTTTCGGTATCCCTGAGTCCTATGCAAGAAGGCGAGTGCTTGGCCAAAACAAATATCTAACCTCATTCCAACCCTGCTGGCAATCATATTTCTGTTGTGGAAAAGAATATGTTAATCTGCCTTAACCTTATGCTATTAAACATTTGAATTGTCTAATTCCTTGTCCTGATTTCTTATTCAATAAGCAAACTTTTGATTCTTAGGTAGATGTAGCAATACAAAGAGAATATGCTGGCCATGCCAATGCAAGTGTTTTCATTTCCATGATAGATGTAGTTTAAGTTCTCAAGCTTTGGCATTCCCATTTAACTCTCAGTCATATGAGATGCTGTGAATCTTATTTTGAAAGGCAGACACCTCTCAAGGGGTTAACAAGACCGGGTTCCTAAATCTTATGGGATGAAGACAAGGCCATTGCCTGGGACTGAATTCACCATGATTGTCTCTTGAAATAGTCTTCAGGCAAATCTCTAGAGGCTTACAAGGATGGTTCATTCTATCCATCAACTTAGCTAGGGTGCGATACACAGATGTTTGATCCAACACCTTCTGCCTGTGGCTAGAAAGGTGTGATTAACATTTGGTGTGTGTGATTAGGTGTGATTAACATTTAAATCAGTAGACTTTGAAGAAAGCAGATTATCTTTGATAAGACAGTGAGTCGGTGGGCTTCCTTTGACCAGCTGAAGTCCTTAAGAGCAAAGATCAAAGGTTCCTGAACAAGGAAGAACTTGGCTTCAAAACTGCAATATCAACTCTTAACCCAAATTTCCAGCCTGCGGCTCCCATAGTTGCATGAGCCAATTCACTACCCTAATACTCTCTAAATATGCATTCGTATGTATGCATTATATATAATACAAAATAATATAAATATCTATGTTATACATACATAATATGTACATACATATATCTGTATATAATACACACATCATATTTATATATTGTATATATTGGATATAGCTATATAAGATTTAGTCATAGATATAAAAATTGATTGTGTCTCTGGAGAACCCTAACTGCCACCCTCAGTCTCCCAAAGTAGCCATCTACATTTTCCACTGAAAATGTCTAAGCAAGTTTATTTTTCTCTCGGCTGCTTCATGCAACCATAGAATTTAGGACAAGCACGCACTTTCAGCCCCAGCAGACAAAGTGCCTTCCTTCAATTAAGCATGAATATAACTCATGTCTCTGGACTCCCCAGTCTAGTGGACTCGTAATGATTTTGTTGTTAATCAGTTATCTCCAGTCATATAATTTTTGTTGTTCTTCAAACCATTAATTCGTAGGCCTAAATAAACAATGGTTTTAATACGAACTTGTCCATTTGGGGTCTTGCGGTCACCAGTCTATTGGTTGTTGATTTGAACATGAAATTTAATGACCCCTTAGGTACATATGCCCTGATGGGGTGTTTTTACTCAATAGTGCATCTTACCTTTAAAAGAAATGTAGGTGGCATTTAAAATATTTTCTTAAATGCCTTTAGGATGCTTCAGGAAGGAATCTACTACCAGGCCACTGGCTGTGCTCTTTGGTAATTCTCCATTCAGTGTGGAATCTTTTTCAGGCAATGGGGTTTGCTAAGTAATCTGCTAATTGGACTGGATAAAAAAAAGAAGAAAGTTTAAAAGCCTTCAAATATTAAGAGGGCCCTCTGAAGGGATCCAATAGGGTCAGGATTTTCCCCAGCCTCTGTTGACATATCAGTGGTTAGTCACACATCCTTCATTAGGCAGTGATCTTTTCCAGCTGTCTCCATTAAGCCAAATCAAATGATGTTTCACCGTCCTCTGTGTTTACTGCTATGAGGTTGCCACAACCATATGGAGTCCAGGCTTATAGACCCTTTAACATAACTCATGCTTCAAAACTGGATTTTGAAATAATTTAATTGATAATCTTTCTTTGAAAGTGAATCAAAAAGAAAAATAGTGACTCTTCCTAGAACCAGGATCTCACACTTCCTTGCCAATTCCATGTCCTTAACCGCAAATGTTTCTTTCAGAAACAAAACATCCTGCAACCTACGTCAGGTGACCTGGGCGTCACTTGGCTTTGTTTACTTTCAGTGGCTATGAGCAAGTGACATGGAACTTCCCCCCTTACTCTCATCAAATGTTCATATCAGCAAAAGTAGCTTTAGCTTGGAATCTGATAATACTTATAAGGAGATTGAGCAGTGTTAATTTATTTACTCATTCACTCATCCGGCTTTTGGTGATGATACCAAGCAATCTATGTCCATTGAATAAATGGAGCTAAAGGTCTATCTGATGATGTCAATGACATTCTGCCTGAGAGATACAAAGGACCAAAGTTAAAATCTGGACCACCCTGTCAGTCACTAACAACATTTTCATTTGGATGAAGATAAAATTTCTAAAGAAGCAGAGGATATTTGAATTAGGCTTGTTGTCAAGCATTCATTACTAGTTTGAGACTACTTTATGTATGTTTAATCTTTTCAGTAGAGAAATATAGTCTCCTGGCTACATTCAGTGAAGTCTGACCCAAACTCATTTCTCAATGGACAATAGACACTTCACTGAAAACAACTATCCTGTGTTCGGCGAACATTTACAAGTTATTAATCATGTGTTCAATAACATTTACCATGTATGGCTGCATAAAAAATATAACTATATGGTGCTCCCCCAAAGATTTCACAATCAAAATTTCATTCAGACATATAGCACAGACTCCATTCATGTAAGAGGGGATAAAGGTTGATTAAATGCATTCCCAGAAGCCATCTCTGAGATATCCTCTGACACAAGACAGTACTTAAAACCACACAATTCCCTAGTCAGTTTCCTAGATTTAGCTGGGGCCGCTCCTATAGCTCACTTGTGTTTACAAGAGAGTTAACCTGAATTCACAATTTCCTGGATGTCTCCTACACTGGGGCAAACTTGAGCATTTGAGAGGTCAAGGCTTACCAATACAATCGGGGCTCATTAGAGCTGTATGAAAAATGTTGGCTTGCACAAGACTCTTCACTCAGGTTTAATGCTAATCTGTATGTTTAACAGCTGGTGAACCCAGACTGTTTGAGCCTCTTTTTCCCAATGCAGGGAAAATCAGCTTCTTGCCAGCAAATGTGAGTTGTTGGTAGTATTACAGGTGGATGTAGACAGGATCTTTCACCAAGAAAATTTTAAGAGTTTCACTCAGCAAAAATATTCCTGGAGATGTTGCCATAAGTGACTCCGCTTCTCCCTGTAAGGTACTGACGGCTGGGGGGACAGACCTCATCCCATTCGGTGGTCCCAGCCGAGGTTTAAGAAGATGTGGCAGTCAGCAAGGTAGAGTAAGAAATCTCATTCTTACTGTATATTAATCTCATTCTCTCTATATATTAATAAGCCAAATTAAAATACAACATTATTTGGAAAATAAAAACAAATACTGCAACTCTTCAAAAAAAAAAAATCTCTAGGGCAGCACTTAGTAAAATAACACCACATCTCAAAGTCAAATGGTGTTGTTCAAATCACTTAATATATATTGACCCAGCCACACTGTCTTCAGTGCTACATGGATAAAAGAAAAGCATCCTTACCAATCTTCTATTAAAAAGTCAATTTCTGTATTCATTGCTGCAAGAAGTCCCACACCACTCCACTTTGTGTCTGGACATTAGAAAGGGAATAAAATACCAATATATACGCCATTTCAAGTCATATATATGCCATTTTCAATTCTCATTTTATTTGGAACAAAATGGATGAATACCAATGGGACATCTTTTTCTCTTTTTCACTTATATATTATATGGTGCCTAAGAGCCTTATTCTGAGTATAAATGGATAGAAATTTTCTTATACCTTCCAAGTCCTTTAATTCTGTCTCTAAGAAGATCATGTTCTCATAAATGAAAAGGAAATATGTCATCATTTACATTATTTATCTGGAAATAATTTAACTGTGGAATTTCTGATGAGACCATCACAATATTTTTGCTTATGACTGTGCAGTGTTATATTTAAAAAAAATAATGATGCAATAGCAAGCATTAAATCCAATACCGTTAAAAAAACCCTCCAAAGGCTCCTGGAAATAACCCCTTTCCAGACTAGTAGGATATTCTTTCGTGATAGGGAATTAATGAAAAATGTAGAGAATTTTAACTCACTAATATTTATCTGGGTAGAACAAATCTTAATGCCTGGTAGTCCCAGCAAACCTTAAAGTGTAAGTCATCAAAACAATGATTCAAATGAAGCCAGGTGCTGAGTTTTTGCACTGCTTGCATATAAATTGCTGTCACTGGGACAATAGGAAAGGTCTCTGGGGCAGGACAATCTTACTATGCCCTTGGAGATCTCTAGAATGTTAACAAGATCACTATTGTCCTCTTTTCAATGAATGTTCTCGTCTTTTGTGTGTCAGGGCCAGAAAATCCCATGACATTTTGTGAAGGTTGCTGGGTGTGTGTGTATGTGTGCACATTCATTTACCACTGACTTTATTTAGACAGGTGACTGCCATTACCTGTAGACACTATTGACATATATAGAAATTTAGGAGAAGCATACCACTAAGAATGAATTTTGTTGTGTATAAATTTAAAGTACATTGAATTAAAAGACCAGGAGAACCAAGCTAACATTTCTATAAACATATGCATCCTCTTTCAAAGCATTTTCTGAAGTCTATTCCTTGTTGTCTTTCTACACCAGCTTCTCTCTGCCAGTACCTGTTTATTGAGCCTTTATTAGGTGATGAAGCTGCTTCCTCCATTCTCTTCCTTTGTCTCCCTGCTCTGTAAACGGCTTTACGCATTGTGTCTTCACTTAAAAATCTCTTCCTCAGCCCACTCCTTGCTTGAGACTTTGATGCTTACCTTCTCACTCTCATTGGGTCTTGTTTGCACTAAATAGGTCCCAAGGTACTTCTTCAGAGGAAAAAAGAAATCTCTGTCACAAACATTACAGTGGCCTTGGCTAAAGGAGGGGAAATTAAAATTATGTAAACCTTTCGTTAATGGAGGAAACTGAAGTTCTTTGAAATTTTGCTTTTTGTTTAGCATTTGAGTTTGAATTTTTACAAGATCAACAACGAGTTTGTTCCAATTCTATATCTCATTCTGCCTGTAGTCTGATGTGGAACAGCAACGAGTTTAGAATGCAGCATGAAAGTATTGATATCTAAAGCTTTTATAAACACTTGGAACTTTCTCTGTTGTTAGGGACTTTGATCACCAAAGGCATTGGGAATCTATTTCATGTATTACCTACATTAGGCATAATGTGGGTTTACAGACCATAGGAAATGTGGATTTGTGGCCCTTAAGGAATTAGTAATCTTAAAAGAATATTAGATAACCTGGCAAATATTCATAAAGTAGGTTTGTAAGGATGCTATAACAGAGTATTAAAATCGAGCATTTTTTTAACCATAAGGCTGATAAGACTGTGTGTGAAAGAAGGGGTGTGTGTGTGTGAATGAGCTTAAATTGTTGGTTACCAAAATTTCTTTCATTTCACAGTCAGCTGTGCCGCAGTTACTTGCACACATTTCTAGTTTCATAATTTTGTAGGTATGTTATAGTGGAATAACTTTGCATCAAAAAGAATGTCAATAAACCCTGAGTCAACAATGTAAAACATAGGGATTTTACTTTAAATTGGAAGAGAGGAGCACCAAAGCAAATTTGTAAAAGTCCTTTGAACCAGAGAAGCTCAGGTACTTCTCATGCATCGGAGAAGCAATAAAATGTGTTCTGTCAAGAATGTCGAAATTCTGTCCCCTCTTCCCATAACCTCCTGCTAAGCCACTGTGCTTTCTGTAGGAGTTTAGTGCTTTAATATGGAGCGTAGTTTTTGAGATTTCACATCTCTGGCCATATGTATGGTACACATAAAAATCAACCTCTGGCCACCTTAGAAAATGAGAGCCATTGCTACTGCATGATAAATGTCAGTGTTACTCTTTTGCAAGAGGTTGGTCACTGTGTTCTTCACTTTAGCCATTATTAGTGCTCTAAACATTCACATTTCAGATAAGGTGAAAAATACCAGCTGCCCTCCTGAATATGTGTGAGTTCTACCAGCTCTCTAATTAGGTGCTAGTAGTCTGGAGTCAAATATATGTTGGCAAGCATATCTCGTCATCCCTCCCCTGCTTTAGACACTGCAACAGCCCTCTAGCCACTTTGCTTGAGAAGGTTTTATAACTGAACGAACACGAGTTCACTCCTTGGTGAATTGTAGATAGGAGCTACACAGCATGGAGTTGTCACAATTTGCAACAAATAAGGAGATTCCGAGGAATAACTTCCAAAACTGTCACTTCCTGAGCAAGGGTGAATGGGTTCCTTTATTTAGGTTGAGGATGAATATTCAGAAAAGGGAGCCTTGTCATTTTAAGTAGAGGCGGGCTTAAGGTCACTCATGTACCTTAAGGAAACATGCTTATACATATATTGTATGTAATGTAAATGAGGCTTGTGCTCCTCCTTGGGCAGAGGTTTTAACATTATAATGAGGTAAACCTATGTCAGTTACTCCGTGGTCCATCTGCACAGGTGTGAGTTGGAGGTTGAGCTCAAACTGGTCTGGGTGGTTGGTTTGTCCCAGCCAGAACTCTTTATCAGGAGGCTCATTGTCTCTTGGTTTCCATCACAGGATGCTATGCGTGCTAAAACATAAGCTAGAAAGAAGAGTTTATGGAAAACGTGGGACAAAGACCAGTGGGTACAGTGCAGCTAGGCTTTCAAGGTCAGGTTTTGGTATCTAGCTGGTGATAGTTTCATCTAGTGTCACGGCGTCTCCTCCAATATTGGCATGCTTTGCTCTTCTCTTTCCCTCAGATGATAGTTACATGTGGTAATTTACTAATATGTGCTGCAACAACAATAATAAAGTATTTAGAAATAAATGAAACAGGGGCACCAGGGTGGCTCAGTGGGTTAAGTGTCTGACTCTTGGTTTTGGCTCAGGTCATGATCTTGGGGTCCTGGGATCAAGTCCTGCATTGGGCTCCCTGCTAAGTGGGGAGTCTGCTTCTTCCTCTCCCTCTGTCCCTGTACCCCTCTCATCTCTCTCTCTGTCTCTCAAATAAATAAATAAATATATAAATAATCTTTTTAAAAAAGGTAGTAAAACTATCAAATATTTACCATAATTTTATGACATTACAGTAGAAATGGCATAAAACATATCTAATGAAGACCCTTATGTTAAAAAAGACTGAAATTAAAATCTTGAATTTGTAAACTGATAACCAATGAAAAGGAAAGTCATTTATGAAAAAAAGATATTTGTAACCAGTATAATTAGTGAACCATTTGAATATAGAAGGTAAAAGAATACCTACTAATTATTAAGAAAAGTGCTGAGATCTGTAGGAAAATTAACAAAGGAATTGGCAAGCAATGGGCAGAACAAGAAATCTGGGTGGAAATTTAAAATGTTAGCAAAACTTGGGACACATGGCTGACTCAGTAGAGCATGTGACTCTTGATCTCAGGGTTGTAAATTTGAGCACCACATTGGATATAGAGATTACTTAAAAATTAAATCTTTAAAAAAAAATGTTAGCAAAATTTAAAGTGACAACATCAGATGCTGGTGAGAGTATAAGATAATGGGAATTGCTGGTGGAAGTATAAACTGATAAAACTTCTTTTTTTTTTTTAAGATTTTATTTATTTATTTGACAGGCAGAGATCACAAGTAGGCAGAGAGGCAGGCAGAGAGAGAGGGAGAAGCAGGTTCCCCGCTGAGCAGAGAGCCAATGTGGGGCTCCATCCCAGGACCCTGGGATCATGACCTGAGCCGAAGGCAGAGGCTTTAACCCACTGAGCCACCCAGGTGCCCCTAAACTGATAAAACTTCTTGAGGAAAATTTCACGATATTGAATACATTTTAATTTAGAAATATTCTATTATCAAGCAATTTTATCTTAAACAACCTTCTTAGTGAATATCTTTAAATCTTCGTTAAAAAGCATAAAAAGGATGTTTATTGTCATACAATTCATAAAAACATATTTAGAAACAACCTGTCTTGTAGTAAAAAATTCAGCGCTTTAATGATATAATTGAGTAGTGCTACATAGCAGTTTGAATAAACAAACTAGTTCCACTAGTATGAATTGATATACAAAAATTTTATATGATAAAATGCTACATACAAGACAAATCTAAAAATATTTATATTAAATGAAAAAATTACACATAATAATATTAACTACATGACAAAATTTTGAAAACTAAAATACAAAATAACAGTACATTTGATTATAGCTACATAAAAGTATTAAAAATACATAGAATGATTCACATCTACCCAAGAGAAAGGTGACAATAAAAGATGAGTTTGCCTTTATCGACTGTTTCATTTCTTTAAAAATTAAAAGTGAAATGAAAATATGACAAAATTCTGATTTCTCTTAGCACTTAAATTTTATTATAAGCGTATAGATAAACCTATCATTTTCAGTATTTTTCTGAATGTGTAAACATTTCACATTTTTATAAATTTACATCACAAAAAGAGGATAGCAAAACTATTTATTTAGAAATAAATGACAACAAAAGTCTTATATCTCAGAATCCGTGGGACACTGACTACACAGCATTCAGAGAAAAATGAAGTTGTAATGCACAGACTTAAAATTGAGTGATAATAAATGAAATAAATATTCAATTAAAGATGACAAAAAGTGAACAATAACTTAAATTCAAAGGAATTAAATAATAATAAAAGCAGAAAAGAATTGCATGCAAAGGCGAAAAAAAGTAGACTTTCCTAACAACACTAAAAGTTTTATTTCAAAACTCGAAAGAACAATACAATAATCCAAACTCTGGCAAATGTAATCAGGAGAAAAAAAGAGTTTAAAAAAGAAAATAAAAGGTGGGGGGGGGGTACCTGGGTGGCTCAGTGGGTTAAGCCTCTGCCTTCAGTTCAGGTCATGGTCTCAGGGTCCTGGGATCAAGCCCCACATTCGGCTCTCTGCTCAGCGGAGAGCCTGCTTCGCCTGCTTTCTCTGCCTACATATGATCTCTCTCTCTCTGTCAAATAAATAAATAAAATCTTTAAAAAAAAAAAAAGTACACATTCACACATTAAGAGTGAGGAAAGAGATATAAGGAAGGATTGGGGAAAACTTTTTTTTAATTCAAAATTCAATAAACAACTTTATAAAAATAAGTTGTTAAATAATACAATTGGATAGAAAGAAGGTTCTCACATTCCAGAACATAGAAACACGTACAGTATCTTCAACTTATTCTGCAGACCCTAAAAAGCATAGAGCATAGCCTTATTAGCAGGTCAGCAAAAAGAATAATCACAAATATACACACACCAATTCCACTTTACTTAGTATAGAAATCCTAAATAAAATATAAATGAAATATATCCAGCAATGTATTGAAAGAATATTTATTACATCATAACCAGCACAATTTATCTCAGGACAGCTCTCAGCTATGTCCTTCCCCTCTCCTGATCTGTTCTACATCCCACGCCATCCCTTTCAGCTCTCCCAAAACATTTGTAACCAGTTACCCATTTAAATTCTCACTTTTGAACTTGGGACGTATTTTCCCAACTCTGGCCTGATTGATCCAAAAAGAAAGTGTAAATCAGATGATCTCTATTATTTTAATTTACTTGTTCATTGACTGTAGGAGTAAATCTTCATGACAATCTTATTAGAGGTCTAAAGCATATTTGACAAAACTGAACATTTGCTTCTGATGAAATAAAAGTAAACCCAACACTTAGAAATAAAGTCTAAAGAAGGAAAAAAAAAAACCTGTAAATATTTTTAAAATGATTGAAGTGCTTCTGGCAGGAGTAAAAATTTATAATGACTAACCGTGAAAGAGAGGTCTGCTCCTTATAGTCTTAGGACTAGAATATGTTATCAAACAGGTGTTTAAAGTGCTCTAATAGAAAAAAAGAAAACAATAACAATAACACATTAGTGTAGTTTGATTCTTATTTCCTTATTAAGATTGACACTGACATCTTGTCATATGTTGATAAGGCTTCTTTGTAAACTGATTCTATGTGTTTTCTTTTTTCTATTGATTCATGAGAGTTTTCTATATCCCCTCATTGTTATATAAGCTGACAATGGGTTTTTCCCTGAGTCATTTGTCTTTTAGCTTTACTTACATTCATTTTTTAGCAATGTACAGTGTCTTTTATTTTTATGCAAGTTTATCAATATTTTCTGTTTTAGCTCCTAAATTTTGAGTTATAGTTAGGAGAATTTCTCCCACTCCATTTTCAAGGAATTATTCTGGGTTTTCTTCTGCAACTTTTATATAATATAATATATATATTATATATATATATAATATATATAATATACTTTTATGCTTTTGTACTGCCGCTCAGGTCTAGAATCAAATATTCTTATGGAAAAATCTGGAACCAGAATGATAATTTTCCCTTAAAATCAGGGTGTACAGAGGTTTCTTTTCTCATCTTAAAGATCAACAACTTTAGGCTCTATCTCAGTGTTGACCATTCTGGGGTTCTTTCCCTTGGCATGGATAATGTCTTTACATATATATAAGACATACACAAGTTTCTTTGAATTATATTTTTAAATATTTGTTCCACTCCATCATTCTTTTTTTTTTTTTCAGACTCCAATTATGTATATGTTGCACCTCCTTTGCTTTATATTTAGAGACTTTTTTCCCCAATCATTTTTTAATTTTCTATTTTATTTTATCTTGGAGCCCTTAGGTAGGTCTCTCTGTACTTAACTGCAGTGTATGCTCTCCTTTGGTCTCCTTACTATTTCCTGCCTGAATGTCTAGCAGTTTATTTTTATTCTACTGTTTTTGCTCTATGTTCTGCCAGATCATGTTTCAACTCTTCCCTCTCCCTATTTTTCTCACCGTCTCTTCTTTCAGTTATTGTGTTTCTTCTTTGTGGTGGGTGTTTTGTCTTTTTCCAGTCCTTTTTTAAAGTTTTTTTTGTTTTTGTTTGTTTGTTTGTTTGTTTGTTTTAAATGGTAAAATCTCAGTATTTTAATCTGGCCAATGACAATACTTTCTAAGGAGTGTTCCTCGGTGGTAAATGATGCTGTCCTTTTCTACCTGCTTCCCTACAGTATCTGTGGATCCATGCTGTGACAACTCCTTTTCAGAAATCTTGCCCCAGCTTTATGCTAGTATGTTCTTAGACCTACCATCTCATTATACTGTGAACTTCCTCCCTGGTACACCTGCTCTATCTCCTTGTGATTCTTTCCAGGTTGTGCTGCCTTTTTTATATGCAAATGACATTATCTTAGGGTTTTAAAGTGATGCCTCTGCTCACTTACAGGAAATATATTTTTTGTGATTGGTTCTTTTTTTCAAGTCTACCGTCATTGTGAGATCTCACACTTTACTTCCTCCAGAATGATTTAAGAAGCACTTCACTTGCTGTGATATCTGTACTAGTTTTGATTACTTTTGGTAACTTAAGATTACTTTTGGTAACCTTTGTGCATTTTAAAATGATATATTATAGCTTGATATAAAATATAATAATATAATACTATTCTATCTCTTAGTTTTGATGGAGATAGGATTTACAGGTAATTATTATTATTACTAACCTTCTGCTTTTGTGTAATACCTATGACAGAAATTGATGCATCAAGCTGTCATACTCGTACAGGAGTTTAATCAGGACTTTAGAGTCAAACTACATGGTTTGAATCCAAGCTCTGACATTTATTAGCTATGTGATCTTTGTTACTAATTCTCTCTTTGCCCTAGTATTTTCCTTTGTAAAGCATCTTCCTTTGTAAAGTTAAGGCCTGTAATATTACCATTTGTAGGTAACTTATTCCACTAGAGCTAGTGTCAGCAGAAATGGGGGTCACTACTCTCACTCCCTTGTACTAATATTGTACATTTACACACTTACCATGGTATCATGGAAGACAATGTATACTTTCCTACCCCATGACTTTGGTCTTAGCCATTTGATTTGCTTTGGTGAGTAAGAAGTTAGTGACATGACAGAACAGAGGCTTAGATGTGGTAATACCTATGAACATTCTCCATTTGGCTCTATTGCTTCTATGAAAACATACACCAGACAGTCAATATAATTTCTACATGAGCTTCAACACTAACCATATCCAAACCAGACTTAGAGCATGACACTTCCCTCGCCAACTTACAGACCTGGAGTCACCCCAGCCAACTGAGGGAAAGCAAGGAAAATATGAATTTCTAAATTTCTACTATTTTAGCTTCTTAGTCACAAAAATCACATGTGGGGAATCAGGACTTGATATATATAATTTAGCATACTTCTCCCATTGTTAAATTTTATGTATTTTATGATAAAATATAAAGATTGATAATGCATTAAAAGAATGTTCATGTTTCAAGAGTCAGATTCATGATGGATTTGGAATAATTTGGAAACTTTTGTCAGTTAGTTCTGGTTTGTATTTAGAGATAAGATTAACCCACTTTCATAATTCTTTTGGAAACTAAAAAATGAATTATAATGAAAAAAATCAAGGGATGTCCTCTAAAATATGTGAAAGCTGAGGATGAAATCTCCCCCAAAATGTCTTGAAGTTCTTTGTTCAACCTATAATTACCACAAAAAGGAGGGAAGGGGTAATATTTGTAAAGGATTTGATAATTTGAAAATACGAAGTAATGAATAACTTACTTAGAGCTACCTGCTGACCGCTGCTTGCCTTGTCAACTATTTCTGTATCTGAATCTTTGGGAGATTAGAAAAGTATACAGAGAAAAACACTTGTATCCTACAGCAACTTAGTAGAGCTAGTCAAACGAATAAAAATATAATATAAAAGTATAGCTTTTGTTCAATAAACTAAATTTTATGAGTTGCATTGTTTAAAAAATGGTTTCTTTTCCTTAAGGAAACCATAAAGCAGACCGTGAATCTGAAAGTTTAGAGTTGTACAACACTCATCTTCAACGTTCTGTACTACTCTGTCTTCACACATACACGATGCAACAAGACCTCTTGACACCCACATAGGCATTGTTAATCATCAGTGTCATCAGCATGGAATAAAAGAGAACAGCAATCTGTCTGACCAAGAATCAAAATAGACAAGTATGCTCAAATTTTAAAAAGATTACTACGGTATGAATATACAACACCTATGTGCATCTTACTTGAAAAGAACGGTGATCAGCCATAATTCATAGTCTCTACAAAATAGAGTTGCCTTGTAGCATTTTTATTTCATGTAGGAAAAAGCATGGAAGTGCTAGCTGAGTTAAGATCAGACCCTGCCTTCACACAGCAACACAAAACTCCATTGGCATCCGATAAAAGTTTCACATTTGGAACAATGGTGGGTTCAAGACAATGCAGAGAGTATAATGCACTTTCTATGGAAAGCACACAACCTCTTACTCTGTCAGTATTCAGGGCTACACTAAAGGTTATGTTTGCTGCTGCTCTCTGTTGTCCTTAACCACTGACATTTTAAAAAGTCTAAATGCACTGTGCCTTGGGACTCCTTTGTAAAGGGGGCTTTATAAGTGTAAATGGTTGTTGGTACAACCTCTATTTGACTTCTGACTATCACCTCCAGTTCCAAGCGGAGCCAGTTTTGCTGCCTTTGCAGAGTCCTTAGCAGCCCTCACATTTCCTTGGGGAGTCTATATTCCATCTGGCAAAACCATCATTGTAATTTGTCAAAGTAAGAATTGTGCCACAAAAGCACGTGTTCTAAAGAAATAGTATTTTCTGCCTGCCCTCTTGCATAAGCACATTCCAAAGCCTTCAGTAAATGAATGATCAGCTGGACACAGATAATGGTTTGGGTTAAATATGAACTTGTTGTATTGTAGGAGGATCCATTAGAACTGGAAATGGATGGGGCTCTTGCCAAGAGACGTGTTTCATGAAGTATCATTCATGCAGACACTAGAGGACTGTCTTAACTCAGGATGGGCGTATGTGCTGATAAGGCAAGGGTCAAGGAGCCTGATCTGCAGCACTAATTTGAACCTTTTCTTTGTATGAGCCACAACGAAGGAGCAACAAAGTCACAGTAACTCAGAATGCTGAAGTAAACAGGGCTCTGTGCATTTCTATGCTCTTGATACAATCCAGCAAGTTGATCTGTTTCCAAAGAGATGGGATGTGATCTTTTTTTGCAGTTGAGAGTTTTCAATGAATAACCCCAGAGATAATATCTGAGGAAGTTCCAGGTAGCAGCTCTCGGCTACTAACGTCACTATGCTGTCAACTTTAGTGACAGATCAGTCCAGATGTTAGTCCTGGTTCTGCTACTTAATGCTCTCTGGGCCTTGGGCTAACTCTGTATCCTTTCGAAGTCTACGTTCTCTCATCTGCAAAATGCCCTCTGCCTCGCACGACTGTAACACACATCAATATTTAGCCCTTAAACATTTGGCACTTAGTGTGCTTCCAATAAACGCTAGTGATTATTACATTTATTCACATCCCTTGAAAGAATTGGAGATCCTGTATAATGAAAAACATATAGGTGACAAAAATGAAAGAATAAATATCTTATAAAGCAGAGGAAGAAATAATTATACCGGAAATATAGTGAAAAGATAGTTTCTGCCAGCAAGGGCAAAGCAAAGTGGGGTAAGTTATGCAGTTCTCTGTCCCTCTATAAGGCAAGATGCCTGTCTTGGCCACAGGGATGCCCTGACCTCCCTGCCACTCTGTCCCCACTGTCACTCCCACCCCAGCAGCTACTGAAACTTCATGGCGCCTTGCTGTTAACACTTCTCTTGATATCAAAAGACAAATTGATCACCCAGGATCAATAGGGCAGTACCAAAATGTCATTTTGCTTCTCTTAGAAAGCTTGAAGAAAAAATAGTACACTTCTGGGTAAAGAAAAAGAGGTTAAGCCTTTTCTTTGCATAAATAGCCTGGAAAAGAAAAACAGGAATTCTTTCACGAAAATTTCAGTATAATTTTCACGGTAGACCGATACTCTTAACTATAGAAAATTATTAGTCTCTTTCTATACAATTTCTCAAAACTCTAGCTTTGGAGTCTACGCTCTTGGCTCTGGCTTGTTCTTGCCTTCTGGCCACTGAATCAAGACCTACAGCTCCCGAGTTTAAAGTTACGTAACTGTCCCCCACCACGACAAATAGGTCTATTCTGTCTATGTAGTAGACTTTTCTCCGTATGTGCTGAGCAGGTGGGAGGGCTTTACACATGTCTGGTGGATTGTAGGGGCAACCTTATATCAAAGTTCTGCTCAGTGATTACTTTCTACATTGCACACACCATTATCCACAGTGAAGAGAATTTTCTGTCATTGAAAATTTATTTATACAATTCCATACAAAGATGATACATTAAACTAACTGGCCATGGAGGATAACAGATCAGAAGTTTACATCACAGGACAGTCATGTTAGAGTGTGTTCAGGAAGCATAAGACAGACCACAACAAATCATTAAGTTCTAAGTCTAGAAATAATATATTTCTTATCTCTCTCTCTATATATATATATAGAGAGAGAGAGAAATATATATAAATGTATATATATCAGTCTGTTTAAGCTGCCATTACAAAATATCATAGAATGGTTGGTTTAAACAACAGAAATTTATTTTCTCACAGTTCTGGAAGGTGGGAAGTCTAAGATTAAGGTGCCAGCCCATTTGGTTCCTGGTGAGAACTTTCTTCCTGCCCTGCAGATGGCTGCCTTCTTGCTGGGTCCTCACATGGGGAGGAGTAGGGACACGGAGAGAAGTGACAGAGAGAGAGAGAGAGAGACATCAGTCTGGTGTCTCTTCTTGTGGGTATCCTAATCCCATTGAATCAGGGTCCTGCCCTTATGCCCAAATTTAATCTTTATCAACTTCGTATAGGCCCCATCTCCAAATACAGTCACACTGGGTGTTAGAGTTTCAGTATATGAATTTGTGGGGGGGGAGACAAGACTCAGTCCCTAGCATTCCCCTGACTCAAAAGAGAAAACTACCCAATTGAGTCTGATCCCCTTTTGTGGCAGGTAAGACCATCAACTGAACTGTAAGTTGGCCTGGTTGGTCAGTTTAGCTCTAACAAGGGAAAGTCAGAGGACCCAGAGCTAGGAGTCTCTTATCTGAAGCTAAACTGTCAGTCAGTCAATATCAGATGGCACCCAAAAGGAAATCCCTGTCCATCATCCTAAGAGATATCCAAGGACACCGGAAACACGTATTTTCAGATAAATTACAATGCACAATGGAAGTCCAAGCCTCTTGGAAGAGCAAGTGCGTGGAGGGGCAGGGAAGGCTGTAGGACCAACAGATTAAATAGAAAGTGACCCAGATGGATTCCAAAGACCAGGCAGTACCCTCAGCTAGAATTGCACACGTTTCTCTGTTAGAGCAGCCTCAGGGCACCAGATAGAAGCAGGCACAGAGACAGATTGCTGTTACTTTCAGGGTTAAAGTCAATTCCAGCACAGAAAGGCAATTCTGTGGAATCGTCCTTAAAACATCTTAGGTAAATAAGATCATGTGCATTTAAAGCAGAAGAAACCTCCCGAGTTTTCTGTTTAAGGGACAGTGTATTTATGGGGTGGACGTTGCCCTTCACAGAGTTGGTGCAAAATAGTTCCGCACTGCATTAAAGGTAAATAAAGACCCCAAGTGATAGCAGTTGAAAGCAAGAACAAAACACATTTATTTTGGCAAAATAAAATTTCCACAGCACCAACCACATTTTCATAATACAACATTTAACTTTCACCACATTAGAAGAATCCCAAGAGAGGGACTAATTTCTAAGAAAAATAAAAATTTTAAAAACGAAACATTTCCCATCCTTTTTCAATTCCCCTTTTCCCATCTTAATGGTTTAATAAATGCATATTTATAGGAATAATGAAACCCGTTTCAAATTTTGGGAGTAGTACATTCCTTCCCCATTAGGTTTTTTTTCCCCCTCAAGTTTTCTGTATTCATTTTCTACATTGCTCTTTTTTTTTAATACAAATATCAGTGGAGGGCTTTTATACTAAGACTCTGCCTAAAATTTGTCAGTGTCATCAATGAAAGTTAAAACTGCCACCTTTGGTGATTAATCAAATTTGCTCTAAATGGGATTAATTCGGGTGTACGTATGAAAAAATTGTGAGGGTACATGTCCCTCTACTTGTCTGTCCCCGGGTCTTTTTTTTTTCCCTTGCTGAATTGGAAATGAAGCTGAGCTATAATCTTGTGTGGCAGATACTGGATCCCTCCTTTGATAAACATCTAAAATGCTAATGAGTGTGGGCTGCATTCTAAAGGAGCAAGCAAACGAATTTGACAAGAATCTGGAGGGTAAAAAAATGAACTTTCTGACTTAAAAGAACTCTTTTTGTTCACATTTGGTATTGTTTCCTGGAGAAAAAAAAATTTGCTCCACAGAAAAACAGAAAAAATTCTGCTACATCAAAATGCGGAAGCATGAAAAACTGATGAGCTTTCAGATTGTCCTCTTTTGCATGCAAATCATATCAGAAGTTCTCATTAGCATAAATGCATGAGCAACTCTAAATGCTTTTAATTTCCAATCTCAGCCAGCAGAGGAGTAATTTGTCACTGTCAGGGTGGAAATCTAAAAAGAAAAAAAGAGAGAGAGAAGGACTCCATGCTAAATTGGAATCATATAAATTTTTGATTTGCTAATTGCTTGATGCTACAGTTCAATCAGCTGCCTTGAAGGTGTAAATAATTCAATGTACAGTCAGAAATAAAAGCATAATGTGCCTCTACCGAAGGTATATTAGTATTCAGTGCAGCAGGACATACCTGACCATGTCTTTTTTAGATACCCCCTTTAGTCAAATTAGAAGTCTTCTGAAAGCAACTGCACTTGTACAAACCAATAAAAACACCTCTCCTATCCCCCAAGCATTTCAAGGAAGAGACATTAGGACCCCGGCAACAGAGCTCAGCAATCTTTTAACCAGGAGTATCCCAGCAGGTTACAACCAAGGCTGCATGGACCACTCAGTTGGTAGCTCCCTAATGCAATCATAAAGAGAAAAGAGAAAAAGTGCCAAATAAAAATCTTATCTCCGTTCCTGCTAACTTTCCATCTTTCCTTTCCTTTAATCAACTGCTTTAAATGTCACATGCAAAATGTATTTATTACAAAAATATCTCATTAGTGCTGGTCTGATATGGATATTTTAAAAGCTGCTCTCCGTGTCTTATTTTTATCTTGTAGTTTTCTAATATTAATGTCCCTACCTTGAGATGTTTTAATTTGATCATCCAAAAGTTCGTTTATAAATATTTTAGGAAATATAGCTTAATTTCAAGTCAAAGGGAATAAATCCGATTACAGTTCCAGCTTATTGGAACTATATTTTATCTAGTAATCTGTATTTTATTTAGTCATAATCTTAAAACAGGAAGATCAAGGAAATATGCTATAAACATGCTCAGTCACTTTCATTACAAAAAGGAAACCTGATGCTAAAATAAAAATGCCAGAGCCCTGTGAGAATTGCAAGTAGAAATTAACTTCAGACTAATCACCCTGATGAGAAATTACAGAGGGTGTATGTACCGACATTCAAGTAAATTAATTCGAACTATTTTTCAGTTTTAGGATACAGATACCAGCCTTAATTAATGTACACACTCAATGATCTATAACAAATACCAGAGCTATTGGAAAACTGGCCTGTACATCCTGACAAGTATACCTAGAAAGAAAAAAGATACAAAACTAAGTTAAGTCAGCAATTAACTTCCGGCATTAAAAAAAGAGAGAAGACGATCTTCACCTCCACCCATTTATCTCCAGGCCTCATGTCGGACTCTGCCCCAAATCCTGCCTCGAAAAGCTCATTCTTCCACAATCCTTCCACACTGACGTTCTGGGTTTGTTGGGGAGTACAGAGAAAACAGCTCAATATGGGATGACGCAATTATCCTAAGTCTCACGTAATATGCGTTATAGGATTTTCTTTCTTCCTAAAGAATCTCCTGATTCTTTATGGTTACCTCTAGAAAGATAGAATAAGGTGAACAAGAGAATTCGATTCTAAGCTTTTGAATTTAAAGTCTTAAGAGCCGGAGTGTCAAAATACTTAGCCCTTTACATGATAAAACTTCTGTCAGAATCAATAAACTTGAATGAATTCATCATCAGTTCAAGCCAGAATTTTTCTGCCCCCAGACCAGATAAAATGATTAGAGCTTTGAAAGGAAGAGATGACCAAATGAAAAGCAAAATAAGAAACTGATCTGAAGATACGAATGGACAACAGGCAGACCACACATAAAAGTAGATCCTAATCTGCAGCTACAGCTACCTGCTCTGGAGATCGAGCCCCTTCTCTACAATAAACCACCCAAGAAGCCAGCCTCCTCCAGGCCAGATTTCTAGGAACCCGTATTGCTATCCTTAGGAACAATTCAAGAAGCTAATCAAAAATGTCTGTAATATTGGCCCAAAATGTCTAGGACTCAATAAATTTCGGACAGCTTCTCTAATCTTTGTCCCTGCTTCCAACTCAAGACCAACCAGAGAAAGTCAAATATGCACCCCTAAACTAACACAGGGAAGTCCCCTTCCAGTCAGCTACCTACAGCTTCCTGTGCCAACAACCTCCATTACGGGCCACCTGAATCCTCCCCACCCCTCTACCGGCCTTGGAGTCTTTGCCAAATGCAAGTAGCTGACTCCCCTGATAGGCAAGTTCTGAACAAAAAGGCTTTGTTTCTCCCATTTGTTTTGTCTTCATTTATTTCCACAAAAAAGAGCCAGGGTGCCCAAGGGGGTGCAGCCGAGGTTCTAGGTCAGTTCGTGGGATCCAAGAGCATAGAAGACTTCGGCCTATTTTCCTAATGGCTTCTGGAGGTGGGAACTTTACAGAGAGTCTTCCTAGGATGGGAGACGTACACCATGACACCAACAAAAGCATTTATTGGGCACGTTCTATATACCAGTGAAAGAGCCCCCCAGAGGACTAGATAACTTCTCTCCTGGCCCTCAGGGGACCCCACCCCAGCACCTTCTCCTCCCTCTTCCTTTTGATAAAACCTGAACTGCCCAGCCAACCACTGCCAGTCCAAAAAAGCAACTCCTTCCCCCTCTGAGGACCTCTTTTGAGAACTAGTCTCTGAACTCGCTGAACTTCGGCTGACCTCTCTTTGCGAAAGCTCTATAAAAATTCTGCCCCTCTTCCCCAAGGCAAAGCGTTCCTTCCTTCAGTGCTTCCTCTTGATGTGACATTTTTGAATAAAGGCTCACTCTTCACAGAGCTCTACTCGATTTTCTTCCACACTGGTCTAAGTGCTTTACATGTTTTATTTAATCTAATTTTCATAACAACTCTCCAGGTAGGTGCTATTACTATTCCCATTTTATAGAGAGGGAAACTCTGGCATGAAAAATTTACTTGGCAATTTCCAGGACACATGGTATGCAGAGAAATATGTTGAATATGTAAATACGATGTGGGGCGTTCTTAACCTCAGGACTGTTGACATTTTGGGTAGATAATTCTTTGTTGTGTGGGGGCCAAAAACAAGAAAGGATTAGCATTACCCTTCTCCACCTTTTTCAAATTTTATTTTGGTTTCAGTTTTTAAAACAAGCGTTTATTAGTTTTGTAATTTAAAAAGCATCAGGAAGGAAATTTTCCAGAGAAAAGAAAGATCAGCTTTGTTTTCAAAGCAGCCACATCACATTACCGGTTTATACTGAGCTCATGATTAATTAAACTCTACAAGCCTTCTTTTACATAAATCGTTTTGTCTCCTCCAACCTGTACTCACAAAATTGATTTTTCAAGCAAAATTCAGAGCTTTATATTTAATCTGTGATAAATTCCCCATTCTTTGTTTTGGTCTTTCATGACAAACTGGCAATTATTTAATTTTGATTCCTTCCTCCAGCTTACAAGCTACCTCTCCCAGTTATTTTTCACCTGCAATTTTGGTCTCTGCATTTCAGTGCTAAAACAATGCTGCCAAGGACAGAACCAGGAGCTTCACCAAAACGCTCCTGCCTGGGAGTGGTTATGCATTCATAAATATTATTCTAAATTGCTCCACCGGCCCACTGTCTCTCCACCAAACCATGTCATCTGTGGGGGCCTAGGACCCTGTGATGGGGGCTCTCTGGAGTGGGGTACATGTCATTAGGCCAAAGGAGGTGGTGCAGGTCACCCAGCTCACAATCCTCTAAGTGTATCCCCCAGAACCGATAAATGCCTTAAAGCAATTCCATCTGGAGAGAGACAAATTCCGAACCTAGAAACATCCTTACCTAGAACCAAATGTGGAGAAATAAGGAGATGCATGACTGGGACCTCTTCCTTCTTAGTTAGTACCCATCAGGTAAATAGGCCTCTCTTTTTCACCTAAGTAACATCTGGTATAAGGAAGATTAGATCAGATCCATATGGATGAGTAAAACAGTTGAGATTTGGAGCAGTTATATCCTACATGACCCTAATTTTAAAAATCAAGTTTTTGTCATCTCCATCTTCGTGGAACATCTTCCTTTCACCATGGCTTCTCAAAGATTGCCCACAGTGGGGGATGGCCACACCAGGAGATCCCCTCAGGAGCCCATAACATAATTGTTGGCTCTTGAGCATGCCCTTTCCTGCTTTTCCAACCCTAGTGTTCTTTTTTCCACCTCGTAAAAACCTCCTCATTGTTCAGGACTCTGAGAAGTCTGGATCCTAAGCCCTCCCCCTACCCCGGCTTCTTCACCTCAAGTGAGGTGCCCACTGAATTGCATATGTGGCCCTAACATGGTACATGGAATCCTAGCTGCACATAGTCTGCTGAATTTCATGTAATCCCACTAAAGGATCAAGTCCTTGAACGCAGGAATTGAGAATGACCATTTTCTCCTTGCTCAGCCCAGGGTGTGGCATGCGTTAGACTCCCAGCTAATATTTGACAGACGAACATAGAGATAAAACCATTTAAAAACATTTAAAACAGGTGCTTTGCAGCTTCTTCAACTTCTTGTACTTTGATTTCTTTCAAAATATTTGCTCTAAAATATCTTTCCCCTTGGAACACAATTTTCCTTGACGGAGTAGGCTTAGCAGAATCAAAGCTGAGTGGTTGCGCATCCCTCTGTCATCTGTTAGCCTTGTACCATCTGCTCCAAGCAGAGGGCCTCTCTGTTTCTTTCTTGCTCCCAACATAGCTTTAAAGGGTCTTTTTGTTGTCTTTGGCATTTTTTTGCAAGCCTCAGCTTATTCTGGGAATCGCCCTCCGGAAATCATTTTTATAAATTTGCACCATGCATCATCGTTCAGGTTCAATTCCTTCCCATCTTCTGGGTGTCCTTTTCCAACAGGAGCTCATCCGAGAGATCCTGGGCAGTTACACAGCCACATGAAGCTGTGTAGACAATCGCTTTTCCTTGCTATGAGGATCCTTTGCAATCGTGTTGTTAGAATTTTGTTAATGGAAAAAAAACTGAGCTTTATTTTCTTTTATATGGTCTTTGGCCAAAAAATAATATCCATCTTTCTAGTAAATGTTTAAAATTGATTTCTGACAACCTGTGGTCAATGTTGTTCTAGGCTATTAACAATTTTTTCTCCCAAAGTTTGTGTCACTTTAGCCCCCAAAATGTTTTTATCTGTTTGTCCAATTTTAGAATTATTTGTAAAACCAAGAAGACATGAATGATGATCCTACTTTGACTACTTGAAAGGTTTCTACCTGAGTAATTTTTTGTTGAGTGCCTCAGTCTCTCCATCTGTAAAAGAGATCACAATTCTACCTATTTAAGTCTTGGTTTCTCTCATACATAACAGGTGTTTATAACAAGGATTCTCAACCAGGCCAATTTTGTTCCACAAGGGACATTTGGCTATGTCTGGAGACATTTTTCATTTTCACAACTGGGGTCAGTTGCTACTGACATCTAGTGGATAGAGGCCAGGGATGCGGCTAAACATCCCACAACAAAGAAATGTCAGTCCAAAATTTCAATAGTACCAAGGTGGAGAACCTCCAGAGATGTAAACCCTACGAAGACAAGAGTCATGTTGATCATAATCACTATTGCACCCCGACTCTTAACACAGCACCTGGCACATTGTGCGTGTGCAGTAAATGTGAAATGAAAATTAGTGCTAAACAAAGGTCTGTAGGCTGCCTGAATTCAAATCTTAGCAGGAGAGTTACAAATGGCTAAAAAAAAAGGAAGAGGAGGAGGAGGAGGGGGAGGGAGAAGAGGAGAAGAAGGAAGAGGTAGAGGGGGAAGGGGAAGAAGAAGAGGAAGAGAAGGAAAGAGAAGGGGGACGAGGAGGAAGAAGAAGAAGAAGACTCATAGATTAAAGCAGATATTCATCAACCAATCACTGTTCAGTTCCCTGTGCATTAAAAGAAGAGAAGCAACAAGGTAACTTCCAGTTATCATAGTATCTCTTGGACTGGTTGTGGGGGAAGGGTGGAAGAAACCCTGATCTGCAGTGTCTTCCATGTCCTCTAGTATAAATACTTCCAACATGGATGTTCTCAAGTTACCAGTGTGATATCACTAAACTGGGAGTTGGGAAAATTTGCTCACAATGAGCTCATGTGAGCAAGTTCAAGTCATTTCCAGTATCCGCTGTATTTATCCTGAGTTTTCCCTCTTCCCTCTTGTCAGTGTCATACCCACCTTTACACTATGACTTACGTTCTTCCTTCAGATGCCTTCACCACATCCTTGGGTCCTCTATAAGTTCTGATATTAATGGTACCAAAATAACTATACTTGACCCACCTGTTTCTTGTGAACACAAGAATTCCATGATGTTTTCCCACCTGACTTAAAAGGAAACCACGCATTTGCTCTGGGTCCTTTGACATTCTGAAATTTCAAAAGTGTTTTTCAACCAACAAGAATATATTTAAACCATTCCTTAAAGCCATGTTAAACCTGTAAATATCAACCATTAAAAGTAAAATTATAATAATGGATTCAATAATAAGTCAGTGCATTAAAAGAACCAACATGGTTCATAAAGCTCCTCCATTTCCTCTCCATGGTGACTAGTTCAAGTCCACACAATGAGAGAATTTGATTTGAGGAGTCAGTGGATGGAAATTCAGGAAAATATGAAATTCATGCCCTGATGAACCACATACAAAAACGTCTCCTTGTCCTTGACACACACTACACCTTATCAAATAAAACCTCAATTATCGAACACCATGAGAAATTAGCTAAATATCTTTTGTTAAAATAAAGATAAACACAGAGGATTATTTTACTCAAGTATCTCTAAATTTCTAAAAGCTTTTAAGTTTTAGAGCTGAAATAATTTCGGAAACTATCAAGTTTGTCTCCTAGATTTTACAAATATCTATGTACATTTCACTAGCCCTTCTCAGGAATTAGAATTTAACCAACAGAACACGGATGTCATGGCTTTGCACCATCTCAGTTGAGTGGAACGACACAAAATCCTTCTCTTCATTGCTTGGAGTAAGGAGTGACCACAAGAGAGATCTTCCCGAGACCTGGAATGCAGAAGACAAGCACCACCATCATTCTGAAGGGAACTGGGCTCAGCTGATTTACCCACTTCGTCACTGATCTTCTGCCCCACCTCGTGGGCAGGATCCAGTGGTTATGCCCACAGGTCCCTGCACTTTGGCCACCACCTCCTTTAGGTTATCTGATCTGGGGCCAGAAGGGTGAGCCGCTCTTTGGCCAAGACCGCCAGCTTCTTCCACAGATCGCCTTTGTCGTCGAGTTTGGAAGCCGAGTTCCCAGTCTGTCCTCATGGGTTCCAATGTGTGCTGGACGTTTCTGACTCGCCCTTTCTCACCCCCACTTTACGTCTAGATTTTCTTCCTGCCCACCATCCCTGCTAACCTGTAGCAAACTCAAGTCCTTCACCGCAGAATCTTCCATATTTTCCTCAACGTTCCCTATTCCACACAATGCATGATGGTGTGTCTTCCTGATTGAGCCGTAACCTATACAATAAATTGAGATGATTATTACTTCCTAGATGTTATCTCCCTCTAATAATGCACAGCAATCCAGACCTGGGGGTGCCTTACCCATATCCCTTCACCTTATGCCAGAGCTAACTCGCACACAGTTCTTGTACATACCATGGCGTCATGCATCCGTTTACCAGAATGGTTTCTTTGACCATAGAAGTATGCTTGGATCACAGCTGGGGAAGCATGGAAGTGTTAGCAAGTCAGCATCACCCACAGGAGTAACTCTCAAACGTACAGAGTTGGAACTTGATAGATAATCCCCCAGCTTCCTCTCCCGATCACAGTATAATTCTGAGGTGTGTTCCTCGGCTTTTATGAGAGTCCCCACAGAATTTATGCCCCAACTGCCCACCGCAGTGTGTGCTCACTTTGCATTCCTGCCTCACCTCTCCACTACTACACAGCACTTTTGCATCACTTCCCAAACTATCCACTCCCAAATCTTTCCTGCAGGGTCTGATTTTGGTGAAACTCAAACTCATACAACGTCTAAATTTCTTTATATTCTGCTTTAAAGGGGGGGGGGATACTCCCTTGTGAAAAGACGAAATGAAAGAGCCATCTTTCAGTATCTCAAGGTCATCATTTTATTAAAACTCCTTATGGAAAAGGTTAAGGCAAAGTTCCCAACATTTTCCAAAGCAGAGCTCATTTGTTTTTCTCCCAAGGCTCATAGTCAATGCATTTCCTTCTTATGCAGATGCTAGAGTTGCAGGCAATGAAGGTGTAGGCACCACACCCTCTTCCATGTGTGGAATAATCAAGTTACAAAATCAGCTTGTTGACAAAGTGGTGAAAATCAGCTTCACAATGAAGCCATACGTGTCCGGATCTCCTACTCCAACAGAACCAAATCGTGAAAAGGTTAAGTAGACAAAAACACCCTGAATTTCTACTTTCCCCATAACACCCTATACAATGTTTTTATAAATACATTTACTTGCTTTTCCTACCTTTATTTTTTTTTTCAAAAAAAAAAAAAAAAACCACCAGGTATCATGGAAATCTATGTTGCATCTCCAAGTAGCTGAGGTATTGCTCTAAATATATAACAGAAATCAGAATTATTTTAACTTAGTTATTTCAAATATAAAATATTACCAGGTGTAGGCTAGGTTTGAGAGAAACACTTAACAATAGCCAAGTTATATGCTTAAATTATTCTGTTATGTATTCCTATTTTCTTCCTGGTTTCTCTTTTCGAGCCCATGACAATCCTAACAATTTTGTTAAGCCAATAAAGGGTGACTGAGAGGAAAGCAGCCAAGTGGTAACCGATGACCCAGAAAATATGCAGGACAAGGCTTTTGGCCCAGCACTGCAGAATCCTCTGTTTCAGTGGACACGTAACATCCTGGCCCAAATAGGACAGACTTCTGAGCCAACACTCAATTATACAAAAAAGATGGAAGTCGTCATTTTAATAACCCATCACACTTCCCAAGTAATTTCTATAGAAGTAGAAGGAAAGTTTTTATTTTAGTTTAGTTTAGTTTAGTTTTATTTTTTAAAGATCTTATTTATTTATTTGTCAGAAGGGGGGGCGGGGCACAAGCAGGGGGAGTGGCAGGCAATGGGAGAAGCAGCCTCCTATGAGCAAGGAACCCAATGCAGGACTGCTTCCCAGGACGCTGGGATCATGACCTGAGCTGAAGGCAGACAGTTAACCAAGGTGTCTCAGGAAGTGTTTTTATAATCACATTCCAGCAGAGTCAAAGCAAGTTTGGATCGGAAAGTCGAAATTCATAAGAATTATCAATATGTTTGTTTCTCTGCTAAAAAAAAAAAAAAGTGATTGCAAAAATTTGGTTCCACTTCCCAAGAGAGAGTCTAACATTATTTAAGCAAATTCCCCCACGGGTAAATAATTTGACAGAAGAGTTCAGAAAAGATAAGTTTTCATTATTAAACTGTATATGCCATATTGGTCATTTACAAAGACTGAGTAAACATGGGTTAAAATTCATGGCCAAGAGTCATCTAAATGTGTTTAGATTAAATGAACTGATACTTACTTCTTTGATAACTACACAGGTGTTTCACACTTCTCCGACTTCTTTTTAACAAACAATGTAACAATTACATCCTTTCCTTCTATGAAATCCAACTATACTTTCTAACCACAATAAGAATAGTATAAATGTCATAATGAGTCTGGGCTTAAGTGTATCACTGGGAAATCATTTGAATGTACAAAAAGAGAGCTGTGTATAATAAAAGAAATTCAGCTTTATTATATTAGATTGTGTCATATTAGGAATATTCAGATTTCTCTACTTTACAAAGGATTTAGAATCTTAATTCAACAGCCTGTTATAATTATACACATCAAAAATATTTTCCTTAATTTAGACAGTGAAATTTGTTTTGCAAAACAAAAAAGAGAACTTCCAGTATAACTGGAATGCATTGCACATAGACAAATTATTTTGGGATGCCCCCTTGTAATTGCACCAGTTCTAATTTATAGTATCCATTTATTATTTCCACTGTTTTGATTTCTGAGAAAAGTTTTATGCTCTGCAGAATTCCAGTGCAATGAGGCAGGTCTAGTATTATTTTCTGCTGTTACTATGTTACATCCAATCTTTTTTATTTATGTTAAACTATTGTTTTAGATGAGTCTTAGTTTTCTTCGGTACTATGGCTCACTCTTGCAGAAGTGTATGCAAATTTTTTTTTTATTTTGTGAAAAATGGAAGGAAAATTATGCATTGTGCTGCTCTTGCAAAAAAAAAAAAATCATTAGCTCTTGCCAAAAGCAAAGCAGTTGATCTCTTGCCATGCTACTGTGTATGATTACTAATTTTCTATCAAGCACTGTCCTATGATAAACAAAATGATCCTTCAGTGACGCCAAAAGGCAGACAATGCTTTGATAACTCAGCAAGACTTCCTCTAACTACTTCCCAAAAGGGTCTTTTCAAGGAAACCACATCTATGGCTTTCTCAGAAATGCCAAGGATATAAGCATACCTCAGGCAGATTTAATTGTAACATTAATTAAATGATCCTCTCAATCACTAATTAATTATAGAATCGTAGAATGATAGGGTTGAAAGGGACCTTGAAAGATCAACAGAGTCAGCACATCCAGCCTCTGTAGGGACCACATATAAACTATTCTAGACCCAGGGAAACTATCATTTTTCAAATCTTAGCAAGGAGATTGTGTCTGCAGCTTCCTTTCATGATCTAGTCCAGGGATGAATGCACATGTCAAGAGAAAATCCTTCTGGTACATCTTTTAGTTGCCATTTTCAGAGTCGCCTGAGCACACAGCTGGGGTACATCCTCTCGGTCAGCCAGTATTGTTTGCTTCCCCAGGAACTGTCCCCTGTCCGGACTAACATGCCCATTGACTCTAACTTGTAAGAAGCACCTTCTTTGTCAAACTTCTCAATCATCACTGGTTATTCTAAATTCTCTTAAAATCTTCCACAGTTTTCTTTATTTCTGGAACTTTTACTGGGAAAATGTAAAGATCTGACCAATTCAGGCTGAAAGAACCAAGCTTGCTCTAGGCCCAATTTTGCAGCAAAAGAAATTTATTTTAATGGTCCATTCTGCTTACCATGAACAGTGGAGAAGAGCAGCTGTACATGTTACTTGCATCTCAAAAGAGGAGAAGAAAGAAAAAATGGGACAGAAAAAAAGTTTTAATTTTAATTTGTCAAACAATTCCCAAAGCGTGTAAATGTTCTAAATTTACAAATTTAGGAAAGTTTAAAAAAAAATCCCCAAAAGGGAAAATTCAGAGAAAATAATGTCTATCTACATCATAGAAGGTTGGAACAACCATACCAGCCACTTTCATCTAGTTGACATTTATAAAACACTATATTCTAATAATCCTTTTACTGTAGAATATGATCTTTTCAAGCTTACATGGCATATCTACCAAGATTGGCCCTAAAACAATTCTCAATAAATTTTACAGGATTGAGATGATATAGTTGAGGTTTTCAGGACAGAATGGAATTAAATTAGAAATCAATAATAATAAAATCCTAGGAAAATCTCAAATATTTGGAAAGCAAACACCATCTCCTAAATAATTCATGGATTAATAAAGAAATCACAGCCTGGGTGGCTCAGTCCATTGAGCATCTGACCCTTGATCTCAGCTCAGGTCTTTATCTCAGGGTTGTGAGGTCAAGCCCCATGTTGGGCATAGAGCCTATTTAAAAAGAAATCAAAAATAAAATCTTAATCTGTGTCAAACCGAGTAACAAAAATATAGCAGACCAAAATATGTGGGGTAGAACTAAAGCAATGTTGAGAGGGAAACATATTGCTTTAAATGTTTAAACTTGAAAAGAAAAATCAATGACCTAAGATTTTAACAAAAAATTTGGAAAAAAATAAGGAGAATAAAAGACAAAATATGTAGAAAGAATAAAATAATAAAGATAGGATTAAAAGCAGTACAACAGAAAATAGGCAACAGAAGCGGAAAAAAATTAATTTCTGAAAAAAATTAACAAAATAAACAAAGTCTTGGAGTGATCAAGAAGTGAAAGAACACAAATTATTAGTATTGGGAATTAAAAATGAATTATCAATACAGATCTTGCAGATATTAAAAAGAATTTTTAATGTGCAGTCAAATGTTCTACCACTGAGATATATTCCCCCAAGAATTTTTTTAATGTGAATAAATTCGACAACTTAGATGAAATGGAAAAATGACTTGGAAAAAATAAATATTTATAAAATATTAAATGTGTCTTATAGTACTGACTATACTTATAAGACATTTATAAAATGATACTTACAAAAATGACCAAAAAAATACAGAAAATCTGACTATCCCTGTATCAATTAAAGTAATTGAATTCATTATAAGAACACTTCAACAACCAAAAAAAGAAAAAGGCAAAAGTTGTTTTACTGGTGAATCCTATCAAACATCAAGGAAGAAAAATAATACCTATCTTATACATTTTCAAAAAACAAGAGGAAAAAGACACTGACAAACTCACTTTCTGGGGCTATAAACCTAAAATATTACAGACCAATATCCCCTGTGAATAGAGAGACAAATATCCTTTGCAAAATATTAGCAAGTAGAACCCAATAATATATAAAAATGATAATATATTATTGAAAGTAGGCTTATCTCAGGAATTCAAGGCTCGTTGAATATTTTTTTAAAATGTAACTTACTCTACTAAATAACAAAGGGGAAAATTCATTATCATTCCAGTAAATACAGAAAAACAATGAACAGAATTCAACACAATTAAAAGTTTTAGCAAAATGGGAATACAAAGGTATTCTGTCAATCTGATTTTTTTAAAAAGCAGACAAAAAGCTAATATCATATTTAACAGCAAAAATAATGAACATTTACCCCTCAAATCAGTAATAAGGTAAGAATGCTCAGATTCACCACTTCTATTCAATATCATAGTTGAAGTCTTAGCCATTGCAGTTAGTCAAGAAACAGATATAGAAGGCATAAAAATTCAAAAGAAAGAAGTGAAATCATTCCTATTTGCAAAAATCCCAATGAAACTAAGAAAACACTTACAGACCTAAGTGGAAAGATATAACATGTTCACGGATTAGAAAACTCAGTATCACTAAGATGTCAGTTGTAACTAAAATCATCTATGAATTTAATACAATTTTGATCAATACTTAATTTTTCTAGAAATTGTCAAGCTAATTTAAAAATATATATGGAAATAAAAGAACCTAGAATAGCCTGGGATATTATTTATAGGAAGAACAAAATTGGGGTGCCTGGGTGGCTCAGTTGGTTAAGCAACTGACTCTTGATTTTGGCCCAGGTTATGAGGTCAGGATCTAGCTCCAAGTTGGGCTCTGTGCTCAGCAGTGAGTCTGCCTGGGATTCTCTCTCTTCCTCTGCCTCTCTGCCCACTCACAAGCACTCTTATTCACTCACTCACTCAATCAATCAATCAATAAAATCTTAAAAAAAAAAAAAAGAAATGGGGTGCCTGGGTGGTACAGTCGTTGGGCATCTGCCTTCGGCTCAGGTCAGGATCCCAGGGTCTTGGAATCCCAGGTCCCTCTCCCACTCCCCTTGCTTGTGTTCTCTCTCTTGCTGTGTCTTTCTCTGTCAAATAAACAAATAAAATCTTTTTAAAAAATTAAAAAATAAAAATAAAATTTTTAAAAGGAAAGAGCAAAATTGGAAGACTTACTCAATATAAGAAAAGCTTTTTATAAAGCTACAATAACCGAGGCAATTGGAATTAGTAAACAGATGAATGTAGAGATAATAAAATATAACAGAGTGTATAGGTATATCCAGAGACATACTGTCATTAATTTTTGTAAAGGTGCCAGAGCCATTCAGTGGAGAAAGGGGAATCTTTTTATTAAATGGTGTTGGAACAACTGGATAATCCATATTTTAAAAACAAACATTGAACTTTGCTTTCCACAATGCATAAAAATCCATTTACAATGGCTCATAGACTTAAATGTAAAACCTAACAGTAGGAAACGTCTACAAAACACATGGGAGGGGCGCCTGGGTGGCTCAGTGGGTTAGGCCTCTGCCTTCAGCTCAGGTCATGATCCCAGTGGTCGTGGGATCGAGCCCCACATCGGGCTCTCTGCTCAGCAGGGAGCCTGCTTCACCCTCTCTCTCTCCCTATCTCTCTGCCTACTTGTGATCTCTCTCTCTCTCTTTAAAAAAAAAAAAAAAAAAAAAAAAAAAAAACACATGGGAGAAGATCTTTGTGACCTTAGGAGAGATAAAAATTTCTTAGGTCACAAATTCCACAATCCATAAAAAAATTTTGAAACTTTTTAACTCATCAAACTAAAAGCTTTTGATCTTTGAATGAATGATACTATCAAGCAAACAAAAAGGTAAGCCACGGTTTTGGAGAAAATACTTAGAAAACAGACTGAAGACAAAGGCACTGTTCTTATGTTTAGAGCACGGTACAGAAAGAATGCTTTTTACAATCAATAATAAATCATACAACCCAATCAAAAAATAAAATGAGAAAAGGATTTGAAAACATTCTCCAAAGATAATATAGGAATGGCCAAGAAGCACACGAAAAGATATATAAAATCATTAGTCATGAGGGAAATTTAAATTAAAATCAAAATGTGAGTCTGCCTGTAACTGACGAGACGGACAATGCAAAGTGAAGGCAGGTGTGCAGAAAGACTGGCAGTTGCACAATTTAAATATGTAAAGTTCTGGGCACCTGGGTGGCTCAGTCTGTTAAGTGTCTGCCATTGGCTCAAGTCATGATCCTGCAGTACTAGGACTGAGCCCTCCCCCCCACTTTGGCCCCCCGGCTCAGTGGAGAGTCTGCTTCTCCCTCTCCTGCTCCCTCTGCTTGTCCTTTCTCTCTCAACCAAGTAAATACATAAAATCATAAATAAATAAGTAAGTAAATAAAGGTCAGAGGCTTCTGGGTGGCTCAGTCGGTTAAGCATCAGACTCTCGATTTCAGCACAGGTCACGATTTCAGGTGAGCTGGAGCCATGTCAGGCTTTGTGCTGGGCATGGAGCCTGCTTAAGATTCCCTCCCTCTCCCTCTGCGCTCTCACCCCTCTCTCACTCCCTCTAGTGGGGGATATATATATATATGCATATAGATGTGTGTGTGTGTATAAAGCTCATTGTATATGAATTACCTTTCAACTAATTGCCATTATCTTTCAATTATCTTAACACCCATAAGCCACCTTGTCGTGGGCAAATAATAATCCAGTATAACCAAGATTACAAAATATATACTTAGGAGCCTAAAAAAATAACCAAAACAAATCATTGTAAACAGGAGGTATTCTAACTTTGCTCAGCTATGCAAACAAAATAAAGCCACAGGGCTGAAACATTCACATCAGTAGTAACACTGTTTTGGCTCAGAAGGTCCATTCCCTTTATATTTCCAATAGGAACACTTCAAACTGTGACTCATTCTGCTTTCAGAATCCTCAATGTGACTGTAGTAAAGCTGAAGGCACTGGCATCATTCTACTGCAGGAGAAGTCTCTGACAAAAACAGCTCTTCTTTTTATTGTACAGATGTTAACTTCATTATTCTGAAAACATCCTCCTCCCTATTCACATTTTGCGAGCAACACTTTAGCCCTAATAAATGACTTTTTTGATACTTGCAACCAGACAATTACATGGATCAAAAACCTGTAATAACATAAAAATTATGATGGTGAATTGCAGCTCCTTTTGGTGTTTCTTTTTTTTTTTTAAGAATTCTTAATTTCTTCTCTTTGCCTCACAGATAGAAAATTGTTTCATATAAACAAAATACATTCATACAAAATATTTTAACCTATATTAATGAAGATAAAAGGCCTCCTGAGAAAACAGTGGCCAAGGATCAAGCAACTTGGAATTTATTTTAATTTATAATCTTCTGGAAAAGACAGAAGAAAGATTTTCTCATTTCCATATCAGTTAAGATTCAGTATTCTCTGGTCAGACAAACAAATTACTCTATATTGATATGCTAATTAAGCCCTCAGTACATATTACTCACACCTAGTGTAATATATAAATCTTATTAATGAAGAGGACAGAAAGAGCTTAAAGATTGAGAATAAAGTAACAAAAATATTGTGACAGTGAGTTCGCCATAGTTAAATATATCATGTGGATCTAAAGCCATTAGCTAGCTGCTTTCCTACCTCTAATGTCATCTACCAATAATCACCATGGTCCTCCCAGATACGGCTTCAAGATGTTTTCATCTGACTTTGTGATTTGAGCAAACGCTGCATTACAGGAACAGTGGAAATGAAATCAGAGCAACAGACATGCCACACAGTGACAGTAGATACAGTCACACAAGCCTGGGGTGGTGGCACAGATACGGAGGAGACAAAATAAGAAAAAGCCTACGCCCTTCAAATCAGAGAATCTTTACTCAGGTGTGCGAGTACACGAAAGTGAACAGAAGAAAAACCAGTAGGTCCTATTCACTGAGCCTAGACCTCGGCCCTACACAGCCAGCAAAGACTCTTCTTAAAATCCAGCTTTAGTATAGCAATAATTCAGAGCCAAGAAGAAGGCAATTTACAGAAAACGCAGCCTTCCAAAGTGCTTGATATTTGGAATTTCTTTAGCTGGAACATTGTTTTTATTCCACAGTTAGAATTTTAAAGCATGGCACAGAGACTCCTAATTCCCTCCCAATATCTGATTTTCTTTATCTTCTGTTATAATATAAAGTCCCTGGTCTTCGGCAGGCGAGCCTCCCTTACAGTTGGGTGTGTCCACTAAACTACGTTCTGGGACAGATGGAAAGTGTGTGCACTTAGAAGGTGCTCCTAGAAGGAGCTCCTAGAAGCTCCTAGAAGAAAGCTCCTAGAAGAAAGAAGTGTGTTCTCCTCTTCCCCTCCCTTTTTTCCTGCTGGCTGGAATGGACACGTGACAGCAGGACATGGAACAGCTGTCTTGCACAGCACATGCCCTTGGAAATGGCCACAGGCAGCAGCAGAGTGAGTACGAGGGAACCTGTGTGCCTGCGGCTTCCATGGAGCAGAACCATTGAAGCAGCCCTCGTGCCTACATCTAGCCTTACAGCAAAAGAGAAATAAACTCCTATCTTCTTTCAGCCTCTTTTATTTGGGAGATTACTCTTACTTGCAGTGGAATCTAGTTCTCAATCTGGGGGGTGGGGGGGGGGAAGCCCAGAAGGTCAAATGACTCTAATGAGTTAAGAGTAGGAATAAGTTTCAGGAAATAACAGTTGATATGTTTACTCTTTGGGCTGGAAGAGGGCAGGAGAAGAAAGAAGGGCACTGGGCATTGTAATGAAAATTCGAATGACAAGGAGAGAAAAGGAAGAATATAAAAGGAAAGGTAAAAATTTTCAAGACAAATTTCTGGGTTCTTAAAATATGTTGAGACAAGAAGTAGCTAAGAACCCGTGTCCATTCTCATGCCCTTTCCTCCTCTCCTGACGGTGCTTTAAACATTTTTCCGATGAGGTTGTGTTCATTCAATTTAGTACCAATGACGACCACAGGTATGAATGACTATGGACGATTGTAAATTCTCATCAATACAGTTGTATATGTTATGGAAGTGACACAATATTGGAATTAAGTATCTGGATTCTGTGGTCAGACTGGCAAAGTTTGAATCATGGCTCTATCATGCACATCTCTGTGATCCTGGCAAGTTACCTAACCTCTCTGATCCTTGGTTTCCTCATTGTAAATGAGGTTAATAATAGTACCAGCTATTAACTAAATAAGACAAACCATTACCTATTCAGTGCTTTAGAAATATCTGGTATAAAGTGTTTTTAAAATGTCTCAACATTATTTGTTGATAATGGTATTGAGTTACCAATACATTTCAGAGCTTTCAGGGAAGAATTAAACTCCTAGAACCCAATTTTTCCTCAATTAAATATAACTTTTCTCCCTTCTACCCTACTTCTCTCTCAGCCACAGCCATGTGGCCACAGAGGACCCGGAAAAAGACTCAAGGTCCTATGCACTGGGGAAGCCATAGGATGGGGACAATCTGAATAAATCTGGGTCTCTGACTGTGTGGAAGCCTGTCCACCAAAGTCACTGGATTCTGCATGAGTAAGAAACAACCCTTCTTTGTGTTTATCTTGAGATTTGGAGGAATGCTTATTATACCAAATGACCTTACCTGCTTTAACTAATTGCATTAATTCTCTAAGGCTGCTGGCACAAAGTATCCAAGTGGCTTATCAACAAGAATGTATTTGCTTACAGTTCTGGAGGCTGGAAGTCCAAGATCAAGGTGACAGCAGGGCCATGTTTCCTCTGAACTCTCTAGGGAAGGATATGTTCCAGACATGTCTCCCAGCGTCTGATAGTTTTTGGCTTATGGCAACATCACTCCAATCTTCCCATGAACTCTTCGCTTCACAGTGCTAGAACTGTGTGTTCCTGTCTCAAGTTTACCATTTTATAAGGACACCAATCATATTGCAATAGAAGTTATCTTGATAACCTCATTTGGACTTCATTACTTCTTAAGGACCCTATCTCCAAATAAGGTCACATTCTGAGATACTAAGGATTATGGCTCCAACTTTTCTTTTCTAGGGGACACAATTCCATCCATAAAACTATTATAAATAGCTAATTTTGCATTCTCATCTGTCCCCTACAAATCAGCAGAACTGAGGAGCCAGTGGTGAAACCTATCACATTCTTCCCAGGTTATTGTTAAACTAAAGAAAATCTAAAACTACTTGCTCTCCTACCAAAGTCACTATTCAGCTATGTTTTATTCTACACGTTGATACATATGCATAGCTTTCTCTTCACTCTACAGATATATGAGTCTTTCAGTGGTATGGACCAGTCATTTACTGGTCACTCCAAGCTCAAAGAATTATAATAAGGCTCTGAGAAATAGCTCAGGAAGTAGTTTTATAACCATAATTAGAACGTCTTTTAGACCTGTTTCAGGAAAGAAGTCAGACAACTAGCAATTTCTATATAAAAATAATATCAAATGTGCACAGTCCTAATAAAAATATTTCATGTCATAGGAATAAAAGTAAATATTCAAATGGATAAGATCTGAGTCAACATAATCACTCAAAATCAAGGAGGCCACAATGATAAGTGGCATTGGCTAACTTTCATATCCATACCATGTGTCATCTCCAATATACATTGTAAGGAGCGGGGATAAATAGAGTGTCTGGAGAATAGGCACATATGTTTATGTACTTACTCTCTCTTGCTTTCACCAATAACTTTAGAGCCAACTTTCTTCTCCAGGAGCTTGTCTTTCTTGCAATCTGTTCATAGTCTCATGATAGTTTACTGTTCAAATGTTCATATTTGAAATATTTAATACTCCCCAGAAAGCTTTATTTTGTCTTTATCTTAACATATAATGAAAATCAAAACAGCTCAAATAACTACTTTACCTACCCGCAAACCAAAGAGGCTGACAGCCAACTTATTCCTGTAATTCATTTTAGAAAAGACCAAGTGAAGAAAATTCAGGCCTTAGGCAGGCTATTGCATGGATCCCTCACATTTTAAGTCTAATAACTTTTTCAGAAGCACAATAAAAGAAGAGCAAACCGTTTTTATTTGAATAAAATCGGCTTCCACAAAACATGGTATTACCAAACTACTTCAAAGGCCATTCACTAAATACCCCAAGGATGGTTTTAAGTTGAGAATTTGAGAAAGACTTGAATCAATGGTTCAGAAAGAAAAGCAAAGAGAATTTTACTTACAATGAGAAACATGTTGAAGAAAGGAAGGAAAAAACAATCATCTTCCCCATTTCTGGAAAGGAGGTCAGAGAACCCGGGGCACCACATAGATGAGAATTTGCTGAATTTACATGTTGAGGAGATAAAGGTACAACATGTTCTAAAATCCTCTCCTTGTTCCACAGATTTCTTGAGTGTAAATTAACTTTTAATATATTAAGGCAACTACTAATTAGCACCTCTCTTGATCAAAGATCTGGGTTGGTTACCACAATGGTCACTCAGATTGGGTTAGAAGTTTCGAGAGAACAGTGTGATGGGGGGACATCACCGGTGTTCAGGCACAGAGTGGGCCAGATGAAATGAGAGGAAATATGAAAATGTTGCTAGCTGTGGAAAAATTTCCCCTTCTGAGTACAGTGACTCATTGCATCAGCCTGCTGCCATATATTTTAGTTCCTAGAACATATAAGGGAAGATATTATTTTGAGAATGAACACAGGATAGCCCTAATATAAATAACAACAAAAGGTTCAAGAATATATCACTTGAAATTATTTCAAGGTCATCATTTCGTGGCAAGAGGGGAAAACATTTCAGAAGCTGAATAGATGCAGAGAAAAAATGAGAATTGTTCAGGTATTTACAACTATTTTTCATACAATACAAATAAGGACTTGGAAAAGCAAAATTATTAATACACAGAACTGCTTTTGTTTGTAAGATGTGTCTTTAGATTCTCTCTCTATACTTACTGCCCCCTTCCCTTGTACGTACAGCCATCCTCACCTTTTCTATTCTAAACATATCTTCCCTCTTCAATGAGATTACTTTGGTTTTCATACCAGCTTTCACTCTGTTTATTGCGATTTCCAAATGAGATGGCCACACTTGTTTGATCCATATCTGATTCTGCCTTCATCATTTGAGCAAATCTTTGCTACAGCTCTAATCTTGGCAGCCTCAAAGATAGCCACCATTCCCATCAGTGCTCCCTTGGAGGGGACACCCTCTCCTTGACTCCTTGACTTTGAAGCATTTTACTCAGTAGCTCTACTCCTCTCACCACCTTCCCCCTTCCTCTCTGCTTTTAAAATTTCCCATTCTCTCAATAGGTCTCTGATTATACTCTTTCAGCCTCCCCCACTGGCACATCTTTATCTTCTTATTCTCTTAATGCAGCCATTTCTTCCTGCCCTTTACACGTATCTTCCTCCAGTCTCTCCAAGATGATGACAAGCTTTCCCAGATCTTTATCTCTGCCTTCTAGGATTCAAATTCCTCTTTATCAACTGCCGGCTGCACGTGTATCTCCATGTAAATATTCTGCCAACCCTCAAACTTGTTACGAAAGCAGCCATATCGCATTGAACACCTGCTTTGCCAATACTTCCGTATAATCTTGTAGTTTCCGTGGTTGATTTTCTTTTCCCCAACCAGTAGGGACAAGCTTTGGTTTACTAGCTCCCTAGATAGCCACTACCTTCCTCAGCAGGTAACTATGCAGTGTCTACCATGAACCAAGTATTCCAGGCGTTGCAGTACAATGTGAAAAACACCAGGCATGGTCTTTCTCATGATCTCTTTGAGATTGTTTAAAGTCTGGAAGGAGTTTAAAAATAAGGTTTATAACTGTGATGTATAGAGTAGAGGGTATGCTCTGTGATGCTGTTAGAATAATTAAGATATTGAACTCATCCAGAAAGTCAAGGAAGGTATCCCTGAGAGATGACTGAAGGAAAAGCAGATCACAAGGTAGATGCTGAAGGAAGGGGGAAGTCCAGGTAGGCCTGCTGACTTCCTACACCCACAGAAGCCTTAACCATGACTCAGGGAATTTTTGCTCCTCTGATAGTAACATTTAGGGTAAAAAGATTAGAACTGCCTTCATTTTCTCTTTCAGTTCTCTGAAAGTTTACAATCAGTAGGTTGCTGTGTGCTGGGCCATGCACTACCCACATATTTAGTCCAACATTGCTCTGGGTGGCTTCTGGAAGGGTATTTTTGGATCAGGCTAACATTTAAATCAGTCGTCTGAGTAAAGCAGATTGCCCTTCCTAATGTGGATTGACCTCATCCCGTTAAAGGGCTGAATATAACGAGTAAGGCTGACCCTCTCGAAGGAAGAGAATTCTTTCTGACAGCCTTCCAACTGGGACGCCAGTTCTTCCTGCCTTCAGACTCGAAACATGAGCTCTTCCTGAGTCTCAAGCCAGTTGGCCTTTGGACTGGAACCCCACACCGTTAGCTGTCCTGGGTTTCCAACTTGCCAGCTCAGCCTACAGATCATGGAACTTGCCTGCCCCCATAATCGTGTAAGCCAAATCCTTAGAAGAAATCAAGAGAGCCAATTCCTTATGTATATGTGGTTCTGTTTCTATGGAGAACCCTGACTAACACAGTTACAAAGATTTCTAATGAAATTTCCTAATGCAATTTCTCATTGGTTTTTATGTTAACCCACTGTGTACAGAATGAGAAAAGTGAATTACTGTACTGACTTACACTGATTACGCTTTCCGGAAGCATTGTTTTTGTTTGGGAAGACACCTTGATGAATTTCCAAAGCTAGAAAGTGAGACCCTGTAGGAAAATAGCTAGGCAACAAGTCATTAAGGGTAAACTGCTTCACAGGAAAAGAGATTATTTTTGCTTCTGAGAAGGAACGGTAGGGAAGAAACAGAAAAAGGAAGAGGAGAGGAGGGAAGAATCAATGATGAGGGAAGGGAGGCTGGCCACTGCGAGAGATGAGGAGACTAGGAAGCGTCTGGACCAGGAACTGGAGAGATTTTAAGAACCGTATGTCCAGGGTTCGCTAGTAAGTATTTATGTGAATTCATGGCTAACCCCGGGATATTTCCTTCTCTTCCCAATAGAGCTCCATTTTGTTCTTATATCCAGTAATAGAGCCCTGCATTTCTTGGGCCACTCCCAAGGCTCACACAGGGAACACAGATCAGCCTGAGCCAGTCACTGTAATTGTTTCTTTGTTCCTGACTAAGTTAGGCAGGACAGGTGCAAAAGCGAGGGCCCCTGAAAAAGGAAGTTCTTAAAGAGAGGCTTCCCACAGGGCTTTCCCCCTTCTTGCCTCAGTGGAGTTTGGACTTTGACAGCCCTAGCGGAAAATTCACCAATCCTGGAACTACTCTGCCACAGGCTTCGTTATGTGAGAAAAGAATTTCTTCCGGTTTTTCATTTTCATTCAGCTTTCCTGTCATTTGTGCCAAAGAGAACATACCTGAACCAGGTACTTAATGAAAGATAAGTTTAAGAACTTATGAAAATAAACTCGCTTACTATATCCTAGACTGAAACGTTTATGACTCATAACACATTTTTTTCAAGCAACGCTCATGTTATCCATCAAGACATAATTTGTGAATCTATTTAAATATCCATTGGATAGTAAAACTTCAAGATGCTTATTATGTCTGTTTTTTAATGTCCCTAAAAAGTAAATAGTGAATGGTATAAAAATGATCTTATATTGGCAACATTATGATATTCTGTATAATGCTAGCTAATAAAATCTGTAGGACATAAGACTTGTCTAACTCATTTTACTCCTAAAACTGAGTAGTCTGTAAGACTTCCCAGAATTCCCAAAGTACTCAATCATTTTATACTTCTAAATACTACTTCTCATTTTCTTTATTAGGAGCAGAGTATTATTCACATTCTATTAACAATGCATATTTTCAAGTTTTATTGGGTCTTATAAAGTTATAATTAGAAAAATAATAACATCACTGTGTTTTAGATACTAAGCTAAATAACCTCCTTACACTATTTCATGTCAACCTAGAATCTTTCTGTTTTTCAAATGGAAAACCGAGGTTCAAATTTAGAGTATCTATTCCCAGATTCTGAAAGTACAACCGAGATCTATCTGTGCAGAGTTAGTAGTTACTAAAATGTTAAAAGCCTCATAACACTAGTGTCACTCATTTTCTCCCAAATTGTTTTGGGAGGGATGGAGGCTGGGCACATTATTTTCACTTATTTTAGAAAAATAATAATTTAAAAAATATACCTTTGTAAATCTGTGTTACTAACATTGATATGTTTGTAGACTAAATGTAGAACAAAAATATTTGAAAGTTTATTTAATAACACAATTAAGATAGAAAAATACTACTGAACTATGAGGTAAGTTTGTTATATTTATAGTAACAAAACACTATTTAGTTCCTCTGTATATCAGAAAATTCCATGATGCTCAAATTTGGTATTGGTGTATAGAACTTCAGTAGGTATTTGGTTTACCATTCATTCAGAAGTTTTTCAACATTTTCTATGAAATCTTTAGAGACTTAACTATGCTCTTCCAAATGAGAGGACTCTTATGTAGAATAAAAAAAGAAAGAAAATACTCCCAGCCATCATGTGAATTCTTTTTTTTTAAATATTTTATTTATTTATTTGACAGAGAGAGAGAGGTCACAAGTAGGCAGAGAGGCAGGCAGAGAGAAAGGGGAAGCAGGCTCTCTACTGAGCAGAGAGCCCGATGTGGGGCTCGATCCCAGGACCCTGAGATCATGACCCGAGCCGAAGGCAGAGGCCCAACCCGCTGAGCCACCCAGGCACCCCCATCATGGGAATTCTTAAGACAACATATTATTGAGCTGTTTTAATGCATGCCACACCTATTGTCTTCCACTGAGATTTTCCTCTAATTATCAAACTGATGATAACAAAATTGAATTCTGCAGGAACATATGTATTACAAAGTCTGTAGCTCTTACATCGATGGGTTCTGAACTATTTGTGTTGATGAAGTATGAATGTTCCATATGCAAGAATTGTCTCTCTCTGCAATAGCAAAACCTATTCTGTTCATCAAATTCAAAATAATTTTTATGGTAAATGCATAAAATTCAAAGTCAAAATTAAGGAGCCTCTAAATCTTAGTTCAATATTTTTAATAAAAGGAGCAGTGTAATCTTAGTAGAAACAGAAAAAATGTGATCTGTCCAAAAAAAAGGCAATGAAATTGGTTTGATATGAGTTGCATTTAGTATGTGCACGCAGGTTATTAAAGATCACTCTTTCCTTGCTAGGTTCTCATACTTAATGCCTTTACTTCCTTTGAATGTAAAATCTTGCCCATATATAACTGCTGACCAAAAAAATTACAAGAAACTATAACATATAATGTATAAATTAACAAAAAGAAATTTGAAAATGGAGAGAAAATAGAAAGAAAAACTGATGATATCAAAATAATTGACCCGAGACTAGAAAACTAACATCCATATTTTGGAAGAATATCTGGGACTCCATACTTCCAACACTTCTTCCTCACAGAAACTCAATAATATGACAGTCAAAGGCGTAAAAAGACTATAAAACTATGAGAACTAAGAGAACAAGAGAAGACACAACAGTAAATAAAACTATCATTTGGAAAGTGAAAGGCAGATGACTAAGTAAAATCTAGGAATCTGTAACATAAAAGCTTAAAGAAAAGATGGGGCACCTGGGTGGCTCAGTTGTTTGAGCATCTGGCTCTTGAGTTCAGCTCAGGTCATGATCTCAGGGTCTTGAGATGGAGCCCTTTGTCAGCTCCATGCCCAGTTTGGTATCTGCTTGAGATTCTCTCTCTCCTTCTCCCTCTGTTCCTTCCCCCAATCATGCTCTTGTCCTCTCTTGCTCTTTCTCTCTCTCTAAAATAAATAAATAAAATCTTTTTTTTAAAAAAATGAACTTACTGGGGTGCCTGGGTGGCTCAGTTGTTAAGCATCTGCTTCGGCTCAGGTCATGATCCCAGGGTCCTGGGATGGAGCCCCACATCGGGCTCCCTGCTTGGTGGGAAGCCTGCTTCTCCCTCTCCCACTCCCCCTGCTTGTGTTCCCTCCCTTGCTGTGTCTCTCTCTATCAAATAAATAAATAGAATCTTTTTAAAAAAATGAGCTTATAGAATAGAATATCAATGACAAGTGTGCCAATATGCCTCATAGGAACCTGGAAAATCTCAGGGTATAGAAGAACCAGGAATTGTAAAAAGTAAAGATGCCTATTTATTAAAACAAGAGCATTAGTGAAAAGTGTATATATAGAACAGTTAGACCCCCAAGTGTCTTATCCTGCATAACCAGGTATAGCCCCTTTTCTCTACATGCACATAGGAAAAGAGGAAACTAAAATTAAATTAAGTTTGATGTAGAAAAAAAAATTTTGAGGGAAACGATCTCTGTATACCAGGCACAGAAGAAAAAAAAAAAAAAAACGGGAGTGAGGAGTAGAGAGCAAAATAGGAAGATTAAGTAAAATTCAAAACATAAGATAGTAGAAACTTAATCCCTATCTCCCACACTACTCCAAGAAATAAGACAAGAAAGAACACTTGGAAATTTAAAGATATACTGAAAATAAGTTTGATAGAATAAAAAGTAAAGTTTTGAGAATCTGCCATAAAGAAAAACAAAAAGGCATAGCTAAAAATGAGAGGATTAAACCAAAGAGTTTAAAAAATCTGATTGGTAAAGTTTCTAAAAATAAACGGCAGAGCAAATGCAAAGGTTGAAATTATTAAAGAAAAAATACAAGAAAGTTTCTTAGGCCCACGCAGTTGAAGGAAATAACTGCCTAATATAAAGAATATTAAGAAGCCCACCCTGAAGACACTTCATAAAATTATATAACACTGAAGTAAAAAAACAAATATCCTAGAAGTTTCCAGAGAGTGAAACAAAGACACAATGAATCAAGAATTTTACAATGTGCACAAGAATGTTCATAACATCTTTATTCATAAAAGCAAAGAAACTACAAACAGTTCTAATGCCCATTATGTCCAACAATAGTATTAAATCCAGCAAATAAAAAACTGAGTTACTGCTACATATAACATAGATGGATCTCAGAGACATAATGTAGAGCTTAGTAGGCCAAATAGAGAAGACTGTGTACTGTATTATTTCATTTATGTGATAGTCAAACAGGCAAAAGTCAGAATAACAGTTAGGTTTAGGGGTCAAGAATGATTTACTATTAAAAACACAGACATCCTTCTGTGAGGGGCTAGAAATGTTCTGTGTAAATTTGATCTTTGTAGGTGGTTCTTTCCATATGTAAAAATCCATCAAGTTCTATGTTTAAGTTTACTTGATATAGAATATACCTCCATAAATTTTGTTTTAAAAATGAACAAAACAATAAGAACGGCATTGAACTTCTTGACAACATCACCAAAAACAAGAACATGGACTGATGTAGTCAAAACCCTGAGGGAAAGCAATTTCCAACTTAGAATTCTATACTCATCAAGACTATCAATATAAATTAAGGAAAGCCTCAAAGATTACTTCCTATGTATCCTCACTTAGAAAAATTCAGGAGGATGTGCCTCGGAAAAATTAAGTAATGAACCAAAAAAGAGAAAGACTCGGGATCCAAGAAAGAGGATCAACATAGAAAAAAGTTAAGGGATTTCTCAAAATGAAAGAAAACTAAAGTATCAAGATGATAGCTATGTTGCAGGTCCAAGTTATGCTATGGTCCTGGTTGGAACAGGAAGATCTGGAACTTTTCAGAGAAAGGAAATAAAAAAAAAAAATCATGGACATGTTGATCATAGAGCATTAGAGAATTGGCAGTAGGTAAACAGAAAATTACGCCAAAAAAAATTCATTTCAATGAGGCAATTATCATAATCTCCTTCCCTCTTCACAAGAACCTGAGAAGGAAAAGGAGAAAATATACTATACAACTGGCTTAGGAGTGAAAAACATTTAAATCATCATAATGTAAATATTAAAGAGTGATTTTTAAAAAAGAGCTATAACTACATTGGTAAGGTAAGCAATTAAAGATTAGAGAAAGTATGAGAGTTAAATCCTCATGTACCCATTGACTGCACACAAACTAAATCAATGAGTAAAAGCAGCAGTTTAGACATATTATTTTGAAATATTATTATAAAATAGAAAAATCAAAAGTAGTCACCTTAGGGAACATGCTTTAAAATTGTGTAAAGAATTGCTGTTTTTGGTTATTGGTATTGTCTGACTCTTAAAATATGTTAATATAATAATTAGAAAATAAAAATAGAAGATGAAAAGTTAAAACCAATTTTTTGAAAGAGATAAAGAGTTTCACTAGATGGTCTTATGGCTGAGTCATATATAATTTACTTGGGACTACATTTTTTTTTTATTTGAACTATTTCAAATACAGTAAACTTTCTAATTCATCATGATAACAAAACCTCCAAAAGAAAATTATAGAAAATTTCACTTATTAAGAGATACAAATTTGAAATAAAATATTAACAAATTAAATCCAGAACTATATAACAATAGAAGAATATAGAATAAAGGATTTATTCCAAGATGATTCAACAACAGCATTTGATGCTGTTTATTACATTTAGAACCGTAAAGAAAAACTAGTATAATCAGAACATGAAGAAAATGTGTTAGATAAAATTTAGCCACCCCTTCTCAATAAAAAACAAGTAAAATAAATGTTGAAGAATACTTTCTAAACACAATAAAATATATTCTCCAGAAATAATAACAAATCTATTAAAAGAAGTACACGACTGTGAAATCAGAAATCAGAACAGCAAAACCCATTAACCAACATTATGATTTAACATTGACCTAGGAGTGCTAGCTAATTCAGTAAGAGGAGAGAAAGAAAATCCCCGTAAATATAGCTAGAGGAAAGAAATCATCATTATTTGCAGCGATGACTATATCTAGGAAATATAAAAACCTCAAAATCTATTAAATTTTTAAAGATTTATTTATTTGAGAGCAAGAGAGTGGGTGGAAGGATAGAAGGAAAGCATCTCAAGCAGACTCATTGTAGAATGTGGAGCCCTACGTGGGTTGATCCACGTAGGTTGTCGGTGGTGGGTTGATCCCACCACTGACAGCTCAAACCAAGAATCTGACGCTCAACCGACTGAACTACCCAGGTGCCCCGGAAATCTACTAATATTAATGATATGATTAATACAGTGGTAGTGGGAGACAGGTCTTCACAGGTCTTATGTTTCCGCATGGCTTGCAAACAGAGGCACTGACAGCTTTTGCTCCAGACTAGCTTTTCAAGGATGAGTGAGTAGCAAACAACTTTGGAAGGTGGAAATGGTATCTCTCTCTGGAGCAGATAAGCAAGCAGGTTTGCTTACTCTCCAGTAAAATAAAAATAACATCTCTCTGCAGAGCAAAGGTCAGGCGGGTTTGCTTTCTGCTCATTTTAAAAGCTCAGGCTGGCTCAGCTCTGATGCAAACCCACTACGTGCAGCATGCCCGGGCCACTCCAGGTCTCCCCTGGGGCACTTGGGGAGAAAGGAGAACAGATGTGAATGGGAGTTCATGCTGCTTGCTGTGCTGTGAATGATAAAGTCCTTCACCTCTGATCCAGGAGCTAACGTTGGAGAGATAATTAGTGTCTGCAGTAGTGGTGATACCTGAAACAGGGACCACCCATGACTAGCCATCAAGACCTCCAGCAAGGCACCTCTTTCTCCCTCCGTCTGAAGATGTTTCAGCAAAACCCAATACACTGCCCTGCCTGCCAGCAGTTGGTGAAAACTGATAGAGCAAAGGTCTGGCAGGGACTCTCCAAAAAGATGAGCAGGTAGCAAGATCACCAAACAATTTATAAAAACCAGCTCCATTACAAGAGATATCAATTTCAAGAAAATGAAAAAGTATGGCCAGAAAACATTTTGTAAGGCAAACAGAATAGGCCTTTAGAACAAATGTACTGAAAAGCCTCATATTTGTGAGAGTGTTTTTTTTTTAAATCAAGTCATGTGAATTAAATTTAAAATTCAATCATGAAGAGATAAAATTCATTTGGGCTCAATAGTTAAACAATCAGTTTGAAAAGGAAAAGTATTAAGTTGGGAGACTGGGACAACAAATTATTTAAGGACGGCAAACGTAAGGATTAAGGGATTGAAATTATGAAGTATGAGGCAAGAGACATGGAAAATGGCCCAGAAGGCCTAATGGATAGCTCATAGGACTTCTGAAAGGGAAGGAAAGAAAGAGCAGAGAACAAATATTCTAAGAAATAATGAAGAAAATTCCTAGTTCTGAAGGAAAACATAAATCTTCAGATTAAAATAATGCATCCAATCTTGAGTAGAATTTAAGCATACCCTAGACACATTGTCATTGAATTCAGGTTATAATGCATGAATAGAAAATCTTAAATGCTCTAAGAAAAACAAAACTTTTTTTTTTTTTTAAATCAGATTGACAATGTCTTCTCATCGGCACTGTAGGAAAATAGTAAAATATCTTCAAACTCTTAGGGAAAAATAACTTGGAAACTAGGAATCTACATCAGACAGGCTAGGAATCATATGAAGGAAGGGATAAAGATAAAAATTTACAATATAGTCAAAAATAAAAATTGTTCAAGAAAGATCAAATCTGGATGGAAGATACAGTATTTGGCATAGGTTTGGTTTTTTGTATTCCCAAATCACCATGAAAACAGAACAAAACCAAAGATGCTTAAAGCTAGGTGGCAAATTATCCCACAAACCCCCCAAATTTAAAGTGAAAGGGACAAGACTCTGGCAGCTGCAAGACCACAGATTTATGTGAAAGGAAGCAGTGGGACGATGACTGGGCTTTCTTTTCACAGACCTCAAAAGCCAAAAGACACTCCCTGTATAGCTCCACATTGCAGCCTGAGAACAACAGCAGAAAGTCGGTGACCTGCTGGACCCAGGGCATGCAAGCAACCATTTTGCAACAGGTCTAAGGTGCTGGGACCATTTGGACCTTAAAACCAGCAAATCGGAGCTCCATTCCAAGACAAAGCCTTCTGTTGGAGAGAAAGGGCTGGGAGTGAGATTCAAATGAGCAGGGCAAGGTTAATAGAAACAAAGGAAAATGAAGGTCCATGTAAAAGTTGGGGAGGCAAACACTGACAGCAGATCTCAAAAAGTGTGAGCCTTTTCTTTCCTTCAGCATTTTTAGAAGACAAAAGATTTCCAGAGCTGCACAGCTAAAGCAAACAAAAAACAAAAACAACAACAACAAAAACAAAAATGAATCCTGCCCTGACTCGTTTCTCCATTTCCCTTCTATAAGGAAAGGAATACTTATGTTTGTTCGTTTTGTCTGTTTTGTTTTGTTTTAGGAATACTTACGTTTTATAGTAAGTGAGGAACAGAAAATAATCGGTCAAATGCCATATGAAGTTACTATAAGCAAAAAAAAAAAAAAAAGGAAAGCACACAGGGTAGTATCTTTATAAGCAATGCAAACATGTCAGAAAGACAAGCCCTACAAATAAAACCATAACCTCATAATTTAACACAAGCTACATCATAAACTATGAAAGAATATTATGAATCCGAATTAGGAAAAAAAAAACAACTCAGCAGTAAAATATTTAAGAAAATAGCATTGCAAAGAAGTGACATAGTTCATGAGGGAATCTTTTTTTAATTTCTTTAAAATATATCCAAACTGAAGAACAAACTAAAAAGAACATAAGAGCTAGTGAACATAACAGACAAGGCTTAAGAGAAAATAGATGGAAAGAAGGAAATTCTTTAAATCTAAAAGATGTGATGAGAGAGATCAATAGGAGTTGAAAGAAATGAATAGATTTGGACTATGGGTAAAGAAAATGTAACATACACATAGTAAGAATCCCCAGAGACTGAAACTCACACTAAAATGAATTCAAGAAAAGTTTTCTGAAATATAAGAGGACTTGAAACTATACATTAAAGAACCACCACAGGTCTTTGAAGACTGGCCCAGAATGGCCAATATCAAGACATGTTCTAGTAAAACCATCATATTAAAAAAAAAAAAAAGCTGCCCTCAGAGCATCGTAGCAAAAAAGCCAAATCATTTATATGAAAAGATGTCAGACTTTTCACATTATCTATTTATCTATAGAACTAAGGCTAAATAATGCTTATAAAGAATATAGTTTAGCACATACTGGCTTTACTTCTTTTAATATATCTTTTTTTAGTTCTGATGTTGAAACCACCTGTTTAAATTTTAACTTCAAAGTATCATTACAAACTTCTAATGAGAATAGATTTAAAATTTTGTTTTCTTAACTTTTTTCGCTGAGAAGGTGTAGAAATAATCACCATCTCAGTAGCAAAGAGCATCCCTAACACCAAACTGACTTCGGTATGTATTTCTCATAAAAACAAAAACAAAACCAAAAACAACAGGGTTCCCTGGACAAACGGCTGACTCCAAGTCAGGGGCAGGAAATATACAAGATGAGTGATCCTTGTCATACTGGAAAGAACGGTATCAACGGCCACAAGGGTCATGTCAAGAGGATTTAGACTTTGACCTGCATGAGCTCCCTCCAGCTGAAAGTGGGACAATTAGGGTATCAATAATGACAACTACAATCCAGTGAACACAAATATGCTTAAATCTATAAACGTAAAATGATATTTTTAAGTGCATTGTTCGCTTTCACAAATTCATTATTTTGAAAACTGGTAAATAAAGAGAAAATATCAGATATTTATCTTGCTTTTCTTATGGGATCTAACCTAAGGGCAGTTATATGGCACCACTCGTCAGCAACTGGTAAGGACACATAAAGAGAAGAGGCAGGACCAGCAGAAGAATACGCTAATCTAAAGTAGGGTTGACGAAGCTTTCAAAAAAGGGGAGTGGGGGGTGGAGACAAAGCCAGCTCAGTCCATTCAAGCTCCTAGATCTCACTACTACTTACAGGATATAAAAGGGACAGAGAAATGTTGAATGGGAAAGTAATCAAAACCCGAAACTTGAGAAACTGTATAGGTCAAATCATTGTAGGCATATAATGGACAAATTAGAGAGAAAGAGAGAGAAGAAAAGAATCTCTACATTAAAGATTTAAGGAACAGGTCAAGCAATTGTACTGATGAATTTATTCGGATTCTGTTGAATCAAACTGTGTGTGTGTGTGTGTGTGTGTGTGTGCACGCAAGTGCGCATGTGCACATACATGGGCATGTGAAATGCTCTAAAAACATGAACACTGTTAATATTTCTAAGCAATAAATCTTCTTACCAACATTTGGATGTGATAGCATTGTTGCTGTTTATTTTTTAATGTAACTACTATTTAGGAATATAAACTGAAATATTTACATTAAATATTTATATTTGAAATAATAGAATGTCTAAAATGTGCTTAAAATAACCTGGGGGGTATGGTAAGGGGACATGGGTAGATACACAAATTAAATAAGACTGTCCATTTGGTAATTGTTGAAGTTGGATGCTGCGTACACTGGATTCATTAACTGCTCTCTCAACATTTATATTATATATTTGAAAATTTCTCCCCAATAAAAAAAGTATATAAAACTGCTTTTTGGAAAAACTAGTAAACATAGTGAAGAGCATTTTTTTCAAAAACACAAAGAGAACAAATTAAGAATGGAAAACATATATATAACAGAGACTTTTAAAACTACAAGAACAAATGAATATTTAAAAAATTTGTAAATAACTTACATGCAATCAATTTCTCAAAAATGGTCAAGAATTAAGTCTCAAGTAGGCTATTTCTATTGAAGGGGTTAAAACCGTAGATAAAGATATAACTCCTAGAACATAAATAGCTTTATGGTAGAATTCTAACAAATTTTCAAGAAACAGAAGTTCCCCATCTTATAAAATCTCTCTTAAAGCAAAGACACATGTAGACAATTTCCCAAATCAGTACCTTTCCTATCATAAATGTGCTTCATTATAAAACACTGAAACTCCAATTAAATCAAAGATGAGACTTAGTCGTCCCATCATTGCTACTATTTAGCTGCAGATTGAAGTTTTTGCAAGTAAAAAAAAAAACCCTAAAGGCATGAATATCAAAAAGTAGAACAAATATCACCATTTGACAATGATATGAAAATCTTATCAAATTAACTCTCAATTAGAATAAAACATTCAGAAGTATAGACAACTGAAAACCTGCATGGCAAAATAAACGTCTTCTCACTGTGGGGTAAAATTGGAGAGATGGGGGAAATACCTACTTTCAACAGTTCACATTGAATATTGTTCACAGAGTATATGTTTTTTACTAATACAAAAAACCTGAATTTTTTATTTAAAAAATAAAGCATCCAGTGATGTCAAAAATGAAAACTAAGAAGTCCAGAGCAGAAGAAGAAGAAGAAGAAAAAAAAAGAAACTTGGTGACATTGATAAGATCAGTGATATATATTTATGGCATATGCTCCGACCCGGCTTTGAAAATCAGAGCTATAGTTAACCACAGCTACTTAACTACTTTAAAAATTTCCCCCCAAAAAACAATATAAAGGACCACTGAGATGTGCCACATTAACCCTGTAGCTTTCTGTATCCATTTGCAAATCCCAGGGTCGGAAGCCCTGTTTTTCTTCCTAGAGCTGAACCTCTTTTATCAAACAGCATATCCTGTTTCCTTCCACAGTCTCCCATTTCCAATCTTCTCTCTCTAAATGTTTTTTAAATTGGTGTTAAATAAAAAAAAAAAAAAAAAAAATTGGTGTTAAATAAATGTTGGGTTTAATTTAGCAGAATTTCTTTTCCTTGCTTTTAGTGCTCCCAACAGCCTAATTATCCCAGCCTGTAAGAAACTGAGAAAGTATATTTAGTCTGATTTTTAATGATTTTTAATTTTTTGATTTAAATTTAAATTTTTGATTAAAATTAAAAATTTTAATTTTTCTGATTTTTTAATGTTTTGGGGGAGTACCCCCATCCTAGAAATGGTCTCATTGATAGTTAATTAAATGGTATGCCAAGGCTAGAATCCAGATCTTCTAACTTCCAGTCTAGTACACAGAATGGCCTCCAAAACCATTTTAAAAGGGTCAGAGCATGACTTGGTAGAAAAGAGCGATTTCTTTGAGCACCTCTGGATAAGTCAAGCAAAGAGGATTATTAGAAGGACATTAAGAGCTCACAGAATTGACAGGAAGGATGAGGGTCCATGCTTGAAAATCAGAAGGGTAAAGGAAGCCCCTGGGTGTTGGATGTGAGAACCCCAGCTCTAACTCAGGGTGCCAATAGAGTGACAGGTCTTTGCCTGAATGAACAGGCATGACAACTGCTTTTGGTCAGTATGCTTCAGAGAGGGAGCACGGCTGGCCTGGAGGTGTCACATGTTTACTTGCTTAGCAATGGCCAATGCACTTGATTCAGGGTCATAACCCACAGTATCCAAAATGGGGAAAAGGGTAATTTCCCACAAAGAAATCAAAGTGCTGGTAACAAGATAGAGACTTAAAAGTGCTATAAAGAAAAAAAATTTCACCCCATCTATCTCACAGAATTACTGTGATGAGGGAGTTAGGTAATGTATGTAAAAATGCCTTGTAAACTATGACAAGCTCTACAAAGGCATTATGATTAAGTGTTACTTCTTCAAGGTAACATTCTAACAACTCCATTTAATACTTCCTCTCTCAGGGGGAAATTTTCAGGCAGGCTAATGAAAGAAATGTTTTCCTAGGAAGAGGAAAATTCCATTCTGCTCTTCTCAGATCCTGCTACATGCATATTTTAACTTCTGGTCATCTTCCCACCGAGATAGACTTTGAATACCATCCCCTGAAGAGTGTTGCACAAATAGTGGATTACAAATGTGTTCTACAGGTGAGACTTCCATCAAGATAAGGTCTTATCAGTCTTTTAGTTCAGAAGTCTTTCTAAATAGCATTAAAGTCTACTTGAATTTTAAGCCAAATTTTCTCTATAATAAAGCATATTAAAGCAAAGCTTGGATGAGTCATCCACAGAGCACCATAAATGTCAGCATGGTGCCTGGAAGGGCCCAACATGAAAGGAGTTAAAGTTTCCCCTAGAGAAAAGAAAGATTAAAACAACACTTGTTTGTCTTTGATATGTGTATTAGTATTCTATTGCCACTGGAAAAATTACCACAAATTGAGCAGCTTAAAATAACACCCATTTATTATCTCTTGGTTCTATACTCAGGCAGCCAGGTTGCTGTAACTGGTGGTTCTACTCCTGGCTTCACAAGATCAAATAAAGGTGTCAGCTGTCCAGAATCTTACCAGGATTCTCTGGAAAGAATCTGCTTCCACACTGATCCAGGCAGTGGACAGAATCCAGTTCCTTGGGTTGTAGGACTGAAGATCCTGCTTCCTTGTGGGTTGTGAGTGGGGAGTCCCTCTTAGCTTCTAGAGGTCCATCTCAAAAGCAGAAATAGCAGGTAGAATCCTTCTCGTGCTTGGAATCCTCCAGGTTTCCTCTCCTGCTTTATCTCTCTGGCCTTATCTCCCTTCTGCCTTTCTCTTCTAGTTTTAAATGTGCAGGTGATTACCTTGGGCCCACCTGGGGAATCCAGGATCCTTTTTCTAAAGCTCAGCAAATTTGTAACCTTAATTACACCTAAAAAGGGCCTTCACAAGAGCACCTAGTAAATGATTGAATAGCCAGAGACAGGTATCATGGGGGCACATTTTTAGAATTCTACCCACCACAATGTGTCTTCAGGGAGTGAACAGAGAATTTTTGAAAAATTGGAATGATAAAAGCCATTAAATTTCTGCAAAGCATCATGAGCAACTCCGGGTGATGTTTTTATGAATCAGAATCAGCCAAAGTGGTTTATAATTTTCAAAGGCCATCATGAGATCAATGTCATAATTTAAAGTCCCTAGCTATATCAAAAATTGGTGTGACCAGTGAGGAAAAGTTCCAAATATTTCTTTATATTTCTAATACATCAGATACTCCTTAAGGATTGCAAATAGACATACCAGACATAACTCATACCTATTTCTTAGATACTAGCTTATATCTAAATTCCCTTCCATCAGGTTTTATAAGATGTAGTTTCTAAGGGTTTGAGCAGACTCAAAATATTTGGAACACAAATCCAATTACATTTGCATTCTAGTCATAAACAACAATTAGCACATAGGGCAGAGTCTAGACTCCTCACTTTTCCCACACGGAATCCCCAATACAGTTACAAACACACAGATTAATCACTAAATCACCAAATATTTACTGAAGACCCATAGAGAAACACTATCATTTCTCAGTGCATAGTGTATAGAAACAGAGAAATTGTTCCTGCCCTAAAGCAGGAAAATCTATGATCAATATAAATAGTGTGTTCAAATAAGTATCATAATTTCAAAATCAGGTAAGAAGGGTTGTTGGGTGTTGAGGAGTGTTACTGTAGGTTGCAAGAGGAAAATGTTTAATAGGAAAAATTTCTTTGAGGAGGTTAATTTCCACAAGTGCTTCTCAAACAGATGACTTCTGGCATTGTTAATCTGAAGCTGTTTTTGATATGTTGAGGGCTTCCTAAGAAGAGGAGAACCAGGGAGAGGTAGACAGTCACAGCTGATTTACAGCTCTACAAATGCTGGCCTGGAGAAGGAGCCTTGATGGAAAACTTTCAAGGCTATTATTAGAAGATTGTATTTGATTCAGAAGACAGTAGGACTCTCCGACAGAGTTGGAAGAAACAAGAAGTTGTAATCAAGGCAGCAGGCCTGAACTAGAGATTTATCACACAGTGCAAAATAGTTTTAAACACTGGACTCTGAAAGCGAGCAAGGAGGAAGATAGAATACTCCGGTAATAGTTTATCCGTGGTCGAGAGATTCTGCTGTAATGATGGTGGCAAGTAATTTGATGGTTCTACATGGAAACAGTCAAGGCAAATAGACTTCAAAAGGTGACGATGGAATTTGAATGCAATGCTAGCAAAATGTCTTGATTGCTCTGTGGTTCCAGGGATGTTTATTCCGTAAGACGGTCAACAACTTATACTAACTCTCAGATAAGTTCCATTTGCTTTTTTAATAGGTCAGACATATAAAGGGCTTTAGCATCACATTCCTCCTATGCACAATCCAAATTTTCATGTTAAAAAAAAAAAAACCTCTTTCCATGTAGAAGTCACAATTTTATATCCAACCCACAAGGAATCAGACAAGTCTCGAAGTAAGTGATTGCCAATCCGAGACAGAAGCACAGATAGAAAGCATTGCCTCTTAGAGGAAGGACATAATCAGATCTGTGTTTTAGAGTAATCCTCCAGACTGAATAGTGGACAGAAATGAAGAAACCCAGATTGGTAGCTGCCTGACCTATTCAGAATAATCAAGAAAAAGAGAGGTAGCAGCTTGAACTATGGTGGTAGCCATGAGAATGGGGAGAGGGCCCTGAATTGGGAGATGTTCAGGGGAGAGTAAAAATAAATAGAACTCGATGACTGGCTGGAATTGTAGGACGAGTGAGGAAGAGGGAACGAACAAGAAGAAGCCTCGGGTTTCTCGATTTCGTGACTGAAGTCTGTTTTGTTGAAGAGGAACTTTGGGGGAATTAAAGAATGAGCTTGAGAAATGTTGAATTTGAGAGGCCTGAGAGACGTGCAAGTGAAGCTGTCTTAATTGGATATATGGTGGGCAGTTGGCAGGAATTCCAGAGAGAGGCCCAGAGCCCTGAGCTTAGAGACTATGACTGATGCCAAAGGAGTAGATGCCGTCACGCAGGAGACCATCACAAGCAAGAGGACATGAGAACCTGAGGGACTGGTGCTTACATATGCCAGCTCTGTCTGGACAAGAAGAGCAACAGGACGGATAATGGTTCTCTCAGAGCAGAGTCGTTGGCTTCCTCAGACGACTTTCCCTGGGGTTCCCAGCAAATGGAATTAGTTAACGCATTCATTCAATACCTACTTTTGTTCCAGACACCGCATGAGGCCCCGAGGGACAGGCTCAGAACCCCTAAACTGAAGAGGAGCCTCCAGACAGTTGCCCTCAAGTTCCATTTTATGAAACTGTAGGTTAATCACGCAGCAATCCTAAATCAGAAGTTCTGTTTGGGACAGATATTCTTCAAAGCCATTCTGAATAATAAAGCGCCCCCATTGTGGACATAAATTTGTCATGTACTTCAAGGTATATTTTGTAGCTAATTTATGAGGAGACAGTATCTTTAAAAATTAATTATTCTGTGGAGGATTCTTTGCAGTTGAGGGAAACTACCGGTAAAATTTCATCCTAAAAATGCCCAGGCCACTTTGGCTCTTTTTTTTTTTTAATTTAATTTAATTTTTTTTATTTATTTTTTTTATTTCTTTTCAGTGTACCAGAATTCATTGTTTATGTTCCACACCCAGTGCTCCATGCAATACGTGCCCTCCTTAATACCCACCACCAGGCTCACCCAACCTCCCACCTCCCACCCCTTCAAAACCCTCAGATTGTTTTTCAGAGTCCATAGTCTCTCATGGTTCATCTCCCCCTCCAATTTCCCCCAACTCCCTTCTCCTCTCCATCTCCCCATATCCTCCATGTTATTTCTTATGCTCCACAAATAACTGAAACCATATGATAATTGACTCTCTCTGCTTGACTTATTTCACTCAGCATAATCTCTTCCAGTCCCATCCATGTTGATACAAAAGTTGGGTATTCATCCTTTCTGATGGAGACATAATACTCCATAGTGTATATGGACCACATCTTCCTTATCCATTCGTCCATTGAAGGGCATCTTGGTTCTTTCCACAGTTTGGCGACTGTGGCCATTGCTGCTATGAACACTGAGGTACACATGGCCCTTCTTTTCACTCCATCTGTATCTTTGGGGTAAATACCCAATAGTGCAATTGCAGGGTCATAGGGAAGCTCTATTTTTAATTTCTTGAGGAATCTCCACACTGTTTTCCAAAGTGGCTGTACCAACTTGCATTCCCACCAGTAGTATAAGAGGGTATAAGAGGGTTCCCCCTTCTCCACATCCTCTCCAACACTTGTTGTTTACTGTCTTGTTGATGTTGGCCATTCTAACTGGTGTAAGGTGGTATCTCAATGTGGTTTTGATTTGAATCTCCCTGATGGCTAATGAACTTTTAGGAGCAAAGAGACATTAAAATGTGGATATTCTGTTTCCATGACCACATTTTGAAAATTAAGATTATATATTAAATCCCTAAAAATATCAAAGCAAAAGAAAATTGACAGGACAGTCTTGGCCAGTAAAAGAACATGGGTTTTGCATCCGGTCAAAAGTTCTGAATCCTGATTCCACTGCTTACCAGCATTTCCAGCAATTCCTGCACTGACCCCTGGGGATCTCAGTTCCCTCAACTGTAAAAAGGGAAGGATACCATCCACCATATGGGTTTGCCATGGGAATTATGTAATATCGTGTCTACAAAGTGCATCACACACAGCAGGTGCTACTCAGTAAACATTATTTGCCTTTCCTCCCTATCTATCTTTCTTTCTTTTTTTTTTTTTTTAATGAAATTCATTGTTTTTGATCCGAAAGAGGATATTTCTTTTCGCTGGGATCTACCGAAACACAGTGGCTGCTTGAGACAGGATTTCCACCTTTGCAAGTCTGCCCTGTGAGCTTCCCTCTTGAGGAGCAGTGAGTTAAAAGAGGAGAACTGCTTTCATGTGGCCTCTTCACTCCCAGCCTGAGCCAGGGAACGCTGCGGATGCAGGTTCTCTGAGCACCTAAAAGGCTTGTATCAAGGTCCCTCTTCCACGGGGTTTTAGGTCTGATATTATTTCAGTGCTCTAATCACAGCATTATACATGCTTTCTTTAATTGTTCTGAGTTTAATAAAATGTTCTTTGTATATGGGATTATGTAATTTATGTAGGTGATAACGAAGTTCTGGGCTTTCCTATAGGAAATCTATTTATTTATTTATTTATTTATTTTAAAGATTTTATTTATTTATTTGACAGACAGAGATCACAAGTAGGCAGAGAGAAGCAGGCAGAGAGAGAGAGAGGAAGCAGGCTCCCCACTGAGCAGAGAGCCCGATGTTGATGGCTCGATCCCAGCACCTGAGACCATGACCTGAGCCAAAGGCAGAGGCTTTAACCCTCTGAGCCACCCAGGTGCCCCAGGAAATCTATTTAAAGGAGAGCTCATTCTTTTAGGGTAGAAAGAAAGGCAGGGAGGAGTTACAGTGAAGTGGCAATAAAAAATACGTCAGAAATGTTAGTCAAGCAATGCTCGGAGACCTGGCTCAGAGCCCAATTAGGATGGAACAAAGATATACATACAACCTAGTTAGGCTAAAGAATCTTTAATTAAGCTCATGGAAAGCCAAGGGTTTTAAAGTTCAAAGAATATGTAGACTTCTGTCAAATTCCTTTCAGAGAAGGGGACAAGAGGACTTTGTAGTGCTCACAGATAGTGACAGACATAAATAAAGTTCTGAAGGAAACTTAAACATAACTAGATCAGGAAAAAAAAAAGGAATAGGATTTTGTAGAATATTCTTCTGTGTTTGCACATTATGCTGAAAGAGGCTGCACTGGATATTTCTGCTTTAAAAGCACACGGGGATATTACTTATTAATTGTGATGTTTAGGGACGCCTGGGTGGCTGGGTTAGCTCAGGTCATGATCCCAGGGTCCTGGGATCGAGTCCCAGGTTGGGCTCCTTGCTCAGCGGGAAGCTTTCTTCTTCCTCTCCTTCCGCATGTTGTTCCCCCTGCTTATGCACTCTGTCTGACAAATAAATAAATAAAATCTCTAAAAAAATAAAAAAAAATAGTGATGTTTAGGCTTGAGAAGCTCTGAATAATTACATTTCTGAATGACAATAGTCCATAACTGATCCAAGCTCTTTCAGGAACTCTGCGTCCCTTGGAGTACCCAAGCACCAAGACTGTCCTGATGTGGCCGAAACTGCTCCTGGTTTCCATTCACAGACTCAAATCCTGTTTGGGCTAGGGCTTTGCACCTTGCTTATGGGTTTTGGCTTTTTTTACAATAAATAAAAAATAGCGGTAATAAAACAAACACTTTCTGTATCTATCTGGTCACCAAGATCTGTAACCACTGACTTCTCTCCAACCTCGGGTCCAATCCCTGCACTTCCCCAACCACAGACTGATTTCAGGTTCTCATTCTCCAGCTCTTGGGCTATTTCAAAAGCCTCTGATACTACTTCCTCACTTCCAGCCTGTGCAATCTATTTACGTCAGCCCGAGCTTCCGTCCCACCAATGGCCATCCATTGCCTAAAGGATCAAGCCTAGACTCTCCAACAGGTGCCTGAGGCCCTTCCCCTGTGACCCTGTCCATCTTCCCATTATCCCCTCCTCCTGCTCTTCTTCCCCCACACTGGCTTGGGCTTCCCAGCTGTACCGAGGCTCCTCACTGCCCAGGATAACCATATAGGCTCACTTCAGGGCAAGCTAGCAATTGGCACTGTGTCAAATTGATATTAATCTGGGGGAAAAGATTGAAAGCTTTGCGGGGTAAGAGTTCATCCAAATAACCATGTAGCCATTACGCAGACATTCTCCTAGGAAGCCACTTAGTGACCATCTGTTGTTACATGAGCATCGCCCTTGGGACTCCCTCTCCTCCACTCCAATCAGTTTTCATAGCCTTCCTTAGAACTACAATCAGTGCTCTCCCTGGGAGGAGCTCTAATAAATACAATTGCACCATCTTTTAATTGTCAAGTAATGTTTTAGCACCCCATCTAGAGTGGCACCCTCGAAAGTCACCCATCTGATCAACCCCCTTATGTACAATGACAAATCTCCACCCATCCTTCAAGATTCAATTAACACATCACCTCTGGGAAAATCTCCCTACATAGCCCCCAACTCCAGCAGAATTAATAAAGCAGACACTTTAAATCCACATAGGACCACCAGGGCTTTATGATTTCCATCCTAAGGTGCTTTTCAAATATTATCTCACTTTTTCCTTGCAACAATCCCTCCACAAGTTCTATGCCAATTTTTGTGCCTCATTTATAGGGTAAATGGCAGGTCAATGGTACCATTATAGGTAAATGATAGGTAAATGGTAGAGCTGAGATGCAGAGCCCAGCTGACTGGCTCCAGAGTCTTTGCTCTCAGCCTGGGGCTTAGCTGTATGCTTAGTTATTTTAAACTCCACTGACAATGTCTCTTGTGATTATCTCCACGACAGCAGACATGTAATTGTACGTTAAGTATTTGCTTACATGTCGGTGTTCCCTCTAGATTTTGAGATCCCTACAAGTAGGGCTCTTACCCATATATACATCTCTAAGAACTTGCTTAGATTTAGTAAATATTAGGCATTTTCTGAGTATTTGTCAAATAACTAATCAATCAGTCGTCATAAGCAAAGCCTGTGTTGGATCTCTGTTAAGAACCCAAGAAATGAGGGCGCCTGGGTGGCTCCATGGGTTAAAGCCTCTGCCTTCAGCTCAGGTCATGAACCCAGGGTCCTGGGGTCGAGCCCGGCATTGGGCTCTCTGCTCAGCAGGGAGCCTGCTTCCTCCTCTCTCTCTCTCTCTCTCTCTCTGCCTGCCTCTCTGCCTACTTGTGATCTCTGTCAAATAAATAAATAAAATAATTTTTAAAAAAGAGAGAGAACCCAAGAAATGAAACCCTGAATATTCTAAAAGACCTGCATTTCACACGGGGTACTTGAGAAGAACATAGTATTTGGTCACTTACCTCCTCAAAATCGATGCAAATGGAGAAATTATACTTGCCAATGATAAATTCATTTACCAAGTTGCGTGTGCAATAATAGGACATTTTCAAAAGCAACTTTTATAATGTAGCCTAAAAGCATATTAGTAAAAAATGGTTTGGGTGTCATCAATATAATGAAAAAAATTAAGATGATTTTCTGATAATCGCTTCTAAAAGAATTACTATAATGCAAGGATAATTAAGGCCAACCAGGGAGATGAAAACCTTCAGATTCAAGATGTGAAGAAATGTCAGAGGGTGTGAAACAATTGTTCTCATTTTTTCTCATTTGTAAATTCATTTTATGCCTCCGAGTGCAATATAAATTATTTACCAAAATTAGCTGTAATCACTTACAGGGACGAGTGCAAGCAGATTCACACATAAACCTGTATAGTTGCTTTATTTGCATGTAAACTGTGCTAATGTCTAATTAGAAAGGTAACTATAGAAGTAAACAATGCTTAATGTTGTAAAAAAATCTCTACTCCCCCTTCTTCTGATTTAAGGAAGGAATAACAAAGAAAAGAACCAATGGCACAAGGGAAAAAATATGTTCTTGCTTGAAAATCTCTCCGGAAACTGTATTTTGAGATAGAATTACGTCTTTTTATCCAGTTCCTAATTCTCTGCACCAATTATCATACACATTATGAAATGTGCTAGAAATGTTCTTTTAGCTTTGAATACACACTCTGAAACGTCTGGCCACAGACACACACACTTTAACTGAGGTTGAGATCTTCCCTTTTCCTCTGCCTGAGCTGTTGGCCCCAAGTCTCCCCTTCGATGTTAGGCATGGTCTCAGACCTGATGTGATGCTCTTGGACAAGGACAACTTGAAAGCTAGCCCATAAGGTACCATGAAAAGCATCTGAAATTAACCAGCTGAGCGCACCACTCAGTTATTTGCTAATCATTATCTTTCCTGTTCTATCTGCTTCCAAAGCACCCTTTCCCCTTTCCTCAACCCAGGGCAGGTAGTATCCTGATGGCACCTCAGCATCCAGATCAGTCCCTATTTAATTGTTAGTGCATGTTGTACATGAACATAAATGCAAGGGACTTAGAGTCATGGAGCATTGTCCATATGGTGTCGGAAGCAGATCTACGACAAGACGGTGCTTTCTGAAACCAAACTGGCATCTGAATGCCTCACTCCACGGCCACATCTACAAACGGCCCTGAGAAACAAGACCCAGGTACTGTGGTCAAACCATGGAAGTCTCCTATTATAACAGAAGCAACTCCTTTGCCTTTTTCTCAGGGCAACGCCCTGCCAGAAGGGAATCAGTCGGGATGGCTGGCATCAGAGAGATTGTCAGCACACCCAATGCGCTTTTGAGGAGGAGAAACTGAAGGTGTCCGATGTAGTCTTGGCAAAGCCTAACTTCTAATCTCAGCTGCAAATACAGAAATCTGACCTTTATCCTACATTATATATGCCTCACACGCACCAGAAGTTGGTAAAGATTGTGCTCAATGAGACAATTAATAGAACTATGGTTATTTTTCATTTGTACCCTTAAATCTCCCTTTTCTGTAGCCATCACGTCTTCGCGTGTACGCATGTATACACGCACACATAAACATGTACTCGGGATATATATAAAGGCACAGTTTATGTTGGTGATCTTTTGGTTGTTAAGCTGCTCCTGGTGACTCTCATTCTCTGTATAACCTCAAGTTCAGCAAACCACCTACACGCAAGGATGGTAGACCCGGCATGCAGCCAGTGTTAAAACCCAAGTCAATTTATAAGCACTGCCATGCCTGCGTCTTTAACTTTGCCTGTAGCTGTAGGCTAGACTGCATTTCAATCAGTTCGAGTTCAGCTGTCTGTTTTATTACACCCAGGCCAGGAACACTTTGGGGATTTTTAGTCCCTTCAATGACAAATGTATATTCAACTACTGCTGTGAGCAGCAGCCCACAATGCAGGTCACCAAAGGACAACAACCTGAGTAGGTATGTCAGAGAAATGTTCGGAAAACAGTCTCCATAGGTGCCTGCAATTGCCTTACCTTCAATCTTTTCAATCTTTCAGAAGCATGTAAAGTTGTTTTTCTGAGGCTTATACCAAAAGAGTCTGTGTCTTTTAAAAAAGAAATATCTAGATTGCCTAAGACATTCCGAGTAAAACTTTATTCAAATTTATCTCAGATGACAGACAAAGACAAGATTTTTATGCTACCTAATGCGGTAGTTCGTTGGGTGTCACGTTTTTTAATACAAATCAAGAAAGCCTATTCACGCATGCCAATCCGAGACTCTTACTTCACAAAGCTGAGATAAATGTCCTTAAGTGGTACGATGCATCAGCTATGAAGAGTGAGACACTAAGAGAAATTCTCCTCCACTGTGTTGTCACTTAGCGGGCTCAGTTGGGAGAGAAAAACACCTTCCTGTGCGAGAAGTGGCAGATGTGCTGATTCAGAGGAGACGTTGACATGGCCCGAATATATTTTTACCTTGATGCCTGCGCCTGTTGTGAAGGCCTGAACTGTGCTGATGGACCCAAATTATCTTTGTGAAGTTCTTTTCCTATATAAAAGAGGTAGGAAATGTTCATGACGTCTCATCAATCAACTTAAACTTTCTTTCTGCTGACCCTAGATCCGGTTCCATCTGTTACAAGATTCCAATTAATTTGAGCAAGATGCAAATTGTATTTAACTGGAAGAAACTCTGTGAAATTTCAATGGTTGGGCTTCACTTATGATCCTCCCACCACAGAATTCCACCTACAAATACATCTTTTGAGAGAGTTTAGCCTCATAATAACTTTTGACTTACTCATCTTCATTCTTATGCCTATAACAGCAGGAGATAATCATTTGACAACTGATGTCACATCAGAGAATAAATGTTTTTAATGTCTGAAGGCTTTCTTTTTTTTTAAACTAGTTTGTGACATGCATACTTCTTCTTGCTCTATATTGTCTATGGAGCCTAAGCAATAAAGCAGAGTATTTTCCATATGAGGTTTACCTTTAGGACCACTTGGCAAAAGCCATGTAACCAGATTTGTCTTAATCAAACCCAGAAAAGGATCAGCCTCCTCAGAGAACAATCAAAGATGCTTTGATTTCCTAACATAAAATCCACAATGGGCAGTAAGATCATATCCAAATCAATACTCTTTAATATCACATTTGTTCCCAGCAATAAATATTAAAAGAGGCACTGAGTGCTAATATCAGAGTCCACAATGAATGTGTGCATACCTAGAAGTGTTATAAATATGTATACTGTTTCTGCTGCTTAGTCTTCCTCTCGCGTGTTGTTTTTGCCAAAACTTGGCAACACTTCAAACAATTAGGGAAAGGAAAAATAAAAATATCCTTCGGGACTATCCTTCGATAATGTTTTGTTTGAAGGTGAGGCAATTCTGTTACATGATTTTCCCTTCTTAAAACCTCTGCAGGACACAGTGCTCGAAGGTGTAGAGACGGATCTCCCTGTTCACATAGTGCCCTATCCTTTAAAATATCCCTCTTTCTTGTGAATTGTTCATTGTTTTCTAAAGAAGACTGTGGACCTACGGCCTTTAAAAGCATGATCAAACCTCTGGAAATGCTTTACGGTTTCCATTTTGGGGTGAAAACTGCCCCTCCCCCCCAACATGTGAATTCTCATAAATAACACATGGAGAGCCTAAATCATACTTTTTTACATCATTGCACCTTACTCTTGCCCTGTGTCCCCCAAACTACCACCAGAATCCTTAGAAAATTCCTCTCTCTCTCTCAGCTACCTCTTGTGAGGGAAAGAACTTATCTAATAATTCACTTGTTTCATATGTTAGTTATTAATATGTCACCTCGGACAAGGATGTTTGCCTGGTTCACACAGTTTTTCAAGAAATGTTACTGCAATACCCCTTTTGCGGGGAATCTGGCTGCTCGTGGAAAACACAGCCCTGAGCAAGATACATGAAAGTGACCTTCTACCAAAGCTATACTTACACACATTTTGTCATCCCAAATACTTTTGGGTTTTATTTTTCACCTTCTCTTTATTTTCCCTTGATCTTCCTCGACAGGGATTTTTTATGTTGTTAGTCTTTTAAAAGAAACTGTTTTTATTTCCATCCATGCTACCCATTTACTTTTTCTTTCTATTTTATTAATTTTCAAACATCAGACTTTCCTTCCTTCTGCTTTTGTGTGTGTGTGACCTGCTGTTCCTTTCTCTAACTTCTTGGGTTTCCTGGTTGGTTCTTCAATTTTCAGTCTTTCTAAGAGGCTTATTTGGAGCTTGTACATTTCCTTGTAAGAACTGATTGACTTACATTCCACAAGTTTTGATGTGTAGAATTTTTATTTAATTTTTTGTTTTTTTTTAAGTAATTTAGAAGGGCATGTTTAATTATCTAGCCATTTGAGTTCAACTGTATCAGTCAGAGAATGTGACCCATATGATACTGAGTCTTTGGCATTTGATGGTACTGTTGTATGGCCCCGTGAAGGATGCTCTCATGCAGGTTTTGCGTATGTTTGGAAGTACACTCTGTAACTGTCCACTACGAGGTTCTTCTCACATCCATTACATGAGGCTTGGCCATTGGTTTCATTTTAACTTCTACGGCTTTATGAAGTTTGGCCTTACAGGTTCAAACACCCCACATACACTCATCCCGGTCTGATTGTGGATTTGTACATTTCTCTGGAAATTCTGACAATTCTACTTTGTAAAATTTGAGGCTGAGCAGCCAGCAATGCACAATTGCACAATCATTATATTTTATACAAGCATCCTGCTCTTGGGGCACCTGGGTAACTCAGTCTGTAGAGTGTCTAACTCTTGGTTTCGGCTCAGGTCATGATCTCGGGGTCATGAGATCAAGTCCCAAGTCAGGCTTCACACTCAGCGGAGAGTCTGCTGGAGTTTCTTTCTCTTCCCCTCTCTCAGTCCCTCCCACACATGCTCACGAGCTCTCTCTCTCTCTCTCCCCTCTTACTATTCTGGAAGGGTCATCCTCATTCTTAATAAAGTCTTTGCCTTACCATCTGTTTTGTTTCAGTATTAGCACAGCCACTCTACCTCTCTTCTGCTTAGTGTTTCCCTGAATGGGTTCTCTAGTTTCCTTTAGTCTCATTCATTGCAATGACATGTTTGATGTGCTGCTTACAAACAACCTACCCGTGACTTTTGGAGACAATCTCTATGTTGCAACCGGCACACACGGTTTGCGGATGGTTACTGATACAGTAAGGGGTATGGGTGGCTGGAGAACTTAAATTTGATATGACAACAGAGAAGTAGCAGAAGGAAGGGAGACAACAGGAGGAAAGTGCAGGGAAAAAAGTGAAGAGGTGAAACAAGTTTGCTGACTGCCTCATACTGTCCACTCAGAGGGTTTAGAAGGATGGCTGCCACAGCACTGGCGAGTTTCCTTTAAAGTAAGGATTCTCATCTTTAATATAATTCATGACTAAAAGAAACAAGGACCCTTGAGGAAATGGCTGAGTGCAGGTAAGAGTAAAGAGGGTACAATGTGCGCCTGGAATATCTTGTGCTTGCAAAAAGCAAAAACATTTTCAAGATTAATGGGGTCTGTCAGAAGGACACAGGAGCCAACTTGAAGGGGCTCTTCAGTGGCCAGAATTATGTCAATTGGAACATCAAAAAGAATAATGAGTGTAGTTGATTGAAGCACTTGGCGTCGATGAAAATCCATGTGTCTATAATAACTCTAAAAAAAGAGAAAACCAAAGCTAAAAACAAAACAAAACAAAAAAAACCATTTGCTACCCATTGAGGCCACTCTTCAAGCAGCTTCTTACTTTGAAAAGCGCTAAAGAAAGGGAAGAAACTAAGCATTTACTCTGCCTTTCAAGCAAGAATTTTAGTTAGGCTAACAAAACAGTCTCAACTGATGAAACAAAGAAGACTTATTTGAGAGAAGAATGCCAGATAATATATTTAGAAGGAATGAGATTAGGAAATCATCTCTTTACAACTTTAATTGATTCAAAACAAGTTTATCAATTGTTGGTAACATTAAGTAAATAGTTGGTGGGAAAGAGAACATCGTTTTGATACCAAATTAACACAACAGAGTCATGAAGAAAAACAACATTAGATTCTATTGGGGGGAATCAACTCTAAAGGACCTTTTGTGACAAGCAAGCAAAATGAGTATCAAGAGATATTAAGGAACCATTACTATACGTGATAACATTATTTGGATATAGAGGGGAAAGTTTCCACTTTTTTAGAAGTACAAAAAAATAATGACTGTATAAATGAAATGCAGGATATCCATCATATCCTTAAATTTCTGTGTGATATCAGTTTGTTCTGTTACAGGAGTAACTTTCAAATCTTTAGGAAAAAAATCGTTATTTATGCAAATATGTACATGCACATCTATTTCTTTTCTATTATTAGCTCTTAAAACTTTAATATTCATAATAAAATGTGTTAAATAAACATAATAAAGTCTAAAGTTAGTTTTTCTATACTCCTCACAAACAATGCAAGACCCCAGCAGAAGTTTTAACACTAATCCTATCCCTTTGATCTTGTCATTGTTGCTCTGTATTTTTAGTTAAACTTCATGATTAAACCCAGTAAATCAACCATCATCATCATCATCCTCATATTTAGATTTCCCACATGTTTACATTATGCTGGTTTATCAATGCTTCTTGTATCCCACACAAGAGTGAATTTGGCATTCTTTCCATAGTTTATCTTTTGATAATTCTTTCAGTTTCAGTCCATGAGTAGTAAATTTTCCCAATTCTTTTGTCCAAAAATGTCTTTATCTAGTGCTCATGCTTAAATCATAATTGAGCTGGGTATAGAAATATAGTGTAATAGTATTTCTCAAAACTCTTTGAAATCTTCATTCTTTGTATCCTCCTTACTTTTGTTGAGACTAGAAAGTATGCAGACAACCTAGTTGTTATTAATTTGGAGGTATTATATTTTGGTGCACTGGCTTTTTCACTAAATATTTCTAGATCTGAAATTTCCTTTATTCAGCCATGAAATAATTGTGGTCATTGAATCTAAAAACATACGCCTTTTAAAGATTCTGGAAAACCTTCCACTTGGTACCTTTGAGCATTACCTCTCCCCCATTCTTACTAGGTTTGTCTTTCCACATCTGCTATTTATTTTGTTGAAACTTGTCGTTCTGATCTCCATGTCTCTTCACTTCTCTTCATATTTCCACCTTTTTATCTCTGTGCTGAACACTGCACAGTTCCCTCAAATACTTCTTTTAGTTCACTAATCCTATGTTCAGCTGTTTAACCTGTCTACTAGGTTCTTCATTTCAAAGATTATATTTTTAATTTCATGAGACTCTATTAGTTCCCTTTTCGAGCAGGACCATTCTTTATACCCACTAAACATATTTGCTTTATATTTCATCATATTACATGTTGCCACCCTATTATTTCAAGTTTTTAATGTTTAATATTCTTGATTATCTAGGGGAGGAGTCAAGATGGCAGAGAAGGAGCAGGCTGTGACGACATCAGGTAGCAGGAGATCAGCTAGTTAGCTTACCAAACCATTGCCAACACCTACAAATCCAACAGGAGATCGAAGAGAAGAAGAGCAGCAATCCAAGAAACAGAAAATCGACCACTTTCTGAAAAGTAGGACCGGCGGAGAAGTGAATCCAAAGCGATGGGAAGATAGACCCCTGGGGGAGGGGCCAGCTCCTGGCAAGCAGGGGAGCAATGGAGCACTAAATCAGGTTGTTTAAGAGTCCGCTCCACGGAGGGACATCGCTCCAGAGGCTAAACCGGGGTGAAGCCCACGCGGGGTCAGTGTGGCCCCAGGTACCGCGGGGTCATGGAAGGATCGGGGGTGTCTGAGTGTCAGAGCTCACAAGTATTAGAGCGGGGAAGCTGGCTACAGAGACAGAGCCGAGGAGTGAGCTCTCAGCTCAGGGTTACCTTGAACAGGTCACAGGCTGGGTGAGCTCAGAGCGTGGCTGGAGGCCACGGAGATGGGAGTGATTGGGCTCTTTTCTCTGAGAGCGCACTGAGGATTGGGGCCACGAGCTCTCGGCTCCTCCGGGCTGGAGATCGGGAGGCCGCCATCTTCATTCCCGTCCTCCGGAACTCTACGGAAAGCGTTCAAGGAACAAAAGCTCCTGAAAGTGAACCTGAGTGGATTACTTAGCCCGGCCCCTGGCAAGGGCGGGGCAATTCCGCCTCGGGCAAAGACACTTGAGAATCACTACAACAGGCCCCTCCCCCAGAAGATCAACAAGAAATCCAGCCAAGACCAAGTTCACCTACCAAGGACAACAGCAGAATTCCAGAGGAGGAGAAAGCAAAGCACAGAACTCATGGCTTTCTCCCCATGATTTTTTAGTCTTGAGGTTAATTTAATTTTTTTTAATTTAATTTTTTTTCTTCTGCTAAATCTTTTAACTTTTACCCTTTTCTTTTTTAACGTTTTTTAACTAGTTTATCTAATATATATATTTTTTCTTTTTTATATTTTTTCTTTATTTGTTTTCTTTTTTTTTTTTTTCTGAACTTCTTTTTATCCCCTTTCTCCCCCCTATGATTTGGGGTCTCTTCTGATTTGGTTAAAGTGCATTTTCCTGGGGTCTTTGCCACACTTTCAGTATTTTATTTGCTCCTTCATATACTCTTATCTGGACAAAATGACAAGGTGGAAAAACTCACCACAAAAAAAAGAACAAGAGGGTGTCAGAATGGAAAAAAAAACAAAACCCATCAATCTGTTGCCTACAAGAAACTCATTTTAGACCCGAAGACACCTCCAGATTTAAAGTGAGGGGGTGGAAAACAATGTACCATGCTAATGGACATCAGAAGAGAGCTGGGGTGGCAATCCTTGTATCAGATCAATTAGATTTTAAGCCAAAGACTGTAATAAGAGATGAGGAAGGACACTATATCATACTCAAAGGGTCTGTCCCACAAGAAGACCTAACAATCTTAAATATCTATGCCCCTAACATGGGAGCTGCCAACTATATAAACCAATTAATAACAAAATCAAAGAAATACATCGGCAGTAATACAATAATAGCAGGGGACTTTAACACTCTCCTCACTGAAATGGACAGATCATCTAAGCAAAAGATCAACAAGGAAATAAAGGCCCTGAATGACACACTGGACCTGATGGACATCACAGATATATTCAGAACATTTCATCCCAAAGCAACAGAATACACATTCTTCTTTAGTGCACATGGAACATTCTCCAGAATAGATCACATCCTGGGTCATAAATCAGGTCTCAACTGGTATCAAAAGATTGGGATCATTTCCTGCATATTTTCAGACCACAATGCTCTGAAGCTAGAACTCAATCACAAGAGGAAATTTGGAAAGAACACAAATACATGGAGACTAAACAGCATCCTTCTAAAGAATGAATGGGTCAACCAGGAAATTAAAGAAGAATTGAAAAAATTCATGGAAACAAATGATAATGAAAACACAACAGTTCAAAATCTGTGTGACACAGCAAAGGCAGTCCTGAGAGGAAAATATATAGTGGTACAAGCCTTTCTCAAGAAACAAGAAAGGTCTCAAATACACAACCTAACCCTACACCTAAAGGAGCTGGAGAGAGAACAACAAAGAAAGCCTAAACCCAGCAGGAGAAGAGAAATCATAAAAATCAGAGCAGAAATCAATGAAATAGAAACTAAAAAAACAATAGAACAAATCAACGAAACTAGGAGCTGGTTCTTTGAAAGAATTAATAAGATTGATAAACCCCTGGCCAGATTTGTCAAAAAGAAAAGAGAAAGGACCCAAATAAATAAAATCATGAATGAAAGAGGAGAGATCACAACTAACACCAAAGAAATACAAACAATTATAAGAACATACTATGAGCAACTCTACGCCAACAAATTCGACAATCTGGAAGAAATGGATGCATTGGAGACATATAAACTACCACAACTGAACCAGGAAGAAATAGAAAACCTGAACAGACCCATACCAGTAAGGAGATTGAAACAGTCATCAAAAATCTCCAAACACACAAAAGCCCAGGGCCAGATGGCTTCCCAGGGGAATTCTACCAAACATTTAAAGAAGAATTAATTCCTATTCTCCTGAAACTGTTCCAAAAATTAGAAATGGAAGGAAAACTTCCAAACTCATTTTATAAGGCCAGCATCACCTTGATCCCCAAACCAGACAAGGATCCCATCAAAAAAGAGAATTACAGACCAATATCCTTGATGAACACAGATGCGAAAATTCTCACCAAAATACTGGCCAATAGGATCCAACAGTCCATTAAAAGGATTATTCACCACGACCAAGTGGGATTTATTCCAGGGCTGCAAGGTTGGTTCACCATCCCCAAATCAATCAATGTGATACAACACATTAATAAAAGAAAGAACGAGAACCATATGATACTCTCAATAGATGCAGAAAAAGCATTTGACAAAGTACAGCATCCCTTCCTGGTCAAAACTCTTCAAAGTGTAGGGATAGAGGGCACATACCTCAATATTATCAAAGCCATCTATGAAAAACCCACTGCAAATATCATTCTCAATGGAGAAAAAGTGAAAGCTTTTCTGCTAAGGTCAGGAACACGGCAGGGATGTCCGTTATCACCACTGCTATTCAACATAGTACTAGAAGTCCTAGCCTCAGCAATCAGACAACATAAAGAAATTAAAGGCATCCAAATCAGCAAAGAAGAAGTCAAACTATCACTCTTTGCAGATGATATGATACTATATGTGGAAAACCCAAAAGACTCCACTCCAAAACTGCTAGAACTTCTACAGGAATTTAGTAAAGTGTCAGGATATAAAATCAATGCACAGAAATCAGTTGCATTTCTCTACACCAACAACAAGACAGAAGAAAGAGAAATTAAGGAGTCAATCCCATTTACAATTGCACCCAAAACTATAAGATACTTAGGAATAAACCTAACCAAAGAGGCTAAGAATCTATACTCAGAAAACTATAAAGTACTCAGGAAAGAAATTGAGGAAGACACAAAGAAATGGAAAAATGTTCCATGCTCCTGGATTGGAAGAACAAATATTGTGAAAATGTCTATGCTACCTAAAGCGATCTACACATTTAATGCAATCCCTATCAAAATCCCACCCATTTTTTTTCAAAGAAATGGAACAAATAATCCTAAAATTTATATGGAACCAGAAAAGATCTCGAATAGCCAAAGGAATATTGAAAAAGAAAGCCAAGGTTGGTGGCATCACAATTCCAGACTTCAAGCTCTATTACAAAGCTATCATCATCAAGACAGCATGGTACTGGCACAAAAACAGACACATAGATCAGTGGAACAGAATAGAGAGCCCAGAAATAGACCCTCAACTCTACGGTCAACTAATCTTCGACAAAGTAGAAAGAATGTCCAATGGAAAAAAGCCTCTTCAATAAATGGTGTTGGGAAAATTGGACGGCCACATGCAGAAAAATTAAATTGGAACATTTCCTTACATCACACATGAAAATAGACTCAAAATGGATGAAGGACCTCAATGTGAGAAAGGAATCCATCAAAATCCTTGAGGAGAATGCAGGCAGCAATGTCTTCGACCTCAGCCGCAGCAACATCTTCCTAGGAACATCGCCAAAGGCAAGGGAAGCAAGGAAAAAATGAACTATTGGGATTTCATCAAGATCAAAAGCTTTTGCACAGCAAAGGAAACAGTTAACAAAACCAAAAGACAACTGACAGAATGGGAGAAGATATTTGCAAACGACATATCAGATAAAGGGCTAGTGTCCAAAATCTATAAAGAACTTAGCAAACTCAACACCCAAAGAACAAATAATCCAATCAAGAAATGGGCAGAAGACATGTACAGACATTTCTGCAAAGAAGACATCCAGGTAGCCAACAGACACATGAAAAAGTACCCAAGATCACTCAGCATCAGGGAAATACAAATCAAAACCACAGTGGGATACCACTTCACACCAGTCAGAATGGCTAAAATTAACAAGTCAAGAAATGACAGATGCTGGCGAGGATGCGGAGAAAGGGGAACCCTCCTACACTGTTGGTGGGAACGCAAGCTGGTGTAACCACTCTGGAAAACAGCAGGGAGGTTCCTCAAAAAGTTGAAAATAGAACTACCCTTTGACCCAGCAATTGTACTACTGGGTATTTACCCTAAAGAAACAAACATAGTGATCCAAAGGGGCACATGCACCCGAATGTTTATAGCAGCAATGTCTACAATAGCCAAACTATGGAAAGAACCTAGATGTCCATCAACAGATGAATGGATAAAGATGATGTGGTATATATACACAATGGAATACTATGCAGCCATCAAAAGAAATGAAATCTTACCATTTGCGACGACATGGATGGAACTAGAGGGTATCATGCTTAGTGAAATAAGTTAGTCGGAGAAAGACAACTATCATATGATCTCCCTGATATGAGGAAGAGGAGATGCAACATGGGGGATTAGGTGGGTAGGAGAAGAATAAATGAAACAAGATGGGATCGGGAGGGAGACAAACCATAAGTGACTCTATCTCACAAAACAAACTGAGGGTTGCTGGGGGGAGGGAGATCAGGAGAGGCGGGGTGGGTTATGGACATTGGGGAGGGTATGAGCTATGGTGATTGCTGTGAAGTGTGTAAACCTGGCGATTCACAGACCTGTACCCCTGGGGATAAAAATACATTATATGTTTATAAAAAAATAAAAAATTAAAAAATATATTTTTTTAAATATTCTTGATTATCTTATATCCTGACTTTCACCCATTGTGGACCATTGGATCTAGAGTTTTGAAATACTGTATGTGAGTTTATTATTTGACAGATGGGGCCTTTAGCAATAAAACCTCTAATGATCCACATTGTGAAGGTATTCCTAGTGATTTTTTTTTTCCTGCTAGGAGCCTTTGGGCTATCACTAGTCTAGAACCATTTTATGTTAATTTCTCAGTTTAAGAATTTCCAGGCAATTCAGACAACATAAATTCAGTCACCAAGTTAAGTTGAGGCTATGTCTGTATTTATCAATTCTCAGAATCTAGGTGAAGACACACAACCATTTTGTCATCTTTCCCAACTGGTATGCAGAAATTTTCTAAACTGCCCTTTCACTGCACTTACACCTCTGGAAGTCAGCTTTATGAAGCTGTAAGCTGTATAAACTTCCGACTCTTTCTTCTAAGCCCCTCTTTCCCTGAGTGTTTCCATGACAGTCAAAAATTCTGGGGTTGTGTAGTTTTAGCTCACACACTTACAACAGTGATTTTCATTTTACTCTTCCTTGTTGTCTCCTGTATCAAGATCCCTTTGCAGTTCAGCTCTACACTTCAGTTAATTTTTATTATATTTCATCCCACATTCCTAGATGTTAGTTGCTGGCAAGTTTTTAGATTGCCTAGTTTACCATACTGCCACAAATTGAAGTAGATTTTTTTTTCTTTCAAACTTATGTGATATAAATTTTCCTCATTGCCTTTTAACATTTTTAGTTAAATTCCAGCAGAAGAAAAAAAATGAATTTATGCATACTAACATTTGAGTCTTCTTTCATGAATGTCTCTTAGGATAAGTTATGTTCCTCTGAAGTTCCTAGTATATGAACCTTCAAAATCTTCTACTGTTATTTCATTGACCTACATTTGGCCAATAAATTTATTCCTGAAGAAAGAAATTAGGCAAGGGAAGCACTGTCTTTCATTTGATATGCTCCTGGTTTTCATATGTTCATCTTTATTATTGTCAGCTTTAATATCTTTGATATTGCTGTCTTTTCTATTCCTGGGGAATTATACTAGACTTGTCTCTTAACTCTCAGAGAGCTTCTCTTATACCTATATGTTCTCCTATTCTTCCTTATCTCACCGAAAGTTAGACCTTCTATTCTCTTTTTAAATCAATGATCCAGGAAGCTCTTTTCCTCTCCTGATCCCACTGGTGAACCTAAATGACCAGGTCTCTTATTCGAGCTTTTATTATTGTTCCTAATCCATATCTAATGGACTTCCTGCCTCAGACTCAATATTTTTATCTTCGACAGTTCACATTGTACTTTTTGTTCATCAAAATATGTTCAAAGTCCTACTATTTCTTTCTACAGAATAGGATATGTGCCTCACCTTTCCACTTCATGGTACCAATGAATTGTCTTTTGGGGACAAAGACTCTTTGGATGCTTGAAGTCCTGATGTCCCTACTCTCTTCTCTTTAATCTCTGCCTCTTGTGTGTACCAGTGTATATGATTACTATTTTCTAGATTAAATTTACAGAATTCTGGATTCAAGGTTTCCCATTAATTACAATTTCTTCCTTTCCTCTTTCTCCTTTCCCTCAAATTCAGGATTATAGAATACCTTAACACAATGGTTACTTTACGCTGATATTGCCAAAAAAATATCTAAAGTTGCTTATTGGCATTATATTTAGGAAATGTCTCCAATATCAATCAATACCATTTCAGAGCTAAATGGGAAGGAATAAACTATATATTATCATCTCTTCTTCCCTACACCCTATCATAACTATAGATCCCGGTCCTTCTCATCCCTGCCCTATGTATAAAATTATTTGTGTTACCTTTTTACTTTATCAGATGAGCATTTTCTAGAATTAAAGTCTCCATTTCCTTAGTTATACCGGGGGTATCTGTGAAAGCCTTAGTAGGAAGAGATCCAGAAGATGAATCAATTAATATATATAAATTATAATTAATGTTTGACCAGCACCATGTTACCAAGGGCATAGTTTCTACCCTAAAGGGTCCTACAATTCTTATGAGAGGAAAAGGGATGAGAGAAAGGAAAATGAATTATTGCAGGTGTGTGGACAATCAGAAACATTTTCAGAAATTTAAAATAAGGAGGTACATAAGACAAACACCATAGGATTCCACTCATAAGTGGAATTTAAGAAAAGAAACAGATAAACTTAGGAGAGAAAAAAGTGAGAGGCAAACCAAAAAACAGATTCTTAACTATAGAGAACAAACCGAGGGTTGTCAGAGGGGAGTTAAGTGGGGAGGATGGGGTAGATGGGGGATGGGAATTAAGGCGGGCACTTGCTCTGATGAGCACTGGGTGTTACTTGCAACTGATGAATCACTAAATTCTACTCCTGCAACTAATATTACACTGTATGTTAACTAACTGGAATTTAAATAAAAACTTGAAAAAAAAAACAAACAAAACAAGGTAGTTTTATTTTCTTTTCTTTTTTTTTTTAATTTATTTATTTGACAGACAGAGATCACAAGTAGGCAGAGAGGCAGGCAGAGAGAGAGGAGGAAGCAGGCTCCCCGCTGAGCAGAAAGCCCGATGCGGGGCTCGAGCCCAGGACTCCGGGATCATGACCTGAGCCGAAAACAGAGGCTTTAACCCACTGAGCCACCCAGGCGCCCCAAGGTAGTTTTATTTTGATTCAAGAATCCTGAAAACTTTCTGAATACTTTCTCGTCTATCCTTCGTCATGATACTTTAAAGAGGTAAAATAGGACATTGGGTAACCATTTTAATGGTTTATTGTTGTGGAAAGGGAGCAAAACAGGAGCCAACTTTCCTTTTGCTCAGTCTCATTGTTACTGAATTCAGGTAGTTGCTCACTCTATATCAGTCATTCAAGGCTAAAAGATGATTTATTTTTTATAAAATTGATTTTTGTCATGTGGGTATTCTTTGAGGCTCTGTGACTATAATTCATCCTCCCACATTCAAAAGATGTAATTGAAAGGCTATTGTGAGCTTGGCCTCAACCTCACAGCTTCTTAATGAGCACAGTCTCAGAGCCTGAACATGTCCCGTTATCCAGAATCCACAAGATGGCAGTAGTGCTCACTTTTTTTTTCTTCAAGGACCTTAATTTTATGACTCACTTAACATTTTTTTTAAGAAAAGGATTTTTCTTCCGAGATATTTCTTAATATGACTAATAGTGATTAATCTTATATTTCTGAAAATCCTGCAAGTAACAGAAAATTACGTGCGAACATCTTATTCTTTGCATCAGTGTTTTTAAAGTTGATCACCTCATTCCTCAAACTGCTCTCTCTTCTACTATCAGACTCTGATACCCTGCGGTACAGTACAGTAGTCCCTAGTAGCCATATGAGAAATTTAAATTTAAATTAATTAAAATTAAATAAAACTTAAAATTCCGTTCTTCAATTGCACCAGCCATATTCTATGTGCTCAAGAGTCACACGAGCCTAGTGGCTGCCATATTGCACAAGACAGATAACAGGGCATTACCTTCATACAGGAAGTTCTACTGGACAGCACTGCCTCAGGGATACTGGCTCAAAGACCCGAATGTATTTTCAGGAACTGATATATACAAATCGTATCCCCTGTCAATGTCTTTCTCCGTGACCCATTCTGAAATAGAAAAGAAGGGGAAGAGAAAATTGAGTTAAAATGCAAGCTTTCACACACATTTGTGTACAGGGTGATCTAAGAATATTACCTCATCCTTTGAAATATTCACATGTGGACCATGTGTTTAGGGTGCATAATTTTGGACATCTTCAGAGTACCCATTAGCATCCTTTTTTTTTTTTTTTAAATTCTACTTACGTTATTGAAGCCCAGCATGGTCATGGCTTTCAGATATACAAAAATAAAATAGTTGAGCTGGAAAGGAACCTGGGGATCATCTGATCCAGACTCCTTGTGTGATTTAACAAGACGCAGGACCATAGAATGAAGCAAGTTGTACACAGGCAGTCCCTAGTGCAGGAGACCAGAAACAAATTCTATTCTGGGTAATCTTGGTTGAACTTTTCTTTACCTGACTTGCATTACACAGAAAACGAAGGAAGGACTGGGAAAGGTCATATCCAAGTTTCCCTTCAGTTCTAAATTTCTCTTTAGTAACACACTTAGTATTAAGAATTAAAGGGGTATCAAAGTCACAGGATAAAGACAGTACATCTACATTGAGTATTAATTTTATTCAAAGATTTGAAGAAAAAGTGTTTAATATTTTGACTGGTAAGTGATTTAAAAATAATCTTTTTTTTCTCTTTAGAAAATGCAGATACTATGGAAGAGAGAAATCTACAAAGGAATGTGATGCCTATAGTGGGCCATTTGAGATACACTCCCAAATCCCTTCTGGCTTCTTATTCATTCTTTCTGCCTTTAAGGACAGTTTTCCCGTCCCCGCAAAGATTTTTTTTTTTTAATTAATTAACTAATTTGCCAGAGAGAGAGCACAAGCAGGGTAGCAGCAGAGAGAGAGAGAGAGAACGGGTTTCCCACTGAGCAGGTCCAGGGCTGATCCCAGGACTCTGGGATCATGATCTGAGCCAAAGGCAGATGCTTAACCGTCTGAGCCACCCAGATGTCCTTAAGGACAGTCTTTATACATTTGAGAAATGCTTCAGTAGGCAACTGCACATGAGTGAAAGCTTCCATATGACAAGTTTGGAGACCTGGCCATAGTTTGATAAGGTCTACAAGTCCAGAAATCTCATTTTGTTAAATCCACGATAAGGTTAAAGGTAGTTCATAATAAAATATGAAGTAAAAATGTAATGCTTAATGGTGGTGATGATGATGATGATGATGTCAGAAAACAAAAACTAAAAAATTATAAAACATTACAAAAGCATAATCTGAGCTTCCTGAAAGCTAAATAAAAAGTAAATAGAATGAGTGGCATTATTCTCATTCTATAATAAATGAAGAAAAATATTGTATAAGGAAAATGAACAAACCAACCCAAATTCAGAAAAATCAGAGGGATCAAATGCAGGCTTTTTAAAATCAGGAGCATCTGGATTATACATAAACATAAACATTGTGTTCAATAACAATTTTACAAATGATGGAAAAGTACTCTTCATAAACTAATTTCTTAGGTTGACCTTAAATAAAGGTGAAAAACATGTTGTTGTTTTGGAAAGTTGTCAACCATTTTTACAGAAGGTTAGACACCAATATGTTTCAGGTGGATCTCATTTAAGGGACCTAACTTGATATAAGTTAGATCTTAGAAAATATGGACAGATGAATGTCTTTAATTTGTTTTAGTGGTAAATGCTTTATTTTCTTATTCTGCACAGTATCCATTCATCCACCAATGGATGTTTGTGTTGCTTCAACCTCTTGACTATTGCGAATAATATTGTAATAAACATGAGTATGTAAATACATCTCTAAAATCCTGCTTTCAGTTATTTTGAATATATACCCACCCAGAAGTGGGATGGCTGGGTCATATGGTAATTTTTAATTTACCTATTTATAATTTTTCGAGAAACCTCCATTCTGTTTTTCACAATGACTATACCATCTTACATTCCCACCAACAGTACACAAGGGTTTCAATTTCTTCACATCTTCATCAACACTTGACATTTTCTTTTGATAGTAGCCTCCTAATAGACAATGGTCACTTACATGTTGCCCCATCAAATATCAACTGTGACAACTGGGTTTTTAACAAGAATATTATATAATAAGCAATTTAAGACAGAGAGTTGTTTGGATGACCTGAGTTACAGAATTGTAAGGGATGTAACAGTCTTCCATCTGTACATTTAGTTAATTTGAAATGTTGTAACAAGGTGAGTAGCCCAGTAGCAGTGCCCATGGTATATACCAATAGTTTTTTGTTTGTTTTGTTTTGTTTTTATTATGTTATGTTAGTCACCATACAGTACATCATTAGTTTTTGATGTAGTGTTCCAAGATTCATTGTTTACATATAACACCCAGTGCTCCATACAATACGTGCCCTCCTTAATACCCACCACCAGGAATTTCTGTTCATTTGCTTGGGTTCATTGCGAACCCATCCCCCCACCCCCTTCTCCTCTAAAACCCTCAGTTTGTTTCTTGGAGTCCACAGTCTCTCATGGTTTGGGCTGATGTAGTATAGTTCTATCACAAGAAGACAACTTGGTTTCCAAGTTCTACTCCTGCCAATAATAGGTTGTGAATCATAGGGAAATAACCACTCTGAGCTCATTTTCCACATCTGTGAGTCAGGAATAACAATATCTACCCCACTGTCCATTACTGGCATGAGGATTAAATGAAAGGATGTACATAAAGTATTTGGCGCATAATATGCTACCAAGAAATGTTAGCTTTTTTCCCCTTAATCCCCAAATCTATTTCTCATGCAAGTTAATATGTGGAGAGATCAAGACCTGAATTTTTAACAAAAGTCTGATGGGAAGTTCCAGAAGACATTGAGCAGCTACACTAATTTTTAGGAAGACTTTTTTTACAGTAGTCTGCACCAGACATTCACCCTGATACTATCCTACCTGAAGAGGAATCTGCTACTCAAAATAAAATTTAAGCAATGCTTTCTGGAGAACCGTTTTCTTATCTTTAACTTTAATAGAAGATGTTAAATCTAAAGAGTTATCATGAGTGAATGGTTCTGGAGCCTTAAGTAAATAGATCTTAAAATTTATATTCAAAAGCCTAGATGTACATATAGAGGAGGCCTTACACCGATGTCTTTGGTAGTCCATCAAACCATTCCATTTAACAAATGCAATCTCTTTTCAACAGAGCAGCCGGAGGGATATTCCTAAACAATAAGCTAAGTCACATCACCCCTCCGCTCAAAACCCCCCAATGGTTTCCTACCAAAAGCTGTTAAGCCACAAATGGCAGTTACATTTGTCCATTTTGATCACTGCTATAAACTCAGTACATAGAATAGTGCTAAATAGATAACAAGCCCTTAATAACTACCTACTGAATAAATACATGAATGAGTTAAGGAATGTGTAAAATCATCAATTTGAAGGAATTTCCATATGGTATTCTTGGGTTCTGTTTACGGGTCCTACTTATTTTTCTAAAACGTCCTTGACTTCCAACCAATGTGTCTGAAATGGAGTCAGGAGACCAGTCAGTCCCTAGTAATAGAAGTTGTCACTCCCTCTCTGAGATTTGGATCTAGAGTCAGTACAGATGGCCATTCCAGTACTGTAAACTCTTTTTCCTTTCTCCCCTGGAAAAGACACCTCACTCCAGTTCAGCCTCCATGTCAGTATAAAAACTCACAACTCATACAATCTTGGACATACTTAGTATTTTCAAACCCATCTAAAGCACCCCTCTCACAGATGGAGGCAAATAAGGATTATCAATAATGTTTTGCTCTTTCTATATAAATAAGTGTTATCCTGAGACTTTTCTTGGGGATTTCACTTAACTGTGTTGAGTTTTAGTTGTGAGTTTGATCCAACATTTCTCTCTGGATGAGTTATCATTGCAAGAACAATGACCTGTTGGGAAACAATTTTCCTAAACCAGGTAATCTAGCAATAGAATTTCATTAGAACCACTTCTATTCTTAAAAAAAAAATTAAAAATAAATATTAATTAATTAATTAAATTTTTAAAAAAGAACCACTTCTATTCTTCCATTTGGGCTCCTAAAATTACTGTGTCATTTAAAGTGTGCCTCAAACATAATGAATGTTTAACCAGCCTTTTACTTAGAACTAGAAAACTAGACTTTCCCATGCCCAATGGCAGTGTGTGTATGTATGAGTTTGTGTGTGTGTGTGTGATAGATAGATAGAGATAGAGAGGGGGAAAGTCATGATTTACCAAATAGTCAACTAAGGATTTAGAAATAGATTCTCATTGGTTTGCATTCAGATATTTTCAATGTGGTCTGACTGGTACTCATTCTAATCAGTGTGACCCAAGAAGTCCTGAACTCAACTAAATGGATGTGGTTAAGTGATATTTTCTCAAAGACTCAGAAAGAAAAAAACAGATAAGAAGAGAAGAAACATTACTAGATTGAAGTATCGATTAATGAAATTTAGAATAATAGACTTTATACCTTAAAATATTGTTTTCAAAATTAGAAATGCATTCATATCACCTGAGAACTCTGTTAAAAATGCAAGTTTTGTTCATTAGTCCTGGACTGGGATTGAGACTCTGCATTTCTAACAAGTCCAAGGTGATGCTGAAGCTGCTGGTCCACAGTTCACACTGAGTAACAGCATTTTCAAACATGCTAACAAAAAGCCTAGTTCTTCAAATTCATAAAGAAGCCATCTACACCATGTAAGTCAATGCCAACAGTGATTTTTAGAAGGTCCTTGAATCATTGTTAGTTCACTGATGGGATCATGATCACATCATGGGAAGGAATCATTATTTCATTAGTCTACTATAATTCAAGCTCCCTTCATCTCACAGTGTGAATCACTGATGCTTACACTGTGGTTGTTGCCATGAGTCTTTATTGCTTGAATTCAAGAGCTACAGGATGAGTCTTGTCTTAGCCACCTTCCACATTTACGGGAAAATGAAACAGAACCATAGGCAACAACACTGTATAAAACTCGGTGATCAGAATAGTTGACATAAAAAGGGAGAAGCTGAGACCCAGTAGAAGAATAAAAGCTCTGTTAGAAGTTCATCTGTGGACAAGATTTTTCTGCTTAGCTTTGAACTTCAGGAAAAGCCCTGAAGAGTGAGGAGGCACACGGAAAGACCTGGCGATGCTCTGTAGCACTTGGAGGCTAGCAGCTTGCTGCTTACTTGTCTCCTCGGGCTCTGTAGTCCCTCTGCCTCCTCCAAGCCCCAGTGCCAAGAACCATCACTGTGAGCATCCCGACCTCTCTCCAGGGCACACTCAGCTTCAGAGGCTATGCATTAACAACACAGAACAAAAGAAAGGAGACATTACATGAAAGAGCCAGAGTGGAAACACCAAATAAAACCATTCAGTATGTGAATAAAATTCATTTACTTTCAAGCCTTCCCTACAGAGTTCTCTGGCATGCCCTGTTGTGCTGCATCAAGAAACAAAGCGAAGTCGGAGTCATTTCCCTAGCTGACTGAACCGAAATATAAGTGGAGTAGATGTGAGCATATCCAGAAACAGCAGATTCATCCACTTACCATGAAGAGAAGACTCACAGGCCTTTGAATTTGGCAGTTTCATGGTTTGACTTATTTGTTTAAATAACAAAACATAACTTACATGCCTTATAATGTCACAGTTCAAAACAAAATGATTTTGGCTATGACACATCAAATTGAATCCTAAGGAGAAAAAACGACTTATTCTTTATGCCACAGTGGTCTAGGTCAGTACGACTCACCTAGATATGGAAGCACATGTTTAGTAAGCAGAGTGGACACACTGTGATAGGTTGAGCTTTATCAGTATTGGAGTGAAATGGGTGTGAGATAGAGAGCTTACCTATGTAGTTACGGAAGAAAGTATAAAGAAAGGAAGAGTTCACCATAGGGAAATTTTACGCTTAGAGGCAGGTGGGAAAAGAAGAGCCACAAAAGGTCTATTAAAGGAGTCACAGCCAAATGGCTTAGCACAGAAGCCAAAGACAAGTGAACGGTTCAGAAAGAGACAGAGGTATCCAATCACATTAAATATTCAATAAAGTTCAAGAAGTATGAGCACTGACAAAAAGCGAACTGGATCTCACAAGTAGCTGACCAATATTTTATCTTGAGTATAGCATAGAGTCAATGAAAATGGGATGATAAAGTGTTAAATTGAAAGGGTAAAGTGTTGGTAGGGAAATGGAGAAGTTTAACCTTGTATGAAAGAAGATTAAGAAGGAATAACAAAATTGCGAGTTTTGAGAGCAGGATGGAGAGAATACATTTATGTCTATATAACATGGGAGATCTGTGTCTGGGCTTCAGTCTCCTATTCATAGTAGATGATGGCAGTGTCATTTCTGAGAAGGGTTAGTACAGTCAGTCTGAAACAATTGGAGAATTAACATGAGCAGAATACAAATACTGCTGAGAATAACATAAGCACATTTAAAGTGGGTGTAATTTAGTACTACAATGATCTTAAAACTCACTTTTTAAAACACACTGCCCATTTCTTTGATTACTTTAAGTTCCTCATTTCGGTCCTTGGAATCCATAGGGAAGCCAATTTTGCCCCTTCAAGGTACGCCTTTTTGGTATATTGACTATTCTAAACTGGATATTTTAAAGAAATTGCAGACATAGGAGCAGCTCTGAAAATTGAGTAGAAGTTACCCTTTTGTAAGAGATATTTGCATGTATAGGGAAATCTCTATTTATAAGGTTGTCTCCCTCAATACCAGGAAGAGGGGGATGACTCTAAATTTCTAGAAACTGTTCCCAGTGGAGAAGGCCTAAACTTAAATCTGCATTATCTTTGTTTACCGTACTTTTCCTGGTAACCTCCAATAACTTACTTCATACCCCCAGCTTCTTATTTTTGTCCTTAGCTGGTGATGGTATTTAAGGTGATGGTTTCAGCTATTTTGAGGAATTACCCAGTTTTACTGGGGTGTCTTCCATGGATTCAAGAAGTATATGTACAATTAAACTTGTTTGATTTTGTCCTGTTAATTTGTCTCATGTCAACTTAAATCTTAGACCAGCTAGAAGAACTTAAAGGGTAGAGTAAATTTTTTTTTTCTCCCCAACACCAGTCAGCAAATTACTGAGTCTCAGAATCCAAGTGATTAGGCCAGCATTGTTTGCACTGGTTGATCGCTCAAGGTAAAGCAATGAGGAAACTGCACAGGGAAAAATTAAGACAATAAGAGAGAAGCTTACCTACTTCAATAGCAGCAAAGGGGAACCTATTACTGAGATTAATCTCCACCAGAGCTGGGAAGTTACATCTAGGGAGAGTGTCAATTTTTGCTGCAAACAAACCACCTTAGAAATTAATGGTTTGGGTGCCTGGGTGTCTCAGTTGGTTGAGCAGTTGTCTTCGGCTCAGGTCATAATCCCGAAGTCCCTGGATCAAGTCCCGCATCGGGCTCCCAGCTCCATGGGGAGTCTGTTTCTCCCTCTGACCTTCTCCCCTCTCATGCTCTCTCTCACTGTCTCTCAAATAAATAAATAAAAATCTTTTTTTAAAAAAAAGAAATTAATGGCTTAAGGCAATATCCACTTATGTATCATGAGTATGTGGGTTCACTGAGCAGTTATTTCTGATGATCTGAGCCGGGCTCTGGTGATCTTGGCTGAGCTCCCTCATGATGCATCTGTGCTCAGCTTGTGTGTTATCTGGGGGGTGGCTGTTCCTTGGATAGCCTCACCTCAGAAGACTCAGCTCTTCTCCAAATAGGTTATCTTATCTATCCAGGTAGACTTATCTCTCCAGCAGGTTAAGCTGGGCCTGTTCTCACGGTGAGGTATCAGAAAAGAGGATATGCAAGCAATTTTTCAAGTCTTGGCTCACATTTAGTTGACTATTGTCCCAATGGCCAAAGCAAACCACATAACTGGCCCAGAGCCAGTGTGGGAGGGCTCAACCAAAAAAGATGATGCAAATTGGAACCATTAATATAATCAATATACCGCAGTTTGGAGCTAAGTGACAAGAACAGGTAAGAGCATATATCTTCTGATAAAGAAAAGCCTATGAACTGAAACATAGAAAGGAAACATTTGGCCTCTAAATACTTGTTCAAAAGTAGTTAAAGAAATAAAAACCATTTAAATCCTGGCTGCACGTTTCTACCTGCTAAGGTTTAAGAATGCAATGTGGGAGCTTTAGGCTAGATATAAAGAAAATCTTGCTGACAAGGAGAGTTGTTAAACACTAGAATGGATTACCAAAGGAAACTGTAATTTTCTTTCCTTTTATATACTTAAAATCAGACTAGCTACCTAGTTATCTGGTATGTGTTCTTGGACAGAAGCAGAAAAATGAACTAATTGACCTTTTAGAGTCCCTCCAGACCTATTATTGTCATGTTGAACCCATTCACACAGTGGAAGAAATAGTAACAGCCTGTCTTTTATTCCTCCACTTAACACACATTTATTACAGACCCTCTCTGTGCTTGGCGCTCTGCTTGGTGCTAGGGATGTGATCCCAACCTTTACGGAGATCGTAGTCTTTGGCCAAAAGATGGAACCAAAATGTTCCACCTGCAGAAGTGTTAACACAAAGGAGTGAAGAAGATGCTACTTTTAAAACAATGCACGACTTCAAAGGACAGAGGCTATTGTGAAAGGGAATCTCCCCATGCCCTGGGTCTCTGCCTATCTTTTGATCTGCCCTAGAGAACAGAAGCCTCTTTTGTTCAACTGAGCCAATGATAGGCTTAAGAGAAACAAAGAAACTTAGAGCAGAGTTACAGGTTAGGGGCCAGAGACGGCAGAGTTCTCTGCATAAGGAAGTGAGAATTCATGATTCTCTAGTAAACCTAGGTGAAGGGCACCTGGGAGGCTCAGTGGGTTAAGCAGCTGCCTTAGGCTCAGGTCATGATCCCAGGGTCCTGGGATCCAGCCCTGCCTTGGGCTCTCTGCTTCGTGGGGAGTTGGCTTCTCCCTCTCCCTCTGCCCGCTGCTCCACTTGCTTGTTCTGCTTCTCTCTCTCTCTCTCTATCAAATAAATAAAAACCTTTAAAAAAATTTTTTTTAATTCAAAAAAGAAAAAGCCAGACTTAACAAACAATATAATGTTGGAGCCTCTTACAACCTACTGCCCAACGCCATAAGGCAATTCAGGCCTGGCCTCTTCCAACCCCAAAAACTAACAACAGAACATGGCCCAGGAGTTATAATAACTATGGAATCTAAGGGAGTTCTGTCCACAGACCTACCACAGGGGACGGATCTGAAGTCCAGGAAAGAATAGGCCCTAAGGAGAAACTCTGCTTCTCTGTGGGTCCCAGGACTGCTCTTCTACACAAGAGACATAACCTGGTGGGGGCACTGGTCATCTACAAAGAGGGTTTTACCACAACAAGCAAGTGCACGGGAAGAGCTCTCCATCCCATAGCCAGAGACTCCATTCCCTCACCTACATGAGCCCACCGCCTGGGTACATTCCTCCCAACCCTTCAAGCAGCACCAGCAAGGAACTGTGGCAGTCCAGTGACCTACCTTAACAAACATGGTTAAAGGAAGCTTCTGAGTTTCACTTCAAACAGAAATGAAGTGAAAAAAATGTATCCATGCCATGAAGAAGGAAGAAAATAATAGTAAAGAAAGCAATGCAATAGACTACCCTTCTCCTCATGAGTTTTTGAAAATACATGCTATGGTAGAAATAAGAATTATAACATCATCTAATACTTAAGACAATGATATTTAAAAGTTGTGGAGGTAAAGGGAAGTGGCAGTGAGGTTTAACTTGAAGTGGTAAAATGTTGATATCAGTAGTCTGCAATAAAGCATGTAGGTACATTATAATATGCAGAGCAACCACTAGAAAAATACACTGTGAAATACTGCAATATACTATAAATATATAAAGGTAGAGTCCTTAAAAAAATGTTTAAGCAACCCACAGAAAAGCAAGGAAAGAAAAAGAGAACAAGAAACAGAAGAAATAAACAGAAAAAAATAATAATGCAATGTTAGATTTAAGCTCCCACATATCAGTAATTACTTTAAGGGTCGGGAATTTAAATGTGCCAACTGGAAGGCAGAAATTGGCAGACTGAGTTTAAAAAACAAAAAGTGATCCAACTACATACTGTTTACAAGAAATTTACTTCAAATTCAATGGCATAGGTAGGTTGAAAGAGTAAGGATAAAACAGAGATGCGTTATTTTATTTACAAAAAGGGGTTCACATATATACACAATCTTGTATATGTATTAAAATGTTACAGAAGATTACAAAAATATATTAACAGTAGATACTTTTGATGAGGGCAATTGGGGATCTGGTATGAAAATAATTTTCGTTGTATATCCTTCCATGCTGTTTAAAAAATTTAGCACATGCACTCATTAGTTTTTTAAGTTTATATAAAAGTAAAATGAGGTAATAACTTTGGTTTTAAAAAGTCAGGACTACCTAAAATACAATTTTATGTTATTTACTGTAATAGCAGGATGACAAGCCCTCTTATCAAGGCAAACCACAAACCATTAGTAAAAGTCCTACCGTATGTGATCAGTCTACAGTAATGTTGCTCTAGAGAAGAAGGAAGATCAAGGGAAAAGATTCGTGTTCTCTCTTTGGGTCAACACCAGGACAGAGATGTGGGAATAGCCCTAAGGTAAAGAATGAAGAACAGTAGTTTAGCAGAGGCAAAAATAAAGCCAAAGTTGGACAAAAAATTTGTCCCTCTCACTCTCATGCCCCCACCTACCAGTCAGACATCTTGGTGAACTTACTGGAATTCTACACAAGCTTGTGTGGTTGCTCAAGCTCACTTCACGTGCATCTCAAAGAACATCCTTCCTTACCTGCCCACTGGGTGACAGCAGCATGACCTCCATCTTGGCCTATGCCACTTGTGTCGCAAGATTAAATGGTTTGGCCAGAAATCACATATCCAGAGTTCTCAAAATTTTTAATGATAACGCCTACTAATAAGTTATTATTCTAATTATTTAAGTGCTATTTCTAAATTATAATAAAAGAATCATGTTTCTCAGATAAAAATTGCTTAAAGTACCTATATATGTTTGAAACACAGCTTCAAATTCAGAAAGGGAATGCCCCATGAAATGAACCCCTGGTGACAAATTCTGTTCCTTTTCTCATGACAGTAGCAGTGGGTGAGACAGATGACTCAGAGCTTTCATACATTAAGATTTTCCCCATTAGCTATTTATAGGGAAATCTTTTAAAAATGTATATGCTTAAAAGTTTAAAGTGTACTTACTCAGGACGTTACATTGACAAATGGATATGCTGTAGGTTACTCAGTTCTTCCGCTCCAGATTTAATTTTATTGCCAAAAGAAACAGAAAATGTAGAATGTTTCAAGTTCCTGATCAAAACTCTAAAGTAAAATAAAAAATTCTAGATAAAATATAATAATGTCCAAAATCTTTAAATAAATAGACAGAATTTTTTTCCCCTCTGGAAATAGTAAAACAGTACAAGAAAATACATGTATAAGGGTGATTCAGACCTTGCAAAAGAGTGGTGTTTGGAGATAAAGGAAGAACATTATATTAAATGGAAGAAATGACAAGAACAATTCCAAAAGAATAGTCTTATGGATGCTATTAGTTATCTTTGTCACCTGGTCTCTTTCTGTCTAGTGGCCTTAGAAATGGAAAAATAGTGAAGAAATACTGTAATATTAGAATTCTATCTGTATCACTATTAAATGAAGTTCATTTGATTCTTGTGGATAAGTAAGGTGTGTTGGCCAGCACATGGAGATGGAGAGGGGTTTTCTTTACAATCAAATGACCTATTAATTACCAAATCATTATTTTACCCTAGACAAAGTAACTATGGCCTATACATGTCTAACAAGAAAAAAGCAGACCAGACTTTGTACTATCATTCACCAGAAGCCTTAAGCTTCTTAAAATTGACTCAGTTTTCTTGAAGCCAAGAATGCCATCTTCCACTTGGCTTCTAACCAGAAAAGCCCAAACTCATTGCCTAATGCAACAATTTATTTTAAGTGACAGCCTTCTTCTTATTCCATCTTTAAATTCTTGTACCAAAGTAGAACCAGGAGGCAGTTGGGAATATTTCTCCTCTTGTGGGTCATATTACTTAAACCTAAAAAACAAAATATCTTAAGCTAATGCATGCAAAATACACATAAGTATTTGAAAATTCAAATTTTTAGGTTGATTTATTATTTCCTTTTTTAATGCTTCTACTGTAGTAGTACTAAGGAAATCTGGGGAACACCAGTCTAAAAGATTCCAGAAGAGCAGCACATGATAAGACCACCTTTAATTCAAAAGTTATTAGGAAAGTCTAAAGATCTGTTCCAGAAATTTTTATATATCCGAAACCTAGTTCAGCCAACTCCCAAAAATATTGTCCCTGTCTTCAAAGGATTCATAACTGAATAGTATAACCAGCATAACAAATTGTTCAGTGATGCAAAAGATTATAATGAGAAGAAAAGAGGAGAAGAAGAGTAAGGAATTACCATTGAAGAAAGATGGCAATGATTTATAAGGAATCTTTGGCATGGGAATGTTTAACCATTTTAAGACTGGCCATGAACTAGAAAATCCTTTTAGAAACTGTGGACTATATTATGGAGACTGAGTCTTATGAAAACAAATAGTGGAGTAAGAGAAATAAGACAAATGTTCTAATGTCAGCTCACACTAAATGTGTGACCTCGGGCAAGTCACTTGATTTTGGATGTTTTAATTTCCTCATCTCCACAATAGAATTATTTCTAAGTTCTACACAATAAGAAATATCTTTTAAGTGTTAAAAGTCAAAAGATTTTTAAGCATACATTTTGGAAGAAGTAGCACATTGACTAAATATTGTTTTCTTTTGAAAATGTTTTTACCTTGATGTTTTGCAAAAATAATCTTTATAAAAAATAATTTTCTCTACGATTTCTCTTTTGATAAGATTTTTGCATTATTAAAGTTGAAAAGGCAGGTGAGACTTTTCTGCATAACGACTATCTTTGAGGATTTTTTTTTTATTATCCAGTCTTCAAACATGCAGACAATATTTTTAAAGTATCTTGAGATGTGATATCCGTAGACATAATACCCATGAAGCTCTTTCTTCAACTGTAAAGCAATCCAAAATAAAAATTGCACAATTGTTATTGTTAGTGCTAGAAAATTTTACACATGCTACCATTGAGTTCTTAGGTTTATGCCTTATTCCTTTTTCATTTTTAGTGATAACAAAAATCTGAATGTTAAACTGTAAGCAAGTTTCTAAGACGAACAATTCATGTGAATGTTCTTTCTCCCTAGCTTTTAGAATATTTGGTAAACCCAGATCCGATTTTTGATTCCCCAACAGTTTTCTTCAAATACAGGACTAGTACTGATTTTAACTGAAGAAGCTATCTATTGTCACTCATGTAGCTCTGGATGAATGAGTTTTAATTTGACCCTCAGGAGTCAATCTAGCCAAATAATAACAATGAAAATGCATGAGAACAGCAATTTCAACCTGGCTATTTCACAGACAAGCTTATTTTATGCATCAATAGCAAATAAATCAAGAAATTGGACGGACTTGCTGAATGTCTTTCACTGCTCTAAGTAAATCCATCTAGCTAACGTAACAAGCAGTTCTGAAGATTGGAGTGTAAGCAGAGAAGAAATATTGATTGATTGCTTTATTTAGAGTAGAACTGTAACACCACCTATGCAAGGAATTTAGCATATATAGCTAGGCAGTACCATCTTGTTGCTATAAACCTAACTGCAAGATAGATTAGACACTGGTGTGTGGAGCCTGGTCCCATAACTTAAAGCCATCTCTAATAGGAAAACAGCTCCTACTAAAGGCATTAACTTTTGGAAGATGCAAGCGACTGCTAGCTCGCACATTAGATTTCCATAATGCCACACTACAGGGTAGCTGAGCATCTGTGGAAATGTCCAAATTCACGTGTTGGAGCAAGTTGTTTCCAGTCGACCTTGTAGGCGGTTTAAAGAGGAAGAAAGCCCTACATCAAGGAACTAAATTCCAAATTCATGCTCCATTTTGGAGGTTTGGATCTTGTTATGTACACACCACAAAGCACCCTCTGGGGAAAAGCCTCACTTTCCCTACCAGCAACTCTTACTGTTCTTGTAATTATTATTTCCCAAATAGGAATAAAACAGATAAGCCATGGCCCACAGTGTGAGACCTAACAGATGTCCTACTGAGACTAAAAGAACACAAAAGATTTAAGAGAAGAGTAAATCCTTGTGTCAGCAATTCACCTGTCCTGGTAGAAAACTGTGCGTACATTTGGTGCATTATCAGCATTTCAATAACAACACCAGGCCTGAAAACACTGGGGAAATATTAACCAACCACATGAATTTCTAGACTAATCTGCAAGATTATCCAGATCACCCAAGTTCTCCAATTGACGTTTCTCCGGGATCTACTGACATAGCTTTTGCAGCCTTGCTTGACCAGCTTGCAGCCAGTGCTCCACTCATGGGCCCATGCCTGTGATTTCAGCGCACCCGTCATGCTGCAAGCACCCTTGTTTCCCGCATGGGCAGAACTGATGTGGACACTCACACCTCAGGGAACCTGGCAGGTAAGGAAACAAACTCAAAGAGGAGACCATCTAAAATTCAAATAACTGGTAACTTGATGCTGAAAAAACAAACTGTCCTAAGTAATAGAGTGATTCTTGACATTAAGGAAGAGCTAACTCCCAAGATCTGTGTATCTACAAATTAACATACAGCACTATAGCTTATAAATTCTTCTACGTAATGAAGCGTATCATACCTGAAAAAAAATTAACTCAAATGAAACCCTCAATCCCTCCAAAGAAAGTTAATTTGAATATGAAAACCAGTAGAGAAGAGCATAACTGTTTCAGAGTGGTCAGCTAGACTCCCTCCCGAGCTAGCCCACCTGCCCTGCAGAGGTAAGAATACATTGGATTTGGCTGCCTTTTTTTTTTTTTTTTAGTAAAATTACAAAAATTGCTATGGATCCCAGGCCTTGACGAGAGTCGCTTGTAAATGTGACTGCTCAAACTTATTTTACTACTATGTAAAAATCTCTTGAGTGTTTTTATCAGAAGAAAGTTCTCTATTGTCACAAATAACTTGATAAAATCAATTGTAATGTGATTTAGAAGTAGAATCATTCATTACATTTGATATAAAAATCAAGGAAATGTGTTCAAGTATGCTTGTATTACGAACAAATAATTAGTAGTAGTTTTATGACTTTAAAGGAAGAATATGATTATAACTCCTTTTAAAGGCTCATGGGTTAGAAGAATCAATGTTGTTAGAATGTTCATACTACCCAAAGCAAACTGCAGATTCAATGCAATCCTTATCAAATTTCCAAAAACATTTTTTCAAAGAACAAATAATTCTAAAATTTGTATGGAACCACAAAAAAGAGCCTTATATAGCCAAAGCAATCTTGAGAAAGAGGAATAAACCTGGAGGCATCACCATCTTGCTCCACACACAAAAATTAACCCAAACATATTAAAGACTTAAATGTACCTGAAGCCATAAAACAAGAAGAAAGCACAGATAGTAAGCTCCTTGGTATCAGTCTTCGCAGTGATTTTTTAAAATCTGACACCAAGGGGCACGTGGGTGGCTAAGTCAGTTAAGCATCAGCCTTCAGCTCAGGTCGTGATCTCAGGGTCCTGGGATCGACCCCCGCATCGGGCTCTCTGCTCAGCAGGAGCCTGCTCCCCCCTTTGCCTGCCTCTTTGCCTACTTGTGATCTCTCTCTGTCATATAAATAAAAATCTTTAAAAAAAAAAATCTGACACCAAAAACACAACAACGAAAGCAAAATCAACAAGTTGGGACCACATCAAACTAAAAAACTTCTACACAGCAAAGGAAACCATCAACAAAATGAAAAAGTAACCTACTGAATGGAAGAAAATATTTGCAAGTCATATATCTGATAAGGGGCAAATATCCTAAATGGCAAACTTAATAGAAAAAAACAAAGCAAACAAACAAAAAAACCCACACAATCCAATTTTTAAAAAGGACAGAAGATCTAAATAGACATTTTTCCAAAGAAGACATTCAGATGGCCAGCAGGTACATGAAAAAATGCTCATCATTAATCATCAGAGAAATGCAGATCAAAACCACGGTGGGGTACCACCTCACACCTGTTCGAATGGTTGTGATAGAAAAAAAAAAAAAGATAAGAAATAACAAGCGTTGGTAAAGATGTGGACAAAAGCGAGCCCTTGTACACTGTTGGTGGGAATGTAAATTGGTGCAGACACTATGGGGGTTCCTCAAAAATTAAAAATATGATGATATATATGATCCAGCAATTCCACTTTTGAGCATTTATCTGGAAAAAACAAAAACACTCACTTGAAAAGGTCCATTCACCTCCGTGTTTATTGCAGCATTATTTACAACAGCCAAAAAGTGGAAACCACCTAAGTGACCATTGATAAATGGATGGATAAAGAAGTTGTGGTATATATACATTTATATGTCTATGTATGTATATATACACACACACAATGACATATTATTCAACAGCAAAAAGAAAGAAATTTTGCCATTTGCCACAATATTGATAGAACTCAAGGGTATGATGCTAAGTGAAATAAGTCAGACAGAAATACAAATACCACATGATCTCTCTTATTTGTGGAAGGCAAGAAAAACCACTCATAGATACAGACAACACACTGGTGGTTGCCAGAGGTAAAAGATGGGAGGGAGATTTAGGTAAAGGGAATGCAAATTTATGAAGTAGAAACAAAAACATGAAGTCTTGGTTTGTAAATATTTTGCCCAATATCCTTCAGAGACCCTCCCTGTCTACCTTTTTCTCTGCGGTAACAGTGCCACAGCAAATCCATCACTGTCAGCCTTCTTGAAGCCCCACAAGTCTTTCACTGGAGGCTTGCAGAAGTAAGTGATACATTCTACTTCTGAATTTCACAGCTTTCACCTGGCTTCAGTGATATCAAAGGATACGAGAATTCTTTTTATGGTTATTGTGGAGCTGTCTGGAGCATCTCCTGGCTCTGTGAGAGTGTGCCTCTCCCCATGCTTTTGCCATTCCCTTGACCTATATCCCAGCACACAGCCCAGTGTACTGGTATTATCTGACTACCATGTGAATGGAGAATAAGTTCCACAAGAGTAGGAGTTTTCTATTATTCATCTTTTGTGTCCCCGACCTCAAGCAATAGCGCATGTCACATAGGAGTTCATACAACATGTGTTTAACTGGTTAAACTGAATAGCGACCAGGTATTTGACTATATTCAATTTCCATTTCCAATGGTAGCCTCCCACATTTTTTTCTCATTTTTTCCTCATTTGGTTAGAAGTAACTAACTCCTCGGCAGCAGCTCCAAAGAGTCTTTGGTTCTCCAGTGACAGAAGAGAAAGTCTAAATGGAAGATTTGAGCAGGGAAGCCAGTATAGCTCTACACCACAGTGCCTGAGGCCAATCTAAGTGCATCTCTGTGAGATGTTGAAATGAGAATAGTTTATCACCTCGTATAAACAGAAAAATGAACACAATTACTCTCATTTCTTACAGTACAGTATGAAAAGAAATTGAATAAATACCCTTGATGCCCAAATCACTAGGTTTCATACTTGAAGTGATTGAGTGAAAAGAGAGAGTCTCAGAAAAGGCTTCCTAAAATGGGCTCGCTTAAGCAGCTTATTTCCTCAAGCAAAACTACAAATTTTGATTTATAAAGTGCAAATCATTGTGAAAGCAACTTTGAAAAAGCTACTTATACTCTTCAAGGAAGGAATTCGATTATACCAGTTGGTTATTTTTCCAGAGAAAATGCTATCTGCAACCTGTTGGGCTTGTACTGCCCTGTGGGAAACTACTACTTTCCCCATCAGTGAGAATCTCTCCACTGAGTGAAAAGGAAAGAGAACTCAAATTTCTCGCACCTTCCTTCTTCTGATTTCAGAGAAGAGATACCTGGAAGGCTGCACAAAGCTGGTCTGCGGAGGATTAAGTTGCAACATTGTGAGAAGACTGGCAACCTCCCCACTCCTCCCTGTGGTCCTGGTGGTGTTAACTATTGACTCCAGAGGCACAGGGTGTCCCATGGCCTGCTGATTCATCCATGGTTTCTGGATGGATGAGATAGAGCAAACCCTCTTATCTGTTCCAGATTTCTCCAGCAGTGATTTTCCTGTCCTTGTGCTATGGATTGACCTTCTCTTTCTTCACAAAACATGTCACAGGTTCAACATTTTCAAGGCCAAAGAGAAGAGTAAGCTGTTAATATCAAATGATGACTCTAATGGTTCAACGATGTTCCCCATTTTATACTCCACTCTGTTTTATGAATTTTCCAATCCCGATAAAGGACCGAGTGAGCACTTTTGGTTTTTTAACTACATTTTGTAAATGGAAAAAAAATGGTTTTAAAATCTCTAAAGTTGGCAAGAACATAGAATTAAAATCCTTTTAAGACACTAAAACCAAAAATAAATTGAGATTTCGGGAAACTTTTTTCTAGTTCCTTAAACAGTTCCAGATAAGAAAAATACAGATTCAACTTTATTCTCTGAAAATTCTTTAATGAGAAATAATTAAGGTTTGGAGAGTGAAGTTTGGGAAAGAAAGAGAGAGACATTTTCCACTGTGGAGACTAATTTCCAAGGTGGACGTCCTTGACTTACATACAAAATCTTACTAAAAATTTATGTGGACAACTTCTGTATCTACAGAATAAAGAAAGCATCAGCAAATCTTCCATTCATGAAGGATTAACTGCCATGGTAATTGCCAGTTGCTATACACAACTGGAAAACCAGACAAAATATAGAAAGCAAATGGTTCCAGACAGTGAAAAACAGGGGAATGGAATGTCAGGAGTTCTTGAGAGAAAGGGGAAATTGAGGTACATCCTACAATTACCCTAGTTTACCACCTGGGGGCAGTTTCTAGGACCAAAAGCAGTGAGGCAGAAAACAAAAAGAGATAGAAGTTCTCCTTGAATTGAAAATAGGGTTTGTAGTTGGGAGAAGTCAGAGTGTCTAAAATTTACAAGACAGGATATTAGACAAGGGGGAGCTACACAGAAACAGCTCCAGAGATCTGCAGATGTATCCACTTAAATTGTTTCCTGAATACTGGTGTGTACATTCATATGGTTAAACTCCAGAATGCCTGGGAAAAAAACAAAAACAAAAACAAAAACAAAACAGAAAGCAGTAAGATGAAAAATTAGTCTAAGAGAAAGCAGGAAAAAGCAAGAGAAAAAAAAAAGATGAGACAAATACATAACAATTAGCAAGATGGTAGATTTAACCCCAAACATATCAATAATTACATTTAATATAAGTGGTCTAAAGACTAATTAAGAAATAAATTGTCAGATTTAATAAAAGTGAATAACCCAGCCATATGTTGTCTCCAGAAAAGAAAGTTTAAATATAAACTCTAAGATAAGTTAAAGGTAAAAGAATGAGAAAAGATATATTATGAAAAATAACCAGAGGAAAGCCAGAGTGGCTATATTAACACCAGAAAGACTAGATGTCATAATAAGGAATATTACCAGGGATTAAGAGGGGCATTTTATCATGATAAAGAAGTCAATTCATCACAGTCCTAAAGGTGTATGTACTTGATAAAGACTTTCAAAATATATGAAGCAAATATTGGTGGAACTGAAGGGAGATACAGATAAATCCAAAATTATTGTTAGCTATGTCAATAATATTTTTTCAGCAATTGAAAAAATAAGTAGAGAGAAAAATCATTAAAATATTGAAGACCTGAGGAACAACACTATCAATCAACTTGAACAAATTGACATTTATGGCGCACTCTACCCCAAAACGGAGAAATACATATTCTTTTCAACTCTATATGGAACATTCACCAAGACAGACCATACATCACGTCTCAATAAATTTAAATAGGCTGAAATCATACAAAGTATGTTCTTTGACCATGACAGCATTAAACTAAAAATCTTTAAAAAAGACATCCAGAAAAATCCCTAACTTTCTGAAAATTTAGTAACATACTTCTAAATAAGCTGTAGGTCCAAAAAAATTACAAAGGAAATGAGAAAATATTTTAAACTAAATGATAATGTAAATATAACATATCCATATTTGTAAGTTGCAGCAAAAATTGTGCTTAGAGGGAAATTTATAGCTTTAAATACTTACATTAAGAAAGAAAAATAATCTAAAAATAATTGTCTAAGAAATTAAACTCAAAGTTAGTGGAAAGAAATAACAAGAAAGGGGACTACAAAACAGAAACTGGATAAACAATAGAGAAAAATCAATATAACCAAAAACTGATTTTCTGGGGAAAAAAAGAGGATATAAATTACCATCATTAGGAATAAAAGAAGTGACATCACTACTGATTCAATACACAGTAAAAGACCAGTAAAAAAAAATTATAAATATATTTATAACATTTAATTTGACAGCTTAAGTAAAATAGAAAAACTCCATGAAAGACAAAAACAAAAAAACAAACAAAACAAAAAGTTCACTCAAGAAGAAACAACCTTAAAGACTTGCATCTACTGAAGAAACTGAATTCATGGCTTAAAAACCATCCCACAAAGAAAATCCCAGGCTTCAGAGGTCTTATTGGAAGATTCAACCAAACATGTAAGGAAAATATAACAACAATGCATCCAGAAAATAGAAGAGAAAAACCAGAATTACTCTGATACCAAATCAAAAAATATTATAAGAAAACTACAGCTGAAGAGCTTTTATAAACATAGAGGAAAAGTCTTAATAATATTAGCAAATATAATCCAGTCATATTTAAAAAGACAATGCATCGTTACCAAGTGGGATTTATCTCAGGAATGCAACATTCAAAAATCGGTGTGATTCACCATGTGAAGAAGCAAAAAGAAAAAAGAAAAATTGCATGATTATTGCAATAGATGTAGAAAAGATATTTGAAAACTTTCAACAACTACTCATAATAAAAACTCTCAGTGATCTACCAAAAGAAAGAAACTCCTTCAAACTTCTTCAACTTGATAAAGGATATACAAAAAAGTCTACAATTACTATCATAATTAATGGTGAAAAATGGAATGATTTCCTCCTAAGATTGAGGATAAAACAAAGATATCTTCCCCTACCACTCCTACTCAACACTGTACTGGATTCCTAGTTGTGCAATAAGGCAAGAAAAAGAAAAGAAAAGAAATACAGATAGGAAAGGAAAAAAATAATTTTTTTAAAATTTTCTAACAATGTGATCATCAATGTAGAAAATTCCAAGGAATCTAAGAAAGCTAAGGAACAGTTTTACCAAGGTTATAAGAGAAAAGGTTAGGATGAAAACATCAATTGTATGTCTATATATGAACAACAGACAACTGGAAATTGATTTTCCAAAAGAAAAAAAAAATGACACCACTATACTACCATTAAAATTGAAACATTTGAGGATAAATTTAATATAATTTATGTAAGACCTATACAGTGAAAACTACAAAACATTGCTGAGAGAAATTAAAGAAAAATTAGATTACGGAAGGGCACCTCAAGTTAGTGGATTGAAAGACTTAATATTATTAAGGTAGATCCATGGATTCAACACAATAAAAATGAGATCCCAGAAGGCTTTTATGTAGAAATTGGCAAGCTGATTCTAAAATGTATGTAGAATTGCAAAATCTTTAGAATAGCAGAGCCAATTTTGAAAAAGAATAACAAACAGAAAACGTACTGATTCCAAAAGGTGATATAAATCTACAGTAATCAAGACTCTGAAAAACAACCTGAGGGTTTTGAAGGGGCAGGGGTGGGAGGGTGGGGGAACCAGGTGGTGGGTATTAGGGAGGGCACAGATTGCATGGAGCACTGGGTGTGGTGAAAAAACAATGAATACTGTTACGCTGAAAATAAATAAAAAATTTAATTTAAAAAAAAAGTGTGGTGTGGGTGTAAGGATAGACATACAGAAATGTTGAACAGAATAGAGAGTCTATAAATAGACAGTTGCCTTTCAACATAAATAGCAAGGTGATTCAATAAGGAAATGACACAATTTTCAACAAATAGTGCTACAATTAGATATCCATATGCCAAAAAATGTCTTTCTTTACACCATACAAAAATTAACTCAAAGTGAGTTAATTCTATAAGTCTATATGAACTGCAGTAAAACATAGAAGGAAATCTTTGTGACCCTGGGCTAAGCAAAGATTTCTCAGGACACAAAAAAAACACAAACAATAAGAAAAAATATGTAAATTGGATATTTAGAATAAATATGATATTTAGAATAAATATGATATTTAGAATAAAAATTGCTCTTCAAAAGATACTGGTAAGAAAATAAAAAGACAAGACATAGACTTGGAGGAAATATTTTCAAAACCTGTATCAGATAGAGGACTTCTACCCAAAACATCCAAAGAATTCGTATTTAATACTAACTCAAACAACTCAAAAAAAAAAAAAAAAAAAAAAACCTAGGCAAAATATGTAGGCACTTGTTTAAAAAAGATATAGAAATGGGGTGCCTTGGTGGGCTCAGTCAGTTAGGCATCTGACTTTGGCTCAGGTCCTGATCCCAGAGTCCTGGGATGGAGCCCCACAATGGGCTCCCTGCTCAGCGGGGAGCCTGCTTCTTCTTCTCACTCTGCCTGCCACTCCCTCTGCTTGTGCATACACACTCTCTCTCTATCAAATAAATAAATAAAATCTTTTTAAAAAAATGGCACAAAAGCACATAGTTACTCAAAATCATTAGTCATTCAGGAAATGCAAGTACTAAGACAGATCCACTAAATGGGTTAGAATTAAAAAGAGGAACTCTACCAAGTATTGGAGAAGATATGGTTTAACTGACTTTCATTCACTGCTTCATTATATAAATAAATTAAAAATTGCTATAGCCACTTTGCAAAAATGTTTGGCAAGTTTCTACAATGCTTAAAGTACATTTACCATACTGCCCAGCTATCCCATGCCTAGATATTTAATTAAGAGAAATGAAAATAAATGTCATGCAAAGACTTGAATCTGAAGATTCATAGCAGTTTTATTCATAATAGCCCCAAACTGAAAATAAACCCAAGGTGCCTCAGGTGGTAAATGAACACACAAATGGGCAGAGCCATAAAAGGGAATACTACTCAGTCATGAAAAGAAAAGCACTACATAGACTCAAAGCATAGATGATTTGCAAGTGAATTTTACAAGTGAAAGAAGCCAGACACAGAGAACTACATACTATACGACAAGGATACAACTATAGTAATGGAAAGCTCAGAAGTTGTCAGGGGCCAGGAAAAGGAACAGGAAAACTAAAGGGTCACAGGGGAGTTTTTAGGACTGATAAAAATATTTCACATTTTGCTTGTGGTGACATTCACTTAGCTGTAGATATCTGTCAAAATTATACATCAAAATGGATGAATTTTAATGTAAAATTAAATACATCAATATTGTATAACTACATCAACACATCAATAATGTATAATTAAAAACATCAATAAAGATTATCTTTCAAAAAGATGGGAAATAAATATACAAAAGGAAATTATCATCATTTATTGGAAATTCTGCATTGGGGCACCTGGGTGGCTCAGTTGGTTGAGCGGCTGCCTTCGGCTCAGGTCATGATTCCAGGGTCCTGGGATCGAGCCCACCTCGGACTTCCTGCTGGGCGGGGAGCCTGCTTTTCCTTCTCCCTCTGCCCGCCACTCTGCCTACTTGTATTCTTTATCTCTGTCAAATAAATAAATAAAATCTTTAAAAAAAAAAAAAAAGAAATTCTGCATTAAAAAAAATTGGTTTTGCTTCTTATTACTCAGTGTCCTGATGTGTGTTTCATCTTCCACTGAGCAGAGAAAAATCAGGCTATTTAAAACTGAGGTTAACTCTGTGAAAAGATCATCAAATGATATAAATAAATTTATATTAAAATTAGAGGAATTTATAGTAACTGGTAGGTTTTTAAGATATATTTCAAAATGCAAAGGGTACACATGGACACTTCATTGTGATCTATTAAGTGGTTTGTTGTATCTACGCAAAGTCAATATTCACTACTTTTCAGTACTTCATTTGAATGATAGTTCCATTTACCGAATTCTAATTTTTACAATAAGTCATTGCTTATTACATACAATTATAATAAAAGAGCATTGGGATAATATCATATTTATCCATTTGCAGTTTTACTTCTGGACTGTTTTATCAAAATTTGAAAAACAAATTCATTGATGAGAATAGATTCTCTATGAGAATAGATTTTCCCTACTTGGCTTTCAAATTCATTTTAATCTATCCTGTAACATTAAGCACATTTCCTCATCAATATGAAAATTAAACTTCAGGGACTGACCTTATAAATAGATCAGAGAAAGCAGAAGGACATTGAGAATAAACTAACGACATTTCCAGATAATCAAGCCCAATAAAAATGTTGTGTTTAAATGTGCAATGTGCAGGATAAATCAAATTCAAAGGTACATTCTAAGACTTTAAATAGCCTGTGTGAATGAGGAAAAAAACAACCTGGTAAATCTTGATCACCTTAAATTGATAACATCTTGAGTGTGCTCTGCTGAAGGTGTAAGTGTTGAATACACACACACTCATACACACAAGTTCATTATCAGATCAATTAGAATAATATCGAATTAAACAAAATAAAACCAGTTACCTCATATTGGGACTTCTCAGGACATTTAATATGCTAACCTACATTGGGATTCTCATTGGAGAAAGGTACATATCCCCAAATTATTTGGACATGAGTTATTTTTATTAAGGATGAGCTACTGGAATCTGTGTTTGAAAAACAAACTTTGGGAAAGCTGTCTTAAAGTGGCATTTATTTTTCCCAGAGAAACCCTTGCTTAAATATGTGAGCACAGTTCTCTAATGGACATCTCACTTGATCTTTTAATAGGTATGTTGTTTCATTTGTTCTGTTTAGTAAATGTCAGAAGTAGTTTTGTTTTTTTTTTTTTAAGTCATCTCTTGGAGGAAAGTGTTTATTTGTATAGATGTGTGTATTTCTACAATTTATTTTCAGTAAGTAAATAATTATAAAGTGTATGTATATAATTTAGATCAGTGTAAGTGGTGCTAACTTATTTCCTAAACCTAGGCAAAGCTAGTTTGGTTTATATCAGAAAGGAACACTTACCTGCAAAGGCACCCCTTTTAAACAGGAAGCAGTTGTTAGAAAACAGTTCTCCATGGGTCTCTTACATTTTTGCATGCCTTATGACCAGATGCACTGGCAGCTTTTTTCCAGCACTGTCTTTTGAATGACACTTGTAAACAGCCTTAGACATAGTTTCCTTCTGGAGCCCAGTGCTCCAGACAAAGGTTGGGCAGCTTTGCTAGCAACCCCCTCCAAGCCCCCCTTAAAAGTCGAGCTCCTTGGGGCGCCTGGGTGGTTCAGTGGGTTAAAGCCTCTGCCTTCGGCTTGGGTCAAGATCTCAGGGTCCTGGGATCAAGCCCCACATCAGGCTCTCTGCTTGGCAGGGAGCTTGCTTCCTCCTCTCTGTCTGCCTGCTTCTCTGCCTAATTGTGATCTCCATCTGTCAAATAAATAAATAAAATCTTAAAAAAAAAAAAAGTCCTTTAACAGTTCAGGGCTGCTCAGTCATGAGACAAACCCACTCGTCAACATCACACCCATGGGTCTCAGGATGCAAAGGAAATATTGTAAACATGAAATTCATTCTTCCTGCTGTGCCGTGAGTAATAACATCCTTTGTCTCTGACCCGGGAGTCTCATATCTTCTGCAAGCATCCATAAAACTGTAACAGGCTAAACTTATTAGCTTGCAAATAGGATAAGATCTCAGACTTTTCACAGTTCTTGGCAGCTGTAACATTTACAGTGAGGTGACATCTTCAGATAAATATCTTCTCATGTAATAGTAGGAAAGGCTTGAAGATGTCAGTGGAAGACTGAATGACACAAATGGAGAGGGAATGTGGAGGCTTTGTCTTTTGAAGGGACCAAATTCACAGCACTGGTTTCCAGGGACTGTCAGTGTGAGACACAATGACAATGTCAGAAAGAATATGACAGCGGCAGAATTTCATGGTCCAGCTGCACCCTCTACACAATTTATCGGGGTTACAAACAGAAAGTGTTGGCAGGGAGCCAGAATCTGGGAGAGTCCAGATAAGTATATTTTAAAGATATGAAAAAAAAATTATATATATATATATATATATATATGTATATGCGTGTGTGTGTGTGTGTGTGTGTGTGTGTGTGTGTGTGTGTATGAAGCTAAAATAGTTCTACATGTAAACTATAGTGCATCTTTATTTTGGCTGTCCTGGTACGATCAGAATATATATTTCATACTTGCAATCCTAGAATGGAAGAAAGGATTAAAAAGGGACAAACTGCAGAGACAAACTGCAAAGCACAGTATTCCAGAAAAATAAATGCTCTGAAATTAAAAAGATAAGTTGCACTGTCTGCACTCATGATTAGCACCTAACAGGGTATTCCTGTACCATTTCATTCATTTTATTCTTCTAGGACAAAAAAAAATTACCAAGGTTTTGGATTATGAGACTCTCTGCCTTGTATTCAATACTATGATAGGCAGAATAACAGCCCCATAAGATATCCACTCCTTAATCCCCAGAACATGTAAATAAGCTTTAATTCATGGCAAAAGAAACCTTGCAGATACAATCAAGATTTCAAACTTTCAAAGGGGGAGGATATTTTGGGTGGGCCTATCTAATTGCACCAGCACCTAAAAGCAGAGAACATTTTTAGTTGGAGGCAGGAAAGATGCAGTAGAGCAGAAGTCAAGGAAATCTGAAGCACGAAAGGGACTGCACTGTTATTGCTGGAAGGGTACCACATGGAATGTACAAGAAGCAATGCGGGCAGCCTCTAGGAGAAAAGACCAGCCAGGAGCAAAGACCTTGGCTGACAGTCAGCAAGAAAATAAAGACCACAGTCCCACACCACATGGAACCGAATTCAGCCATTAGTGAAATGAATTCAGATGTCGATTCATCTCCAGAACCTCCAAGAAAGAGTACAACCGTGCCCTTATGTTGATATCTGCTTTACGATAGTCTAAGCAGAGGACCCAGCTAAACTAAACTGTACTGGGACTTCTGACCTACAGAACTGTGAGATAATAAATAGGTGTCGTTTTCAGTGCTCAATCTGTGGTAATTTGTCACGGGAGAAATAGAAACTAATACAAATATCAAACTCCCTCTACAACCGCTGATGGACAATTTGTACAAAGCTTTCGTATTTGAGGATTCAAGCAGCGATGACCCGATGAGCAAACCCATGGACATGTTGCCAGTTTTTAATTCCAGTGTCATTTATTTGCCTACAGACATTTGTATAGTAAATGAAATAACTTGATGAATAATTGAAACTTTGCTATTTGATACCTTTTCAATTATTCAATAACAAAAGAGAATAAGAGTATCATTGCCAGAGAGTTTAAATAAATATTCCTCTCCTGAATTTATTTAGCTCTTACACTGTGACCACAGTGTCAAGGCTACTACACTGGTAGTGAAGGTTGGAGACTTCCTTTGAATGACTCTTTAAGGCATTGAACATGAGGTCATGGTAGGTTACTGAAGCCCATAGGTTAGCATTTGCATATTGCCCAGGAAATAGACCTCATCCTTCCAAAAGGATCTTGTTACTTTGAGCTAAGGAAGTTCACTTTTCCTTGAGAATAATATTCTTGGACAATCTAAATAGCAGCAGGATCCGAGTATTGTAATCTGCGCTATGGGGGGATGATAATTTAACTGATCATTAGTTCACTCACAGCAAGACTATCTTTATTAACAAACTCCAGCAATAGTATTGAAGATCTGCAAAGAGAGGAGGTGTGTCTCCGGGGTAGAGCGAGTTGCTTGGAAAGATCACATTTATGTATATGGTAACTGAGTCAGTACTCCAGAGGAAGGAATACATTGCAGGATCATTAACGAGGTCTTCGCTCTTCACATGGCTTCTCCCCAGACTTTGATTCATATGAAGGCAGAGTGGCTAATAATAACAGATTACTAATTCCTTCCTTCCAAGTGTAAATATTTCAGAAGCAGGAGAGACTCAGCCCATTTTCAGTCTTTTGATACCAACCTACCAAACTAGAATAGAGAACATTTGGTACTTCCCTAGAGAGCATCTTGGTGTGGCAGAACTCACCAGAGAGCATTGTACCTCTGCACTGGAATCCAATAAAGGAATATCAGATAAATGTAAGGGTAAATTTTCTTACTGAATCAATGTTTATTTATAAAATTGCACATGGACATTGGTAAAGGGCAAACTCAAAGTGGAGCTTAAGGACTGAAGCCATGTAATCCTTCTTCCCCTTCTCAAGAAGATAACACCAAAACCACCTCAGGCAGATAAAAACTTTCCCTATTTGAAAAAGGCCTCCAGAAAGAGGCATTTCACAGTGTCCTATGATAACTCATATCAATATAGCATTTTCAGAGTATTTATTTTCCTATATACCTCATCCGTTGAAGTCTGCTTCTTTTTGAAAAGTCATGAAATAAATATTTATTAAGTACCCACCATGGCCTCATGCTTTCTTTTTTTATTTTAATAACTTTATTGAACTGTAATTCATACACACACACAAAAAATTACCCATTTGAAGTGTTTTTAAAGTGGTTTCAGTACATTCATCAGAGTTGTACAACCATCACCCACAGTCCGTTTAGAACATCTCATCATTCCAAAAAGAAACACGCTAACAGTCACTCCATCACCCTTCCCTCCCTCCAGCCCTGACAACAATTCATGTGCTTTCTGTATCTATTGATTTGCTTAATTTGGATATTTGATAGACATATGAAAGCACACAAGATGTGGCCTTTTATAACTGTTCTTTTTCACTTAGCCTGATGTTTCAAGGTTCATCTGTGTTATGGTACATATCAGTAACACATTCATTTTTATATCTGAATAGCATTCTATTATGTGAATATACTACATTTCATTTACCCATTTATCAATTGATGGACATTGGGTTAATTTCCTTTCCTGGTCATTATGAATAACACAGCCATAATCATTCATGTATAAGTTTTTGTGTAGATATATGTTTTCATTTCTCTTAGGTATATACCAGGAGTGGCATAATAGGTCATACGGTATGCTTACCATATTGAGGACCATCACACTGACTAAGGGGACTGCATGATGTAACATTCCCACCAGCAATGTCCTACACGTCTTCATCACACCTGCTATTACCTTTTTTATTATAGCCATGCTAGTCAATATGAAATGGTATCTCATCATCGCTTGAATTTGCATTTTTGCAGTTAATAATTATGTTGATCATCTCTTCATGTGCTAATTAGCCTTTCATATATCTTCTTTGGAGGACTCTCTATTCAAATATTTTTCCCACTTATTAATCATCTTGTCTTTTCCATTATTGAGTCGTAATAGTTCTTTATATATTTGAGATATAAATATCTTATCAGATAGATGATTTATCATGTATTTGTTTCCCATTCTGTGAGTTGTCTTTTCGCTTTCCTGATGGTGCTGTTTATCAAAAACACTATTATTTCTCTGTTTAGTTGTCTTGACATCCTTGCCAAAAATTAATTCACTAAAAATACATGGGTTTATTTCTGGAGTCTAAATTCTGTTCCATTGATCTATGTTTATCTTTTTGCCAGTACCACCCTGTCTTGATCATTGTATCTTTGTAGTAAGTTTCAAAATTAGTAAGTGTGAATCCTTTCATTTTTTTTTTTCAAGATAGTTTCTGCTATTCTGAGTTCCTTGAGATTCCATATGGGTTTTAGGATCACGTCATCAACTTCTAGAAAATAAAAAGGCAGCTAGGATTTTGGTAGATATTATGTTGAATCAGTAGATTTGTTTGGAGAGTATCACCATTTTAACAATATTAAGTCTTCTGATCCATGAATATGGGATATCTTTTTCATTCATTTAGATCCTCTTTCATTTCTTTCAACAATGTATTGTGGTCTTCAGTGCACAACTTTTACACTTCTATTGTTAATTTGTCTTACTTTAATTTCCCTAGTCATTTTAAAGTTATTTATTATTGTATGTAATAACCTTTTAAGTGATCAGCCCCATGAGTTAATAGCCACTATGCTGACTAACCAGGCCGTTTGAGCTGTTATATAAAAAAGCATATATAAAAGCTCCTTAAAGACATGAATTCTCTTTTCTGTTGACTTTGAATCTCTCTCCCACAGTATCCAAAGTAAAAGGTACTCTACAGGAAGCTAATTTGTAAGACCTGAATGAATAACTTTTACTGAAGTTTAATTTATTATAAATTGTGAGGACTGAATGACTATGAACATGAAAATTCAGAAAATATGCCAGGACATATTGGGGAAAGTCACTCTGCAAGTGGTTGCTGACGATTGAAAATACGCAGTCTCTGACTTACAAATGACCTTTGGCTGTATAGCAAATTCTTTACTTTATACATCTGTTTTTTTCCTCCAAACATACACATCCATGATAGCCAGAGGCTTAGACACAAGGAAGGCTTTTCAGTATACAACAGTGGTCAGCATTTGTTTCCTATAAAGGATCAGATAGCAAATATTTTAGGCATTGTGGCTATCTGTACTCTGTGGCAACTGCTCAGCTCTGCCATTATAGCACAAAAGCCGGCATAGACAATGAATGTGGCTGTGTTGTAATAAAACTTTGCTTATAAAAACAGGCAACAGAGCACATTCGGGCAGCAAGCTGTAATTAGTCAACCCCTGGCCTCTCATGACGTACTTATAACACAATACTGTCCTTACAAACTTGTAGAACTAAATGCCATGTGCAGAGGGTGGCATTTCAGGAAAAAAAAAAAAAAAGTTTCATTCTTACAACATAGAGCATTAGAAGTACATGTCTACCAGGCATTCAGGTGATCCAGAGGAAGACGGCTTCTGCCAACTCTAGACCTTTGGTGATGACCAACTCCTAATAGGGGATCAGGGTTCATGCAACTAGAGAATGAGGGGGTACAAATGCCCAAGGCTTCTGGATTAGTTGGCTAAGCCTGTCATAACAAAGTGCCACAGACTAGGGGGCTTAAACAACAAAAATTTGTTTTCTCACAATTTTGGAAGTTCAAGATCAAGGTGTTGGCAGTTGTTGGTTTCTTCTGGGGCCTCTTTCCTTGGCTTGTAGGTGATCCTCTGTTTTCTGAGACTTCATATGGTTTTCCTTCTGTGCCTGTCTGCATCCAAATTTTCTCTTCTTATAAGAACACTAGTCATAACAGGTTAGGGCTGACATTGAGGACTTCATTTTTACTTAATCACCTTTTTAAAGAACCTGTCTCAAAATACAGTCACATTCAGAGGTACAAGAGGTTAGGACTTCAATACATAAGTTTTGAAGCAGATACAGTTCAGCCTATAACAACTTTCTTTTAGAGGGAACCCAGAAATGCTTAAGTCTGAAGTCAGCCCCTAAGTTTCCCCTTTTCCCTTTGTTTCACCTGTCCCTGGACCTATACTGCCCACTTCCCTTTCCATGACCACCACCAGCTGTGTAGGATCTAAATTTCTTCCTGCTCTGCTCTACCAAAGAACAGATACACCTTCTAGCTTCTCCCTGATTTCTCTAGCCCATAAAGCACACTTGAAGCCATCTAAAGATATATATAGGTTTAAAGTAGCAGGTGATAAACATTCTTTGCCTCTTTCAGAACCTAGGTCTTCTTAGGAGAGACATAATCATACCAGAGAGGTCATTGTATGTACAATAGACTAAAGAAAGATTTTCCTATTTTACTGTTAATAACACTAATTCACGTGAACATAGAACTTTACCACCAAAATGTGTGTGTGTGTGTGTGTGTGTGTGTGTGTGTCTTCGCTTTTGATCCTCTCAACCTGAAAATTAAAAGCCATAGTGAGAGACAAAAAAGCATTTATTTGGGATTAAAGAATTGCAATTCAGAGAATATAGATTCAGGTCAAAATCCAAATAGTGTCTCCCTCGTAGGTGAAAGCAGGGAGTTTTACAACCAAAGGGAGGAGGCAATCACATGAGTTGAAGCAAGGAAAGGAAAAAAGTTCTCTATGGGCGTTAACAAGTTAAACTACTTAGTTTTACATTGATTGACTGCTGATTTTATCTTCAGAAAGTCCCCAACTATCAGTCCTGTGATCAGAATGTCCATTCTCCTGCTGACTATTCAAGCAATTCCTTAAAACAATTGCCCCTTGGCCCCGTCCAAAGATTTCGGCCCATTTCAAACAAAGGCAGGGCAGGTTTTCTGCTGTGGCCTCCTGGACTCTACTGTAAAACGTCTCCATGCACGTCAATTTTTCTCAATTCCCATGGCAGCCAGGAGGAAAGTAGGACCTCCTCAATTACAAATGAAAAACCTGAGCTTTAGAGAATTTCAGTGATTTGCCTGAGGATATACAACTAGGTTAGACAACCGGAAAGATCGAGGGCTCGGACTCAGATTTGCGGTTATTGGCTCCCGCTGTTGCTTTATATTGTAAGCTGCCACCTCCTTCTTTTAAATGAGAGTGAAGGGGTGGCATTTCTAATTGCAGTAAAGGCAGTGAGGATGGCGGGTGAGCTTGCCTGAGGCGGGAGGAGCAGATTCAGTCCTAGGGAGAAGGGGGAGAGGTAAGGGAAGCAGAAGCAGGCGGCGGTATTCAGATAGCACCAAAGCCCAACCGTGAGAAGGAAACGGGGGCTTCCCCTCCCTCCCCATCTGCTAGGCTGATGGTCACCAGATGAAAGTCTGAAGTCGTAGCTTAGAGGAAAAGGTGGGAGAGAAAATTTACAGAGCTGCCTGGGTTTCCCCAAAACCATTCCCAAAGAGGAAAGATGGCAGAAGACTATCCCAAGAGGTAGCTGCCCCCGCCCCCCACCACCTACAGGAGAGCAGGCTTGGAGCCCCATTTCGGACATTCCCAACGGTCGCTTCATAGCAGCCTTCAGAGGCACAAGTAAGCCTGGGTCCGCCTGCAGCCTGTTTACAGAAGACATGGTCTGTCAGGGACAAAACCTAAGGAGAAATCCTCACCTCTGAATAAGCTATGTTGAAAAGAAATTGTACAGTCCTTCCCGCCCTCTCTTCTAGAAAAGTTTTTTTGGGTTTTTTTGTTTGTTTGTTTTTTGGTTTTTGTTTTTTTTTCCTAAGGGGCATGATGCTTAAATCGCTCCAACCAAGACTGTGCAGAGCTTTTCAAAGGGGCTTCTCTGCCTGCCCTTGGGAGTTGGTGCCAAAACACATTAGATTGTGAAGCTCTAATTTGAAAAAATGTTTCTAATTCAGAGCCTACAGTTTCCTTTAGTAAATTTTGTGGTATTATTTCTCATTATACTTCCTCTTGGCACTATATATAACCCTACCCTTCGTACCCTTCAGATGGTAGTCAAGAGTTATTGCCTCTCTCCAACTCATCACTTAGCTAAGACATAGGAAGCATATTGAGCTATTTTAACCACCTTCTTCAGGCTTAAGTCCTTAATATGATCTTTTTATCGTCCCCAACATTCTTCTGGCAGAAAATTTCAAAAATTGGGAGGGATTTTAAAGATCGCCCCAGTCCAGCCACACAACTAATATCCACATCCCATTCCAGCTGACCCATAAAAAGAACCCCGAATGGCTATTCAGCCTCGAAATCTTGTGAGTCAACCCTTTCTCTCTTTGGATGGTAGAAATCTATTTTCTTGGGGGTGTTTTTGTTGTCGTTACTTTCGTTCTAGTGGCAAAAACTCTAGCTTCCAACTACTGTCTTGTGCTCTCCGAGCAAAACAGAAACCTACTTTTCATACATGAAGGCAATGAAATATTGAAAATAACTTTCAAGCCCATTGAAATCCCCAGGACTCCAGCTACACTCAGATAATAAGGGTGTACATTCGGTTTAACTATGAATTAAACAAGTTGTTTACCTACCTACTCATCAGCTTGACCAGAAAATACAAAGAAAGCATCAGAGCGCTATTCCCCAGAATTTCTATTCTTCCCATGCCTCCTTTTGGTAGCTGACCTGCTTGTTTCTCCAGAAGAGACTTTACTTTACATATTTCCCCCATTTTTTATGGTATCCGGTAAGTCCCTACTAGGTGACTGGTGAGAAATCTAACATGTGAATTTAGACCCAAAGTGAGTCTTAACGGAAAGACTTAGCCTTGTCTGGTAACATCGTTATATTTTCTGGAAGGCATCAGCATTTCACATGAATAAGTACATGATGTTGCAAACATCAGATGACCTAGCAGTTTGAAAGGAGTAAGACCTTGAGATCTGGAAAGCAGTTTTGACCCTTTTAAAAGTCAAATTTCTTTGTATAGCCTAGGGCCCCAGGGCTGGAGAGTAAGAGTAATATGTCTCAGAGTCTAGAATAAACCTACATTTCCGTGTTGAAAGAGTTGCTTATGTAATTTGTTTTGAGAGATGACTCAACACTCCTGGCATAAGCTGCAAATCAGCTCAGCTGAACTGCATTTGCATCTGAGAAGTAAGAAGCTTACCATAAGTGTTCTGTGATTACTCATATATTCAAGGGAAAAAAAATCTTTATCCTCATTTCTAGAAATCCCTTCATTCTATGGATGGAGAGGCCCGTTCGCTGAGCTGTCTATCAAGGCAGAACTCCTAAACCTTTGCTGACTGATGTCTCCCAGGAAGGAAATGCCACTGCTTCCTGCAGCTACTTTGGCCAACGTGGCCTTTAAATAAGACTCTCTGTTCCCCTGCCATTCTCACCCCGATTCCAAATTCTCTGAGACTCCCTGCCTTCTTTTGTTCCTCCAGTAATGGCATTTTCACTCTCCTGGATCTGCCAAGCCAGCGTGGACCTGTTTAAAGAACTCCAGTGGTCACATTTGCTTCCGCATTGAAGCCAAAATCAAAACAGGAAATCCAGATCCTTTATGAGTCCTCTGACTCCTACCTACATTTCTGGGCTGACCTCCCACATTCCTTTCATAAACCCTCTGAGCTAAGCAAAGCTAGCCATTGCACTCACCTCCACGAACATACACAAACGTTTTCGCACCGGCTCTTGGTGTCCTTTCAGCCTACTCTTTGCTACTGTTTCTTTTTTTTTTTTTCTTTTTTCTTTTTTTTTATTTAACAGAGAGAGAGAGAGAGAGAGAGATCACAAGTCGGCAGAGAGGCGGGCAAAGAGGGGGAGAAAGCAGGCTCCCTGCTGAGCAGAGAGCCCAAAGCAGGGCTTGATCCCAGGACCCTGGGATCATGACCTGAGCTGAAGGCAGAGGCTTAACCCACTGAGCAACCCAGGCACCCCTCTTTGCTACTGTTTCTGAACAAATATGTTCTACCTTCCTTCAGAACCTAACATGGAAGCTTCCAGAGTTCTTTGAAACTGCTCACAACACCCCCTTCTGAACTCTCTGGGAATTGCTCTGATCTCTTTCTTGTGGTATTTATATAGTCTAACAACCACTATGTTACCCTCTTCCTTCCCGACTCTGATAACCGCCCACGCCAGAGCCTAGTACCATGTTTGACGCCAGTAGTTCTCAACAGGTGCTTATCAGATGCCATCAAACTTAGGCCAGTCACTTGAGTTTATTCATCAACTCAAATTCCACCAAAAAGGAAACCAAGAAAGAAAAGACACATAAATTAAGGCCCAAGGCCAACCTTTTGGAATACTGACCTTGGGTACTTGATCCAAGGCGTATCTGTGGTTATATCACTGAAGATTTTGTGACATACATCTTTTACTATTAGGAGAAAATTTAAAAAAAAAAAAAAAAAAAGCTCATAACTTGCTCTTGTCGAGTTTTGTTACTGATGAACCATCCTGGAGGCTATTTTGCATTTCACTCACTGCTGGCAACTTCACGGGTTTTATTCCACTGGCCACTCTTGCATTCCTCTTAACATTTCTGTGTTGTTCCCTTAAAGTCTTTGGAGTTGTTGCAGAATATCATTATGTCCTGTAATCACGGAGAAAAATGGAACAATTCAATTTCCTACTAACATAACTGGGTAATCCTCCTTTGCTGTTAATTCTGAAAAGGACCGGAAAACACAAAGAAAACATCAAAGTGCGATTTCCTGAAATAATTTTCTTCTCCCCAATGCCTCCTCAAAAGTGACAGCAGAAGCAGAAGAAACAAGGTGCAGGTTCCAGAAGCTAATGATAGTGTCGCTATCCAGCCAGGACTGCAATAATTGAGTTTTAATGTCCTGAGCTGTTGCTTGTCATAAATCCTCTATATGTAAAACTCAAGCCTCCGCTAGGCAAGATGAATGGTTAGCAGTGTATATAATATTTATTAAACCTCTTTTTATGTTGCTTGGCAATCTGTGCTACCATCAACCATGTTGAAATAATTGACATTTAGCACATCAACCTGCTTTTGACTGAGAAGCATGACATTCATGTAGATAGTAAACATTTGGCAATTGCTGTAAATGTCTCCAAATTTAACGTCATGACCTTTTCTCAGGTAAATGTTTTTGGATAAAATGTAAATAATGATTCACTGTATGTCAAATACCACAGTATGTCAAATACTGTGCAATGTCAAGTTTACTGTCTTGTTACCCTCCAGAGGTTCATAGATTGGCTGACCTGTTGCATCTTTCAGTGAGTTTTATATGAAAACTCACTATTATTTATTATCATTCACTGGCTTTCCAAACTTTCTCCCCACAATATTTCTGATGAAGAAGTGTGGTTTGGTTTCATTGTTTAATTAAATGAAAGTTGGCATTTTAAAAATCCATACTCCAGCATGAAAAAATTAATTCTGTCCAGAGGCCTCTAAGCTCAAAGATACACATATGCATCAGAATCTCTGACGTTGGGACTTCAAATCATCCAGTAGAAAGTGAGACTAAAGAATTCAGAAGAAAGTGAGACTAAAGGGCCCTTCCTTTTACCTCCCAACACTGCTAGGCTCTTCTCCAATCACATAGCAAATGCTAATGTCCTCAAAACATAATGTAACTCTATCTGATTGTACCATTGTATAAAAATTCTTCCTCACTCAGCAGTGTGGAAAGGATCACTCTAGGGGTGCCTAGATGGTGCAGTAGGTGTTGAGTCTTCTACTCTTGGCTTCAGCTCAGGTTGTGGTCACAGGGTGGTGAGATCGAGCCCCGAGGTGGGCTCCACGCTGAGCAGGGAATCTACTTAAGACTCTTTCTCCCTCTCCCTCTGCCCCACCCTTGCTCACACACTCTCTCTCTTTCTGTCTCTCTCTCTCTCTCTCTAAAATACATAAATTTAAAAAAAAAATAGGATCACTCTACGTAATTGTCCAAAAGTTCCTTCCAGTTACACTACTGCATGTATATGGTTTCCCCAGGAGGAACTAGACATTTCCAATGACGTTCACTGGGCATACACCAAGGGCAGATGGAAGTTTCTCAAGCTCTTCCATTCCTTTACTTTCACAAAGTACTCTAGACAGAGTATTTTGCTACTGTTGAAGTGGTTCCATTAAATTATCTTAACCTGAAAATAGAAATAAATGTTCATTGCTGTGCTAAGAATAAAATTAAATCTATTTACATTTTTTCTGATGTTGAAAGATTACATGGGCATTTGGGCCAGATTTCTAGAGAGGTTCCTACACAGGAACTCAGCTGATCGGTTAAAAAAAAAATAGGTGTGAAGACCCGCTGTGTGTCTGGTTTTCACACTGCATTTTTTTAACTTTCTCTTTAAACATTTTTTAAATATTTTATTTATTTATTTGAGAGAGAGGAAAGCAAGAGAGATCACAGAGCAAGGGAGAAGCAGACTCATCGCTGACTGAGCAGAATGCCCTATATGGGACTCGATCCCAGGACCCTGAGCCGAAGGCATCCACTTACTGACTAAGCCACCTAGGTGCCCCTCATTAAACATTTTTTAACAGTTTTATTTAGTGCCTACTCTGAGCAAAAAGGCACACTCTAGACATTGTGGCTCTAGCATTGAGATGCCTTCCCTCCTAAAGCCTATATGCTAGGGAAACTTTATATTATATATAACTTCTCTTTTTTTCCACAAGACTCAGTCACGGTCAAAGCTATTGGAAACTTAGAGACCATTTCTTCCAACATCCTCATTCTATGCATAGAGAACTAGAGTCCCAAGATTTCTCTATGACTTATCCGAAGCTGTACTCTCCAAAGACAGAGTGAAATAAGACCTGAGTTCTGCCTTCTAGGGGGCTTGTGGTCCTCCCTAGCTCCATTTAATTCATTCTCCAGTTCATTTATCATATGGTTTCACTTATTTGTGGAGCATAACAAATAATATAGAGGACAAGGGTAGATGGAGAAGAGAAGGGAGTTGAGGGAAATTGGAAGGGGAGGTGAACCATGAGAGACTATGGACTCTGAAAAACAACCTGAGGGTTTTGAAGGGGTGGGGGGTGGGAGGTTGGGGGAACCAGGTGGTGGGTATTAGGGAGGGCACAGATTGCATGGAGCACTGGGTGTGGTGAAAAAACAATGAATACTGTTATGCTGAAAATAAATAAAAAATTAATTAAAAAAATAAAATAAATTAAATTAAATTAAATTAAATTCCCAATGTCATCTCATACCAAATCTTGAAAAAAATCATCCGATTCTCATAGAATTACCACTACATGAAAACACAAAAAACTCTGTGTACTCATATCTCTTAGGACTACTGTCAGACTGTGCTTAAAAATAATAATGATGATAATAATAATATCAAACTTTTTTATAACGCCTATTAGCTTCCAGACATATTTCTAAACTCTTTATGTATATTAACACCCTAATCCTCAAACAACATGATTATGCAAGCACTCTTATCATCCTTCTTTTACAAATGAAAAAAATGGAGGCAAAGAGAAATAAAGAAACTTGCTTGTAAATAAACTGTCCATCAAGTTAATGAGTCATTGCAGCAATTAAAAAGAATGAGCTTCCCATGTGTACTGATGCTATAAACTTTCCAGAGTACGCATATACTGTGAAATGAAAAATATTCATTTATATATGTGTAAGTATATTATATATAAATATATATAATATATACATATATATTATGTATGAATATGCATATACATATATATATACCTGTGTACATATATATGTGCATGTGCATTGCTATTGTTTGCTTTGTTTTAATCACCAGAGAACTTTGTCAAAATATACTTTCCATGTTCCTAACCCTAAACTACCAAATCAGAATATCTCTGCCTAGGGTCTATACCATGGGTTACAAATAGATGATTTATACGAGCACTCTTGCTTAAGACTGACTGTCTACATCAACTGAATTCAGCAGGGAAGTAGAGTTCTAATTAACTGATTAGAATAAGTTATATGAAGTTGGCAAATCCAAAAACCTTACCTTCTCAAGATATTTATATTTTTATAGAGGAACAAATACATCCCACAGCATGAGCTAGTAAAATACCCTTGAACAGGAACGAGACCCTGAAGCCTTGGCTAACATTAAGCATCTATGAAATCTCTCCCGTCACCAATATGCCAGAAAAACGGGTTCAGAATTTTAATTGTTAATCCCTGATTTAGACCATTGAACTGCAATGCCCTTTAAGGCTAAACCAAATTTTAAATTGAATTCACTTGAAAGAGTTCATTGGTGACCTTTGAGAAATCAATTGGGTAGTATCCCAGGAAAATAGATGATTTAACTTCCCTATAAATTGATGACCTTAAAAGACATGTGTTATCCCTACCAAATATGGGAAAGCACTTTTCACGGTACAAGTTCAATGCAGCCTGTGTTGTCCTAATGGGAAACTTTCAGTCTCCATGAAAAAAGAGGGTGAAGGGACAGACACTTCTGAATTCGGTCATTGGAAGAGAGATTTATTTTGTAATTTTTCTAAGCACTTATTTGGGCCTTACCCACTCATTGTTTTGACTACTTGAATAAAAATTAAAGTCACTTTTTTATGTTCTTATTTTAATTCCAGTTAGTTAACATACAGTGTAATATTAGTTTCAGGTGTACAATATGGTGATTCGACACTTCCATACATCACCCGGTGCTCATCACATGTGCTCTCCCTAGCCCCCATCACCTATTTCACCCATCCCCCCACCCGCCTCCCCTCTGGTAACTATCAGTTTGTTCCTTATAAAGTCACTTTTCAATTAAAATCTTTATTTTAAAAAGCAATACATTCTCCTTTCTAAGAAAGATGAAAGTTTGTATATAGACTAACTTTTAGAGGTAGTCAGGGAAATGAAATATTCAGAATATAGATACAAAGTATAGTAGCTATCACCATGAATTGTCGTAACTATCCAGTGAATACATTTCCCATGAGTGACCCTACCCTGACCCTGTACTCCCTCTGTCAGGGGCCTAGAATCTCTGAAAATCCAGATTCAGGGACGCCTGGGTGGCTCAGTTGGTTACGTGGCTGACTTGGTTTAGGATCCAGTTGTGACCTCAGGATCCTGGGAGCCAGCCCTGGTGGAGCCCGTCTTAGGCTCTGCACTCTGTGGGAAGTCTGCTTCAGGATTCCATCGCTCTCCCTCTGCCCCTACCACCCCTTGTCCCCTCCCCGCTCTCTAAAATAAATAAATAAATCTTTAGAAAGAAAGGAAGGAAGGAAGGAAGGAAATCCAGATTCAAGAGTTGCTTTCGTGTGGCTGAACCTTATTTTTGTTATTTTTCTCATCGATACCAGTGGACCTCCCTAAGTGATATAAAACCATTGCTGAGAACCCCCATCTCTAGAGACACATCCCAAGCCGCTCTAGACCCATGGAAGCCCAAACCAGGCTCCAGTGTTTTAGCTAGAGACAGCAGGAGTCCTTTCAGATACCCCGTGATTGACTGCAACCACCAGTTCCTCTTTTTCATGACATTTATTAGTTTAATATATTTACCAATAACTTAACAAGTGAGTACAAAGTATAGACAGGGCAGTGAGATGAGTCTTGCTCTGGGAGATCAACAGAATCTCAGAGGCAAACTGAGACTTTTCCAGAAAACAATGACAGAGGTACAAAGATGTCCTACATTTCCTCTCTTTTCAAGAAGCGTTTGGCTGTTACCATCTGACTCTGAGTAAACAAAGACTCAGGTCCCAACTCCTATCTGCCTAGCCAGCAGAGTTAAACACTGCTTCTCAGGACAGCCTTATATAAATAAGTTATGGGCAATATATTGCCAGCTTCCACCACCTAATAACATCATGTATTTTTTATGTATTGTTGGGATTGGTGAGTTGGAGGCATATCCATTGAGATGGATAATGGTTGTGTTCTTTTATGCACTTAGCCTTCTTATTGAGAACTGCATTAATCTTGTGTTTTATAAAGGTGAATGCCAAAGAGGTGTCTCTCCCCCTCTGTTAAAAAAAAAAAAAAATCCTGTTTTGGCTTCTAAAGTACTTGCTACTTCTGTTTATCCCCTGTTTAGACATTTTTATTAGTATAATTGTTTTTGGAACCATAAACCAAAAGCTTGAATCTAAGGAGACCGAATTCCCATGGAGCAGATTTATGATCCAATATGAAAAACTCTTGTACTTTGAAATGCAGTCCCCAAAGTCAAGAAGGATTTGATGTCAGAATGTTTTTAAATCATTTCCTAGAGGAGATCTAATGCAAGTGCCTGGAGATTGCAAGGTTCCAACAAATGGAGTTAAGTTTCAGATTAATTTGCCTTGATATCAAGGAGTATTAGGTGATTTAACCATCATTAGTTTCAAATTGTTATACAGACTAAGTAGCTGTTTCATTACGAATGCAAACACAACGGCAAAACATGGAACTATTATTTAATTGTTTTAAATAGATTGTAACTTGGAATATTTCTAGTATGACAGATCCCCCCACCCCCCGCCCCTGATATAAGCAATGTTGCCAATGTGAGAACAGGCGCCAGTCAGTGTAAACACCCCATTACCCCAGAGAAAAGAAGAGCAGATACAGGAGTTTTCGCAACTGCAAATCTACATGGACATTCTAACAAATTTCCTAGCTTACAGAACATCAGCGGTAGAAGGGACCCTTAAAAATGATCTAGACGAGCAGCTTTATTTTATACCGGACAAATGTGCATGGACGACTGGATTATCACACAGCTGTTTAGAGGAAGAGATTAGGTACCAACACAAGACTCTGTCTTCTACAGTGTTCCTTCCCCCAGACAATACCAGGTCTATATGACCTTAGAAAACCAAAGCAGGAGTATGTGCATGAAATTATTTGCCATCCTTCAATGACAATTTGAAGGACCCCATGATCACTATTAGGGAATCTGATGTTAATATTTTGTAAAAATGAAACTAGGGAATAAACAGATTTTTTTGTCTGTCACCTACAATACTAACCACTTTTTTCCTATTTTTTGATCTTTCATTTTTATTGATGGGTCATGCAACTTACTTTTATTGTTTCTCTAAACTGAAAACCATCTTTTTTTTTTAAAGTTTTTATTTTCATTCCAATTAGTTAACATACAGTGTTATATTAGTTATAGTTTCAGTTATATCAGTTATATTAGTTTCCACACACCACCCGGTGCTCACCCCCTATTTCCCCCAACCCCCCACCCCTCCCCTCTGGTAGCCATCAGTTTGTTCTCCATAATTAAGAGCCTGTTTCCTGGTTTGCCTCTCTCTTCCTCTTTTTCCCCCTTGCTCATTTGTTTTGTTTCTTAAATGCCACATATGAGTCAAACCATATAGTACTTGTCGTTCTTTAAGCCAACTTTGAGAAGTTGTTGTCTTCTGATCTTTGCCCCTTGTTTTCACTTAGGGTGTAGTAATTGTGACTATGTTGTTAAAATTTGAAAAGAAATATCTTCGTCATTGTGATGAGGCTATGAAGAGCTGTTACATCTCTATCATCAATTACCCTATTGCATGGACACATTTTCCTGTTAAGCCTAAGAATGTAACTAAGATCATTGGAATAAAGCTCAGAGAAGACAAAACGGATGTGTACACGCTGGCAGGTGTATATCAATATTAAAACTGAAATGTTGCACTGTTGGTGGGAATGTGAACTGGTACAGCCACTATGGAAAATGGTATAGTGGCTTCTCAAAAATTAAAAAATTAAATTAGATTCAAGATCACATTACTAGCCAAAGACAGAATGAGATTCTGATCTTTACAATCTGATTCCAGAGCCATTTCTAAGTGACCACGCTGATCTAACTGCCATGGCATACTTCCTACCTTAGATTCTGCTACTAACTAGCAACCTAAACTTGATCAAAATAGTGGCCTTAGCAAACCTGACTCCAAAAACAGCATACTCGGAAGACAACAACTACAACAACATGGTTTCACTGTAGGGGTCCAAAGGCAACTCATTTAGAACTTCATTGGAGCAGATTTAGGACCTTTCCATCTTTAACTGTGCAGATAACAACTTCACAAGATTTGAAAGCACTTTTTCCAATAGCCTCAATCAATTGCTTTCAATTCCTCATGCAAATTAATTTACAGACATGTAAATGCCAACTCACAGCCAAAACACAAACCTGATAAATCTGTAATGAATGCAACCCTTATTAACAGTCTATGGTTCCAATGAGAAATCTTGTAATTTACAGCAGCGGCATAATTATTCTATTTCCTGTAAGTAGTTACTGTAGTGATACCAAGTTTGTAGCTTGTCACATGGGTGATAGCACAAGTACATATAGAGCTGTTGGCTTTAATAAGGCAGATACATTGATGGGTATCCTCCAGCAATAACATTATAAAATATATTTATGAATGTGCAGGAACATTTACTTAATGGAACAAATTAAAACATTAAATAAGAAGTAAATGTGATAGACAAGGAACTGCAGCATACAAATAAACAAAATGTTCTGTGTATTTTATAATATTTACCTTGTTACCTCTATGTTTATCCATTTGTGCCACGCTTTTAGTTAATCTCAGAGTGACAGACATCACCACAATCACGTCCCACGTGAGGAGAAGAAATTGTATCAATGTAGTTACAAAATGATGAACCTAAAATCAATTGGCGTACATAAGCACATGTAGAAATACTCTGGAGTCCTATTTCTGAAATACTGCTATTAAATACCTAAGAATGACTTAATTATCTGATGTCACTGCTTTGAGGAAACTTTCCATTATTTTACTTCAAAGTCTAAAATATTGATAATGAGATGATTCATAGAGAGTGATGACAGTAACCTTTTACCTTTGTTATCTCTTGAAAGGTCACTTGGTTTTATGGACTTTCATAGGCACTTGTTTCAAGTAATTGTGTACTATATATCAGTGAAATCAGATGTATAATGTCAGAAAAGAAAAAGATGCTCCAGCCTATTTTTAACCCACATTTTCTAGATTGAAGGTCACAATGATGCGTTTTCGCATTAACTTCGTCAGCTCAAAGAAATACATCTTGGATAACTCCAGGACAACAGAAAATGATGTAATGGATCTTAGGTTAGCGATCGTCATGTTTTTCCCATAACACCATGTGTTTTGTTCTATCTTCCTCCTCTGTAATTGTCTGTTTACTGGTCTATCCCCTACCCTAAATTATAAGCTCCTTGAGATGGAAGATTGTGACTTCTTCTCCACTGAATCTTCATGTTCCTCTTTGGATCCTCCTCAATGCTGGCACAGTAGGCATGTGATATCCAGTTTTTGAATTGAGAAAGAAGGGAAATGAGGAGAGAAAAAAAGGATGGAGGGAAGGGAAAGGAAGGGGATGGGAGGGGAGAGGAGGGAAAGAGGAAGGAAGGCAAGGAAGGGAAGGAAGGAAGGAAGAAAGGAAAGAAGGAAGGGAGGAAAGGAGTGAGGGAGGGAAAGGAGGGAGGGTGGAAAGGAGTGGGGAGGGCAAAGAAAGGAAAGAAAGGAGGAAGGAAGGGAAGAGAGAGGAAGAAATTCTGCTCCATCCTCTTCGTAAACTAAAAGACTCCACCCCTGTAGTCCTAGCAATGGCATATATGTGAAGAAAAAAGGAATTTCCTGATGAAGATATTCATGCCAATACTAATGATACCAAGAAAGGCATCAACACAATGCTCTGCTGCTTGTAATTTATAGAAAATTCCTCTGGTTACAATGTACTTGGAGTTCCATTCAATTAGGTTAATCAAGCATGAGATCATACTGATCATTGTTTTTTAATAATAATTTAAAAACACTCGAGTAGTGTTTATTAAGTGTCTGGTAAGGGTCCGATATTATGTTCACCACTGAAAGAAAAGCAAAAGAAGTTGTGCAATCATCCATTCATTCAGCATTTATTGAGTATTTAGTAATTTGCCAGATGTGCTGAACACTTTCTCTGCCCTTGAGATAATTACATTCTTTCTGGGAAGCCAAAGCATGCAAGTGTAAAATAGAACACTATGAGAACACTGAGATAAATAAAAGCATTTAATAAAAAAGGTAGTTTTAGCCAACATTTAGCAAGCACTTGCTATATGTCAGTCAAGGTGCTAAGCATTGCACATGCATTATTTTATTTATTGCTCACTGTACAATATACTCATTGTCATTGAAATCCACATTTTGCAGCTCAGAAAGCTCAGCTCAAATCAGTTAAATAATTTGCCAAAGTCATCGGCTACTCAATTTTCTTTCTGGCTCCCAAATTCACATACTCAAAAACCATACTCTACAACCTCTGATCACCTGCCTAAATTTTAGGATGTAGGTAATATATTTTAGGGAATAGAAATTCTGCTTTGGCTAAAATTATTTTTTAATATTTTATTTATTTATTTGAGAAAGAGACAAAGATAGTGACAAAGAGCAGAAACAGAGAGGAGAGGGACAAGCAGGCTCCCCACTGAGCAGGGAACCCAATGCAGACTAAATCCCAGGATCCCAGGATCATGACCTGAGCCAAAGGCAGATGCTTAACCGACTGAGCCACCCAGGTCCCTCTAAAATTATTTTTCTTAAAAAAGTTTCATGGGGGTGCCTAGGAGGCTCAGTGGACAAGCAGAAGACTCAATTTTGGCTCAGGTAAATGATCTCAATGTCCTGAGATCGACCCCCACATGGGGCTCTGTGCTGAGTGTGGAGCCCGCTTGAGATTCTCTCTTTCTCTCCCTCAGCCCCTCCCCCCGCTCATGCTCTCTCTCGCTCTCAAAAAAAAAAAAAAAAATTTTTTTTTCATGGAAGAGATAAAACTTGAGTGCTTCAAGGATGAAAGCCAAACTGCTTACTCTGGTAGTGGCCTTATAAGCCATTCATTCATTGGTAGATTAATTTAATTCTAAAAATAAGGAAGCCCCTTCTACGTGCCAGAAACTATTCTACATATACCACAACAACAACAACAGGAAAAACACACTTTGTAATTCAAAGTCTAGAATTCCAGATGATGTTCTGGACTAGAAATCGAGATTTGGGCTCATCATCATTACAGTGAACCCATGGGTATGGCTGAGGTCTTGGTGGAGAATATGAAGGGTGAGAAGAAAAAAAAGGGTGAAGAATAAAACCTTTGAAACCACCAACAGTTAAGGGACAAAGGAAGAAAAGTCTGTAAAGGAGACTAAGAAGGAGCAATGGGGAGAAATAGAATAGGAGCCAGATGAGGCTGCCATTAAAGTCAAGGGAGGAGGAAGTGAGGGAGGGAGTGGTCAACCACAGAGGTAAATAGATCCTGAACTTAGGAAGCCATCCATAATGCGGATGTACCAGGACAAGGGTGGAAACCCAAACACAATACTTTGAAAAGAGAAGGGCAGGTAAGAAAAGGAAAGCAGGATTATAGGCTACATTTTTAGGTGCCTTTTGGTGAAGTGAAAACAATACATCACTCCACTTCCCCCCTGCATCCCCACACAGCCAAGGGCTGAATTTTCTTTAAGGGGGAGATTTCAGTGGCCAGTAGTTTTCAACTGTGGCTGCTTATTAGAATTGCTTCAAGAAACTTTAAGAAGTAATGAAGTCCAGGACAAATGCAAACCTTCTTACCCAACAGATTTCGAAGTAGATATGATATCTATATTGCTTTAAAATTTCAAAAGTGATTTGAATTTGCAGCCAGGTTTGAGAAGCATTATCATAGGTCACATAGGGAAGAAACCAAGCACAAACCTCCTGGTTATCTCACAGAAGAAACTTGCAGATTCTTGTTGCATGAGAGGAACTACCCTAAATAATAACCAATATGATTTATGCATTTATGCTGCACTGTGCCCAGAAATTGATGTATACCTTCTCAATGTTATCTTTGCAATCTTTGCCCAGTAAGCAGGTATTATAATCATCTCCCTTGTATGACTATGGAAACTGAGGGTCGGGAAGGTTAGTACTTCAGCAAAAGTCAACTGGCAAGAGCAGAGGCAGGAGTCACAGGACCCCAAGATGTTTGCCTTAATCTACAGCCTGCCGTGTTTAAATGGCCAGTCCCACCACAAAAATGCCATGGCTGGCAATACAGAACAACCAGATCATTATCAGGGGTACCTGTGTGCCCACAGGTACACAGACCAAAGGAAAAAGGCGGAAGTGAAACTTTAAGACTAACACAAAATGAATGATATTATGGGTTCTACTGGAATATTCAGGAACATCATGTTGTCAATTTCCAAAATTATCCTTACATCATTTACTTGGCTAACTATATACTGTGCAAATTTAATTAGCAGATCCAGCACAATCCAGATAAACCACTAGACAGATAATTAATTTTGCTTAAACCTAACACTGAACCTGAATGGCATTTCTATTCTACCTTCCTAAGTGACCCAAAACTGAATGGATACAATGACATAAACCCAAATAATGATTTAGTAGAGCAATTACCAAACGTTTAAAATTTTTTTCCTAAATTATCTGCATGATAAAGAGTACTAAATTTGCACCTAAGTGAAAGTTTGTAAATTACTCAAGACAGGTGAGCAGAAGAGTATCACCAGCTGCCCTAAATCGTAACTCATTGTAACGAAAATTCATTTCCGTGCACACACAAATAAATCACGCCTGTCCTCAAGGAGTAGACATAAATATGTTCACGTGTGTCCATGAGTGCAATATTCACATGTTCCTTAACATGGAAGAGCTTAGATCAATCACAGCATCCGCCGTCGCCCTGACAGCCACAGCACTGCAGGATTTAAATAAACAATGGATACTTTTTTAATTTGTAAGTGACAGAATGAAGAATATTGTGGTGTTTCCTCACCAGACTGTAACAATATTAAGGTAAATCAAATTTTGCACCTCATTTATTTAACAATGTCGTTTCTCAGTTGCTATAGGGTTTTTTAGCTTCTCAGAATACAAGACTGCACAAATTTCCCAGAACTTATTTTTGAAAAGGAAAAAAAAAAAAAAAACTGTTAGCTCTTGAACACTTAATTATAATTGGCTACGCTTCTTTTCTTTTATTAAGTGATAATTTATGAAAGACTACTTCAAGATCGTCTAAAATGCCTGCTTTGGAAAGACTGAAGCAGGGGAATATGTAATCACTATGTAATGTAATCAGAATATTTAATTAACATGTAATCATAAAAGAAGAAAATAGTCTCATAGCATTTGTGCCCCAAAGTCAACAATGGGACTGTATTTAAAAGGCTATATGTGCCTTTAAAAATATTTTTAATGGAGATAACATGTTTTTTTAATAAAATATTTGCTCAATAATTCTTTTACTTTAAGCAGAAAATAAAGCACTTGACCAAGGACGGTACTGAAAGGATACTCCCTCTGGTTCTCAAATCAGTTCACACACCCTTTCATAGTCCTCAGCAGACCCAGAGCTCCTGATCGCTCTCCATTGCAAATGCTCCTCTGGTCCCATTCTCCTCCAACCACCCCATAAATTTCTTCTTTCTCTTGAGTCTTGGGTTACTACTTAGGGCTATCCTTCAAAACCAAGGCTTTCTTTGTTTTTTTAATTTCCGGTCAATTTTTTTTTCCTATTTCAGGAACCATAAGAACATAAAAAACTGCAATCATAGAAAATCACTGAGGAAGGAGGGGGCTACATAATTTTGTACACCAAATCAATGGCAAAATACAGGTCAAGAGATGAGTTTGATTAAGATTTATAAAGGTAATACAATTATAAAAGCAGATGTAGCCCAGAATCAAGTGTCTTTTATACATTCTCCTATTTGTGGACACTAGGTGGTTTAAAACTTATTACTTTTTTTGGAAAGCTGCAATAAATTTTTTGTATGTATCTCCTTGGATACATGTGTGAAAGTTTCTTCAAGGCAAGTGCCTAGAATAGTTGCTAGGTGGCAAGGAGTACAAGTATTCAAGACATCTACCTATTACAAAATGGCTTTCCAAAGTGGTTGTAAAAATTAATACATCCATCCACAGTTTGGAAGAATTCCTTTTCCCTTATCCTCACCAACTCAATAGAGTCTGACATTTTAATTTTTGCCAATCAAGTAAGTTAAAAAGGAAACTTGATTTCTTCAGTTTGTATACCTCTGATTATTAATAAAATTAAATTTCCCTTTACATGTAGATTAACCGATTTGATATTCTCTTCTTCTCACTGAAACTCATCGTCCAGTTTCATTTGCCTAGTTTTCTGGTGAGTCCTCGTTTTTATGGGTTTCTAGTATTTTCTTACATCTTTCTTATATTAAAGATATGAATTCTGTACCAGTTATATATGTTAAAAATGTTTTCTTAGTTTTGACATTTCTTAAAGTATATATTTCATCCATTTTATCAATTAGAACTTTAATTTTGATGTAGTCAAACTTATAAATCTTCTTTAGAGTTGTGGTTTTTGTACCTTGCTTAAGACTTCCTTTTCTGTTCCCAGATGATAAATTGATCTCCTGCATTTTTTTTTAATCCACACAGAAGTCATGTGTGTATGATGTGAGATAAGGATGATATTTTTCCTGCATTTAAAATCATTTTATCATCTTACGTATTAAATAGTCCATATCCTGCCCACATGCAGAAGTCACCCCTCATATAAGTTCTCATATAAGATGAACCTGCTTCTAGATATTACATCCTGCACCACTCAGCAATTTGTTTTTAAGTTTTCTTTTTGCAGAACCTCATCATTTTATATTGCTCTTGTTAGCTGATACAATAATTGTCTTATCTTTGTTTTTGCCTATTTCTTCTATTTATTTTGTTTTCACAATTGTCTTAGATATTTGGGGGACCTATTTTCCATTTTCATTTTTTAATCCATCCCTCAAATTCCAAAAACTTAGTGGTAGGATTTTAGTTGTAATTACATTGAACTTAAAAACTGACTTAGGGGGCACCTGGGTGGCTCAGTGGGTTAAGGCTCTGCCTTCAGATCAGGTCATGATCCCAGGGTCCTGGGATTGAGCCCCATGTTGGGCCCTCTGCTCAGTGGGGAGCCTGCTTCCCCCCTCTCTCTGCCTGCCTCTCTGCCTACTTGTGATCTCTCTCTGTCAAATAAATAAAATCTTTAAAAAAAAATAAAATAAACAAATTTTTTTTAAAAACTGATTTTGGAGGGAAATGGCATCTTCATTATTTTGAGTCTTCCCATTCACATTCATGAAAATGGTATATGTTTTTATTACTTCAAGAATCCTTCAATGTTCTTCAACAAAGTTCTATAATTTTCCCCATGAGAATCTAATCTGTCTTCTCTTAAATTTGCTCCTGGCTACCTTAGAAATGATATTGCCAATGTGAAGAGGATTTTCTAACTGATTATATTTTAGAAATAGGAAATCTATTAATTTGTGTTTGTTAGTCTTATATATATTAATTTTCCTATAATCCTTCAGTAGCTATAATATTTTGTCAATTGATTCTCTCAGATTATGTCTGTAGATGATCATTTGTGGTCTGCTTTTTCTTCACAGTTCTATAAATCGTAGTTCTATTTCTTGTCTTACCTTGTTAGGTTCATGAGAACAAGTTTGCATGATTATAATGAACATCTTTGCCTTATAAAGTATATTAATGGAAATGCTTTTTAAATTTTATCAGTAAGTATGAGGTTTATATAACTTTTTGTTAGATACCCTTCTTTAGCTTAAAAACTTCCATTCCTAACTTAATACAAGATATCATTGAAGAAGAATATTGAAGTTCATAGAATGATTTTTCTCAACCATTGAGATGACTATATGGATTTTGATCCTAATTTGTCAATATAATGAATAGTATTTAGAGATTGCCTGATCTTTAAAAAAAACTTGAATTTCTCAAATAAAACACTAGTTGGTCCTAACAAGATTTTTTGTATGCCCTTATATTCAATCTGCTAATATTTTACTTACAATTTTATATCATGTTTCAAAACAAAACTTGGTTATAATTTTCTTATAATTTCCTCTTCTAGTTTGATTATCAAGCCTATATTAGCATATAACTGTTTTTATTAAGATAGAGATCTCTTTTAAACGTTTCATAAAACTTTCTTCTCAAACTTCTTGGACCTAGTGTCTTATCACTGCTTTGGGAAAAGACAAGATAGGATTTTGACTATTCATTTCTTTGATCATTACTGTTCTACTCAGGTATTTTATTTTTCCCTGAGTACATTACATACACTAATTTATGTTTTCTTGAAAACCAAATATTTCATCTATTTTTTTTCAAAATTTTACAGTTGTCCATAGTAACTCCGATGCTTTAAAAAAAATCTCTATTTTGAGGGGTTCGTTGCTTCAGTTTTAAGTTTGTTATTTTGTTGTACTTGCTTTTTATCATTTCATCTATTATGGGTGGCTCAATCGGTTAAGCATCTGCCTTCAGCTCAGGTCATAATCCCAGGGTCCTGGGATCGAACTCCTCTGTTGGGCTCCTCTCAAGAGGGAGTCTGCTTCTCCCTCTCCCTCTGTCTGCCACTCCCCCTGCTTGTGCTCTCTTTCAAATAAATGAATAAAATATATAAACATAATAATAATAATAATAATAATAATAATAAACAACTCTTAACCAATCATTATTCATTTGTTACCCCAACCCCTCAATTATTTTGAAACAAATCTCAGATATTACATCATTACATCAATACATATTTCAATATCTCTCTCTAAAGATAAGGACTCTTTTAAAAACATAACAGCAGTAGCTCTGCCATACTTGAAGATTAAAATATATTTGGTATCACGTAATCCACACAGTGTTCAATTTCCCTTAGTGTCTCATAATTTTTTATAATTTTATTTTCCAGTCAGATGCTTATTAAGGTCCATACACTGCAACTGCTTAGTCTCTTTTGATGTACAGATTTCCTCCAACTTTTGCACTGTTGTTTGAAGAAACCAAGTAGATTGTCCTATAGAGTATCTTTTAATCTGGAATTTGCTAAACACATCTAGGTATTACTTTAAATAGTCCTCCCTTTACTCTCCATAATTCCTGAAAACTGGTGGTTATATATAGAAATGTAATCAAATAAAAGTTTAATATTTCATTTGGTAAATACTTCATAATGTTATGTACCATAAAGAGATTCATAATGTCTGGTTGAATTTCTCTTTTCTTTTCTTTTTTTTTTTAATGTTACCAGCTAGTGGTAAAAATTGCCTAAATCCACTCCAGCTGGAATTAGTATTAGAGTTAGGGAAAGGGTACAAAATGGTAATTTTAAAATTGTATTATTCCCATTGGAATCAAAAGCTTTCAGTACTCTGAAAAAGAGAATTTTTTTTCATAAATTGTTTCGTTACCCTGAGCAGAGTTCAAACAGAAATACAGGATTAAAGTGTAAGCTTGTTTGATTTTTTTCCCCCTCTATCAGTTTTCTAATAAACGAACTGGATTCCACCAGTTTCCAAAGGTGATAGAAAGTTGCTTCTTTTTTTAGTATCCTTATGAAGTCATGCATTTAAACATATTTGATATGTTGCTATTTTTAATTGGTCCTCAAATTGTCTCATCTCTGGCCACTGGGAACTTTTTCAGTTTGGCTCAATATGTTATTCATGTTACTGGGAGTCTGATAGATAGCTCCCTTCCTTTCTGGTAGGACAAGAAATTCCAGGCTCTCATAAATTTCCTGTTCAACAGGAATCAACACTTTCCTGGACTCAACAATTCTCCATGGATTTGTGGTGTCTCTTATTGGAAATGGTATCTGGAAACCACACTCTGAGCCAAGAGATGATCCTTGTCCCTTGCCATTTCATTGTTCTGTTTTTTCTCCCCCTAGCCTTTTTTATTAAAAATTAGAAGATAATATTTTAGATTAATATGTATTATGACTTTATACTAATACCTCTAGTTCAAATCTATAATTACAGAGTTTCTTTTTAGCCTCATTGGTCTCACAGCTGTGTCATTCTTTCCCTAACATGGAAAGCCTTGGTTTTCAATAGTGTCAATATAAACATTCATTTTCTTTATCCTTTAATACACACAACAGTCTCATATTAATAATAATATCATTATACATATTATATATATATTATAATTATAAAATTATAATTAATTACAGTATACATCTCAAAATGTAGTCCAGTTACCTTTTAAAAATAACTTGGAGTAAATCCTCTTTGTGTAGCTATTGTTCTTTCATCGCTAATAATTTAGATGATAATTATTCCACTTATTGTCTCTGGACTGTCTTGCATTGAACCTAACCTGGTACTTATTAAAGTTTCTATAGGTCTTAAGAGAAACCTAATAGTTGAGTCCCACCTTCCATGGGACATTTTCCAGTGCTTCTGCCAAGACCCTAAAACTTTCACTGGCTATGAACTATTTTTACATTGGTTTGTGGCTCCAAGCTTCATTATCTTTCAGTAGAAATTTAAGGTTCCTACACTCAAGGTGATTCTGTTTCCTTCCAGAGCACAGTATGAATGCTTGTCTTTCTGGCTTACAAGCAAAGATTTTTCAGTCCCTGTTGATGGATTAGGGAGTGATTTCACAGCTATTTCCAATGAACAGGAATGCTGATATCCTCTCTCAGATAGGCCTGGGACATCTTCTTTAACCTGTAGGTCCAAAGGTGAGTTTTCATCCTGGAAATCCCTATCGCTTTTACCACTATCGCTTTTCACACCCTCTTTATTTGGTTACCTGGAGTTTTCTGTTTTTGTCACAAGCGTAGCTGTCTGTTCCTTAATACTTAAATAGTTTGGCCTATCACTACAGCGGCACATAGAATAAAAATAGTTTACCCGGCATGTCTACGCATTATAAGAAATGATGGAATCCCCAACATCTATTAAGGTCACAGCCTTGACCAGAAGTCTCAGACCAGAACCTATAATACAGATAGGTTCACATGGTCTATAAAATCCAGGTGAATTTGGAAGATTTCTTCATCCAGATATTTTGATATTTGTAAACATCTGAATAACTGACTGATTTTTTTACCTGGACACTTGAGTTCATGCAGATGTCCAGCCAGTTTAATTTCTGGTATTTATTTCAAAATGTTTTCAGACATTTAATCTATGTCCTGTAATAGTTTGACCTTGATCATGACACTGAAGTGCACAGGAGCTCAGTGGGATGTTCCGTGGCATTCCAGATCATGTGACTTGAACAGAGTTGTCGATGCACTGAAGACAGCCTAATAGATCCTGCAAGTTTGAAAGCTTCTTCTCTGGGTGTGTATCAAGTGACTTTTAGGGGCACTATCTTTTCCAGTTCATTATTCAGTCAATTGTTGTTCTGAAGGAGACTTCACAGCTCCTCAAATGCATCATTTCCATTTTCGCTATCGGGTTCCTCAAATTTAGCCCCATCCCTTCTTAAAACTTTTAATTTTTTAAGGGAGTAAGAGTCATATATTCCAGCACTTTCTTCTGCTGTGTCTTAAACATATCTGAACACAGTTTTAAAAAGATATTTAAAAATTAAATTTATCCCTGGGCAATTTGATTTGTGGGCTAAGGAGAGCAAAGTTTTACAAATGGAATACTTTTAAATAAATCATAATTAATTAACTATGCAAATATATCAAATAAATTTGGATACATAGTTAGATGCCTAATTACAGTTCAGAAAGGTTAGAAATTGTAATACTGTTTTTTAGCTTGGTTAATATAATATTATAATTGGGGTTGCTTTGATCATGGGGAATGTCGGAGACAATAATTTTTCAAGCTTGGCTGATTTTTAAATCATATGGCTATGAGTGTTAGCTTAATATAAAATGTGGTGCTGTCCACAAAGTTAAGAGAAATTATTTTGTCATAAGAAGCTATATTAATTTAATTAGTTGTGTATACAATTACATTTTTCACTTGAAAATGAAAGCAGAACGTTAGTTGATAGATCTAGTTTCTAAAAGAAACAGGAAATTTTTTTTATATTTAGTCCATAGGAGAACATTTCTGCCTCCTCTGGTTTTAATTTCATATGTTCTAGGATTTGTAAATGACCATTAATTCCTGTATTCCTTCAGTGAGTGTTCACACAGGGCTCGGCAATGCGTTAAGGGTTTCCCTCCTTGGTTAAACTTTCAAGGACATCCTCCTGGGCTATTGCAACGGCCTCCTCCTTTGCCTTCTGCTTTCCAGGCTCAGGCCCTCTACTCCATCCCTCACCCGGATGCCAAAGTCATCTTCAGATACAGTAATCTGGGACCTCTCTCCTCAAAACTACATTTCATGCTTTGGCATGACTCATCTTCCCCTAAGTCCTGTTTTTTGTTTTAATTTAAACTTGTTTCCAAATTTCAGAGTAAGGAGATCTCATATATGCTTCCAGAAATCTTACTTTTCTCCAAACATTAAAAGATATGATCATGTTGACCCCATTGCTTCTGGAGGTAGGCAGAGCTACCCACTGCAGATGAGGTAGGCAGCAGCTGACACCTTGAGCCCTGGCCTCATTGACCTTAGCTACCCAGAATCCGAGTCTGGGATCCCTGAATGGAGATTCAGATCCAAGTCCATTATTTTTCCTACAAGGCTGTAGTGGGTTGAATTGCGGCCTCCAAAAGATGTGTCCACCTGACGTGTCAGAATGAGACTTTACTTGGAATAAATGTCTTTGAGGGTGTGATACTGTAAGTAATATAATAAAGGTAAATGATTTCAAGATGAGATCATTCTGGTTTAGGACAGGCCCTAAATATGATGACCAGTGTTCTTATAAGAGACAGAAAAGGAGAAAACACAGAGACACACAGGGGAAAGGAGGCCCCTGAAGACGGAGATAGGGGTTGGGATTATGCAGCCCAAAGCTGAGGAATGCCCAGGGTGCCCATAACCACCAGAAGCCATGAGAGAGAGGCGTAGAAGGAACGCCCCCTCAGTGCGTCCAGAGGGAACCAACCGTGGGAAACTTACGAGGGCCCTTAGTGATCTGGCAATGACCTACATCCCCAGTGTCTGCTCTGAACCGTCCTGTCCTCACCTTTACCTGTCACCGGCCCTCACCTTTACCTGTGTGTACGTGCAATTCCCTCGCATCCATGTGGTTTTGTGACTCTGCTTTACGCCGGCTGCCCTCCCGCCCCCTCCCCCCGAAAACTCTTGCATCTCTTTCTGCCTGGTTCAATTCCAATTTGTTGCTCAAGGCTCACAACACAGGACCAACTCCTTAAGGAGCTCCTCCTCCTCATGCCCCACACCGAGCAGACCGTTGCTGCCTACTGGCAGTACTGTACCTTGATCTACAACTCCTCCTTTCAGCACTCACCACAGCTGGCTGAAAACCTTTCCAAGAGAAGAAACCTGCCGGAGGAGGCCAGACTGGAACTAATGACTGAAGGGGGCTAAGGTGATAAGGCATGTGACAGTTGATTCCATGCGCCAACTTGACTAAGCTATGGCACCCAGCTGTTTGGTCAAATCCCAGTCTAGATGTTGCTGTGAAGGTATTTTTTAAATGTATTTAATATTTAAACCAGTAAACCTGGAGTGAAGCAGATTACTCTCCATCATGCAGTCAGGCCTCATTCAATCAGTTGAAGGCATTAAGAGCAAAGACTGAGGATCCTCACAGTAGAAGGAATTCTCCTCAAAACTGCAATGTTTCCAGTAGTAGAAACCTTACTACAGGGGCACCTGGATGGCTCAGTATGTTAAGCATCTGCCTTCGGCTCAGGTCATGATCCCAGGGTCCTGGGATCAAGCCCCGCATCAGGCTCCCTGCTCAGCAAAAAGTCTGCCTCTTTCTCTCCCTCTGCCCCTCTCCCTAGGCTTATGCTCACTCACTCACTTGCTCGCTCTCTTACTCTCAAATAAATAAATAAAATACTGAGAAGAAGGAAGGAAGGGAGAAACCCTGCTGCCCTCTGTAACTTGGACTTGAGATTTGACATTAACTCTTGCCTGATTTGCCAGGTTACTCAACAAATTTTAAACTTGTTAGCCCCCATGGTCATGATCCCATGAGATAGTTCCTTAAAATAAATAAATGTATGTGTCCCACTTGTTCTGTCTCTCTGGGAACCCTGACTCATTCAAGGCAGAAAAGAGAAGGAAGAATGTTCCAGAAAGCACAAGCAAAATACTAGCATCCTCATGAGTGCACATGTGGCTGGCTCATGGGGTGTGCTGAATAATGAAAGAGACAAAGCTGGATTGGGGGTTTGGGGCCAGGTTTTCACTGGAGTCATCACGGACACAGATGCACAGTTAGAACATGATGCATTCTGGGCTTTAAAAGGTAGGCACTATGGTTGCAGAGACAGGATAAAAGCAAAATGACTCTAGATGGACATTTCAGTCCATGGGCCGCTGCAGAAGTCCGAGGGAAGTATAAGCAAGCATACAGGGAGGCACTTGGGATACATGGGAGGGGACAGGTTGAGATACAGAGGCAGAGCCAAGGGACACCAAATGATGGCTGGCTTGCTACATGGTAGCATCTGGAAATCAGCCTGTGTTTATTCATCAGAGCACCCCAGGGCCCAGCATCCCTGAGACACAGCCTTCCATAATGTTTGTCAAGTGAGGAACTAAGGGAGGGGCATACTGAAGAGAGTTGACAAGGATGAAAGACAGTCTGATGCTGCTCTCCGAATGGCCGTGTTTTTCCTTTCTGCAGCCGTTTCAAGCTCTACTTCTTGTTGCCCATCTTCAAACCCTGTGTGGTCTAAAAATAATCAGGAACAGTGGAGATTTAGCTCCCCACAAAACTCATTCTCCCTCGAGCTTTTCCTCCAATTTCACGGTACATCCAGTCTCTTCCCTTTTCTATCCTCCAGTTTTCCTCTGTGTCATGTTGAGCCATGAGTGCATGAGACATGATGGATGGGCATTGGGCCATGGCGATCAGCGAGGAGATCTAGCCCAGAGAAGTAAAATCAAGGTTGGTTTGAAAAATTATTAAGTTGCCAAACTTAGGGGGGAAGTGTATAGGTAGACAAGACCTACATACCCAAATGGGGGGAGGCGGAAAATAGAGAAGGTGTTAAGAATATCGGGGGGGGGGGTGGTATTTTGCAGTCACCTGACAAAATCATCTGAACAAAGTTGGGAGTTTCACCAACCGGTTCTAAAAAAAGCCAAATTGCACATTTTATCACCTTCATCACCTTGACAACACAGCCTCTTTCTTATGATAATAATATCATACCAAGAAAGGCCTTTGGAAATGAGGGAAATATTAATTTTAAGTGGAATAGGAGAAGCTAAGCTAGCTCTGTCTAGGGAAATATGGGGTGAGGTATCTTCAAGGAGTTTGTACCACTAACACAGAAGGAGATCAGGAGGGAAAATGGAAGTTATGTGAAAAAGGGACAAAATGCGACGGACAGATGGGTTTATTCACAACTGGTGTCGATCAGTCAAATAATGTGCAGCCATGATTTGGGTTGCATTGGCCTCACCCGCCGGAAGGGACTTTGAACTGAAAAATAGGTGAGTTAGAGTTGGAGACTGTAGCTGTTGGAACCAGCACCCACACCTGCAGCTAACACCTCCACTGGCTGGGAGGGCGGATGGAGAGGGATGTAGGAGTCGAACCAGCATCAAAAATGGATTTTCTCTTCGTGGGCAAAGATATGAGTAAAATATTGCCATTAGGAAAATACATTTTATTGTGAGTTATCTACAGGGCATTCCTTCGGGACAATTGTCCTCTTAGATTGTAGTCTTCCATTGGGAAAATCTACATTTTAAGTATCAACTTTTAAAATTCGACATAAAATCCAGGGCAGAGTAACCACTACATGACGGATACTCTCTTTACCTGTGGCAGAAACAACAGCTTAATGGCTCCAGTCAACCTGAATCACATTTTTTCTTTATTGGTTCAAGTTAATCAGCCCCGCCATCCATCACAAAATGCCTTCTAGCTCTGGACACCCATCAAAGCAGAAGCATTCATGCATGTAGGGGAAGTTGTCATTGTTGCTTTGGGAAATGACTCCGTGTGTCTGTCTTCAAACCAACGTGGTCAGACAGACCATGGGACGGAGGAGTGGGCACAGTGGGCTTGCAGCTTAGCTCAGCCAGGATGAGTGCTAACTAGGAGATCTTAGAATAGTTCCCGAGTCTCTGCTTCTCCACATCCTCCTAATCTATAAAATGCATCTTATCATACCTTCCACAGAAGTCTGTGGGGATTATGTATCACGATGTCTGAAACGCCCGGGACCTGGGAGACCCTCTGGAAATATCCATTCTTTAGGCTTCTGGAGAGCGATTAAACCCCCCTTGTTTGCTCTTCCAGGCCCCATCTTCTAGGATCCGGTCTTCTGAAGTGAGCTTTTAGGAGATGCTTTTCACTAACTCTTTTAGCTCCCTCCTATAATCTGCAAAGGTATGAAGACAAAAGTTGTAGCCGGAATGTAAGGAAATAGCCAGTGGTTGGGAACATCCTGGGCTCTAGACCTGTTTCTCCACTAAGCAGCAAAATGCAGTTAGACTAGTGCCTAACCTCCCTGTAGAGACAGAGTTTTCTTCTTTGCAAAATGAGAATATTGCTCTAAATTATCCTTAAGATTAAGTATCATGATCCTAGGCAATTTTGATTCAAAATATGAGACTCTGCAAACCATCTCTAAAAAATGTCACTCAGCAGAGGCACCTGGGTGGCTCTGTCTGTTGAGTGTCCAACTCTTGGTTTCAACTCAGGTTGTGATCTCCTGGGTCATGAGATCAAACCCCTGCTTCGGCTCTGTACTTAGAAGGGAGTCTGCTTGAGGATTCTCTCCCTCTGCTTCCTCCCACTCACTCGTGTTCTCTCTCTCTCTTTCTCTTGTAAATAAATAGATCTTTTAAAAAATATATCACTTGGGATCCCTGAGTGACTCAGGTGTTTAAGCATCTGTCTTTGGCTCAGGTCATGATCCCAGGGTCCTGGGATCATGTCCCACATAGGGCATCCTTGCTCAGCAGGGAGTCTGCTTCCCCCTCTGCCTATCTCTCTGCCTGCTTGTATGCTTTTTCTCTCTCTCTCAGATAATAAATAAAATTTTAAAAATGTATATCACTCAGTCTTTTTGTGTGTGCACGTTCAGTATGTTGGATGATGGTGACGATAATGATGGTAGACAGGTTCCTCCCATTTTGTCAGTTTCTTGTTTGGTGCTTATTGAATACCCAGAGAAATCTTGTCACGGTACCAAACAAACATACCTTCTTCTTTTCTTTTTTTTTAAATTTTCCTTTTTTAAAATTTCTGTTTCTAGCTTAGCTTCCTAGTGGTTCTTTATTAACAAAAGGGGTCTTCAAAGTTGTAATCATGCAATGATTGACAGTCAAGCAAAATGATAACAAATGGCACATGAGATGACAAATGAAGAGCAAACCATTTGGGCTCAGCTCAGAGGCACCACTGGACCTTTTGCGTGTCGTTGGCGCCCTTCAACGAAAATGTGCCAGGCTTCCTCCAGCTTCATTTTCACATCTGCTGGTTTTATTTATTTTTTTTTTTTTTGAAGTCGCCAAACCTTTATTTGATCTTCCCACTCTTTTCTGAACTTGGATCAAACATGCCCACATTTGGGCCAACTACCTTCTCAGGGACTAGAGGGCTTGAAAGTAAACTTCCCAGCTTATCTAAATGGATCAGGGAAACAGAATATTTCAATAGATGTTCATTTGCTTTCTTATTTGCTACCAGAAAATTCATGGCTGTTACAAGAAATATTTATTTACAGGAAGTTTGTTTTATGTGACTTCCCCCCTTCCCTGTCTATTAAATCAAATGGATGTAATTCATCGTGTGACTCCTCAGAACCTGCCCTGCTGTGCACAGCGGATCGGCAAGCATGCGGCGCGGGAGAGCCGCGGGGACATGGTTTGGAAGTGCTCTCCTCATCACAAATATGTGGCTTCAATATTTAGTTGTTGTGGCAGAAAAACGGCAACAAATACATGAACTGTAAACCATCTGCCTTGAAATATGTTCAAAGATGAATGTTCATCTTGAAAAATGAAATCTATGGAATTCTGGCATCCACTTTGACTTTTGAGAGATGAAGAGCTTGAATATGCAAAGAACGGATTTCGAGACTAGCCTTCTTAAACTTTAAATTTTCGTGAACTCCGAAGTTAAACGATTCATGGCCGGGACTGGAAAACTGCCTTCTTGCTTTTCAACTCTAAGGAAAACCCCTGACTGCTTGAAAATCCTGTGACTGTAACCGTAGAGGGGTTTGTACAGAAGTCTCCTCCGTGTTAAGAAATAGAGACATGAATGTGACTCCGTGTTTATGTAACATCTGCTCTGTTCTGGCGTATGCTGGACACATGTGTAAAAAGCAAGAGAATTCTGGCTTTCACCAGATTCCTAACACAGAACGTTCAAACCGGCAAAACTGGAGACTTTGAACTGTGTCTCTTCGTTTGGGGTGAGAAATGAGTCATTCCCTCTGCTCTCTTTTGAACCACAATCCAAAGGCAATACAGCATTCGTGCCCTGTGAGAAGGAGCTCTCCAAATGGCTCTGAGAGGGGTTTCAGGCAACTTGATAAATATAAAGAAGAAAGGTGTCATAAATGCATGTAAGCAGTGAGGAAGATGAAGTCAGGAGAACGGGAATCAAGCAAAGCACGGAAGCCCTCTGCGCCTAGCAGACCAGACCAGAAGTGACCGCAAGAAGAGGACTGGGGGCAGGAGTATTTTCTGTTTGCTGTTTGAGGTTTGGGGAGCTTATTAGACTGGCCTTTTGGTTGACACAGACACTTAAAACTTGTTTTCTTCCTCCTCTTCTTCACACCATACACTTTTGACCTTGATCTGCCTCTAGAGAGTGTTCTCTCTAGGATAAATCCTCACCTAGATTTCTTGGGGCTTTCGTGGTCCCCCGGTGTGCAGGCTCTCCCACTCCGAGATGCACGCACTTTCAATGGTTCTTCCGTTGTTGCACGTGTACCTGCCGCCTTCCCACTACAGTGGAAGCCGCTCAATAAAGGAATCCAGACCTCTTTTGCCCGCTGTATCCAACATCGTGTGATACGTGCAGTGGCCTCAGTAACTATTCATCTGAAATTATGAAAGTTGCATAAAGAAGGAATTACACCATCGGTCGGGGAAAAAGCCTGAACTGGATAAGGTTGACTTAAATTTGTAATACAAACATTTTATTATTTTTTAATTAATTTTATTTGTCAGAGAGAGAGAGAGAAAGAGAAGGAAAGAAAGACAACAACAGGAAGAGGGAGAAGGAGGCTCCACACTGAGCAAGGAGCCCTATGAGGGACTTGATCCCAGGACCCCAAGATCATGACCTAAGCCAAAGGCACACGCCCAACTGACTGAGTCAGCCAGGAGTCCCACAAGGCATTTTAAAATGGTGTTAAGAGAGCACCAGTGTTTCCTGAAATAAAAATATAGTATGTTTACTGCAGTAAAAGGTAGGGTATTGGTGATACTCTTAATTAAACTTTATTTTAAAATCAGATATATTTTAATGTATGAACTTTCATTTTTCTTTGATTCTGCTTTTCCCTTAAAAAATTGGAATTTGTCTCACATGGAATTTGTCCCATATAATTACATAATTATCACAACAAATGTTCCTCGAAACAACCATATAAGGATTTGAGATGATGGTGTTTGTCTTTTATTCTTTATCTTGTTCATCTTTTTCACTCTAACACTTACATGTTTACCTTGCTTGGAGGAAAAGGCAAAAACATGTTTAGCACTTAGAAGAGGAAAATTTGGCAATGCTATTTTTATACTGTAAGTGTTCTGCTATATCTACAGGGAGCTAGATTTTAGTATGCAGCAGCAAAAGTTACTAGATGACCAGTCTTACCCTGGAAGATCAAAGTGGTTTTTTTTTGTTGTTGTGTCAACTGTTTAACTAAGAAACTAAGAAGGAATAAAAATATAATAGGGCAAATCCGGCCCTGGAACATAGTGTGGGCAATGTAAAGTTTGTATCTGTACATACAAGCAATTAACCTGCCTTTGTAAACATATTTGCTTTGTTCCCCTCCTACTTTTCCATTAAAAATGGTTTGTAATTGATGATCTTTACAAGAGGAAAAAACCCACATCATCTTTTGTGGTGAACTGGAAAAGCCAATGAGTGTACTCATTTAATTAGAAAGACTGTATCTGTCTTGGAAATGAACAATGCAAACTTTACTTTGTTTGTTCTGAGAAGATTCTGAGAAATGAAATGGCCACGACTTATTAGCAATGAAAACAATGAGGTGAAACTAGTTCTGAGTGTTTATATAGTTTTAGTAGATTTTGTATCATTCCCTATCTCTTTAGATGCAACCTTATTAACTTGGCCTTGATTCCGGGGAAGTGATTCCAACAGTCTTGACTTAAATTGTAATTTGTACAGATTCCTTCATTGACGTAAAAACTGAGGCAGACTTTTGGGGCATGATCGGTATCCCCAAACTTGCCCCAGGTAAATTAAGAATAATGAGAACAAACACAACATCTTACTTATCCGAACTGAGAGCTTCCGGGAAGGAGCCCAGAGGCTGAATGGAATTGGACTTAGGTGTGTGATATAAGATATCTTGAGTCTTATGAAATCTGGTTCCAATATTGTAAACCAACCAGTGGTATCATCAGATTATTCTTAAATGTGAAAATAGAAAAGTTGAGGTGAAAAATACATACATCAGTTGCACAAAACTGTTGAGTTCTGAATGAATTTGAATATAATTTGAAGTTCACGTATTTTTATATGAGTAAACTAAATATCATTGCAAGTTCTAAAAAAATAAGATGTCTGAAGAAAAACACTGAAGTAAAGTCGTGAGTTATACTCTTATAATACAACTGCGAACCATTTTTGTGGGCTATCAATGAATAATAGCTACGCTTTAACACAACGTGTCTTTACATATTCAAATGAGGAATAAAACACATGGCACTTTACAAATAAGAATGGAGTATGGAAAGATGCGTTTTTAAACCTAAACCCTTACATTTTATTTTTACTGTGGCACTAGCAACATCCTCAGCAATTAACCAAAAATGTGACTACACATTATTATTCAGCAAAACATGCGTCTCATTTGTAACGCTGTGTGCAGAGTACAGAAGGCTGGAAGGTTCCAGCCTTCCTCACACTTATTGAATCTCAAATAGACAAGATAGTATAAAATTCTAGATGTATTCTCTCTGAATTAATTTTTATAACCCAGCTGAATAAGGCCTCTAAGATATGTAAATCCTAAACACTTCAGAAATAACAAATCATTTCATCATGGAAGATTATTGGCTTAAAGAAATGAACATGAGGACTTTACATCTTTATACTGCTCGCTATTAAACAGGCTACTGAAAATATTTCACTAAGTGCACCCTAACCTCAGGTTAATGCTGCCAAAATACCTGTACTTTTATATACTTCTAGAGGGGAAAATTCTTGAAGAATGATGTCTTTTTCTAAAGAGAAATTTTGCTAGATTGTTACAGGTAAATCTAAGACTTCTCCTGGACAGGCATCATCTCCCGGAAGTGTGAGTGTGTTTGTGAGCGTGGGTGTCTAAGTGTCAGTTAGGGGAACTGGAGGTGAAGAAGCAACAGGATTAACCCTATGCGGTGGGTATTATAATTAGCCCTAGCAGAAAAATGGAGAAACAGACTTTAAAGACATAACAGAATCAGAGCCGGATGACACGTAGAAAATGCATCCGTTCTTCAAAATCCTTAACCTGTGACTCCAAAGTTCAAGATGCTTAGGAATACAGGTGTTTTAAAATGTACCTGGGATTGGTTACAATCAAGTATCGTAAGCAAGTTGTTTCAATCCAGTATTTGTTTCAATCCATCAAGGCAGACATCTGCTTTGAAAGAAGAGTTTATCACTTCTAGTTCCCCAGTCATACCACGCAGGGCCACAAGGGGAAGAAGCAGGGTAGGTCAGGAGGAGAAGGCAGGAGGGAGAGCTGGGCCAGAGCAGCTCTTGTACTGCTTTTTCAGGAAGACATGGGCAAGGCCGCGTGAGCAAGAACAAGCTTAGGATTGGGTCAGTTGAAGAATTTCAATAGGCTCTGAACTGGAGGGGTGGTCCCTAGTTACAGTCCCTGGTCCTGGGGTGACGTAGGGCAGAGACAACATCAGGTTGGTATGCGAGAGAGAGTTTGGTAAAGGAGGTAATTGGGGGGCATGCCCTCTAGATGGGTTGTTTGCACATCAAAGATGAGTCCCTGTGTAAATTGTTTGCTCTCGCTAGGAATTAGCCAACCGAAGGACAATCCCTTCCCTGCATCTGAAGACCCCAAGATTCCAAAAGCATCTTTTTACAGAGAAGATAAAAAACATGGTTCATACAACAAGATAGCCTATATATGAAGTTTTTTAATCTTTCTTATTGAAGGACAGTTAGCAGACCGTGTTACCTTGGTTTCAGGTGCACAACTTAGTGACTTAACAACTGCATAGGATGCTCACCATGGTAAGTATAGTTACTATTTGTCACCATACAAAGTTACTAGGATATTATTGACCATATTCCCTATGCCTTACTTTTCATTCCCATGATTTCTTTATTCTATAACTGGAAGTTTGTATCCCTTAATCTCCTTTATCTGTTTCACTCATCCCCTATCCACAGCACCCCTCCAACCTCTAGTTTGTTCTGGGTATTTATGAGTCTGTTTTTCTTTGTTGGTTTGTTTTGTTTTTTAGATTTCACATATACATGAAATTATATGGTATTTGTCTTTCTTTGTCTGGCCTATTTCACTTAGCACAATACTTCCTAACCCCATCCATTTGTCACAAAGGGCAAGATATCGTTCTTTTTTATGACTGCCTACTGACTACTACTACTCCATTGTGTGTGAGTATGTGTGTTGGCGGAGTCTGTCCTATATCTTCTTTATCCATGCTTCCACAGACAGACACTTACATTGCTTCTATATCTTGCCTATTTTAAATAATGTTGCAGTAAACATAGGGGTGCATATGTCCTTCCAAATTAGTGTTCTTATTTTGAGTAAATACACGGCAATAGGATTACTAGATCATATGGGTCATTTCCATTTTTTATAATTCATTATCGTTATGTTACAATAGACAAGAAAGTTAATCACACATAATACCTTATTTATTTGTAATTAACAAATTAAATTAGAGGAATTCTGATAGCTTAAATATGTCCAGTTTATAGGAATGAGATTAATATCTGTACTTAAGTAGGTTTGATGCACAAATCCATATGTTAGTATTTAATTAAAAAACGCAGTGTAAGGTAGCAGTTAACAATAAAGATGCTCAATTCAGAAAGAACCAAACTCAAGTCCCAACAGCTCCTACTGCAAGTTACTTTTTTTACTTCACTGGGCCTCTCTCTACATGTGTGTAATGGAGCTTTTAATACGTACCCCACAGAGTTAATGTATGGCTTAATTGGACAATATCAAAAAGTTCTTAACCTAGTGCCTGGATTACTTATTTAAAATTTAGGATTAATACTATTATTAATATATTATCATTACTATCATTATTTAGGTCGTTGCATATCAAATTACTGTTCCTATCAACTTTAAAAAATTAAAAAAAAAAATTCTTGTAGGACCACTAAATGGATTCACCACATAAAGACACAGAAGCTTAGGCAATTGTTTAAATGGTGCAAGTCTCCTCTTGTTTTCATCCTAATTATCTGAAATTTTTAAATAAAATACTTGGGTCAAGAGTAACAAGCAAATTGCTTCAACTGGAACAACTTTGTCTACCAAAATAGTCATAGTTCTTATAAGGAACACAAAAGCATAAAATGGCTGGACTTATGCACAGCTCTTTTTTCTTTTTTTTTTTTTTTCTGGATTCACTATGATAATCTCATCTATCTCATGGGTTCACCAAGTTCGAATGGGGGGAAAATAACATTCATTCCATCAATCCCACAAATATCACCTACTTCAATCTTTAGAGTCATACTCAGAGATCTTTTTCTCTTTTCTTCACCATCTTCTGAAAAACTGTTTAATTCATGTTTATTTACCATCATTCTGTATCTTCTATAAAGGAATTTTTTAAAGGTGGGGGGAGTAAAAAAGTGGAGGAAATAAAGTAGAAAAAGTTCAAGTGAAGTATTTTGCTGTACCCGACCTTCGTCAGGGAGGTTATTTCTCAAATTCACATAAAGACTTATTATCATCTTGACTGCAATCATGTAGAAAATGAATGGGGTATAAAGTACATGAGGATAATTTAATCAAACGAGCTTTCTCTTCTTATGAAATCTTTGAAGAAAAGAATCATTAGACAGAGACTTGCCTTGTATTCACCCAGGTCATGAGGCGTGTCAGCCTGGTGATGTGTCTTTGGCAAGAAGTCCTTAATTAGAAATCCCTCGAGAGCTGCTCCCAGTAGGTGCTTCCTAAGACAAAAAGACAAAATAATTTAGCAGGGAAGCCCTTACTAAGGATACAGCAGTCAGGCTCAGGTGAATGAAAGAAATAATTTGCTGACGGCAACAGAGCAAAGCTGTCAGAATGGGGTGCTGGATTTTGAATGAGAGTCTCTCCATCACATTAGTGGTAAGTATCACTTTTGTTATTCAAGTTTAAATATATGTATTAGACAGTCTTTGACTTTTAAGATAATTTGTACGGGAATGCTAAATAGCTTGAAGTATTACTTTGGTAAAAGACTAAAACTTGTTAGAAAACATTCAGTAGATATATTTAATTTATCCTTACAGAATCGTGTAAAGTTGTTTTTCGACTGAGTTCATTTTTAATTATTTTTAAAGTCAAGTAGTTTGTTTTTGCATAATGTATGAATGTTTCTCTAAATCAAATGAAGTCTTTGAATTAGACTATGAAATTGGAAATTTTCTAGAGTACTTTCTGAGTTGTTTTTAAAGATTTCCTCCCTTTGCCGTCATTGATTTAAAACACTAGAGTGATGTTGATTAGGAAGGTTTTGTACTTTTCATTAAATTCCTTAAAGAATACCATATGTGTTTAAAATCTTTTTTATAAAGTTAACAATTTATTAACATTGTAATCACTGTTAAAAACTGATCTACGAGAAATAAGTGTAGAGTAAGTCTGATTAACACTGAGAAGCTCTTCATTTCACTTTAAAAGAAGAACCCCAAGTGATTTTGAACAGAAGAAAAGATTGAAGATAGTATTGATTGGTCTCTTTTCATTCAACACTAGCTCACATGGCTGGGAGTGAATTTATATCTGTTTATTGACACATTCTGTTGGTATGAAGAGGAAGAATCTTTCCTTTACACGCGCGTTATTCTGGGTGTAAGTAGAGCTGGTGACTACACATTATCATTTCGGAAAACGTTCTATTTTCCCCAGCTTCCTTACTCTCACTGCATCTCTCTCCTGTGTCTTTACATATGGACAGTCAACGTTGGCTTGGGCACGAGCATCTGCAGTGTGTCTGAATTTTAACTGCATGCTGATTCTATTACCAATCAGTCGAAACCTTATTTCATTCATGAGAGGGACAAGTACTGTAAGTACTAAAATATATGAAATAATTTCCATTGTTTTAATGTCCTAATATAAGCACCATGGAAGATAAAGATATATTTTACTGTGAAATTCCTAATAATCCTGTTTGAATTAAAGTTGGTTTCTTTGTAAGAGAGAACATAGTGGCTAAAACTGAAAATCAGGAATCAGTACATCTGATGTGACTTCTGCTCTGTCTTGCCTTTCCCTCCCTGCATGACATTGGAGTCATGGCTCAGCCTTTCCCTGATGTATTTGCTCCTTCAGAAAAAGATGGGCAATAGAATTGACCTGACTTGCAAAGATGGAAGTATTATAACAGTTTGAACTGTTACCATTTCTAATTGAAAGGAGAAAAATAAGCAGTTGAGCCAAATGCCACTAAGGACGCATCTTTCTGAGCTCTCTGCCCAGGAAAGGACAAGCACTGTGCACAGATTTCAGTATGTAGACTTTAACCCCTGTCTAATAACAGGACATTTCCTAATTGTATTGACTTCAATGTGTTGGGTACCATGTTTCCCGCTGAACAGAGTAATGTGCTATAGAGAAAAATGAGAATGTCAATAACCCTAACTAGATGAAATAATTTATTATATAATCATCATCATCATTTTATGAATATTTAGAGGTAGATGAATATAGTGCTGTTCTTTCCATAATAAGGAATACTTTAGGGACTGCTTAAACCACATCCATGAGAATGACGGTTTCCATCTCCATTTCCTAAACTAGTTGAGGCATGGAGATTAGCAGGTTTATTCCAGAATTTGGACGTATAGTCAGGGAACTATACTACCTCCTTCACTTTTACTGAGTTGAAATGTCAGCAAAGCCAGTAATAACCACTTGGTTTTACCTCTAGGACTAATTACTGGCCACTCGCTTCTGAGCCCCATTGCCCCACCTTCAGGAATGCAGGCAGAGGGAGTGCCTGAGTCCTGCTCTCTTAGCTCTCAGGTTGCTGTCATCCCTGATTCTTCTCCAAACAAGACTTTTATTTTCTGTCACTCCAGTGCTGCAGAGGCCCATGGAGGAGGCAATTAGATAAAAATCTCAAATTCCACAAACTGGTCGCCTATGGGATAGCTGTTAATGGAGGTAAGAGCTTCTTACTCATCGCCCAGCGCATTTTACAAAACCTAATGTTTAACTTCTAAGTTTTGCTTTAGTTCCTCCTCCGCCAAAGGCTCACCCTTAAATAAATCTTTGCCTTCCATTTGACCACATAAACCTTGTATAAATGGATTTTTAAGTTTCTAGTTTAAACTCATGCCGTCTTCCCTACCAAGCCTTCAGTTTGTCAGGGAAAAGTTAATGAAATTCCATTGTCATTTGTGAATAATTAAGCTTGTTGAGAAGACAACAATAAATACCTATTTGCAAAGTGCATACTGTGCTACTCGATATAAGTCACATTAGAAATAAAACTGACCTATACTCAAAATCTCATTCACAGACGTAGGAAAAAGGTATCATAGGCAGTAAAAGAAAAAAGAAAAGGAAGAGCAGGTGAACAGGGTTCCAGATAGTATTGAGCTAGTGGATAATAAAGGACCTTGAAAAGATACAAGGCTTTAGAGCATATACGGTGTTATTGTTATTTCTTGAATAAGAAGACAAGAGAATTCAAGAAAATTACAATAAAAATTAGCATCCAGGGCCAAGGTTAAACTCTGCTGAGGAAGAAAAGAAACCGAACAATAACCAACTCATTTGTGGTTTTGTTGGACAACAAATACACGGCAATGAAAGGCTATCTGCGCAATGAGGACTTACGGTTCAGGACTGTTTCCCCCAAACTAATTTAACTATAAAATGTTTTCATCATTTGTTTTTATCCTCTCATGCATAAAAAACAGCAGAGTACGAAGAACACTCAAAACAAATGTGGATTTAATTAAGCAACAAGACATGACAGACAGTGCCCGAGTGCCAATTAATACAACTTTGGGTGTGCGGTGAGACATGTGGGGAGATTTCCCCATCGATTGTCCTCAATACCAGATTAAACCAACCCAGGAAATGTTTGCAAATGGTCTTTGTAGTTTGTTAAGAAATAAGGGTAAAGAGACATCACGTCCCAGAGAAAACCAGCCAAGGGATGGAGGGCAAAGAATAAGCTAACGCATCTTTATGTCCAAGGCTACTTGGCTACCATCTACAGAGGTGCCAAAAACCTTTGATGTATGAGTTGAACGCATAAAGGAATGAAGACTCAGGGGAGCAGATTTCAGCTCAGATATGGAATCATCCAGACCTTAAAATTGGAATGAGAGTCCCTGAGAATACAGAGTTCCCTCTCGTAGGTGTTGTCAGGGCGAGGTCCAGACCACCCTGGATGGTCTGGAAGCCTCTTCAGAAAAGGAATTCAAGGATTCTCTAGGTTTCCTTTAAAACCTTAAGAATCTTGAATTCCTGTATTAAAAGAGCAGATAAAAGACAGTAAAATGGCAGGAAGGATATTATGACTATGCAAATGGCTTAAGGCAGAACTAAACTCTAAGAGAAAGAGAGAAGGAACCAAAAAAACCCACAGCATTGAAACACATTATAAAGAGAAGCAAAAAAATAAAGGAAAATATGTTCTGCAATAATTTTGTCCTTAAACCCTTGGGTATGTATTTTTCTTTCTGTGTAATCATATATCTATAGGATAAATGCATCAGTGATGTGTACTGAATGTCCCCCATGTGCAAGATACCCTAAGAGAAGCTATAACCCGAAAGTAGCATAGGCACTAATAATTTAGCAGGGACAGCAGTTAACTAGAACCAGGCAACCAAATTATTTTATTCCCCTGCTACTGATTGGTCCTGTGATCTCAGATAAGTTTTTTTAAAAGCCTTTTCTTCTATGGAATTAAAAGAACAAGAATACAATCTATCCACCTCTAGATGTGCAGACTAGTTGTCAGGATGTCTCTTGGAAACCAGAGACTACAAGGCCATCGGCTCGCCACTATTGCAAAGAGAATCACCTCCAAGTTTAGCATGGCCAGCGGGCTCCTCTACTCTCATCTCTCTCCATACCCCCTTGCTTCTTCCCCTGGCAATGCCCAGCCACTGGGTCCCTGAGTAATCTGTGCCTTTGCTCCTGTTACCCCCTTCATGCTAAATGCTCTTCCTTTCCTTCCTCAGTAGATAAGGTGTTGTTGCCATATCTGGGACTCCTTGCCTGGCCTGTCTTCCCCTGACCCTCAGGTCTGAGCTGTCCCCCCACCTCTCCTGCCTGCCCCTGCCATGCCTCCTACTACAGAGTAAAATTTCTCCGGACTCTGATCTCCTCAGGGCCTGAGATGGGCCTTACCTGGCTCGGCTTTCCCAGCCCCTGTCATATATATCCTCAACAAATTTTGTCAAACCTGAGGATGAGCTGGAGTCAGCCAGCTGGCAAAAAGGATTGGGGGAATTTGCAGGAAAGGTACAAGACAGTGCAGAAGTTGTTCAGGGACCCAGCAGCAGCTTGAGGGTGGGGGTGGGGGGGAAAGGGAGGAAACAGGATGTAGGCAGGGAAGAGATTCAAAATGAGGCTGGTCGTCCAAGATAAATTCACATTCTGCTACAACACGAGGAAGCAGCACGCTATTTCTCCCTCCTTCCCTCACAAATCCCTGGAGAGAATCAAATACCGCTCGGGGGTCTCTTCTGCTTGAATCTCCACTGCTTTGCAGGGATCCCAAACATCCCTGGGCTCTAAACAGCCCCCCACACCCCCCGCAGGGTCAGACTGCTTCTGAGAGCAAAGCACCCGTCCCCCACCACCGTCCCCCACCACCATGGCAACCAGCAGCGCAGGGCTGTTTCCATTCCCAGCAGAGGCAGGAGGGTGGGGAGAGAGCTCTCTGCTTCTCCGAGCCCTGACATAGCAATTATTACATTTCACACTAACTAAGAAATGCGGCTGGCAACTGCGCTTTTAGAAGGAAAAAAAAAAAAATGCTATGCCCTGGTTTCACAGATATCCCTTGGCTTTTCACATTTCGTCCTTCTAGTGTATTCACTTGGGAGCCGCTGAAAATGTCCCCGTGCTTATTTTATTAGCATCGCCCATTATGCCGCTTTTCAAATAGCCGACTGGCTTAATAGAGGTGTGTAACCTTGGAAGAAGAGCATCCACATCGAAGTTTGCGTGCCAGCCCCTAATTTCTCATCCGTTCCTCCATAAGTTGAACTGCAGGCTTTAATTGGTCAAATCATTAAAGGATGTAATTAGAGCCTGGTGGAAGTAGGCTGGGGAGGAGGAGTGAGACAAACAATGGTATCTATAATCAAGGGCATCACCGAAAATGCAGTGACAGAAACTCTTCTGGTTTCCTGCCTTCCCACTTGCCTGCCTATGATAAGAGCCGCTGGAGCATTCTTCAACCGCTAATAAATCATATTTTCAGGGACCTATAACCCCAGTGGTATAAAAATTCCAGCTTCACAGTCCCTTCGTTCTTATGAATGTGGATCCTTCTGGACTCCGTGGTCCAGAATGGACCTTAAAGATCTTCCAACTAAATAGCAGTTCTGTAAGCAAGATCGTTCTTCAAAGGGAGCTGTGAATAGTGACCCAAAGGGCTTACAAGTGCTCGGCTGGGGGAGGGGGACGTGGGGGGGGGGGACAACTACCCACAGGCAGCTCCTGATGAGTTGCTAAAATTAGTTTACAAAGCTCAATAAACGTAAGAGACAGGTTGATAGGAGTGTGCTCAGAGGAAAGGTACTGAATAGAAAGACGGAGACCCCAGGATAGAGGCCCAAATTCTTCAGGACCAGATCGCTAAAGAATTGTTACTAACCCAGTTCCGCAAGAAGCGTTGGGACCTCCAAGGAGGCTGTCTCCCATGTCCTGTCTAGCATAACTGAACTTGATTTACAAATGAGTGGCGTGCAGTAGTCTAGGGTGCCAAAGTCCATGTGCATTCCTGTGGAAATCAGACTGCAGACTTAAAAGTTGGGGGGCCAGGCTCTGGCTGTAGATGCACAGCCAGGATTTGTCCCTGGGTCCTTATTTCTGACGGCTGCTTAATTAGGAGGTGACTAACTCCAAAATGACTGTTATCACTGACAGGCAGGCAGAAAGATAGCAAGAACCGACCGCCCTTCCAAGATTCTCCCTCAATTATGCTTCCTTTGATCTCCTGAAAAATAAAAAGAAGGAAAGAAAGAAGGAAAAGAAACTTTCTCAGGGCAACTGGCTCTAATTGTAGCCTTTATGATTTTTTTTTGTTCACTCTTCAATAAAAGCTCCTTATTTGAACTCAGAAGTTCACACACCAATTAAATGTGCATTTGTGGTTTGTCCAAGACTGCTGCTCTCTTTTAACTGTAAAAGTACTTTGGTGAGAAAATAGGATTGTGAAAAGACCCAGTTATAGCAACTTTTAGCCCTAGCGTTTGGGTGGATTCTGGAAATGTATATCTTGGGCTTTTCTACGGGCTGGGCAGAAAGTCCTCAGGGGCACGGGGAAGAGCCCACCGGCATAACTGATGGCATGGGATTTGCTGCAAAATTAAAAAGACTGCTTAAGCCAGTGTTGCTTTTGAAAACATTAAAACATGTGTTCCGTATTTGCATCACTTTTCCATTAGACTGCAGACCCCTTTGGATGATAAATGTCCCCAGTTAATTTCAAAGGAGACACAGGAGCCTGACTGCTGGAAAGGAACCAAGACATCATCTAGTTTCGTTCAGTCCACCCCTTTTACGGATAAGAAAGATAAGAAAGTGGGCTAAAGAAAAGAAGTAGCTGAGAGGTATCCTTCTCAGTGTCCTTCCGGCCACATTCTAACAACAACTCTAGTAACAGGATAGGATTCTGATGAGTAAGAGAGAAGAAAGTCGAACCGTATTACCATTGGATCACATGCTTGGAGAAACAGGCACTGTCGGCATAGATAGCATGGCTATTCATATCAAAATTACTGAAGTGGGGTGCCTGGGTGGCTCAGCCGGTTGAGCTCCTGGCTCTCGTTCTTGACTCAGGTCATGATTTCAGGGGTCATGAGATCGAGCCTCATGTCCGGCTCTCCGCTCAGCAGGAAGTTAGCTCTCTCCTTCTACCTCTCTCTCAAATACATAAATCTTTAAAAATAATAAAATAAAATAACTGAAGTGTGTCAAGGAAAGAATAGAACATATAATGTCTGAAAAACAGCAAAATCAGTATCTCCCTGAGCATCTACCAAGTCCCAGCAGCCATGGAGTTGGTGGGTGGGGTACTGTTCATTCGAAACCGAGATCACAATAAAATTAGGGTCCGACGTCAGAGGAAATAAGATGTTTAGACAAACCAAATGGGCACAAGTAGTTTTCCTTCTGAGAATTCCTGAGATGAATGCAACAAGATATTCTACTTGTTATCTTATTACCTGTAAAAAGGAAAACAAAATGGAGGCTGTTGGAGCAAAGGAATAGTTCAGACATGAATTTTAAAGTAATGAAAAAAAGTCTGGGAAAAGTAGTTCTCAACAGATTCCCTCAGGAGCTGCCTCCTAAAAATTATCCTGGGTTTTCTTATACTACTTCATTAGCTTCCTCGGCTCTGTTATAAGAGACCCAGCAATAAGAATAAATAAATAGTTCAATATCTTTGCTCCTTCAATAAATGTACTTAAATCTAGTTTAACAGTGTCAAATTCTCATGTGGAAATCAATCTAATAGGAAATAGATTGTGATCAACAGCTCCTTACACAGGAGGAGAATGCTATGGAATGCAGAATATAAAAGACACAGAATCTGTCCTGTACTTCCTTTCTGGATGTCACAGATTATGGAATCAGTAAGTGTTGGCGCTTGATTTGGCTTGAAGCTCAGTATCCGCTTCTGTAAACAGCTCCACTCTGTCTGATGTGCTTTAGTCCATGGAGGAGAACCGAGGACAGCCACAGGGAGAAGGGTGAGGGTAAAGGGGCAGAGAGTGAAAGGAGAGTTTCCACCCACCTGCAAAGATGACTCCAAGGGTTACAGTTGGTCTTAGGAGCTGTTTGACTCTAAAGAGACCAAGTGAGCCATTCAAAGAGTTTTACCTAAGCCACAGGAGAAGCTGGTTTTCAATAAAGTATAACGATTATTAAAGTGAAAAGAAGCAATATAACTTAAAGGTCAAAAATGGGGCTCTGGATGCAGGCAAACAGGGTTTATCCCACCTTTGCCTTTAATGAACTACAAGTGCCATAACTTTTTAAATCCTGGTCTCAAATGGCGGTAAGACTAATGCCTGAGTATTAAATGAGATAATATGCCCAAAGCATCTATAACGGTGTTTGGAATATAGGAAGTATTCAGCATCCGTTAGCTATGAGAAATAGGACCTGTTTAAAAAAAAAAAAAAAACAACTTTATGCTAATTGTCAGAAAACAGTAATTAGGAATACTGCTGAACATGTTTGCGTTCAATTTACCACACAGTTTTCGTTTCATATATAGCATATCGGAAGAGATGAGTACTAGACAAACGTTTCTAGCTTTGTGGACACTGAGACTACACAAGGCAGTCCTGCATAGACACCACCACATTAACTGACAAATGGAACATAAGGAAGAAGTACAATGTCCTTTTGGTGCTACTCACACCATACCCATAAGGAGACGGTCAACATCATGGACTCAGAAATACCACCGTGCTTTGCCTTCTTAGCTGAGCTTCAGCTAAAGGCATATTTGAGGTGATTTCCAACTTTAAGCCTGCAAGAAAATGTGCAAAAAAAAGGAAAGTATTAACAGGGAAAACAGTACTCCAGTAATGTTGCAGCTACAGACATCCTGCTGACCCTTTCTCCCCTCCTATAAACTCATCGTCACCCAGCAAAATCTTATTCAGTACATAGTGGTAGTAAGCAATGTGCCAAGTGTTAAGGTTACAAGATGAGTAAGTCTTGAGGCACGAGAGTCCATTGGGCAAGATAGATGTAAATAAATACTCATAACAGGAATGTCTAGGAAGTGTTATAATTAAATCATTGCTGCATCATTGGCATCATTGGTGCGGTGGAATTGAGAGATACTTGATAGAATACAACTTTTGAGTTGGGTCTTAAAGCATGAAAACAACTTTGCAGGTCAGAAAAGGGAATGGCTCTGATCAAAGAAACTCGGGGGACAGAGAGTAAAGCTAAATAGCAGATGGTATTTCTAAATACATCTGCTCTTAGGACCACAGGGACCAAAATGCCACCAGTATTCTCAGAAGTCTCTGCTGTTCCTTCTTCCTCCACTCCCCACACCTCAACCCACAATATACAGCCATGGAGGATTCCAGAATTTGCCTACAACGTGTAGTGACTGTATGAAATTAGCAGCCACTGCGGCTTTTCATGGTGGGGCGGGGGGAGGTATCCATTGGGAAGTTATCTACACCCTGGGTAATGAATTCTCATTTCACACTTGAATCTGATCCCAATGGCTGGTATCAACGGGTCACCCAAGAGGGTTTTCATTTGCAGGAAAAGCATCAGGAGGAGGTCCTTGTCTGGGTGTTGTGACTGCTAGCTTCCCCACAGATTTTACAAGACAGAAAAGAGTGGCATTGGGCACAGACTCCTCAGGCTAAATTATACTGTGTTCCTGAGCAAGTTCTCTTCATTTAGAATTTAGACATCACCAATTCTCAGAATTAGAAAGCTGAGTTTTCTTCTAAAGAATATACCGAGAGGATTAGTTCTATAAATACTAACTTATTTCAATCCTCTAGGAATAACACATGCGAAGATAGTGTGTATATGTGTATGTGTGGGAGTGAATATACATATACACTGAAATATATAAAGGAAGAAAAGAAAATATAATGTCTGAAGGAGAACAAAAACTCTTCCCTGGTATCTATCCTATCTGTCATATGCACAGATGTCCATGGATATGATACACAGTACTCTAGAATAATGCTCTGTGATTGCTTGGAAAATATATTACATAAGATATGAAATATGGAATCCATAGACATATGTATAGTATAGAATGTGTTCTATGTATAATATGGAATTTTATATGTAATGGAACATATATATGTAATTATGTTGTGATATCCCCATACCTATTCTACTTACAGAATGAGCATATGTTTATAATTAAATTATGGGGAATTGAGATTTACTTTATTTCTTCCCATAATTAAAATGGATGTGGCAAGTCGCAGCATACCTTTAGAACAATTCAATCCACTCTATTCAAGACACTGGGAAAGATGCACAAATAAATCACTCTTTGGAGATGACAAAAACCAGAACAGAGAAACTTGACCATAGAGGCATTGCATTTCTGAGTAGCCACAAAGGAAGAAATCCCGTATGGCACATGTCTGATGTCACCTCCTCAACCGTAGCCATCCACATCATCGCCCATTTGTGCAACCTTCAGCGTTACCACTGGAGCCAGTCAGCTCAAGCAGAGGGACTTCCGGCCGTGCTTTCCAAACTTGGCGACGCCCCCAATGAGAGCTACCTCAACCCCATCCGGACCTTCCGCACAGTGAGTCCTTGCATGCTACCTGGTTTCTCATCTGAAAAGTCCTTCCTTTTCCCGTGGCATTATCAGGAACACTGTGTTTCAAAAGCTATTAATAAAAGAGCTGGAGAGACGTTGCTGCCAAATGTTAACATCAATTTCACCACTTTTTTAAAAAGCTATTTTTTTCATAAATGTTGCTAAGAGGTTATGAGCAAGAAGAAAAACCGATGCCACTTAATTAGTTTATAGCAAAACATAATAAATACGCCTAAACGGAAAATGCAGTAACCTGTTAAAACCCTGATCGTTTAAATTTTAAAGCAGCTCCTGATGAGATACTTTTTTGGTGGTGGTGGTGGTGTTGGAATCATAAAGAGTGTGAAGTGCCATCTACATCCAGGGATTAAAAATGGGATGTCTTCATCTTCAACTTACAAATTGTTTTTGGATCTCTTCTCCCATACCCTATTTTGGCGCACATGTGGCTGGCTGACCTGCCAGAGCAGATACTGGGCAGAGTAGCTAATTTCATAATCAGCCCTGCATGGCTAGTGACATCATTAATGCTAATTACCTGTGTGCATGGAGTGGCAGCACATGTGGGAAACAAAACCAAAAATGTAGCTCCAGAAATCCACCTGTGGAGATAAAGACATTCCTCTCCCTCCATCCACTCTTACCCCTTTTGTCCTGGTCGATCGAAATATCGGGTCACGAATTACCCCACTGGAATAGGCATTCCGCATGTTGAACGGGCTAAAAAAATCAGTATCGTTCAAGAAGAATCCAAGACAATGCACTCCAGCCGTGGAAATATCTCTTTCATGACCGTTTTGCCTGTGCAGCCTCTTTTGAAGAAGCAAAATTCAGTCTCTTTGGGGGAAAATTCTTCCACGGCATGTCCCTAATTATCCTAAGAGGATTTCCAATATCAGGCCATTAATCAAGTAGAGCTACATTTTCTTAGCAGACAACAATCAGAAGCCCAAGTTTCAAAGTTATACGTCAAAAACACAGATGCCGTAAGCCTGTGGGAAGGCCTCTGGTGTCCCTCATTTGAGCCACAGAATTTATGTTGGCACCTACTTGGGTGAACACTTTTCCCCACTAAGCGTTCTGGGGTGAACGTTTTTCCCCACTGAAGCTCATTGTTACAGACAACCAAGAATAAACCTCAGTATTTTGAAAAGATGATACAGTGAGTAATATTTATTAGAAGGACTTTGAAAGCAATTTAACAAGATAATTAAGTTACTCCCAATATAGTTTTCTCAAAATTTTAGAAGCAATATACTGTGTAAGTGTTAATTAAGTTCAAGAAACCCTCTACTTTAGGGTATTTGGAGAAAGATCAATAATACAAATTGGTACATTTGGAGAAAGTACCCATAACACCAAGTGTGCATTATGGAGTATTTTTAAAGAGATGCAGTGGGATTACTTTAGAGGGTACACGGCTACGCAAACCAGTCTACAAAAATATGTTGCAGGGAAAGGGAAGTGGGGATTTGCCTTAATAAGCAAAGAAGGATGATTTGAAATTAGCATAGCCTATGATATAAATGGATTTCTAAAATGCCTGAGTACACTTGCAAAAAAAAATGGCTTTTAAATGTTTTAGACATACCCCTTTCCATTTTATTTCAACTATTTGCTCTATGGAGGAAAAAAAAATAATAAACAAGGAGAAGTCCCTACCCAAATTACCTTGAGATCTCAAAGCAGCCCAAATTAATGAGATTTTACCGACAAAAGATACAGTGTGAGTTTATTGAGCTCACGGTTGGTCGTCTCAACGATAGTAACACAACGTATGAATACTAATGACTTGGCAAGGGTATGGAAAACTCACAGTAAATACAAAGTGCTTTGTGATTCATATTCTAAAAGGCTCTGTAACCATCCCTTGCACTCTCCGGTCAGAATGCCAGTCTTTTGGCAGTGTCTACCAGATAAGAATAGCTGTATCTTTATTGATCACCTAGGATTTACAAAGCCTTATTCCAAGCCTCCTGAGGTGGCATGAAAGAAATGCAAGTCATGGTCCTTCCAGTTAAAAAGCAAGAGCAAGGAATAACTACCAGGGGAACAGAATGTGCAGCTGCTTTATTAAGAATGCCCCGAGGGATCGCTCCAAAAAAAGTGTTTATTAATGTTAAAATGCAATTAGGCATGGCAAGCCACGTTTTTATCTTAAAGATTCAAAACTGGAGACTTGGATTTATTTTACAGTATTTTATCTTAAAATGCATTTTCATATATTGTCTTCATTTCAATTCAACGTAATAACTTTGACAGGAAGGTTGATTTATACAGATGGAAAACATGTAAATGACTCAACTGCGTTTGATGAAATTGAAGCAAAGTGAATGTCTGCCATCCAACAGGGCAAAGGAAAGGACAAGGAAGCTCCCTCTTGAGTCATATGGGGACCCCTTTTTGAGGCTAATATTTAGCTCCTGATAAGAACACCTTGAATTACCCCCTGCATGGACTCTCAAGTAATGACCCTAAAATGGAAAGGTAGAACAAAGATGTCAATGTCATGGTGCTTGTTTCTTTTAGAACAGCATCACTGAATTGCTAACAACAATCGCCGGTGTTACTGGCCTGATCCTCTCTCTGGCTTTAATCCTGATCATGACCTCTTCCACCGAGTTCATCAGACAGGTCTCCTACGAGTTGTTCTGGTACACACACCATGTGTTCATCATCTTCTTTATCAGTCTGGCATTCCATGGGGCCGGGTAAGTCCATAGCGTGCTCAGAGTATAAGATTTTATGTCTGTGAACCTCAAAATCATCTTAAAGCCCTTTGGATAGAGGAACATGACTGGCAGGGACTAAAGAACACACAGAAGGTATGGAAAAGAGCATCCACTGGGGCAAACACCTTTTTTTTTAGTAACTGAAAATAAGCAACATAGATGATGAAGTAATATCTTTATTTTTCTTGCTAACTCTGTTGAGGAGTCTTGACATGTTTATAAGATGCAGAAATTTTAATGAATGCTGGAGAACAATAGATCTGTGTTTCATTCAGAACGTATTTTTGCAATCCAAATTACGTTAGTCAGGATATGTATTTCAGACGCCCAGATGTCGTTTCTGCTTCACCAAAATCACCTACTGGGAAAACCGGTATGGGGGAGGGAACAGTGTGCCAGATGGCAGTCAGACCAAGGCTCTGCCACTGGTCATCAGGGTGGCCATGTGCAAGTCCTTTCCATTTTATGGACCTCAGTTTCCCCATCTGACTTCTAGGATTCCTTCTTGCCGGAACATCTCATACAATGCCATTCCGGTATTCAACACGTGCCTGATGCTATTAATCTCTCCATCAGGAAGCTAGAGTAGCAGCTCAAATATAATGTTTCAGTTCTCTAAATAGTTTCAAAATGACTCTGGACCAATTAACCAATTGATGCCTATTCACTAGTTTGTCCCACATTAATTATTTCATAAACTGATGCCTTTTTTTTCCATTTCACAATTTTCAGAGCACATTCATGTGCATGATCTGTTTGATCCCAACAACTGTCCTGTCCCATAAAGAGGGTGAAGTTTTCCCTATTTTATAAGGAGGAAGCAGGTCCAGGGATTAAGTGAGTCCCTCCAGGTACCAGGACAAATAAATGCCGGAGTCAGACGTATGGCACCAGTCTTCAGACAGCCCAACCTTTTCTGGTGACAAGCCCCCCCGAACAGCTCTTGGCTGGCTCTCTGGGGAAGCATTCCCTCACACCTGCGGGAATGTGCACCAGCGCATCTCCTCTTGCACATTTTTCTCCCACCATTTCGGCTGCTGAGCCTGAAGGGGGCTCTGCTTCCGCCCTGACTTGGAAGAGCCTGGCCACAGAGACCTCGGGGGCCTGGCCAGGCACACAAGACACAGTGATGGTGGGGCTCACAGCAGGGCGGGGGGTGGGGCGGGCGAGGGGGCCCTAGGGAAGCTCTGTGTGATTCACCTCCACCACCCCCCTCCCGCTATCTGCTCCCTCAAGCTCAGCCCTCCACCTCTGATGAAGGTCACTTCTGTTGCCACGGCCTAAGCCTGACTAAGAGCTCCCCACCATCCACCAGCTCGTCTGACCCCCAGACACTGTAGAAGGAAGCACTGCCCCCTCCCCCCAGGGTATATGTTACCCTGGGGAAAAACTACCAATCCCTCTGTTCATCCTTAGACTCCTAGTCAGTCAATGGTCCTATCTATGTATGCTGCTGCCTGGCTAACAGCTTTCTAGTCTTTAAAATTGGCAGTTGGCTCTCCTGATGCTTGATTCCTCACCCTGACTCTTTGTATTTTGTGGAGCAGGATGGATGGTCCCAAAGTGCTCCACCCCGCAGACGGCCAGTCCCCCTTTCTCTGTGAATTCTTCTGCTGATGCCAGGGCATTAACCCTTGCAGCACGTTTGAGAGGCTCTTCATACTCCACATGGGTCTAGAACTCCTCGTCGCAAAAATCATGCACGTGTCACCCCGGATCCTACCTCCCCGCATTCACACAAGAGGACTTCAATGGGCCAGTGTTGCATTGGAGATATTTTTTAATATCCAAATAACATTTCATAAGATGAAATATTTTAGTCATTTTAACTTAGTTGAAAGGCTTATTTTGGGATAAGGGCTTCATTTAATCTTCTCAGCTTGAAGTATTCCACAGCCACTGTTTACAGCAAAAAGTAATTTGCAAATTCTATACAAAATGCCAAGTAAAGGAGGATTATTGGAATGTGTTAAAGCCCACTAATCTTTCTATTATGGGATAGCATAGATGAAGACATAACTTTTTTTAATTTTTAAAAAGATACTGCATTTGTGAAATGTTCTCAAGTTTAGATAATGTAGAGAATGTTGCCTAGAGCTTGAGAATGATGGTGTTAAAATTTATAGAATCTTTTCATCTGGTTCCTACCTATTATTTGCCGTTCGCATGTCTGGGCTTCAACTGCTCATGGGAGATTCACGGATAGCTGTACTCATCTAACTCAAAGGGATGTTTTGGATGCCTTCCACATCACAGACTGGGACAAAGGCCAAAATGTCAGTTCTCCAGGCTGAGGTCTGAGGTCCCCAGGGTCATTGCCACTCCCTCCTCCAGTGCCCGATGATGCAAAAGGGGCCATGTGGCTTCACAGGTTACAGGACATGAACCTGGATGATGCTAAAGTTTCTCAGTCTGTAAGTATATAAGTCAATGTTTTTCTTCATAAACACCTACGAACTGAGCAACTCCCAGACTGCATGACCTCAATTCTTAGGCTTCGCAGACCGGTGCACCGATGGGTAAACCGAGGAACTCATACCAGAGCAACTTGTCAAAGGTCAGTCAGTGCTGCATTTGTGGCAAATATAATATAGCAGGATTACAGGACTCTTGATCCAGTGCTCCATTCACGAAGGCAGTCTTCTTTTTTGCTCTCAAATTCATCATGTAGTCCCGAAGACATACTTCCCACTGACCTATTTTGACCCTGTCAAACACTACGCCTGCTAGTGGTCACTGGGGAAAAAAATATCATTATTCAGGGTACTTCTTCTGACTCCTTCACTTGAAAACTTCGAGGTACTCAGAAACAAACCAAGAAGGGTAGAAGTTAAATAAATCTGCAAAAGACCCAAATAGTACAAAGTTAGCCAATTAGCCCGAATCAGCAATCAGGACGAGATGTAACCTAATTAAATTCAACAGTCTACAAAAGGATGTGTTCAAACAATTTCCCTTCATTATGAATTCTCTAATATAGACACTTTCAATTTAACACAGGATACCGCAGAGGGGCACTTCTTTTCTGGGATCTTCAAAGTTACTTGAAGCTTCTTAAATTCCTATTTTTAAAGATGTTGAGGGAAATGAGTGACAGCCCGAGTTTCAAGACCCTTGAAGTGTTATTCCAGAGCCCATTGTAGAATATATTGTAGAATATATATCTGTGGTATCACCAGACTGCACAAAATCAATTTTAAATGTTTAAGGTTTTGTTTTGTTTTGTTTTGTTTGAATGGCAAGTCGGATTGTTCGAGGCCAGACTCCCGAGAGTCAGCTGCAGCACAACGTCACCTTCTGTAGAGACCACTATGCTCAGTGGCAGAAGGCGGCCCCATGCCCCGTGCCTCAATTTTCTGGCAAGGAGCCTTCGGTAAGAGTGAACCCAAGAGCTCTTAAAAAATAGCTGTCTCCATAGTTAAAAGAACTAGAGCTTTATCTGCTTGAGAGAAGGAACAGCCCATGTCACCACCAGACAAAGCCAACTCTTTATTAAGTGTGCTAATGGAAAAATCGAGTTATGGATCATTTTAAGAGAGGTTCACTGCCAAAAGCGTTCTGTCCACTTTGAAATGTGCTCCTGCACTCGCATGTAACTGTGGATGTCTGTTATGGCGGAATGCACAGCACCGAAACTGCCAACGCCCCCGTCTCTGGCTTGCCACCCTCTGCTCTGCAAGGTCAGCTCCCCGGCCCCCTGCAGAACTGCCTCCACCATTCTGGAAATTAATAGCACCACTTCTCCAACGGACGTTAAGCAACGACCAAATGAGGAGAAGCTTGCCCTCTTTATGAAGCTTGCCTTCTTGCTTCCGACAACTTTGGGGATCAAACAAATGGGGATATTAAATGCATTTATTTCCTGTTCTCATTAAGCTCCCATGACTGAAATAATGATGGTAGACAAAAGGAGACCTAATTCATTAGAGTGGACAATAGCGTCCGCAAGTTCTCAAAAGTAAGATTTCCTGGGCATGCTGTCATCCGTACAGTCGGTAGCATAGGTAAATAGAAATAATGACCCTATTTGGTCTCCTCGGGATTCTTCGAGCAATGCAAGCCGTGGGGCAGCTGGGTGATGCATAAAAGCGAATCAATGAAGGTAGCAGATTAAAACTAGAAGGTAACCGTGCTCCCAAAATATGTGTCATTAAAAATGGAATAACAGTATGTAAATGGCGGGGGGATTCAGGAAATGAAGTCATCAGCTTACGAGGACTCGAAGGATGGGCTTTTTCTAAAATCCTCGAATATATTAAATTTAGCACTGGATTTTAAAAGTGAAAACTGCTAGGAGGAATGTTTAAAACCGAGAGAACTGGAATAGATGTGCCCATTAGACTGTGGTTCTTTTAATGGTCAGTATAGATTGTCTCTGTCTTAAACTCAACTATTGATAGCCACGACCCAGCCTGCATATTAATGAGGAACACGAATGCCTCTCTAAAATCTTCAGCTACCTCGTCTCCATAAAAAAAAAAAAAAAAAAATCAATACTCTCCCACACCTAATGAATACAGACCAGATCCCGCTCCGCAGCGGATGCTGACATTAATTATTATTAAAAGGGGGAAACTTACCCATCTCTCGGTTAACTCTCCCCTGCTACACCTCCTTGCACACCCAAACTCATGTTGTCACTCTTTCTCATTATTTTTAATGGATCCTGATTCAAAGCATGTGTGGGCTGTGTAATTACTGCTTGGCTGAATGTACAATATTCTCTCTGATGTCTTATAGACACTGAATCCAGAAGGCATCCCAAGGACAAGGAAGGGCTCCTGCGCTCCGCTGCACCACATCTCCCCTGTCTTTCCTCTTTGCCTCTCCTAACTGACTTTTCACAGTACTTTCATCGATAGAACAGTTATCAATCCACCTTCAGTGGTGCACTACCGTCCATGTTAGGAGGGAGAATGCTTTTTGTACACCACCGCGGAGATACCACACTGATCGAGGGAACCAATTGTTCCCTTAACCCCCTTCTGTCTCTGACTCACTGACACATATGAGGCTCCAGAGTCAAGAGCTGTTCATGGAATGTGTTCTCAAAAGAAGCCTGGTCTTCCTTAGCCAAAGAAGCGCCTTATTTGACTTAATTACATCAACAAGTGACAATAATAATAATAATAAGGTTAACGCTTTTTAACTTATCAGGGCATGATGTCAACAGTAGAGGAGGAAGCTTTGAGTGAGCGTCAGCGTAGCAAACTTTTTCTAAACGGCTGCCATGTGCTTGCAGTTGCAACAGACGCAGGGTCCACAGACATGACTCTTTCCCCTGGAAATCTTATTGTCTAGAAAAAGAGGCCGTTTATAAACGTAAAATAAAATCAGAGCCAGCATGTTCTTATTTTCTGGTAGGAATGAAAAACCAGGAGTGAAAGTGGAAGAAACAAGTTTCATTATGGCAGCTTTTAAATCAATGTAACTTCATTTCCATCGTAAAATATTCACTGTACCATGACTCTTTGAGTATTTTTGGAGGAGAAAAACTAAAGCAAAGAAGCCATAGCGTGTTTGAGCATGAAAGAAACTTCGATGCTAAATAGCCCTGCCTCTTTACGTAACAGGTGGAGAGCCTGTGGTCCAAGTTTTCGTGTCTTCCCTGCGGTCACAAAGGGCACTCCCAGGAAAGCCACATCAAGAAACCAGAGCTTCTATGGCCACGAACTTTCATCTCTCCTCTCTTCGGCATTCATTCTGAAACTCCAGGCTTCTCCCACCCCTCACTTTGTCCGCTCTCTGCAGCTCTCCATGAGAACACACCCCTGACACTGTATTTATCTCTGTGAATAAAGCTAAAACATGTAAGAGCCCGGAGAAAACCCAACCAATAATTTTCTCCAACTCTCTCATTTTACAAAGCAGAAAATTTGAACATAAAAGGCCCAAGGTTTTCCACAAGTCATAGGTGGAGGGATGGTAACTTCAAGACCAGAAATCAGGTCTTCTGAGACTCAGTCCAGGCGCCCCTCCTGCTCTGCGCCCTGGACTCCTTCTGTCTTTGCTCACGCTTCCTATCCCAGTCGTTGTGCAGGATGACCTGACTCACCTCTGGCCACTCCTGTCCCTCACTCCCTAACTCCCAGAGGCTCCAGGAGTATCATGATATACCCAAACCGCACTTTCTCCTCCTGGAGCAATTTATATACTAGAGCAGACATGGAACCGAGGACTCATAGCTTACATTTTCCTTCCTGACTAACCACACAAAGAAAAATAATCCATCCCATCTTTTTTTTTTTTTAAGACTTTATTTATTTATTTAACAGACAGAGATCACAAGTAGGCAGAGAAGCAGGCAGAGAGAGAAGAGGAAGCAGGCTCTCTGCTGAGCAGACAGCCCAATGCGGGGCTCGATCCCAGGACCCTGAGATCATGACCTAAGCCGAAGGCAGAGGCTTTAACCCACGGAGCCACCCAAGCGCCCCAATCCATCCCATCTTTATCAACACGGAAGAATCCAAGACCGTGACTGATTTGATACCCTCAAAATGAAGTGTGTGATGTCTAAAACTTTCTAAAATGGGCATGGAAGATTATTTATAAAAGCACATCGATACTATGTGAGTGTTTTTGCAAATATCTCTCTAAGCTCACATAGAAAGAATTGCATTCTTGCTATCCTTTCTGTAAATATCCAAACCAATTCTCAAAACACTTTGTGGTTCATTCAAGCATAAGAGACTGAAGGATTCATGCCCTTGGTCCACCCCATCCTTCGTGTCGGCCCCTTCCCAACTTCTCCCGTCCTCTGCTCCTCACACCAGCTCACCCACCGCATAGGTGGACAAAAGGCTTTATTCTCTCTGCTATTCTGAACACGTCGCTGAGCCCCACTGAGGCAGAAGAGAATAAGTGGGTCAAATTGCTTTGCGTTGCCTGCATAAATCGAGCCTTTATCAGGCCAATAAGAGGCCCCCAGGGAAAAAGCAAGGAGGGTTGATGTAGGTGAGCAGAGGTGCCGTGCACACAGACCCAGCAGTAAACAGAAGAGAAATACACGAGCAAGATAACAGAAGCAAAAATAACACCGAAGGGCTTGTGACCCGTCCCCAGAACAGACAAAACAAGAGAATGGGTAAGAGTACCTAGCATCAAAAATGGTGCGTCAGCTAGAAAGGGTTTAGGGAACATGAGTTCAAAAGGATGAGACAGCCTTCCTGCTCCTAAAGTAGTGTGCTCGTAGGAAGGTTGCAGTGCACTTAGAATCCCAAGCAGAGAATTTGGGGAAATTATGAAAGGCTTGAGTTCCAGTCCCGGCTCCCTAGGATCGAGTTCTGTCTCCCTACACCACACCACCCGTTCCCACAAAGTCAGGGTTTTTTGGGTGCATCTTTGGGATCCGGACAATCTGTTTGATCTAGCTTCACCTCAGTGTCCCCTTCCTAAAACCAAGAGAATACCATACACCTCGTAGGGTCGCATGGTATCAGACCTAGTATAAGTCTTCAAACATCATAAGTTCCCAGTCCCTCCCTTCCAGGGGAAGAGGACACCTTACGTTTGCGCACAACACTAGCACAAGACTAGCCTGCTGGCAAAGTGATCATCAGTAATACAGATTAGTCTCATAAAAGCTTAACATAGGAAAGGATTTACTAAGAATGGAAATGTCCGTTGTCACAATCGTCCAGAAGAGTGTGGAGGATTTTGTTCTGATTCTGTAAACCTACATTTAAAGTTCTGAGACACTGCCTTTATGTCTTATTCCTGATAACATTGGATATGCACACACGTGTGAGTGTGTAAGTGTGTGTGTATGTGGGTATGGGCGTGTGGGTGTGGGTGCTTTTTCAGGCAGAACCCCCAATTGTGACGCATTGTTGGCCCAAAAAATTACTGTTGAAAATGTTTTTATTTAATTTTCCATGTCCTCTTTTGGCTCAGGAATGTAGCTCTGTAAGCCTTTGACTTTGGCTGAGTTGGGAGCATTTATGACCCTATCATATGTAACATAAACATCAATCTGCTTTCCTATTTCTTTGCAAATTCAATTATTTCTAATTACATAAAGGCATCATTGATCAAGTAAGCATAAAAACCAATACAGAAGAGTTTAATCTCTTACATAAGCTTGTAGGCTTCAAGGAATAATTGAATGTTATAGTATTTAATACAAGGAGATATCTTTATTGTTGGTAACTGGCCCAAAGTTAAAGGAAAATGTCTGAATCCCATCATGTTATGTATTGATTTGGTTCAAATTGAAAATATTTGGTTTCTATTTTCATTTCCTTTTCCTCTCTCTCTCTCTCTCTGCTGTTCTCTACAGGCTTGGAAATGGGTTTTAGGCCCTGTGGTCCTATATGCGTGTGAAAGAATAATGAGGTTGTGGCGGTTTCAACAAGAAGTTGTCATTACCAAGGTATGCGTGTAGCTTTATGTCTGAATAAAAGCCTGAGTGTAGATGAAAATTTTTTATTAGCCCAAGTTTTTAATTTGCCATTTTTATTGCAGAACTGTCTGTAATTTAGAGGCTCATCTTCTGTTCTAATGATTGCTTGTATCCCGCGTATCTTTTAGTGTGACTAATTTTACCGAAGACAGAGATCAGGGCTCCGGACCTAGACACAGAATTCTGATAAAGATTATGGAGCCGCCCAGGAATCATCCGTTCTGCTTTTTATTTCGGTTTCTCACTGGGGGTTGGGGAGAATGGGCGGGGGGACGGAGTCAACTTTGCATGGCCCGTGGTCACTTCTAGTACAATCACTTCCTTTGACACGTAAAGATGGTGATTTTGCAAACACACAAATAATAGACAGACATTTTCAAAGGCACACACTTCCACTCGAAGCTACCGAGCAGAGGACAGAGAACCGTCTTCCTCAGGTTCAGAGACAGCGGGAGAGCGAGGTTGGGGGGAACCTAGTGAGTGAGAGCCCCAGGGAGCGTTTTCCAATTTGTCCCCCTCCTCACAGCTCTCCAATTTTACCTGGAGGAAGACGTGAGTAGCTAGACCAGGAAAAGATGTGTAGGACACTGAGAAGTACCAAAGACCCTGCCCCCAGTGTTTTAAATGTCCAAGAAGAAATGCTCCGCTAACCAAACCTATATTGCTAATACAATATTAACAGAATCCTCTATCTCCTGAACCGTCTTCATGAAAGCAGATGCATAGAAATTGCTTCATATTTCTGTTTTAAGCTGTTTCCGTGTTGCTGCTTTTAAGTTAAGCACCAAAGGATATCAGGCTACGTCAAAAGCCAGACAGTAAAACTTCTGGAAACCCACTAGAGCTGTTACTAGGGAGACAATTTAACAGCAGAATCAGAACAAATATCAGTGGGGAGATGGGAAACAGAACTAATGATTAAAATGCTGTGAGATTCTCTTCCGAATGGAAAAATACTGTCACAAGATCCAGATATTTGCTTCTGCTCCCTATCGCCTCCAGCCACAGAGAAGACATCGGAGCCTAGAGAGATTTCTTTTCAGGAAACAAGATGGAAATCAGTTCTTTCCTTCCAATAAGCAGCACGTGGCAAGTCTCTTTAGCGATGAGAGTCTGCCTGCTGCTTCCTACACCTCAAACTCAGAGCCTGAGCAGGATAGGGGATGAAACCTGACTAAAAACAAAAACAAAATGAAACATTTCACAGTGAATTTGGAGATAGTTTTCCACTTAGAATGAGACAACAACAGAGTTAATCAACCAGAGATTGAGAAAAGACACAGATCGTTGAAAACAGTACCAAACAGGGCCTACGTTTTAAAACCATGGAGACAGCTCAGTGGGTCTTTTAATAACTCTAAGCATCATTAAGTGCAGGATCTGATATACTGGATCCTATTGTCTGGATCCTGGCGAACGGAGCTCGCGAGAGCTTGGCCGCTGGAGACATAAAGCCACGTGTCAGACAGCACGTGGCACCTGGGTGCCGCTGCCCAAATTTCGGATGGCACTCTGAAGGAGATAAGCTTCATGCTTGCCGGAGTTGCCAAGCCCAATATAAAAGGCACGGCAAAGATCCCTGGAAGGAAGTAGCAAATGGCAGATATAAAGGATACCTCAAAAAAGCGGATTCTAAAATTTAAAAACCTCTGGTGGAACAAAAGCCATTGTCTTCCCCCTTCACCCGAGAAAAAAAGAGAAAACGACTGTCTTCCTCTGATTTAGGTGGTGAGCCACCCGTCTGGAGTTCTAGAACTTCACATGAAAAAGCGTAACTTTAAAATGGCGCCGGGACAGTACATCCTGATCCAGTGCCCATCTATATCCCGGCTGGAATGGCACCCCTTCACCCTCACCTCGGCTCCTCAGGAGAACTTCTTCAGTGTCCACATCCGGGTAGCAGGAGACTGGACAGAAGCTTTATGTAAGGCCTTTGGGGCAGAGGGACAGGCCTCGAAGGAGCTCTGGAGCCTGCCAAGGTAGGAGCCTGTTTCTTTTTTACGTAGAACTTAGAATAGTATAACAAATAAGGCATTTTCGTGCATCAACAGGCTTCCCAAATCCAGCAATATCTTTATTCTAGATGGCAAATTTTAATGTTTTTTTTTTAATTTAAGGACCTATATAAAGAGGATAATTTAGTGGATTTCCAGTAGAAGCAAGTACATTTCTTTTAAAAGAGAAAAAAATAGAATGTTCGACAAAGGCAGGCAGCGATCCAGGAAGAAGGAGCATTGTGCTTTCTCAGCTCCAAAACAGCACTTGGCTAATTATATGCAGCCCGCGATGACTCAGACAGCCCTGTGAACTTTTTGCTGTTACAGTCTGAGGTCTTTACGTTTGTTATTTTGGTCTTCCTAAGGAGGAGGCTTTCCAGGCAGGGTGAGGCTGGAGAAAGAGCTGAACGAAGACCAACTGAAGCTCGCAGAGTGGTAAAATGACCAGATGGTCAAGGAAGTTGCACCGTTCAGTCTGTCGGTGCTGCCTGTGTGTGTGCCACAAGCACCGGTGACCTCCGTTAGGTGCCAGAAATAGAAATGGCAAAACGCTGCCTCCTTCCTCTAGAACTTCGAGAGGCCGAATGCCATCAGCATCAATGTGCAGGCAGAGGATTTAATGTCGCTGCGAGGTCGATGTGCAGAGGGTCGGCCTGGGAAGGGTGGAGAGGCACGCATGACATCCATATTCATTTCCTAAGGTTGTGGTAACAAACTGGGTGGCCAGCAACAAAAGAAAGTATTCTCTCCCAGTTCTGGAGCTCTGGGGCTGGATCCAAAGGACCGCAGGGCTGTGCTCCATGTGCAACCTCTATGGGAGGCGCTTCCCCTCCCTTCTTCCCATTCCGGGGGCTTTGCCAGCAATCCATGGCATTCTTTGGCTCGCACCTGCAGCAGCGACTATCTTTGTCATCCCATGATATTCTCCCCTCTCATGTCTGTGTCTCTGTGGCCTCTTCTTGGAAATCTGAGTCCTGTTGGATTAAGGGCCTGCCTGCCTCCTGTATGACCTCATCTTAACACCCCTATTTCCAAAGCAAGTCACATTCTGAGGTACTGGGGTTAGGACTTCAACTTGGCAACGGGGGTACATGATTCAAAGACAACATCTTATTCAGACAAGCCGGGGCCCCGGTGTCAATTACCGCTCCTTGGTCCCCTTTGGCAAACAATGGCTTGAAGTTGGTTCCCATTCTCCCAGCAGGATAACCCAAGAAGCAGGCCAAACCCGTGTTTAAAGCCCCAGGAAAATGGACACACATAAAAAGGATTAAGAAAAACATTTTGGAAGAATTTGACATTTCAAAAGGACGATCAAGAGATTCCTTCTCCTGCGGTCCTTGGAGGGTGTCAGGAACTACCAAACGGTGGCCACAACCATAAGAAATTAGGTGGTGAACGCTGTCAGGACGCACTTAGAATCGAACTTTCTGGGGCAGGGCACTGCCTGCCCTTCCATCTATGTTCGGTGCCTAGAACAGTGTTGGACATATATTGCACGTGGAGGAAATATTTAATGAAGAAATTAATGAATACCTAGACTCAGTGTGGATGTTTTAGCTCATTTTTAACAAATATTTACAGGTGGCAAACTAGGCACTAGAATCAATGTAAGGCACAGAATCTAGTCAACATACTGTCCCTTTTTCCTCCCTCTCATAGGACACTGAGCTGTGACTGTAGAGCTCTGGGCTTGCTTGTGTTTACTGGCTAGGAAGAGTCACATGCCTTCATTTCAAACATTGAAACCAAAGAGTGGTATGACAACAAACCAAGTGTAAACATCATCTGGTCAGACCAGAGCTCCAAGTCAGATGACAACACCCAACTGCTCCTCCATTTAAGACCTTTTCTTTATAATCACAGAACAGAAGCAATGTAACAACATTCTAAGATTCAGAATGCAATGCAAATGCTTAAAATCAGGAATAAAATTAGACACACACACACGCACACGTCCCTGCCCTCCTTTTGGCATTGCTAAGATCAATACTTTCATCCTGTTGCTAGCCTCGTCTCTACTCTTAGTGTACGCGGTTATCTGGTCTATCAACCAACCTTGCCTTTCACAAACTGGCTAGCATTTCAGCCAATACCCCAATGAGAACTTGGAACATGTTTCTCAGGAGTCAATAGGCCTACCATCCATGGGGTATCTTGTCAGCTCACAGCCTGACACGGTATGCCCTCTCCCCCTCCCCCAGGCCTCCCTGGGCTCCCCTGCCTCACCTCGTGCTCCCTCCTTGAACTCAGCCATCGTTGCAGCCTTCTTGACTTTCTCCTACACTGAGCACACTCTCCTAAGCACCTTCATCACTGCTGTTCCCTCCCCCTGGAACATTCTTCCCCAGATTTCCGCTAGGCTGCTCCCTCACACCCCCCACCCCAGGTATTTGCTCAAATGTCTCCTAGTGAAGTCTCTCCTTCCTGACTCATTTGAGACCATGACCCCCAATGGACTCTCAGTGATCACTTTGTCTTGAGCCCTACTTTATTCTTCTGCATAGTACTTATCACCATCTGACATGCTAAATAAATATCTGCTCATTTATCTGTTCACCGTGTATCTTCCCACACTAGAATGGAAGTTCCATAAGAAAAGGGACATTATCCATGCACTTTGTTGTCTTGTCTTTAGTGCCTAGAATAGGCCCTAACTCTTAGCTGGTGCTCAATAAATATTTATGGAATGAGTAAAACTGAATTGTTGGAAACAGTGAAGTTTCCCTTCATTTGTTAAATTCATTTGACCTCTGCTTCTATACATGTGTAGACATATGTATTAACAGTAGAACCAAAAGAAACCCTACAATTTCTTCAATTCTTCCATATATGAAGAATCAGAATGTTATTGGACTTCCTTGAATGATTTTATCTCTTAGAGTTGATTCAATTTTGAATCGAATCAAACATATGGGAAAGAGCACTATAATTTTTCACTGTTTTGAACCCAGAAGGGATTTAAACCAGCCCCAGGAAAAAGGGGCACGTGGGTGGCTCCGTCAGTGAAGCGTCTGACTCTTGGTTTCAGTTCAGGGCATGATCTCAGGTTTGTGGGATCAAGCCCTGTGTGGGCCTCTGCACTCAGCAGGGAATCTGCTTGAGGATTCTCTCTCTCTCCTTTCCCTCTGCCTCACCCAGCTCTCCAATAAATAAATAAATCTAAAAAAAAAAAAATGTTTAAACAAAAAAAATACAGGATTTTGTCTTCTGAGGTAAAATGGAGGAATTTCTCAGAAATGATACTTGAGTTTTCAGAGGTTTAAACTGCTGCCTAGAGCAAGGACACCACCATCCAACAGCCTGGGGCCAAAGCCCAGTTTGGGGTGTGATCTTAGAGGATGTATGTAACTGACAACCTCGGTTTCCTTATCTGTGAAATAAAGATGATAATCGTACCTAAGACTTTGTTTAGGATTAAATATGATGGTCCTTATAAAGCCCTTCAAATATTGCATAGTAAAAAAAAAAAAAAAGGTTATTGTTATTATGAGCAAACTAAGAAAGATCAGCTACTGCAGAGAGATCAATGACGGTGATGATCGACAGGGAGAACGTGGAGATGAGCAAAGGCAGTGGGTTCAGAGAGTCAGGGGTGGACGTCGATGAGGAGGATGGGTGTGCGCCTGACTTTAAGCGAGTAACTGCGCCGTGTGGATGCTGGAAAGTCTACTCATTTTCTAAGCTGCATCGTTAAGCTCTGTGTGCAAATCAAAGAGGAAGTAGCTGAGTGTTATAAGCAAGAATTTGTGTAAAGGAAGCCAATTCAGGATTGCGAGAGGTCTTGAGAAATGGAGACATTTTTGTCCAAAAAAAAAACAAAATACAAAAACCAATTGGGGTGTCACCATCAACCATTTAAAGGCCTGAGACAAGAAAGGGAAGAGACCTAGTATGTGTTTCTCAGGAAGGCGAGCGGTGTGAGTCATCAGAAAACAGATTTCAGTGAGACCTGAGAAAAACCATCTCCTGCTTTGAACTTCCCCTGCACAGAACAAGATGCCCCGCAATTTAATATCAGAATGGGATCAGCTCTAGGGGTTGTGGAAGGAAGGATTACTATATTAGCAGGGAAGTTGGACTAAATATTTTCTCCTGCCTTTTCCAGCTTAGATTCTCAATTCTAATTATGTGGAAATGTGTTTATTATGTATTTCTGTGGATTATACGACACAATTCTTCTTTGGGTTTCATTGTTATCTTTTCAAATCAATGTCAAATAAATCCCAAATACAACTAATTATAAAAACAATTAACAGTAAGACATTTTAATCCTTGGACAGTTCCGTTTTTTCTCTCTCGATTCCCCTTATCTAATTATTTATAAACTAATCTACGGTGGGCTGAGATACTAACCCTTTCTGGTTAATGACCTTTTATTTTTATTCTTCCATTTCCATATATCAATATGTAATAAAGCCTTATTAATTAAGATTAACTTGAGGAGAGTTAATTTGAATTATTAGGAGGTCTGGCATATGGAATATTTAAAAATAAAACCCAATTGAACTTTCATGAACACATAGTAAGCCCAAATGGGCCAACCTCGGGTGCCTTCAACAGACACCCCTTAGGGAATGGTTATGAATAACTTAGAAGCCTTTTAATTAGCATATCTTTGTTCGTATGTAAATGTGTGCTTTTGGAATAGTTGAGGTTATTTAATACATTCTGCTGACTGAAATATTTTAAACATTCCCTTTACAATTTATTCAACGAATTGTTATTGAACAGCTCCATGCCAGAGAGCATGCAGAGCCCTGGGATGCCGAGGGGAGCAAAGACAGACCTGGCTCCTCCCTCCAGAGAACTTGTGGTCCAGTGATCAAGACGGGTGCAAATCAAATCACGCACACATGCCCCAAAAACTGTAAAATTATGAATGCGATGAGGACTCCAGAGGATAGGCACATGAGGCTATAAATTATATAAGAGGGGATTTAGCCTAGTGTAAGGGGCCCAGGAAGCTTCCCCAGGGAAATGATGATTCAGATAAGACCTAATGAAAAGATAACTGTTAACCAAGTCAGGAGAGCAGGGAGAAATTAGGACAGAGTATTTTCTGGTTACTTGGGTTTTTCCATGCAAAGGCCCCGGGGCAGAAGGCTGGTACTGTGAATTTTAGGAAATGAAAGAAAAGCCAGTGTTGAAAACTGGTGTTGAGAAAGGGAGCAGAAGGGGCGCCTGGGTGGCTCAGTGGGTTAAAGCCTCTGCCTTCAGCTCAGGTCATGATCCCAGGGTCCTGGGATCGAGCCCCGCATCGGGCTCTCTGCTCAGCGGGGAGCCTGCTTCCTCCTCCCTCTCTCTCTTCCTGCCTCTCTGCCTACTTGTGATCTCCGTCTGTCAAATAAATAAATAAAATCTTTAAAAAAAAAAAAAAAAAGAAAGAAAGGGAGCAGAATCCAGGGGCTGGTCTATTCTGGACCACATTCAAGAGAATCATATTCATTCAATAAATATGCTTCACCCTTACAAAGAAAGATTTGCTAAGCAAAGACAAAACATCAGTGCCATTCTAGGCAAAAACCCAGATTTTGAGTTCGCATCATCCGAAATAACAAGTTTTAGAAATTCCATATAACTGACAAGTTATCTCAAAATCACATTTATTCCCAATGAACGGCTTCTAGACTAAAATTATATGGATGAATAAAAAAAAGAATAAAAAAATAAAATTATATGAATATACTAAGAGGTGGAAATGACTAAAAACAGGAGAAGCACAGTAGCAACAGGATAGATAAGCCTTTAAGGCACGTTCTGCTTCTGCTTTATTCCTCTGATGGCAGCTGCGGAAAAGGAAAAAGAAAAGGAAAAGGAAAGGAAAAGAAAAAACCAAAGCCAAGGCCTCCTCCACCAGACTCCACGATGCTTGGAGCCAAAACAAGCGTCTGAGAATTGTCAGAACTTGCCACGTGGGAGAGGCATGAGCCCAAGCCAGAGAAGCAGGCTTTGTCCTTCCGTGAATGGCACCTGGACCGGCCGGTGTGGTCATCCCCCATCCCTATCCCTAGGAGACAGGCCCCCATTTCCCCCTGCTGAGTCCGTGCTCCCCAAACAGGGCACCCTGAAGCACAGAGCCAACCCCCTGCGCTCCGTTGCGAGCACATCCTATAAAAGGCATCGGTTGAGGATGGCTTTGTTCCCCGGAGCAGAGCGTTCTGAGTGTCACAGGACCGCCCTTTGTGATTGCAGGCTGGCGGTGGACGGGCCGTTCGGAACCCCACTGACGGATGTACTCCACTACCCCGTGAGCGTGTGCATCGCCGCGGGAATAGGGGTCACTCCCTTCGCCTCTCTTCTGAAATCTATACGGTACAAATGTGAGTCACAAACCCAGCTGAAGCTGAGCAAGGTATGGAAAAAATCATTAGTTCACACTCACATGGATTAAAAGGTTCACTCTCCTTCTATCTATCATCTGCCAATTCTTGGGGAGGATTTTAATTAACTATGAGGGATAAACTCAAGGATCCTTAACTATACTTATGTTCTTAAAAATCTCCATTCGGTATTACATTTATGAGAAGGGTTGTGTCTAATCTTGTTAAAGATGACAAGACATAAATTTTATTGCTCGTTGCCATTACAAGACACGTAATTGCTCATGTCAGTAAAATATGGACGGGCTGCAAATGGCTTTGTGACCGGGCTACTCTTAGTGATATTAACAGGCGGCCTTTTCCTTAGTCTCTTTAGCCTGAGACTATGACTCCAAGTGTGCGATTCAGCATCTTCCTCTCATGGCCCCAGGGTCTTAACAGGAAGCAGAAATGCCTCAGTTGAGATTCATTGGCCTGCTTGCTTGGTGTTGCCAAGCTCCCAATCTTTTTTCTCATTTCTTGAATGTTCTCTGACAAGACACCTCCACAGTTGCCTGCCTTCCTTTGTCCTACCCATAGACAGTCCATCCTTTAAGCCTCTGGGGAGCTGCAGGAGAAAGGGAGTCATGTTAACACCGCGTGGTGTCCGTTCAGGAGGACTTCGGTTGCCAGGCACGTCTGGTTCCGGGCCTGATTCTGCCACTTCTCTGATCCACACTTTGGTTCTAATTTCCTCCTCTAGCAAAAGAGTTTGCTTGATTAGATTTGCGTGTCTCTCTAACATGAGTTAGATGTGAACATTGGTCACGTGCTGTGGTCCACTAAAGAGAATTCTGTGGTCAAAAGAAGCTACTACAAATCCCATTCTAGAAGATTCACATCATCTATTAGCCTATTAAATAAGTTCTATAGAAAAGAACCTCCCTCGGTTTTGTTTCAGCCATCCCTCCCAAGCTTGGTTAGCCACAGAAAATTTCCCCACCTAAAAGTTATTAAGGAGTAGCATTCTTTGAAGCACGGGGGGCAATACCAGATCTCTAAAGTTGGGGCTCTTCCAACTAAGAAATAAGAGAGCAATCAGCTATCATTTCATGAGTTTCCAAGTGACAGGTGCTTGACATACATTTTCTCATTTGATTGTTATAACTCCCAACCGCCCGTATATAGTAGACAATAGCAAGCCTGCTTTTCACACACACACACACACACACACAAAAACCCTGAAACTTAACAAACCAAAGTGACTGCCCTAAAAATACATGGGTAATAAAAGGCAGAATGAGGATTCAAACTTAGATCCATCTGGCTCCTTCCATGACATAACAAACATATGGTAGGTATGACTGCCACCATTGTATTGTAGGCAGACTGAGGGATCCCTGGCCAGAGAATCCGTCTCAGCCTGATTCTACCCTCTCTAGAAGCATCATCTTGAGCAACTCAGGTCACCTCTCTGAGCTGGGTTTCCTGATCTGCACAACAGAGAAAGAAGAGTCCGTATCTAACAGAGAGTTTTAATACCAAAGAGGACAAATCAATAATATGATGTGTAAATAATGTAATGTAAATGCATATAAAATGATATAAAAGTTCATTATAGCTGCCAAAGATGTAGATAGATCGCTAGTACTCCTGCTACTAATAGCTTAGATTCATCAAGCCTTGACTACCCAGCAGGCAGGATGTTGAGCATTTTATACACACTATCTCACATCATCTTTTTAAGGAACTCACCATTTTTATTCCCATTTACAGATGAGAAAACTAAATCTGATCACAAAGCTCATAGGAATGATAGCATCATAGTATCAAATTATTGTAATTGTTCTTTGGGATAAGTAACATCCTCAGTTTACTCCTGAGGAACTCAAAACACAGCCGGCCAATAAATCGTAGAACAAGAATTCGAATCCACTCCTCAAATGCTGACTCATCGTATTTCCTCTATACCATGATAAATAAGTTCAACAAAGTGTCTTAGTCTGTTTGGGCTGCTTTAGCACAATACCATAGACTTGGGTCACTTATAAACAGCAGAAACGGGATTCCTCGCCGTTGCAATGCTGGGAGATCAATGGACTGGCTGACTTGGCGTCTGATGAGAGCCTGCTTCCTGGTTGACAAGTGACAGTCTCCTGGCTCTAACTTCCCAGAGCAGAAAGGGGTGGGGTAGCTCTTGGTAGTTTTGGTTTTGGGGGGTGGGATTTGTTTTGTTTTGTTTTGTTTTTGGTCAGCAAGAGTCAAATTTGTTGACTCGCAGTTTGCAACTCAATGAAGAAAAAGTAGATACATAGGTTTAGAAGTCTGGAGCCTTTTTTATAAGGGCACTAATCCCAGTCATGACGGTTCCTCCTGTATGAACAAATCACCTCCCACATATCCCACTTGCGAACAGTATTGCATCAGGGATTGAATTTCAAAATACGAATTTTGGGGGACACAGACATTCAGTCTATGGTACAAAACCAACACAACAGCTACTCTTCTGTTTATTCGGATCCCCCCTCCTGGCAATGCTTTGTTACAGTTTATGGTGATTTCTCAATCCCCAAAGCGTTTTCTTTCCTCTCACTGTCTGCCACGTAAAACCTATCCACAGAGGCAATTTCTTGCTTCATGGTTGTCACAACACTAAAGGTCACGTTACATTTCACACATGATGGATTATTGTCTCACTTGCATTCACTTATTCACCCCATGAAGATCTACTGAGCACCTACTATGTTCCAGACCTTTTGATACTGACATGACAAGCCTTTCACTCTCCTCACACCAGATTGATACCACCTCATCTTTCTCTCAATAACTGTTATCAGTGTGCTTTTATGTCATGTTCACAAAGGATCTCATTTCCCCTCATAGATTCTGGGCTCCTTGCATATGGCTTCTTTGCGTGTCTTTATAATGAGATACACAAACGCACACACACACACACACACACATATGCACACGTTGCAATTTTTTAATAAATCAATGAGTGAATAAATGTCTACATGCCAAAAAGAACAAATGGCTTCTATGTAATTTTTTATAAAATGCTAGATTACTAAGATTAATTCATCTTTTATTTAACCAAAAAGACTATTTGTTCAGTAATTCTGTAATTCAAAGAATATGTTCCGATTATTTTACTACAAATAGGAAAAATTCTTGTAAGAACCCACAAAATCGTTAAGCCCATATAGGAACCCACAGGATCTTGATATCACCTCCCCCTTCACTGTTTCATTGTTACTTCTGGGCTCTGCTCATGGGGTTTCTCAAGGCTGTTTCGGTGGGAGGGTTAAGCAGTTATCACAAAACTATAAAACGGGACATTGATCTCTATCGTCCCCCAAAAAACCCAAAAAATTGGAAATTTAAAAACCAATGTTTTTATAACTTGCAGAAATTGGGGACAATATTGAGTCAATATTCCACTGAAAATAAAGGTCAGAATAATGCTATATGGAAGAAAGAAAGCTAAAAGCTTAGAATCACAAAATAATTTGAGAGGTCTTAACCTTCCAGCTTTGCATATGACCCTGAACGTCAGCGTCTGTACTTAGACTGCAAAGTGATTTGTCCAAAGTCATCTAATTGGTTAGCTACTGAGTCACATTGGGAGTATGCGTTTCTAATTTCCACTTTCCAGCCTTTTTATGCAAAAAGTGAGATTTCATGCTATTGAGAGTTTACGCTGAAAATTTCAGTTAAGACCACCTGGTTAGAGTCTGCGTGCGGGAGAAAAAGTTTAAGAAGCTTTTCTGTTTTAAAGCCAGTTTGTGTTTATTTGACTATAGCTATCATTAGGCTTATGTAACTAATAATTGTCAGGACCACCTACATATATTTGAGATATAAATACTCTTTCCATGAAACTGTTGGCATCTATATAATTTTTAAAGTCCAGGAGAATACAGCAATACATATTCATCCAACAAGTCCTCTCAATTATGGATCTGGGCTATAGTTTTCAGATTGTTCTCTTCTGTAACAGACAAAGGGGGAAATGCAGCATGGGGGCTCAGAACTGGAAATTTAAGCCTAAAGGGTTAACTGCAATCAGGTGGGATTTTCTCCCTCCATGCAAGACCAGTTCGCATAAAGGAATACATTTTTTTACATACAAACCTGATGTTGCAAGTCCACAATTCAAAAAAAAAAAAAAAAACTGCAAAGATTTCTTGGTTGCTACCATTGCGAACTACATCTCCTTACCCTTCTCCTCTGCCTTGTTATTCTAGAACACTTCTAAGTAAAATGCAGGAGAATAGCCAATAGGATGCCTGCTGCTTCTCTAGGATCATGTGTAGCACTTTCTATTTGAATCTGGTGTTTAAAATTTCTTCCTAACTATCTTTTATTTTTAAAGATGGCAGGGAGGAGGGGGAGAATTGGTTAGGAGGAAATTTCCCAAGAAGACAAAGTAAAAATAAGTAGAATGATGGCTTGTGGGGGGAAAAAAGTGGGGGAAAGCTGTAATATGTGAAAGGGGTATTTTCAACACAAGAGTTCGAGCCAAACTTCGCTTACTTGGAGGCAGAGGAGCACCCGTCGCTCGCTCCTTCAGGATGAGGGAAGGAGGTATGAGTGGTTGAGGAGTCTCTATGATGCAATTCAAAGGATGCTGATCGCTGGGGGTGTAAATGCCCCATAGCAATGAACAACCTCCAACGCCTGCCTAACGGGATGATTAATTCCACATCACACTCAATTTGTGAAAAGAGCTCTTGAAAAAAAATTAGGACAGTTTGCTTGTGCAAACTGTCAAAATGATGAATGAAATAAGTGTGTGCAAATGGGGAGGGGAGAATGACAGGCATAAATATATTGGCTTATAGATTTTTAGATCCCCTAATATCACAGCCGTGTAGACAGGGTGGAAAGAACGGCCAACTAGAAGATTTGGTTCCTTTTCCTAACTGCATATGTAATCTTCAGACTAGAATAAGATCGATTATAGAAAAACCAAGATAATCTCATTTCTCCATAAATTGTCTTCCTTCATCACCCCAATAATACAGAACCATGATAATGGGTATTTATAGTGTGTCCCATGCAAGATGGCCTTGGGTCCTTAACCTAATATAATAAGGAGATAATTCAAATAAAAAGACAGCTCAGGCCAGTGGGAACAAGGCAAAGAGACCAAGAAAGGCAAAAATCCATACTCTACTTAAATATATTAATAAAACAAAGGAGGGCCTGCTCTCTTTTCTAATGAATGAAAAATGCACTTAATTTAATCTGTTTAGTTTGAGAAATTATTTGTTTTCCCTTTCCCTCACACTGAAGCTCTCGCTACTCCTGGAATTGATCATCTCTGCTAATCATCTCTGCTAACCACTGACGGTGCTGTAATAAATTGAACTGGGGGCCACGAGGCCACATGTGCCCCTCCAGAAGACACCTGTGCCCCCCAATCTTTCACTAGACACCCTCAAAAGAATTCAGGCCTCACTATTGCCCTGTGGGGAGGTGACCAGTATTAATAGTTTTAATACTTTGGTTTATTAACCACACAAGCCGTGCAAGACCATAAGGTCCTTGTAAAAGACTCAAATAAAAAATAAAATAGTCAAAGGTCTCCCTTCCTTAGCCTTCCTCCCCAAACTAACCACCACCACCACTTTGCTCTCCATTAAACATTGGAAGATGTCTCATTCCATTCTTTCCCCATACATTTGCACCCATAGGCATATACAGGGTGTTGCTTTATTTTTACCTGGAGATGTGGGTCGGGGAAGAGAGAAAGAGAGATGCACTTTGTTTCCGTTGCCCTTTGTAATATGGCTTAGAGCACCTTTGGCGTCAGTACCTACTGACTGACTCCGTTTTATTTGGTGTCTTCAGAATATTCCAAAGTGTGGCTATCCCCCTCTTGATGTAATGATTTTATTATTAATGAATATTTTGGTTGCCCACGAAGTCTTACTAACTATAATTAGAACAAACTGAGGCACCAACAAAGTCAGTCCTCCCTTATTGGGCCAAGCGGTAATATAGCCATGAAATAATTCACTATAAAAATCTTCTAAAGAAGAAGTCTGAAGAGACTAAAAATGACTGAAAAAGACTGGTCTCAGTCCTATAATGGTTAACCAGAAAAATTATTTTATAATCGTATTTCCTTAAAACGGGACATGGAAACCACATTAAAGAAGTTTCTCAATAAGAAGGAATAGTTGCTTCAAAATTTGTTTGCCCTTTTATCCATCCAGGAAGACCTTCGCAACAATAACAACAAAATAAAGACCAGGACGATAATAGCTACCATTTATTGAGGATAATAAGCATTCATTTATGTTTTCTAATCAGTCACAGTCTTTATCTTTTGAGAGAGAAAAATTCTTTTTTTTTTGGAAAATGGTCACGATTCCCTCAGGGGAAGTCTCCATCACCCTACTTGTTTCTATCAGTTCCGTGTTGTTTTGTACAGCATGGATATCTTAGCATACAGCATATAGTTCAGGCTACTATAACAGAAATACTATAGACTGGGTGGTTTACACAACAAATGTTTATTTTTCACAGTTCTTGAGGCTGGAGGTCTGAGATCAGGGAGCCAGCACGGTTGGGTTTTGATGAGGCCTCTCTTTCTGGCTTGCAGATGGCCACCTTCTTGCTGTGTCCTCCCTCATGTAACAGAGACGGAGGGAGCTCTGGTCTCTTTTTATCTCAGAAGGACACTAATCCCATCATTGGAGACCCTGTTCTCATGACCTCATCTAAATCTAACCACCTCTCAAAGGCCCACCTCCCAATGCCATCACATTGGGTTTCAACTATAAATTTGGAGATGATACAAATACTCAGTTCATAACAGTGGGGAACAGAAGGCGCTGTCCAGAAGAAGGCAAGGTCACAGTGCAACTCCATTGGCCTTCTCCTGGGCAGAGGCATTGGTCAAGGTCAGGGTTAACCTTGGCACCCCCATAAATTGCATCTTGTATAGCACACACATAGCGTGGAGTGTGCTTTGCTAGTGAAGGGGTTCCTCAGTTGGGACCACATCCTTATCAATGTTAAGGTTTCCAGACTGGTGCTGGAGATAAAGTTGGGCTTCACCTCTTCTCAGTGATCACCACCTCTATAATTCACAAGTGCCCAGGTGGGAGCACAGACCCCCAAGTAAGTCAAAGATTCCCTTTGCTGTCTCTACTATAAACGTGTATATTCATTCTGTAAGCTCCTCCAAACAACAGTGAGGAGAGCAGCATTCAAAACTAACAGCTCTGAGCACTTAATGCCTGTGTCAGACCTTGTGCCAAATGCTCCCATGAACCATACTTTTCATTCTCACTCACAGGTTGCTTGTTCTAGAGGTTTGTGTTCTTTGTTTGTTTATATATGCAGTGATCTAGGTTCAAGTTAAAAAAAAAAACAAAAAACTTTCCCCAGTTACCCAGCTTGTAGATGGTGAAGGGAGGAGTCTAGGACAGTTTAGAGGACTCAAGGGCTCACAATGTTTAATTACTCTGCCACACAGCATCATAAAACTGTGTCCTCATGTACAGTTTCCTTCTTTGGAGAGATTCTGGGCCATAAATAAATAGATATATAAATAAATAGTTCTTTTGCCCCCATTCCATTCTCAGGAAATGGATTTGGGATCGAAGAAACACAGGTTGTACTGTGTTTGGGGATGCTTATCCAGGCCATGAGACAGGGAACATCTGTGGATTCTGCTAGTAAAATAGATGAGTAGCTTTTCTTACTTCATTTTCTGAAATTATTTCTCAAAAAGTAGCACAGGTCCATTCCCTTCTGGCCTCAGATCTCCTTGACCTTGTCCACATGCAAGTCTGCAGAATTCTTAGAGCTGTAAGGAACATGGGGAGGAGGTGGCTCTCAGAGAACAGAGCACTGTGTGTGGCTCACACCCAGGCCCTCTGAAGTGGAAGGTGGCTGAGTTTGGAATTTGTGGTCCACGCCAGGAATCATGTGACCCAAAGGCCTGCGACAGGCCACATGCACACAGTGCTCCCTAAAACCATTGTCCACTTCTGGAGTCATCTCCTAAAACATCTGGGACTCCGTTAGATCTACAGAAACGTGTGGGATGAGTCCTGTTAGAAGCAGTCACTTTGTTCCAATGAAAGTTCAGAACTTTCATCTTTTGAAGGAAGATGACTTTCTGTTAAACAAAACTTATTCAAGTAACTTTAAGTTATTTGGGGCCTCTGATATCAGCTACAGAATTCTGGAAGCCAAGCTTTAGATAGGTGACTGATTTGGGATTTTTTATTTTTGGACACTGAGGAGGGACGAGTGTTGGGCAGATCACAGAGGTGTAGCCTGTTGTCTGGGATATTTGTTCTACCAGCGACCAGGTCTTTCCTACTGGACGAAATGCGGAAGTGGAACTGCCCTGTCCCTTCACAGTGAGTGTCCCTCACCGTTAGGATGAAAGAGAGTCAAAGTAAATAGCCTCTTTCTCTGTTCAAAGCCTCTTTTCTTCTTTTTCTGCCTGAAGCACTTCTGAGCCTATTCAGTGTTCCTTCATTGCCTCTTGCACCAAAGCTGCCCAGTGTCACCTCTAAGTCAATTACAGAGGGAAAAACACACAAAGCCATTACAAGGAAGTAAAAAGTATAAAAGGCTTGGCAAGCCCTAAGAAGGCTGACACACTGCTAAGCCACAAGAAAGCAAGGACAGGCATGATTTCTATTTGAAAGGATCAGGGTCAATGTGAGCAGGAAGCTAAGATGTGGGCATTTTTCAAGGAAGGATGATTGAGACTAGATCTGAAATTGACAAGTTTTCTAAAAAGTAAATGGGGTATTGTTCCTGTATGAATGTATCTGAAGCACATCCCTTAAGGAGTGGAAATAAAAGAAAATAAATCAATGATGTTTGTTCTCATCCAAATGCCACCATCAATGTTTCTAGGTAAAACAACTACCGAGAGCAGGAAGGAAGGGGAGGTGCATCGGTAAGAATGGTATTAAATTCAGTCAATAGATTTTCTGTGTCCACCGGGAGCAAAGCAAGTCAAAGGGAGGGCTCAGGTTTTCAAAGAATAATTTAGATTAGGCATGATGCAAAGTGAAAAGCAAGAAGATAGCGGTGCTAATCACCAACATTGGTTAACAAGTCAGCCTCCTGGCCTCCAGTCTCCCAAGGACTCTTCTTCCTGATCCTTCCTCAGACCCTGTCGCTCCCCTGCTCAACTCCGTACAGTGCTTTCCCAGCTCACTCAGAGTAGAAGTCAAGATGGCCCCAAACCCCATGTCTGTACCTCCCAGCCTTCCCCTCAGACCTCATCTCTTACTGCCTTCCCCTCCTTCACAACTTCAGCCACACTAGCCCCCTGAGTCTTCCCCAAAGGTCCCACTCCTTCTGTAAGTCTCCTGCCCCAAACATGATTCCTCTGCTTCCTTTTGTCTTTGCTTAAATGTTTCCATCCCTTGACCACTTGACTCAGGATTACAGCCCTTTCCAGCCTGCTCTGTGTTTCTCCATAGTACTTATCACTCTCTGATGTACTCTATGTTTTACTTACTACCATCTTCCTTCTCCCTCTACATGCAGACTCTAGGAGAACAGCAGATTTTTGCCTCTTCTGTTTGCTCTTGAAGTTCCAGACAGGAGAACAGTCTTGACATAGAGTAAGCACTATGCTTACTCATAGAGTAAGTGTTTGCTGAGTCAATGAGTGGGTGAACACAATTACTGTACTTGTGGGGGCCCATGGGGCCTTCTATGGAAGGAATTATTAGCTCAGATTTATTACTTCAAAGAGAAAGACACTCCTTTTGGGAGTTAACACACTTAGAGATTATAATTTGAGCTGGGAGTAGTATTGAAAGTGCCTTCTGAATCATAGCTGTCCAACAAATATTGGGCTCTAATTCTTTTTTTTCCAAATTTTTATCTAAATTCTAGTTAGTTTACATATAGTGTAATATTGATTTCAGGAATAGAATTTAGTGATTCATCGCTTAATACAACACCAAGTGCTCAACACAACAAGGGCCCTCCTTAATGCCCTTCACCCATTTAGCACATCCACTCCCCCACTTCCAGGAACTCTGTTTGTTCTCTGTAGTTAAGAGTCTCTTGCGGTTTGCTTCCCTCTATTTTCCCCCCCTCCCCTATGTTTATCTTTTTTCTTAAGAGAAAAGATCTTGTCCTCACTTGCTTTTGCTCTTAATGACTGTTAATATTACAAACTCCTGTACAAACCTGGAGAAGATAGGCAAGATGTTCACCTTGAAATACATTCTGTGAATTTTTCTCCTCATGAACTTGATCTGTTAATTAAATCTCATATATAACTTTCATCATGATTGTGAGCTTGCAGGCTGGCTGGTGGAGAGGGGAGGCAGGAGTATTCACCATCTATTGGAGGAGATGTTTCCCACTGGAGGTCAAGGCCAGCCCCCTGGTAAAACTTGTTAAGCAACAGAGAAGTCTCTTTGGGGAGGGGGTGCAGGAAAGAGTAGTGAGCAGAAAGGAATAGGAGTGTGAGGAAAATCAGGAGAATTAATAGATCTTTCTCCTGTGGTTTCTTCTAGATACAATGACCTAAAACTCAAAGCACAAAAACTAAGCCTTTATTTCAGCAAACCCAGACTACTTCTTGTCACACGCCATTTGCTAAACACAGAAAGTTAAAAAAAAAATGTTCCTAGACGTAATTTCATTATAGTAGTTGACACACAACCGTAACCAACACCCGCCAGCCTTATTGGACACTGATATGTCTGGCTGAGGGAAACTTCTGGCCTGTGTGTCTTGGTTCGGCAATTGCCATAATCTCCACCCTTCAGAAGTCAAAAGCCGTGATGGTGAAGTGGATTCGTGCACAAGCCTTTCGGGTCTCTGGAGAAGAGAGTTCAAATCCCAAGCTTAGGTCATGAGTAAAGACGAAGGGGGTTGGTCTAGTGGTTTATCCCCCTTCGGGAGCTGTGAAAGGCACAGCTAGTTATGATTATTAACCTCGTTCAAAAGAAGCACAGCCAGGAATGTGGTGAATTGATCCTCATCCAGTGAACCTGGCAACAGCCCACAGACTCCTGACTCTGAATTCACTCTGGACTTTTTCAAACACAATGTGAAATTTTTCAAAAGAAATCACAGTGTGACTGTTCCCTGGCAGAGAGAAGCATGTCATTTTGCAGAAGTGCCCATTTGAGCTCAAATAATTTAATGGAGATAAAGTAGTCTGTGATTATCAGCACATTGTGAAAAGAGGGACAAATCCGTTCTCTTGTCTTCTCTCTTGACAGGTGTATTTCTACTGGATTTGCCGGGATCCAAAGGCTTTTGAGTGGTTTGCTGATCTCTTACTCTCGCTGGAAACACTTATGAGTGAGCGGGGGAAAGCTCATTTTCTGAGTTATCATATATTTCTCACTGGCTGGGATGAAAATCAGGTATTGATAAAACTCTTAGAATAATCAGTATTACACGAGTAATCTAATAATGGAGCAAAAAGCAGAGGAACAGTGTCAATAATGAGTTATATAGTTATCTGGTGGCATGAAAGAATTATTTGCATGTTCTTAAAAAGAAAAGAAGAATAAAATAAACCAGGTTAGAAAGAGCTATTCAAATCATAGCAATAAAAAAAATTGACAGTTAACTTGTTGAGGAATAGGAAAGAAGATTGGGAAAGAAGTGGTTAACGGAAGGAAGACAATCCTAAGCGTGGAAATCCGAGAACAATTAGGTCACTTAAAGTTGCATTTGTCATTTTAGTGACATCGAGCGAATATTCCCGACCAGATGTATTGTTTTGTTCTGCTCCTGATTGGTTCTAATTCTATGCTTTGAGCTATTCAGTTAGCAGAAAAAAACACCCAAGTGTTTACATTCGACATTTTGTGTTATGAAGTATGTGAGCATCTACAGAAAATAATCATCATGAATACATGATTTATCTAGAGACTTCTTTCTCTTAAGACATTCTTGAAAGTGTGTACACATATGTTCATTCACCCAAGATCAAGAGGATCGTCTGTTGTGGCACATGTTCTGCACCATATTGTATCAATGAAATAGTAAGGTTGCGTTTACCAAAAATAATGTATATCAAAATATTGCACTAGGGTAGAATTTCAGGATTGACAATATTGAATGATAACTACTAAGTTTTAAATCTTATTTAACTCCTTGGGGCGCCTGGGTGGCTCATGACCTCTGCCTTCGGCTCAGGTCATGATCCCAGGACCCAGGCTTTCTGCTCAGCGGGGAGCCTGATTCCTCCCCTCTATCTCTGCCTACTTGTGATCTCTGTCTGCCAAATAAGTAAATAAAATCTTTAAAAAATAAATAAATAAATCTTATTTAACTCCTCAAATATGGAAGCTAACAGTGAAGTGGTCACTAGATTTATGAAATGTACGTCGATCCTGTTGATATTTACTTTAAGGAAAGTACGTCTGAGCCAAGATTTGCATTAATCACTAAATTCACAAATGGAAGTGTTCCTGAGCATGGTTACTCCTGCTCTCTCCCTGCCTCTCATAAGCACACACACACACACACACACACACACACACACACAGGCCTACAGGACATCGCTGAAATTTGATTCTGTACCTTTGGGTAAGACTTAGCTTAAAATTCAGTAGCTAAATGAAGTTTCAGGTTCTTATTTGCCATTGGTCTTAAATATGTATTCCTTTGGGATAATTTCCTTTGGGAAATACAGGCTCCTTGGGAAGGAGGCTTAAAACATCTTAATGAATTAAATAGTGTTAAGTATGTTTTCCAAACAAACACTTCCCTTATTCAAACAGGATTTTTGACTAATGATCCATTTGATGAAGTACAAATACGGCCTTTGTTTTTGTTTTGGTTTTTGGTTTTTGGTTTTTTGGGTTTTTTTTTTTTTTTGCTTTCAAGTACTGTGCTTGCTCTTCTTTGTGCCCGTCTCTGAATTCCCAGTCATTTAGGAGTTTTGAGACCTGAGGCCTTGTTGGATTTCATGACAATACAACTCTGCCCCATCATATCTCTGCCCTTTCTCAAAGTACGCTTTAGGATATACTTCTTTAACTGAATAGAAATAAATTAAAATAGACGTGTCCTTAAATTTTTGTCATGACACGTTGAAACTCTTTAGATGCTCAAATTCCAGGAAAAAATAATTGGTGCGTTCTGTCAGCGAGGAATCAAAAGGCTGTTTTAGACATAGCCAATTGTTAAACTGATTTCAATAATCTCAACGTGGCAGAATGACAAGAACAGAAGGGACAGATGGAAAAGGTATTATGAAGGGCACATCAACAGGGTTTGGAGATTAATTGAACACTGGGCTGAGAAATATGGAACGAATATAATTCCAAATGTTTGAATATCGCTGATTGGTAGTTCGACAGTACCACTAACATAAGTAAAAAAGGGCCCTTTTTTTCTATTAAATAATGCCCGAACTTCTCCTCAAGGACTTAAAGGCCCTTCCTGAGTGACTGCAACCAACTCATTCTGTTGTGTTCCCTCATGCCCCTCTGGTACAAGAGCCACCAGACAAGCCTTGTGTTTGCATCCCTCCATGTCTTCCCTCTCTGTTCCCTCTCCCTGACAGCCACTTAACATCCTCTGTCCTCCCCACTGTCTAGACATGGGATTGTTCTTCGAAGATCTGGCCATCCCCAGTTCTCTTAGTCAAAGGTACTTGGGCCTTCTGTGGGGTAATTTGTCTCATTCTCCAAGAGCTCTTTCTTTCTGTATCTAGTAAAGAGGGATTCTGGTCTGACTTACGTCATTGACATTGTGCACGTGGGCTTCCTCTCCCTTTGATGACCAGTTCCTCACAAAGCAGAGGCCTTCTCTCTTTCTTTTTGTAGTGCTCACCCATAGTACCCTGCCTGCATTTAGGAATTACTCAACAGTTGTCTGTGGAAGGAAGTTGAATCACACATTACTCGAAGATTCATTTGAGCTATGATGATCAATTTGAAGAAACAGGAAAAAAAAATATGTAAAATATGCTTGGGGAATTCAAGACCCAGGACTCTACTCGGGCAGGAAGATGAGGGCAGGGGGAGAAAGTTGGTGGTCATCTTTATAGATGATGCTTATTGGGACCATGAAAATGGGGAGTAATAGCCCAAAAGGGACTGGAGACTGGGAAAGCAGCTGCATTGTGAAACAGGAGAAGATCATAGGAAAACAAATCTAACACTTCGTCCTTGAATGAAAAGAAGAATCAGAGAAAGAAGTAGAAGAAACAAGATTTTATAATGCATAAAAAATTAAGGAGAAGCAATGTTCAGCCATGTGATTGGCGGAGAAACCAAGGAGAATAGGCCTGAGCTGGTCCTTAGGTTTGGCACTTAGTCAAAAGTAAATTGGCTGCCTCTGCCTTCTTCTTTGCCCACAGCTGAAACCAGCAGACTGTATGGCACCAGTCAATCCTACTGTTAAGCAAGAGGGCGGTGGGGCTGCAAGAGGGCTGCTCTAATCTGGAGGCTGACACAGCTCTGAGCTTGACTCCCAGTTCTGATAACAGCTTCTACCACTTTTCAAGGCTCAATCCTCAACTACCACCTGAATTCCTATTCCTGAGCTCTTGTCTCCTACTTCATGCTTCCCTCTCTGTCTTGATAAACCTGCCCAAGAAGAGGATCCTGCCATCCTCTTACTGTTGCTCCCTCTCCTGGAGTCCCCTACTCCCAAACTCCATTCCAATAGGACCCCTGCCACCTGGGATCAGGCCTGCCTGCTGGCAACTTGCTGCAGCCCAGGCTTCTACAACTCCACCACTGTCCACCATCACCGACTGGTCTGTTGGGGTCCCACCTGGGGTAATGGTTGGCCCAGGAGGGTTATTAGCCAAATTGCTCAGGAGCAGGACAAGTCAGAGGACATGAGCAAACGGAGCACCAAAGAGTGTGAAACACATGAACGCAAGAGCTGTGTGGGTATCAAGGAGATGAGCACAGAAGACACAAATCCCAAGAGGTAAGAAGGAAAGTAGCTACCAGAATTCGGCAACTTGAAACATCATCAGTAGGCAGTGCTATGCCCCCAGGTTCTTATTTATTGGCCACTACTTACCTGATGCCTGTGCACTCTTATATAATTTGAAGACAAATGGTTGGTCATGGAGCTCCAATCCTGCCCCTCTCTGTGCTTGGCCACCAGAGTCTGTCTGCCAGACTCCGCCTCCTCCCAGCGCTAGAACCTAGACAGTACACTTCAAATTGTTTCGACCCACTAGGCAGAACTGATTATAAGATCCAGCTGCTCCCTGAACATTTCCTATCATTCTAATCTGGCAGTGCCCTTCTCAAATACCTAAGGTTTGATATTAAGTGAATGGGGACAGAGGCAGAGATTAATTTCTGAGACGTTGGCAGAAGAAAAGGTAGTAGCTTAATGCTTGCTTTCCCTTAACCATAATTAGGGTACTACGCTCATCCTTGTCAAGAAAATTCCTCCCAGGTTCACGTTATTGTACCTTACCCGGACATACATCAAACCCTTTGTTCCAGTAGTACCCAAGGTGGAATACAAAGATAAATGAGATGGGATGTCTATCCCAAAATGCAAAATCAGTGATTTCTGATACTGATGATAACCATCTCTAGCCGCATGAAGAAATTTTTTTGAGTATGCAATCTACAAACGAACATAATTACTTGATTTTTTATGGAGAAGGAGTTTCCCGGTGTTTTTTTCTAAATATCACCTGATGTCACCATTTTATTTTAGGCTGTTCACATTGCTTTACACTGGGATGAAAGTACCGATGTGATCACGGGATTAAAGCAGAAAACGTTCTACGGAAGACCTAACTGGAACAACGAGTTCCGACAGATGGCCTATGCTCATCCCGGGTAAGGCGCTCTCCTCCCTCTGCCTGTGGGAGCCTCCCTGGAGGTTGGTGCTGAGGTGGAAAAGGCTAGGAAGTCTAGGGCACGAGCTCTTCAGTTTGTAGTAGGGGGCACCTTGTTCAGGGAGAAAATATCGACCTTAGAAAGGGTGGTCATGGGGTTTTCCAGAAACCACAGACCTCTGCTCGACTGGATTTCAACATCTGACAATTAGCAGTTGTGCTAAATTGTTTCACACTTAAATTCAATCGAGGATGGTATCTCCTTTTTTTTTTTTTTAAGATGGTATTTCTTAAACTACCTAGGTCTTGAAGAAATGTTCAGTGAATACAGTTGATCGCAACTTACCCAAGTGGAGAATTCACTTATGTCCAACTGTAAACTGTATCTAGCATGTCCAGCAAAGCACAAGAAAAGTGCTCTAAGACCAAACAGAGACTTAATGTGGTGGTTAAAGACCCAGGATCTGGAGCCTGAGTGCCTGGGTATAAATCCTTTTTCCACCATAACCACCTACTTGCTTTGGACAGGTTATGTACCCCGCCACTGACTTAGTCTCTTTCTCTGTAAGCTGCACTTTAAATAACAGTGCTTCCCTCTCAGGCTTCTGTGAGGATTAACTGTGTGAATACATGGAAAGTGCTTAAAACAGTGCTTTGAATTTGTAAAGGTTAGCTGCTGTCATTATCATTATTATTATTATTATATCACTTGTTATTATATCATTATCATGATACAATAAACTTTGATGTAGAGGAGGAAGAGCATTTGCTCTGGGACCACAAGACAGGAGTGAAGGTTGTGCTTTCTAATTCTAGAAGTTACTGGCTATGTGAGCCCAGACAAGGTAGCTTGTTTGAGATTTGGGGCCCTATTGTAAAACATGAATGATACCTTGTGGTCACAGTGTTGTTTTCGTAATTCAAAAAATACATAACTTGGTCAAGTGCAAAGCACTAATGCCAGTATTTATCACTATTATTCTATGTCCCCTAACTCTGTCTCTGTTTTGAATCCCCATCATCTATGGCTCTTAAAAGTCGGTAGATCCTAATACTGTCCTTATTTAAAGAATAGTTTCCATATTTGAGGAAAGGCCAAGGAAATGAGGAAGTATGCCACATAGATAACTGGAAAGAGCAGAAGAACAGCATGTGCCAAGATCCTGAGGCAGCAGACACTGTTCCTTGCATGATCCAGGAGGCCAGTGAGGTTGCAACAGAGTGGGTAAGAGGAAGAGTGGCAGAAGGCATATAGGATAGATAACTTAGGGGACCGTTACAGACCATTCTAAGGCTTTGGATTTTATTCTGAGAGAGGAATCCACTCAAACTCAAAGGTTTAAGCATAAAAGTGACAAGATCTGTCTTATATTTAATGAGATTACCTCTGGCTGTCGTGAGAGAATAAATTCTAAGTGCCCTAGGACAGAAGTGGAGAGGCCCAGAAGAGGTGAACAGTGTTGTGGCTTGGATTAGGAGCAGTGCAGGTGCTGAGAGGCGGCTGGATGCCAGTGTTTTGTGAAGGTAGAGCTGACATGGCTTGTTGATGGATTAGATGGGAGGTTGGCGCGACCCAAGCTAGAATGGACTTACACTTACTAATTTGGAGATGGCTAAGAGGAGCAGATTTGCAGGCACAGGATATCAAGAATTCGGTTTTTTGACATGTTCATTGCGATGCCTATTAAACATTCAAGCGGAGGTGTCAAGCAAGCAGGTAAATACGAGTCAGGAGTCAGAGGAGTTCAGGATGGAGATGTACACCTGGGAGATGGTAGATGTGAACTGTATTAGAACGAGGAAACTGGACAAGATAGACAAAGAAGCCAATTCAGATGGACAGAAGTTCAAAGGGCCACCCTATCTGGAGGAGACGACAACATACTCTCTGTTTGCAGGTCACAGAATTTAATATAAATTACTTGTAGCTATCAGATTAATCATGTCATTTACATCTTTTCTTCTGACTTTTCTATCTTTTCTTCTGTCCACCTTATCAGTATTGAACCATTACGAGTAAATTAAAATCTACTAGGGTCTTTCTAATTCCCTGTTTCCATCTCTCCCAGAAGTTCTGGTGCTGCTGCTTTGTGGACTCTCATCAGGGTCCTTGCATCCTGAAATCTTCCATCATTCCCTCGCATGTTTTTTGCCCTATGGGATACTCTTCTGGTGAATATTAATCATCTTTTAGTCAGTTCGGCTGCTTTTTTCCTCCATTTTTCTAATACTCTTTTTGTACTAGAACTATCCCATTTTCTTTTTTATTAATCGTCACTAAATTTTTGAGACCTCCCTAGACCAGCTGTTTGAAGGAGGTATAGTGAGGAGGGGCATGTGGAAGGAGTGGACAAGTCCAAGTTTTATAACCTGTGCCGTTCCAGCCCAGTGAGACCCTCAGCCAACCCTGTATACCCCGTGCTGTGGCAGCCTGCCTGAGAACCCCCAGCCCCAAACCGAGAGCACTCACTGTAGAGGCTCTGGATTCCTGAGCACACCGTGCCTGCATCAGCTCAGGAATGAATCCTTTGAAAACAGTGGAGACCTTCTCTTGACCTTGAATTGTCCTGAGTGTAAAGAATTTCCAATGACAGAGGCAAAGAAAAGCTTAACCTTTAACTTCAGGGATAAGGGAGGGGGGGAGGGAGTGGACCAACTGCGCTGTTACTTCCATCCCCAGGCTCAGCTCAGGCTCAGATGACCTATAAGAGCTGGACCAGCCCATGGCAAGTGGCCTTGGGACTCTCCAAGCACCATTTCTGAAAACCACTGACTCCACTTTATTTCTTGCCTTGTTTCTTGCTGATTCTTGGCCTTGAATCCAGTTCCAGTGTCCCATCTTCTCTCTAAATGTGGTGCTTTGAACCCATCCGACTACCAGAGCCTCAGAATCTGGTTCCCTTGTGCTGCCTGTTCAACATCCAGTCCCGACTCCTAGACCCCTAGCCTTCTCTGAACCCTGAAGTCACCAATCTTCATCTCCTACCCATGGGGTACTTATTCAGGGACAAAGGCTGGATCATTTTATTGGTGAGTTCCTTAAAAAGATGGTGGGTGGAGAACTAACAAAATGTGACAAGCTCATATGTTACAACCACGATTAGGGTTTTCTTTGTTGGTATTTCTTCTTTTGGGGAAAACAAAAAAAAAGCTACTCATCTGGTTAATGTTTTCACACTTAGTTTTCAGTTATAGCATGAATGTTCCCACTTGCAGGCTTTTGACAGGGACACATACATCTTTACTTTGAGCTCTTATAGGTAAGACCATTCTTTGTTAAGAATTGCGCGTTATTGACGAATCACGTTATATTTGTTTATTTCTGTTACACATGAAGTTTGTGGCCCAGTGGGGAAGACCTTTTAACCAAACTATTTAATGATCCTTTCCTCGGAAAGCTGTGAGCCAGAAACAGCACCAGGAGACCAAGAGCAGAGCTGAGTTTGCATTAACACTGCCGGAGCCGTTGTATTGGGTAGTGGCTTGGAAGTGTGTGTCCAAGCATGCCCAGAATGAGGAGTAGGAAACAGTTTGAAGGCAGGAAAACCACAGAGTTGTCACTTTTCTTGTTGCCCTTGTGAAGAGTGTGCTCATTCCTGTTCAGAAGCTGTAATCAAAATTTAGTATGTAAATGTACTTAAAACCCAATTGAGCTTTTCAGCACATTAACTATGTAAACTCTTCCTGATGGATGACTTCATCTCCCCCAGAGTTAAAGACACCCCCTAAGGTTGTCACCAAATCAAGCCTCTACAGCATACTTCCTAGCCTCCCAATTTTAAAAATAACTCATTTGTAACACCCTTAGACACTGGAACATAACTTGTTACATAGCTCCAACCAGCAATGTAATTAATGTAAGATACATGTATGCAAAGATCAATGATCATTTCTTCCCTGGAATGCCTGATTTTTGGTAAGACAAGTCACCAGTAGAGAGCTTAGCACCCCCCCTTCCAAAAGACTTTTAAAATGACCTCCTTAAAATAATTTTGTTTTCTGCTGTGTAAAAGAAGATTTATGTTTAATGAAGCTTTTAATGAAGAAATCTCAGAAAGGGAATGCCAATAAAATCTAATTTTTAAACAAGAAAATCTAATTTTGAGAAGTATTTCAATATCCTGGCCTTTGTCCAGATATAAATGAAACACACAATCCAATTATTGTTCTGCACAAAGGACAAAGTAACATTAATTTTCCTCAAGATGGTTATTAAAGAGATAAACAGTATGTTTTTCCTTAATTATGTCAAGGATATGTTTGTTCCCAAGCCTACTTGGCTATTCTTACAAGACAGGTCTTTCCTGTCATTAGCTCATATCTTTTGGCAAAGACGGGTCAGAAAAAATTGGTGGATTTGTTAGTGGCCTCAGAAAAGGTTCTTTGTTCTTGAGGGCCTTTGAAGTACGCTCTCAACCATTTCTATTCATCAGCACGAAGCCAAAGATTCTTAGGGCTTACTCTTTTAAAAACATTTACCTGTTCACTCAAAGCTGGAGTTTGTTCTTGTTCTAAGAAGAAGGAGTTAAAAAGAATAAAGGGAAGAGGGGCAAAAATATTTTTTTTTACAGAACATGAAAAATAGCACCAAAAATAAAGCTCGAAGGGAAGCAGATCAAAGAGAATAGTGCAAGCTCCAAAGGAACCAGAAAATTGCAAAAATAACAGTAATAGAGAAACAAATTGATGGGCATCAAAATGAATACAAATAAGAAAGGGGAGGAAAAAATTAAAAAGAGATCAAAGACTGAAAGTAGCAAAATGGGAAAGGGCACTCTATTGTTTTTATTTTGCAATTAATTTTTGTAATTTATCAGCTGTATTACAAAACACAAGTCTAGTTTTAAAAGAAGATCACTGACTAGTGAGTGAATATATAGAAAGTAAGCCTTTGATTGGCCCCAAATCACAGGCATGTGACATTCGCTGTACGTTGCTTATGTTGGACAAGCCCAGAAAAGTACTTCAAACACAAAACAATAAAAACCATTCTCCCAACTAAAATACGGTAGGTTAATTACAGGCACTGAGAGTCATGTCTTCTTGATCTATAGAAATGAGTTTCTTTCCCAAAAATGGAAGCTGTATTTCATTTTTTGTAAAGAGTCTCAACCTGTTCGCAAGCTTTCACAAGATAATCAGAAAATCAGGGATCATTTCCAAGAAGGTACACAGAATGAAAAAATATGTACCTTTGTCACATCGAGCTACTCTTTGGATACACACACATCGTGCATATACTCAACCGTCTGGATCTGCGGATTGGTTATTCTTAATTGAGTAAAATGGTTTTCCATAGGACTTCAGTCTTTGATCTTAGTTTCACCATGTATTCATAATTCGCCACTCTTGACTTATCTGCTAATAACTTCCTTATGCTGTGTAGATCTAAAACTTCATGTAATTAATGACCATAACTTTGAAGAGTTGGCCATTTCTTCACAACTTGGGTAGAAGTGTTTCTCTTATCTCGAAAGAACAACTAAAGACTTCAGAAGAGTACCACCATTTGTTAGAACTGTTTAATCCAACCCAACGATGAAGAAAGGTGCCGACTTACCATATGATTGGGAAATTCTATTCCATATTGCAGGAATGTATTTTAGACCACCCATTGTTTTCAGAAATGTAAAAATACCTTTATACTAAATCGAGTAAATGTGTCCATCTGGAACCACATTTGCTTGTGTGCACACTCTCCAATTCTCATTTGTACATGCATATGTGCAAATGTTTTTAAATGATATTTTTGACAAATTCACATTCTGATGATAGCATACAGGGCCTCTATCTAATAGGATATTCTTAACATTCGTTATAAGACTAAAGCATTCAGAATACCAAAAGAGACAGACCTAAGTGGAAACCCCACACATGATAAATTATAACTTTAGGAGAAAAATAAAGCCACCATTAACTTATGACTGGGGTATGGTCAGCGTATTTCAATAGTGCCTTTGCACCAGAGGACATCCAGCTCTCCATTTAGAGTCAGGTGAAGATTCAGTGAAAATTACTGGCTTTATTCTAATTGTGGTAGTGAACATTAGGGAGGTTGGGTGAGCACAAGTGGATTTGTCATTATTTTGCTAAGTGTCTTTGATGGTTTTACCTAGAAAATTATTAGATATGGCAACTGTACTAGCATATTTCTGGATGAAGGTATATACATTTCTATGTTTTATCAGAGAGAGGATGGAGAGAAAATGGGCAGAAAAATGGCCCTACCGTTCCCTGGCATCCAATGCTACAAGTCACCTACTTCTCCTTCTCTCTTGTTTTATTTTCTATTGGACCATGACCATCCTCAAAGGCAGGAACTTTGTCTGTGCCCCATGGAGCTAAGCACAGTGGCCAGCATCAGCAAGTGAACGGACCGTGAGATGGATATGGAAGCTGGGACCAGATTCCTAATTCTTCCCAAAGAAAATGGAGTTGGTGGGAATAGCAAGTTAATTCTCAGTGGTGAGCAAGCACTGTTAGGGACGTTTGTAGCTCCTAATGAACCACTGAGTAATTAGGATACAGAGAAAAGTCACAGAGCAGGCTGCTACAAATCAACCGGGAGATGGGTTTAAAAAAAAAAAAAAAAAAAAAAAGCTGGCCAACACAATTATCATCTGTGGTTGTGAGAAGAAGGTGTTGTACAAAATATAATTATACGATGAATCACTTGGAGGAATTTCTAATGAAACACATTCGCTAGGAAAGATTAACCGGAAGTTGTGTCCACTGTCTGATATCAAGTTGGTAGCCCTCCTTGTCTTCTTTCTAAGCCTCCATAAATTCATGGGAAGCTTCTCTTTATCGATTTTATTTGCAGAATGCACTCAGGGTATAAAGTAATTTGATTTTTTTTTTAATGGGGTTTAGGGTTTGCCCCTACAGGGTTATAACTTACCAAGCATAAAAGCCAACACATAAAAACAAACGCACAATTTAAAGAGAGAAGAGCTCAAAGCAGCAGAACCTGGGAATCCAGCAAGATGGTGGAATTCCTCCCGGGCACACCCCCTCTCCCACCTATCTGCTGAGCGGAAGTCTCCTGGTGGGTGACATTTTGGATGCCTTTCATGCATAGCATCGCTGAACTGTTTTGGAAAAAATATATCAGCCCCACAGAAAAGAGCACAATAGTTATTTAGCAAAGAAGTAGGGGAACAAGAGGATTCTCTCTATTGTTTATCAGAGTTAAAAATAATACTGTTAATGTTAAAACCATCTTTGCAGTTCACGTAAAATTTGTCCTTTTCTCATCAAAGTCAGCAGCCCAGACTGATCGATGCCGTTAATGTTGTCCTGGATCCAAGTCCTCGTTCATGTGCAAGCTCTGCAGCTTGTAGGCTGTAAACCGGAGAATAATGCCTTGTGTTTTTATACTTCTTTTACAGGGAATCTTTTTTTTTTTAATTCTAAGCAATTGTGGGTAATTAAACTTTATAGAAGAATTTTTTTCCTCTACCAGCCCATTAGGGTTCTGTTGCACTTGTCCATTGCCTCATAAAAAGAAAAAAAAAAATGCTGCCACATCTGTGCCTTACCCACTTTGTGCAGATTGTCGGCTCTGTGAGTCACACAGTATGCATTCATGACAAGAAATCTCCACACTTGAAACCGCAAATGCAGAGGAGGGCAAGCAAGGCAAGCGAAAGGCTGCCCCGTGCGCGGACAGGAAGGCACAGAGTGCTAGGGAAGGTAGGAGATGAATGGCCTTTGTGAGACTTTTTGGTGCCTGCATAATCATGACAGTTACATGAGTACAGCAAAGTGTGTACTTCGTTGTGCAGCGGAATAGCCACAACTTCAAAAGAGGCAGGGTTGCTGTGAACGGCTGGGGACACCAGTGGTTCACCTGGCCGCTAGCAGTCAGAACCCTTTGAAATGGAGTCTTAAAGGCAAGAGCATCAAAAGGTATCCTCAGAACCTGCAAACAGTCACTACGACTGCAAACGAAAGGGCAACTCTAGCCTGTTGGGAATGGGCCAGTGGGCAATCTCTTTGGTGACACCTACGCGCATGGAAAAATATCACCACCCATAAGGACATCTTTGAACACGGATGCAGGGATACCTCTGGGCCTCAGACACAAAGCCAAGCTGCCGCTCTTGGCTGGGAAGGGTTTTGCCTGACCCATCTATCATTCAAAATGTTTCACTTCAGAATTCCAACGACCCAGGGCTGGGATGCCGGTCCCGGGGGGGCTGTAATCATTGTTGTGTTAACAGCCCACGTCACAGCTTCTGCTCAGCTCCGTGGGGCAGACAGACATCCTGTGGGTCACCGTGTGGGCTGCTACTGAGGCTCGCCGTGCACCGAGCATGGAAGGCTGTACCTGCAATGTCCTGGCGAATCCTGTCAGAGCTTCTAGGAGCCCTATAATGCACCCCATTTCATAGACAAGGAAATGCGGGGCTTTGAGGAGATAATAAACATACCCAAAACTCCTCAGCAACAGAGTGGTGGAACCCACCGCTTTCTTAATCAGCACCTTCTATTTCTATAAACACCTTAAAGTTGCTTCATTAAATCATAAACTCATATTTTTTAGTGGAAAATACTTTCTAAAAAGGCACTTTCTCAAATTTCGCCATGCGAATAATATCTTCAAAAATAGTACTTATATATTTTAAACATATTATCATTTACAAATGAGTCCACTTAATAAGTTCCTTTGAAGCAAGAGTTTGAAATATAATTGAACCATCAATTTTTACCATGGTTATTATGGGCCTGGAACACATAATTAAAATGTGGATTGGATACACGGCAGAGAACCATGTTAACATATAAGCTAAGAAGAACGAGGCTATAGAAGAACTTCCCAACTACAGCCAGCTATCAGGGAGCAGAGATGCTGGATGGGCCAGTCCTAGAGTCCGAGGAATTTTCCCAAGACAATGTTTCTCAAAGTATGGCTCATAGGACCATGTGCTTCAGTATCGTCTGGGGGCCTTGCTAAAAAATGCATTCCTTGGATTCAAGCCTGGGAACCTAGGTTTTAACAATCTGCCTAGGTGATTTTATGCACAACAAAGTAGGAGGGCTTGTGCTCTAGACTAGACTAACTCACTCAACTTGTGGCAGAGATTGGAAAAATGCTCTAAGGAATAGAACATTGCAAGACAAGGGAAGTATGGTCCGTATGTCCCTATAAGTGACTGGCTGCACCAGACTTCCAGAGACAACCTGCATCCTTGCACCAGTGTCTTGTGTACATACAAGAGCTGGCAGCTGTGGTCCCAGGGGATCTGAGCCACCGGGGGACAGTCACTATATGCACCAATACCTCTTCCACACAATTTTCTGAAACCCCCTGACTAGAAATGACAGCTTTTGGGTGACTCCACTTTCAGTGATGTCTTTCTCTTTCCAGTTCTTCTTTTTGGCCTTCTTTGAAAACCAAAGGCATTCCAACAGAAAAAATAAAGCTGCTATCACTTTAGTATGAATTTTATTATCTATAAAAAGGCAGGGCTGAATAAGATATTAATAATAACTCTTTTTAAACCTTTTTGAGTGCCTTATCTCATTTTGCTCCAATGAAACATATAATGTAGTCATTAGTCTCTTGTTGCACATGCGGAGATTGAGATCCTGCCCAAGATCGTGCAGATAATAATCAACGGAACCATTTATTCATTCCTTCAACAAATGTGTACTTTTTTTTTTTTTTGCTGTGTGCCAAGCACTATTCCAGGGCCTGGAATAGTGATGAGTAAAGCAGAGCGGGAACCTCACATTCTAGTCGCCAATCCAGGAGGACATGAATCAGGGTCACTGGACCAGAAATCCAAGTGCTATCACCTCTGTCATTGAAACTCCCTCCCCAGTCATCACAGCCCTGCCACCCCTGATCTCCTGGGCTCTACCTGCCTGTGTATTTTAGGAGCTAACAAAATTCTGGGAGCCTGTGTGGGAGCATGGCAGTGAGAGTAGGAGAGAGAATCTAAGGAAAAGGAAGTGAGTAGAGAAAAATAAGTCAAGTCACAACTCCAACCACCTCACTAATTTTATGACTCTGTCTTGGTTTCTGGCTAGCCTTACTCCTGCGTAACACATTCTTTCCTTGTCTTATCCTTCTGCAGCAGCAGCATTGGTGTGTTCTTCTGTGGACCCAAAGCTCTCTCAAAGATGCTTCAAAGGATGTGCCGCTTATATTCCTCAGCTGACCCCATGGGGGTCCATTTTTACTACAACAAAGAAAGCTTCTAAACCTTGGAGAAAAAATCCCATGTGTTATGTAAGAGGCTACAGTCATGTAGGTCAGCAGTCAGGAAACGTTTCCTGTAAAGGGCCACAGAATAATTATTTTAGGTTCCATGGAGCATATGATCTCAGTCACAACTGCTCTACTCTACTGCTTTAATGCATCGAAGTGGCCACAAACAATAAATACGTTAAGGTATGGGCATGGCTGTGTGCCAATAAAACTTTATTTATGGACATTGAAATCATACTTCATGTAATTTTGTCATGGAACATTCTTCTCATTTGTTCCTAATGATTTAAAAATGTACAAGTCATTCTTAGCTCATGGGCTATCCAAAAATCAGATGGTGGCCCAGATTTGGCCTGCAGGAAGTACTTTGCTGACGCCTGATAGACGTCATTTTTCTCAAACTTGTTTTCGTGCTCAACATTGCATCCAACATGGAGACTGATACGGCTGCCTGGCTCAGAGTCTCCTTTAGAAGTCATTTCAAATTTCACCACCCTCATGGCAGAGACATCTGCTTCCTAGCCAAACCTGATCTTTTCTGCTTAAACTTAAGCTCCTTTGTTCTTTCTTTTCATCCTCTATAGACCTGAGAAATCACCAATGGGGATTATCTTCCACAAAAATCCTTTATATCTTGAAAGTGATAAAATCATCTCTTACCCCTCTCTCTTTTCTAGTCCAAACAATACTTGATTCTTAACCTTTAGCCTAGGGTATATATTCTAGCCCTTCAATCATTCTTGTTGTTCTTCAAATCCATTTCCATTTCTTCACATCCTTTTAAAATGTGCAGACTAAAATGAGACATAATGGGGTGCCTGGGTGGCTCAGTGTGTTAAGCCTCTGTCTTTGGCTCAGGTCATGATCTCGGGGTCCTGGTATCAAGCTCCACATCGGCCTCTCTGATCAGCGGGAAGCCTGCTTCCCCCTCTCTCTGCCTGCTGCTCTGCCTACTTGTGATCTCTCTCTCTGTCAAATAAATAAATAATAATATTTTTTAAAAAATAAAATAAGACATAACGTTCTCATAGATGCATGACTAGTATTGGGGAGAAAAGTGATTTTTTAGATATTGTGAGCCATGTTTTTCAATACAGCTAAACTCTGTATTTGCCTCTCTTTCTTTCCTTCCTTCCACATTTTTTCTTACTCTTTTTTAATGCATATTTCTTATTACTACCACATTTTATTTTCTTTTTCTTTTTTTTAGTAAGCTCCACACCCATTGTGAGACTTGAACTCACAACCCAAGCTCAAGAGTCACATGCTCTACGAACTGAGCCAGCCAGGGGCCCCTACAATTACATTTTGATCTATGATCATCTTGACACTTATACCCCAACTCAACTTGTGCCCCCACAAATACAATGGGAATGTGTTTTTAATTTTATACTCTCACTGACCCCATCTTTTTTTTTTTTTTTTTTTTTTTTACCATCAGCTACTTGATCCCCAGAATGTTCCTAAGGTATTTCCTACATCTTATAGTTTTCTCAAATAGTATTGATTAATCTTTTAGAATTTTTCTTTCTAATATTTCAAGATTGTTCTGAAGTTCAGCCCCAGATAATAATACTAGTATTTAGCTTCGTAATATTCATAGATTTAATGATATCTCAAATCTTTTGTTTAGGTTTTCAACCAAATTGTTGAATTCAGAGATCTCCACCATGAATTCTTGCAACTGCCTGTTAAAATGAGTTCCCAGTCGGGAACAAGTTGATGATAACTAGCCATTGAGAATCGTACACAACATCATACTCTCTTAGCTTATAACTAACATGACATATGCAACAGAATAAAAACATTTCTTGAAGTTAAAATAGATTATGTTTTACAAATGCTTCTTATCTTTGTAGACCATAATTATGCCATGAAAGAGGATTAAATTGGTCTGACATGATTTGTTTTTATAAAGCCAGGCAGCCACTTAAGCTCTTTCAGAGATTTCTGAATTATAAATTGATCATTTCTTTTACTTTATCCTCGGATATTGACTTTGATTCTATGATTTCTAGGGTCTATTTTAAAATACACACTAGGAAAAAAGGTGGGTATATTCCCTCACGTCTCTAAAATTATTTCTACTTTTCTGAATTGGAATTTCTTAGTATCTTTAAGTGTCATTTGATAGATATCACTCAAACTCTACTAATTCTAATATATGCAGTCTTTCTGTGTATTCATTTCCCCACTTAAGTTTGATTCAGCTTTTATAAGAACTTTCTGCAATGTATATAACTAATCTTTAGCAGGAAAATTAAATGTATTAAAAAGTTTTCCTCGGTTGTATTCAATTATTAGTTTTAATTCCCTATTTGAAAATAAATGCACTTTTAAGCCATTGGATTTTTGTCTAATAAATTAAAGGATACTTGTTCTTAAAAACAGATTTCGTTTTTAAAAAAGAACAGATTTAAGTCTTTCTACATTTCTCTCAATTTTGTGGAAACCTAAAACTCTTCTTTAAAAAATAAAGTCTTTTAAAAAAAAACTGATTTTGCTGCGTTTTTGTAAAAAATCTACTTACTTGAGAGAGAGAGCTCAAGCAGGAAGGAGAGGCAGAAGCAGAGTAGGGAAGTCCTACATGGGGCTCAATTCCAAGACTCCGGGATCATGACCTCATCTGAAGTCAGACCTTTAATTGACTGAGCCACCCATGTGCCCCTTGCTGTAGTTTTTTTAGAAATTTCTGCTCTTTGCATCCCCTTTTTCGCTTTGACCTTTATGCTACTTCCCTAGATACTGTGTAGAAACTGACGTATCTTGACAGAAAAAAAATTTTAAAAATCTGTAGATTTCTTTAATGCAGCAATAGCCAATGGGAAATGTGGGTTTTGTTTAAAAAGGAAATGATCCATTCAAAATAGAAATAAAAACGTAGCAAACTTATAAATTTATTTAACACAAATTATGCAAGATGATTTGATAAATGACCAAACATTTATAGAGAGACATTTTCAAATGGAAAGAAATAGCATGTTTCTAAATGGGAATATCAATATCAAAGTATCAAATAGTTCCAAATTACTTAATATGTTACACAAAATTCCAGTCAAAATTTGACTTCTCGTTAACGATTTTTTGAAAGGCTAGATATTCTAAAGTTCATCTGGAAGAATATATGAGAAAGACAGAAGCAAAATACATGTGAAAAAGATAAAGGAAGAAAAGAGGAGAGAAAAGAAAGAACAAAAAGAAAGGAAGGGAAGAGAAAGGGAAAGAAAATTCAACATCCAGGGACATCATCACGAAGAAGACCCTAAAGCAACTAGAGAGAAAAACGTTCAATTACCTACAAATGAACAATCAATCTGACAGCTGCCTTCTCAAAAGCATAAACAGAGACCAGATGATAATGAAATAATACCTTCAAAGTGCTAAAGGAACAGGACTATTAGTTGAGAATTTTGCGCTCAGTGAAATTATTACCCAAAAGTGAAGGCGACATACAGATATTTTCAAACAAAAGAAAACTGAAAATTTATCTCCCTCGCTGAAACAACTACAGAAAGATATATTTAAGGAGGAAATTCAATTAATGGGATATAAGAAGCAGTGATGAGCAAAGACGTTGAAAGACATTTTGTCAAAATCTTTAAGCATTGACTGTAAAAGAAAATGAATGATTATTTCAGAAGGAATGCTTTTAGAAGTAAGATGGAAATACTAGAAAACAAGGGTATGGAAGATAGGAGCATGACATTGGAATCAAGGTATTCCAATGTCCATCTATGTTCAGGGGGATAAAAGAAATATTGATTAAATATTGCCTTTGTAATGTTCTATGAATAACTTAAAGGGATAACTCACAACAGATTCCCTGCTCACCATCATTCCTTTGAACCTAACTTCTCCATTCTTGAGTTTTGTCCAGCCTAAACTACTAATTTTTTGGATTGTCAACCAGTATGCTTTAAGATGGACTCATGAGTGTTATATTCCCTGATTTAATGCATATTTGAGAATGTTGGCTGTTGCCTTTTCACTCACCTGATAGTTAGCTGGATGTAGTGTTCTTGGACCATATTTTCTTCTCCTCAGAACTTTTTAGAAATTATTCCAATGTTTGCTGTCACTGGGCATTGCGGTGGTGATGTATGAGGCCAAATTCATTCTCTCCCCCTTATAAATAAACCATCTTTTTAATTTTTTTTCAATGAAAAGTATAAATATTAATATTCAAATTCAGTGGGATAAGCAAAGATTATAAATTACCTCACAGCTGTTCAGAACAGATCATGCTACTATGTTGGTTAACAAAAAACCCTCTAACTTTTCTTAGTTTTTTGGATTTTGGAATTCAGCTTAGGGAGAGATTATGGACTTGAAATTCAGCTGTCAGTAATGTCTATCTTATTCCTTAGTAAGGTTTACAATTTTTTAATTAGTTCTATAAGGATATTGTTTGTAGTCCCAACTTTTTACAAAATTATGAAACAATAGAATGAGATCTGAAATATACCTTTTGATCTCATTGTGTTGTTTCATAATTTTTTCTTTTTTCTCTGTCGTATTAACTTATTATTCTCATTCAGTTCAGCATTATATGAAGCAATATTGAGGAATTACTTGAGTTATAATTTCTACTAGATTGGGTCTATTTTTTCCTTATGCTCCATTGGTTATTTTCCCTTTTCTTTTCTCCTGTAGTACTTTTGCACTGTTGCTATGCTGTGTGTGTGTGTGTGTGTGTGTGTGTGTGTGTGTGTGTGTGTTTTACCTGGCTTATGTTAGCTAACTCTGCCCAGACATTCTTACATATTGTGAATAATTGTGGAGGGTTTTTCTCTGTGCCTTCTCTAAGAGCATGTTCTCACTCTCACTCTTGCTTTCTTTTTTTTACTATATAAAAGCTTTATTGAGGGGCATCTGGGTGGCTCAGTGAGTTAAACACCTGCCTTTGGCTCAGGTCATGATCCCAGGGTCCTGGGATCTAGCCCTTCATTGGGCTAGCGAGGTGTCTACTTCTCTCTCTCCCTCTGCCCCTCCCCATGCTCATGCTCGCTCTCTCTCTCTTTCTCTCTCTCTCTCAAATAAATGAATACTATCTTTTAAATATATATATATATATAAAATCTTTGTTGAGATATAATTTACATACCATAACATTAACCATTTAAAGTACACTATTCAAAGTTCTTTGTATATTTATAGACTTGGGCAATGTTACCACAATGTATTTTAGAGCATTTCTACATTACCAAAATGGAACCCATACCAATCTAACAGTCATTCTCCCATTTTCCTTCAACTTGCTCCCAGCCCTAAGCAACAAATAATGCACTTTCTGTGTCTATAAATTTGCCTATTCTGAACAAAAAAATGGATTCTATTTCATATAAATGGGACCATATAATATGAGGTCTTTTATGGCTAGCTTCTTCCATTTAGCATAATGTTTTCAAGGTTCATCCACACATTGTAGCATCTATCAGTGCTTCATTTCTCTTATTTATGCCCAATAATGTCCTATTGTATAGAACATTAGGTTGTTTCCACTTTGGGGGGCCATTATAATAATGCTGCTATGAACATTTAACTGCATGTTTTTGTGTGGATCACGTTTTCTCTTCTAAAGCTTGGCTTTAGCCTGGATATTTCATGTTTTATCCACTTTCTGTGGTCTGAGAAAACAGCAGCTGGCATGGAGTAGTATGCAAGAGAGAAGGGAAGTTCAGCTTGGGTAGTGTGCAGACTAACTCAGATTTCCTGGGCTCCATTTTATCTTCTGAGATTATTGACTGTCCTGTATCTTGATTCACTCTAGCTTATGGGGGCAATAGAAAAAGGATATAATATATTTCATTAAGGAGGTACCCCCAGATTTCAAACTCTATCCCCCAATTAAGTGTGAACTTGGAGCCTTCCCTTCCGACAAGGAATGTCAGCTCTGTTGATTTTTTTCTGTATTCATTCACAACTTCCCATCAGAAAATTAAAATGGGGGAGGGGAATAATCTTCCTCTTCACTCCTTTCCAAAACTGAGAGTATTTAGTGAAATGTCTCAGGAATTTTTTGACTCATGAATGAGACTCCAGATCAGTAGGGTGAGATAGGAGCCAAGTCAGACCTCAGGTCTCCATTCTGTTCCAGAGTCCTCTGTTCCTTTTCTTGTGCAGACAAGTTTTGAAAATTTATTAAGTTGGGTTTGTCCTTTGGTCTATTCGCGAATGTGTGTGTTTGTTACATCAATCAACTCTCCATAGTTGACTATCCACAACATTCTCTCTTTAACACAATCCAATAAGAATGTTATCTCCATAGCTATAACTATCTTCAAGGTTCAACATAACTGCCAAGATATGAAATCCAACTCCTTTTTATTTTTAGCAGCAACTGAAACAGTTGACCATTTCTTCCTTCTTAAAACACTTCCCTCTTTTTGACTGGGTGACGTAACAAGTCTCTGTTTTCTTCCCAGCTTCTTCTGTCCAACTTTAAGATGTTGGAGTGTCCTAAGACTTGGTCAGAGTCCTTCTTTTTCTGTCTACCTTCTTTCCTCGAATAATATCACACATTCCTATGGCTTCAAACACCATCTGTTTGCTGAGGAGTCCCAAAGTTAAAACTCCAGCAAAGACTTGTCTAAATTCCAATCCGATATATCCAACTACATACATACACCACTACTGGATGTATAACAGGCATTTCAAATTTTACATATCCAAAACCAAACACTTCGTTTTTCTCTTCATAATTCTGTTCTTCCTCCATTTTTTCTTGTTTTGGTTAATGGCACCATCATCTACCAAAATGCCTTGGCTAAAAACACAAAATACCTCTGAATCATCTTTAATTTTCTCTTGCTTTCAGCATGCCTTCCAACACCTATTCCAAACTGCTACATCATCATCTTATTTGTTCCACCTTTTCCTATAAATGTTTCAAGAAAATATAAGTTGTGCTTTTATGACCTCCAATACATACAATAGAAATTCCAAGCTAATGGCACCACTTATGGATATTCCAACACAGGCATCTGTCCATACTTATCGGCAAAGCTGGTCCACACTACTTGCACAAAGAAAGCCCTATTTATCCATTCAATTAGTCTTTCCCTTCTCTAAGAAGTGGCTGGCATCCTAGTTCTTATCTACATAGGTTGTCTTGTTACCAAATAATCTAAAGGGTCTTTCCAGACATCTACCAGCCATATCATGTTGGACTTTGTTCTCTTCTCTTTTTCTTTTTTTCTCTTCTTCAATTCTTAAACTGTTCTCCCTTCCAATTTTCAGAAGAATATCTGCAACCTTCAAAGTTATTTTCCCCCAGTTCTTTCCCTCAGACTGAGCAAAAGAAGAGCTGCTTTAAGAATTCTTTATCAGGGGGCGCCTGGGTGGCTCAGTGGGTTACAGCCTCTGCCTTCAGCTCAGCTCATGATCCCAGGGTCCTGGGATCGAGCCCCGCATCAGGCTCTCTGCTCAGCGGGGAGCCTGCTTCCTCTCTCTCTCTCTCTCTCTCTCTGCCTGCTTGTGATCTCTGTCTGTCAAATAAATAAATAAAATCTTTAAAAAAAAAAAAAAGAATTCTTTATCAGTTCAAAATGCCTTCAAATTATTATGAAAATTCCTGACTGATCTGGAAGGACAACAGCTCAATAATGATCCAGTCTCAATGTACTGATCCAATCAAGTAATCCCCGAAGGAAGAACCATCACTATTACCTTATTTATATGAAAATTTTGTGCCACTCCCTCCAAATTTCCTCAAAATTTTACCCTCCAACTTACCTCAAAATTCATATTTACTTTTTAAAAATGTTTGGAAGTGGATGAAGAGCACCAAACCATATAAGGTGCCAATAAATAATTCTAACAAAATACATGAAACCTTTACAAAGAGAATTATGAAACTCTATCCATCATAACTACCCTGAGCTAACATGAACACTGGTTATTATTCCCACGCTGCTCCCACCACCACCCCCCACCACACCCTGAGACCGTGGTATGGAGACCTGCCAAACATTCCTGCCTTGCATTCAACAAACATCTAGCAGAGGTTTGGAAGAGGAGAGGGGGTGGCCATTACAGAAAGAAGAGAAATCTGAATATGAGGTCCTGGGAAAATTCTCCAGAGGCCAATGTGTGGAACCAATCTGAATCAACACACCAAATGATTTGAGATTTGAACTCTGGTGAGGACTACTACCCAGGTTGTGGATTGGTCTCCAGGTTACAGCCCAGTGTAGCATCCCTGAAGAGCAACGTAAGGTTTTGAAAAACTAAATTCATGTTGGAACCACAAACCACAGAAAGTGGGCCAGGATGTATATTCTAAACCTAAACCTGCTAACTATCAGCTAAAATTAAAGATCTAAATAAGACCCAGAGTGTCATAACATTATACTTAAAATGTACAGGATACAATCCAAAAATTTTGTCATACAAAGAACTAGGAAAATCTCAACTCGAATGAGAAAAGAAAATCAACAGATGCCAACACCAAGATGACATGAATGTTGGAATTATCTAACAAGAATTTTAAAGCAGCTCTCATAAAAATGTTCCAAGTGGCAACTGCAGTCACTCGTGAAACAAATGGAAAAAGAGACAGTCTCAGCAAAGGACAGAATATACGAAGAACAAAATGCAAGTTGTAAAACTTAGAAACATAATTACTGAGAGGGAAAAACTCACTAGATGGGCCTGTGGTAGGCAGACTAAAGCCCCACAGATGTCCATGTTCCAATCTCTGGAACTCGCGAATATGGGAAGTTTTATAGCAAAGGGGAATGAAGTTTCCAGATGAAATTATGGTTGCTTTGAGATGATTCCCCTGAGATGGGAAGGTTTCCCTACATTATCTGGGTGGGCCCCATGGTTATCACGAGGGTCTTTAGAAGTAGAAGCAGAAGAGGGAGGCAAAAGGGCCAGGCACACAGTCAAAGAAGAAGACATGATGGCCAAAGCAGTGGCTGGAGTGAAGTCATGGATGGTTCTGAAGGTGGAAGGGGCTAGAAGCCCAGAGATGCAGGCAGCCTCTAGAAGCTGGGAAAGACACAGAAACAGTGTCCACTAGAGCCTTTGGAAAAGAACACAGCCCCAAACCACCTTGATTTTAGTCTGGTGAGATGTGCACTGGAGTTGGACCTTAAAAAAATAATAATAGGATAATAAATGTGTGTTGTCTCAAGCTGCTGACTTTGAGATAATTTGTATAGTAGCAACAGACAACTAATACAGACGGAAAGGAATAATATCATAAGTGCATCAGTTCCCTTCAAAACAATCTATAAATTCAAAGTAATTTCATTCAGAATCCTGAAAAGGTTCTTCATGAAATTTGGCAGTCTAATTTTTAAAATGTATTTTAGAAGAATATAAGGATAAGAATAACCCAGACAAAGCTAAAGAACAAAAATCGTCAGACTCTTCCTGTGAAGGGCCAGATAATACATATTGTAGGCTTTGTTGGCCACAGATGGCCTCTGTCATGTCTGCTACATTGATTTTGTTTATTATTTAATCCTTTATCAATACAAAAACCCTTCTTAGCTCAAGGAGTATATAAAGACAGAGCACCAGCTGGATTTGGCCCGTGGGCCATAGTTTGCAGATCCCAGAATTAGAACACTATGAATAAGCCTCATAATCATGTTGAGAAAAAAAGTTGTAGAAGAATATACATAGAGTAGAACAGCTCAAGATTGAGAAATGCAAAATAATACTATTCACACAAATGTACACATCACCACATATACGGAAGTAAACACAAATGCACAAAGATTAAGTGACAATCCCCAAATTCAGAACAATGGCTTTTTCTGATGAGAAGATGGAATGGGAATGGGCACGACACTTTAATAGTCTCCATCATATTTATTTCTTATATTGGATTTTTATTTTGTGTTACTTAAGGTGTAATTTTGCATGCACCTGATATGTTTCATAGTATTCACACGTTCTTTGCAGAGGTTTGCCCTGCTGGACCGGGGATGACTCCTCCGGTTATGGTGGCACAAATGGATTTTCCTAGCTGGATGGAGTGTCCCAAGTTCATCCTTGTGGAGGGTTCTGAACACATCTTCCAAATTACAGGTGTGGTCATGGGACACTTGGTTTTCTGGAACTGAGGAAAGCTTATGCAGCTCGTCATTATATCTATGACAAGGAAACTTAGCTTATCTTTCAATGACAGATGTCTAGAAATTTTCCAGAAGTCTGTGTTTAAAAAAAAAAAAAGAAAGAAAGAAAAGACCCAGGATCTCCATTACTACCATCCCTCAACACACAGATCCACTTGTCTCAATCACTTCAGGTTTCTGGGTTTTAGGAAATATGTCAAATCCTCCAGTCCATGAAGAGGTCCCATTCTAGTGCCCAGTATCTTTGGCCGCAGACCCACTATCTGAAGTTCTAGGAACCTCTGCTTCACATCTATTCATTTGTTTTCTCCAGACTTTGGAGTGAGGATCAGAGTGTGGTGGAAACACAGAATGGAAAGAAAATATGAGACGGGATCTGGCACAAACATTCCAAAGCACAGCAGGTTAGGGGCTGAGAGGGAGATCCAGCCCAGGAGCAGGCACAACAAAGCATGGTGCCCAAAGAAGAGCTGTGGGTCACGCAACAGTGGGCATTAAAATTTGCCAGAAGAGACAGGCATATGCCGTGAAGGAAAGCAGACCAGGATCCAGCAGAAATCGCAAGTGGGTGGCATATTGGATTGGGGATGGCAAGTCTCATCACCAGGAAGCTTCAGACCCAGGAATCAGGTTACTAGCTGCACGGCTGGGTGTCAGAGGCAGTCATCTGCGGCCCTTCTCTAGGCCTGCAGGGTAGCGAGACACAAACCCAGGCTGAGTTCTGAGAAGCAGAGCACACAGGAGCCCAGGGACATCACAGGGTTCTGGGTCTGGGAAGCCGGCATATTAAATTCCGTGGGCTGCAGCGACGGAGCTGTTTAAATACTGCCCATCTGTTGTTTGAATCAGTCCAGGAACCAGGGCAGAGCTAAGCCCAGTGGTGAATGGCAAGACTGGCCCGGCTCCTGAGATCTGGGGAAGGTCGTGGAAAGAGAAAGGAGAGGGCAGCGACTGTTCCTCTTGGGCTGAGGCTCGTCTATTTCCTCCTGCCGCTCCCTCCTGTCCCCACCCAGGCATTAATTAATTATTTGTACTAACAACTGCAGCACATTTTTCAGATTCACTGCTGGCACAAAGAAAGCATCACAAAATAAAGTTATGTTATTGTATTTTTAAAATGGTGCATCTTGGTTTGAAAATTGCTTAAGTTTTGAAATGTCTCCCTATCCGGCATGATTAATGTGATACATGGAACGGAGCGGCAGAGTGAACGGAGAATTAGTCAGCGCCAGTCCACCTAGAGGCATTTATCTCTGCTTTTTTTCCCTGGTGCCTGCGCTGAGCCTGAGGGTAAGCTGACACTTTTTTTTTTCTTTTTTAACAAATTAAGCCTCATTTTCTTTTTTGCGTGTGTGTTAAGAACCTTGAAGGGAATGAGCAATGTCTGCAGCCTCCAATACCAGCTGCCGTGGCAGGAAAGAAAGAGGTGACAATTTCCCGCAGATTCAGAATGATTGTTTTAATGGGGCTGTGGCGGAGGTAACAGGCACAAAGACCTCGTGCAGCCAGGAAAAAGCAGGCTCTCTCCTTCCCCAGCCTGGCGCTTACATGATGTAACATTTAGCTTCTGGCTGAAGGTGCATCTCTTCTCTGCTTTGATTTATTCCCACTTTTGCAAATCACAGAGGTAGGGTACGGGAGACGCATTTAGAGCTGCTGTTACAGTTCACGGAGGAGCAAGGCTGTTATTCCCACCAGAGAAAAATCTCACGTGTGCCAGGGTGAGTGACCTAGAATAAAGGGAAAGAAAGGAAAAAAGAGAGAAAGAGAGAGAGAGAAATATGAGAACAGGAATGTAGATGTTACGCCGGGATGAAATTATATTTACCTTGATTGAAAACTCTTTTATTATGAACATAATTTAGATCAGAATGGAAAAATAGAACTTGTGGGCTCCTTGCCTGGCCGGGAGTGCAGCTCCTGTAATGTAAGTGCATATGTGATGACTGTGTTATTGTGTTTAGATACGAAAGCATTATGCTCCATCAAAGGAAATGAAAAATATCTTCAAGAGTTTGCTCAGTCAGCTCCTTTAGCAGAAAATGCTTGGAGGTGTGGAATAGTAACAGTGGCCGAAACCCAGAGTATCAAAGAACTATGCAGGCTTCTGCAGACGTCATCTCTCGATCTGGAGGACTGAAATGCTGACCAGACCCTAGCATCCTCAGAAGAGTTCATGCAGGGGCCTGGATTGTGATTCTGGCTTACATACTCCTTGAGCACAGATTATGCCCACAGCCACTGGGTCGGGTGAGATGTTGCATCAGACAGTGCTGCTGTCTGCAAGGACCTACCAGTCCAACTGGACAGGGAAAACCAATATATCCTGAGAGACTATTAGCAATGCAAGAGGGGGTGGATTTCAGATGAGTAGATTCAATGATCCAGATTCAAAGGAAAATGTCCTAGCAATTTAGCCACTCTCTCTGCACAATGTGTATGTGTGTTTATACACCTATATTTATATATACACATTTCTATCAATATGTATGATTATGATGTCGATGTTTACATTTTTTCCTAACACAGTTAGGAAGACTCGGTTTCCTTATTTCTAACCTAAGAGTTAGAATGTAAACAAACACAAAATTTAAATCGATGATACGGGTTTATAAAAAAAAAAAATTCTGATTCTGCTCTTGTAAATTTCTATCAGATGAATTGGGAAAACCCGGATTAGTTCCCTGTCATGTTCTGCTTTTCTCACACCAGCTCACTGTGGGAATATGTATCACTTATAAAAGGCCAACCCCCCCCTCCCCCCAACCTGGGTTAAAAGTACTGCTGACAGGAGGCAGGGTGAGGGAGTGCTCAAGCACATAGAATCTGAGGTCAGATGTTGCAGCCAGATGCCAGTGAACATGTGCAAAATAACGAGGGTTGTGAGGCTTAGATGATATAATGCAACAGGGAGAGATCAGGCTATCACCCCCTTAGCCAGTAATCAATTTTAGTATCATTAAGTGAGACAACCAGAAATTAATGACCCCCAATACATTACAAGATAAAATGCACAGCAAGGCCTATGAAGTATTCTTGACAAATGTTTAACCTCAATCTAAGCACGACTTTTAAGTACTGGAGATAGAAGAACAGGTTAAATGATACCATAAGGAAACAATTCAATAAATACAGATGAAGGACATTAAAGAGGACAACAGTCCTCGTCCCTTCAACAAGCCAATGTCAGGGTTTAGAGAAAAAATGAAAAAATGAAAAGGCAATGTTGGACTATTAAAAAAAATGGAAGGGAGGACTATTCTAGATCAAAAGATATTTGAGAGATATAATCAATGTGACAATTTGATTCTGGCTCAAATAAATGAGCTATAAAAGATATTTATGGGGCAGAATTGGGGGAAATTTGAGTAGAGACTGAGTATTAGATGGTATTGGGGAACTATCATTAATTTTGTCAAGGATGTTGTTATGGTTATGTAAAAAAAAAGTCCTGATTTTTGGAAGTACATACTGAAATATTTAGAAGTGTATTATCATGATATTTGTGACTTAGTTTAAGTACTTATACTCCCCCCCAAAAAGACACAGATGCAGAAAAATATGAATAATTACTAAATGTGGATGATGGGGTTATGGATAGTTCTTATTTACAATATCTGCTTTTCTGTGTATACATTTTCATAATAAGAAAATTTTAAGTGATGATATAATGTCTGTGAATTATTTAACAAAATTCCTAGCACATAGCAAATGCATATGAATATTAGCTTTTATCATGATTATTGTTTTTATTATTTCTGGGCTACCGCTGCTGCTACTGATGCCTGCCAGTATTACCACAAAGGCCGCTGCCTGCCAAAGGCCAGAGCATATGTTCAGTGTGGGCTGCTGTCCCCATTCCCTGTCTAAGCTGCTAATGCCAGTGTTGCTGGGGCCTATGGTCTCAATAACCAAGGTTTTGTTTTGTTTTGTTTTTGTTTTTAAGCTTTTGGTCATGCTTAATGCAAACTCTTTTCCAGGACCTGGACCAGAGAAGAGCTTGACTCAGAAACTCAGTTCTGGATATACTGATGAGCGAGCTGTGTTGTAGTGGGGAGAGGGTTGGAGGAGGGAAGGCTCCTGACCTTGGCTTCATCTTCCCCACAAAGGGACAACAGGGGGAGGACACTCTTAGATACGGTCGACTCCTCACTCATTCTTCTTCTCTAAGGGAGGATTGCTTTACCTTATTGGCAAATTTGGGAGAAGCACTGGGCATGAACAGCTCAGCCCCTGCTGTGCGGGACATGGGATCTGGTATGCTTTCCACATGCCAGAGCCCTGTGCTCCAGTATCATCAGCAAATTGGCCTTTTATCCTTCATGTCTTTATTCCATTATCTCCTTTGGTTTTGAACTTAGATGGAAGAAAAGGACAGTATTATGTATCTGCCTCCTTGTACCTCAACTTCCTGGACTAAACATGTGAGCCTTTAATTTTCCTATTGAGATAAGTTCTTTCCTGGGTCCTTCACATAACGAGATCCATGTCCTGCCCCCAGAGTCATAGAGAAAAGCCCAGAAATTCCTGGATTTTAGGACAACACGCTTGTTTTGGGATATCCATTCTTTGCATTTAAATAAGCTCAATAGACTAGATATTACTAGATGTCAAACTTAACTTGGCAAAAGGTTTATGTAATTCTTATATTTAGGAAATTTTCAAGTGGGAAAGCATTCTGAATGAAGCTAAGTGAAATACGAAATTGCCACCAGCCCTCCTAGCTATTCTAATTTTTCAAATTAAAAAGAGAAAGAGGACAAAGCTCCATATGTTACAAGCGTGGAATTCGTAGGTCCTTTAGTAATTAATTTTTTCCATGGTTTGGGCAAACGCTAAAGTCAATCTTGGAGTTGAAATGTCGATGGCATACAGGAAGCCCTCCCAGTGACCATCTTGACCTTTTCCTTGCCTAATAATTTCAGCCATCAGAAGATGAATTTCCTAGGAGGTTACATCACTAAATTCACAAGGCACAGTAAGGGATACAGTGGATTTTGATGAGGGCACAAAACCTCTGCACATGAGCCAAATAAAACCAGGTATTAAAATGTTTTTCAATTGTAGTAAAACGTTCATGACATTTATCATCTTCACTAATTTTAAGGGCACAACGCAATGGCATTAAGTACAGTGACATTTATCATGTGACCATCACCACCATCCAACTCCGGAACTCTTTCATCTTGCAAAACTGAAACTCAGTACCCACGAAACAATAATCACCCGCCTTTCTCCTCACCCCAAGCACCTGGCAGCCACTATTCCACATTCTCTCTTTATGAATTTGATTTATCCTAGGCACGTCCTATAAGTGGAATAGTACAGTACTTGTCTCTTTGCAATTGAAGACAATGATTTTTAAGTGGCTTCTTTCATATCCTCTGCCTGTCACTTAATGTGGGCCTTACCACGGGCTTATTTGCCTGAGAAGCCACCTAAGCAATGGCACCAACATATAAGCCAGGCTATTTCACATTCAGAAGACATCATTCCACTTGACTTTTGAATCTAGCAGTCACCACACACATGAATCCTCTGTGCCATAGCCTGTTGGCTTTGTTTGAAGTTAAATTCATAAGGTCAGAACACTTGCAAATTGGCTTGGTGCAAAGAGTTCCCTCTGTACCAATCTCTGGGAGTCTCCCACATGGCGTATCTGCCTGGACCAGGGGCAGCAGATACCAAAAAGAGGGGCCAAAACTGGACCCAGAGCCAAAATTAGCTGTCAGGAAAATAGAGGCAAGGCCACCAAAAAAAGATAAATGTCATCACAAAGAAGTCAAAACTAAAGTAAGTGCCACTGTGCATTTTCAACAGTGTCACTGGAGTACAGCAACCTGCCACGAAGGCAGCTGCTGACCTCTACCAGCAACCAGCAACGTGTGTCCCGTGTATGAGACGTATTAGGAAAATACGTCATATGCTCTACTTTTATTGTTTAATATTAAAAACTATTTAAATCATATTTCCTAATCAATCATCTCATCTCTACCTCCAGAGATACCAAATCCAAAATCTGAATGGAGTCTTGCTTAAGTGTTATATTATTTCTTTTACATAAACATCTTACTCTATTATTTAAAAAACAACAATAACAACAACAACAACAAAACCTTGGTCTGAGGACCCAGAAGAAAGAGAAATCTTTTATCTTGGATAGTCGTTCCTCTTTTTTGGGAAGTGACTTTGGGAAAAAGAAGGCAAAACTAGTTTGTACTTTGGATCTGAAACAGCATACATTGACTATCATGAAACTGTCATTAGAAATAATATTCAGGAACAGTAATGTATTTCTCAAACTGACCCTACTGTATCAGTAGTATCTGAATTAACTCTGGACTTAATTCTGGAACCTGGCACTTTTTTCCCATTTGGGAAGACTCTGCCTTTCTGTACCTTAGAATCTTCATATACATAGTCAAGCCAGTATTTTTCAAAGTTCTGTGAGGTCCTGACACAGTTATTTCCATCATCACTGAAAAAAAAAAAACTTATATTAAAGAGTTGAGCAATGAAAACTTAAGACTTCACATGAAAGTGTCATGGTCCTGGAAATCACATCTCCATGTGTCAGTTACCAGGCCACGTGGGTACATCTTTGTTCCCAGTATGCAATCCACTACATAGCCTCACTATGTTGGAGATAGAGTCTTGGAGGTCAACTACATCAAATTCTTTGTTTTTCCATTGAGGAAACTGAGGTCCAGACTATTTTAACTCACTTAATTAAGGTTTGTATAACTAGAAGCAAAATTCGAATCTCCTGAACTTATTCCTATGCTATTTTAATCACACCAAATAAAAATATCTAAAGAGTGAGAATAGAAATTGATCTCTATTTGGAAGTCAACCCTCAGGAGACTTCCAGAGTCATCTCACCCTGACTGAACTTCTCCAAGATGAGGGATGGCTGGACAGAGAGAGGCTAGGTTCATGAGTGGATTTGATGACTGGCTCATAAACAAATTGTGTTGGCCGATGATCCGTGTACTGAACTGCCCATCATAACATCTCTAGTGACCTTCAGAAACAGTGAATAAATGGTTAACAATCATAAGGACTGAATTTGAATCACACCTGGGTTCAATTGAAGTTATAACTAGCAGCTTCAGTTCAAGCTCCCGAAGTATTGTCAATTCTATCAAGACATTTAAAGATAAGCAGATTCCCAGAGTCTGAAACTATAGACAAGATCATGGGAGAGGAAAGGATGCAGAGAGCCACCCAGAACCAGGATATCTTTTGGATAAGTAGGGTCTCTCTAGGAAAAGCTGTCTGAGGTAAAATAGTCACGGATGACTTTCAAGTTTCAGAAAGTATAAAATTAAGAAATGGGGAGGGAAATGGATGAATACATAATATCTGAGTTATCCAAGCTTCAAGTAAAGCAATCAGGGAGGAAGTGAAGAACATTATCTGAGAAAAATAAAAAGAATAAAGTAAGGATGCCCTAACTAAGAACTAATGAACAGAAGAAATGGCGAAAGACCAATCCAGTATGCAAAACTGTTTCAAACATTAAAGACTCACCAGACCAAATGGCCAGATGGGAGTACTTAGCAACAAATGAGGATAGGATTCTGATATAATTAGCATGTAAGGAACCAGATAGCCTCTTGCTGCCAAACAAAAACTCTGTATGGGAAGGATATGGCATAGGCACATAGGAGGGGATGTAGATTTGTATTTTAGGACATCTTAAAGCAAGTTGCAGAACTTTATGGGAAAAGGAAATAAAATAGAATCACTGGGGGTAGAAATGCCATACTTAAATATCTAGATCAGAGGTTGGCAGAGTACAGCCTATTTCTATATAGCCTGCAAGCCACATGAAGTTTAAGAAGAAAAGATACTATTTTGAAAGACATCATATTAAAAATAACTGTGCCCAAGTAGAAAAATATAAGGAGTGTCATACATAGCAGAAAAGATGCAAATTAAAAAAAAATGTAAAAGCTAAAAGAGAATTGGGGGACATTTCTGAGGAACCAACCCCAGTATTGAAATCTTTGTTAGAAACATGGGAGGCAGAAAGACAGCAAGAGAATCAATGAGACCAATTGATTGATGATCACAATATAAAAAGACCATGCCGGTCTGAAAAGGAGATAACAGAATGAATCAGTTTATAAAGGAAGGCATTAGTGACATTCCCACTCCTAAATTAACTTTTGAAGCATATCGGTCACAGATACAAAATCAAATAGCAATAAATAAACTAGATGTTCTTGGCTGAATCAATAATGCATTTTGTCACAATTTTCTTTCCCAAACTTGAGTAATCACTGGAAATAAATGGGCTCTACCCGAGTTTAGAAGAAACTCAAGGGTGAAATTTTGGATCCATTGAAACTTGTGTAGACAGATCAATTTGATGGAGCACTGCCAAAGTGCTAATGTGACAGGCATTCATGAATAAAGACCAAAGGATATGATTCCCCATGCATTTAAGAGTAAGATCATCTAAGTAAGAAAGGCAAGGTAGCTCCTGAAAGGGAGATTATAACCCCTTCATATTTTTAAGCAAGTATGTGGGAAAGACAAAACAGTAGATGTCCTCTATTTAAATACTTAGTAACACTGGGGTACGATTCCATGGCAAACCATGCATATTTAATAACATTTCTTATTACAAAAGCAATATATATTCTTTGCAGAAAATGAGGAAAATACAGAGAACCAAAATGAATAAAATTAAAATCATCTATAATCCAGCTAACCAGGGATGTCCACTGTTACTATTTTGCCATCTATTTTTGGGGACCAAACATGGAATTTAATTAACTATTTTATCTTCAAAGAGAACTGACACTGGCTCCAGAAAGAGGAGAGAAGAGCAAGGATAAATATTTTTAAAACTGTTCCAACTCACAAATGGATGCTAAGATGTAACAAGAGACTGTTTACAATAAAATCCTCAGGTTTGCCCATGACACTAAGTTCTTTTTAATAATGAAATATTATGCCATTTATGTAGAGGAAGCTGTGAAAATTTCACCAGGCTGCATATGGGAGCAGAAAACTGGCAGATGAAATTCCTTACAGGCAAGTGCAAGAGAATACATTCAGGAGACTGTAAGACCAATTACCATGGGGAAGGATGGATTCCAAAGTTCCAGTCACTATCTAGACCATGGAGTAGGCCATCATTACACACCATACCTTAAAGACAATGTACTGGTGTGAGGAAGGATTAAAAATGATGCAGAAACCAATATTCTACCCTCTAACATAATTGTATATCCACCGTGAGAATGCTCTGTGCATTAAGAGGGGCCAGAATAATTCAGAGATCAGAGCTCAAAGAAATGAAGACACTCACCTATGAGAATCCGTGTTAGTAATTGGCATTCTTAGGTCTGTAAAATCTACTTGTGATAGTTGAAATATCAACCATATAAAGTCTATAAATTCGTGATATTTTGAAATTAGATGATTCTCCTTAACCTGGGGTGCATGGAATTCAGAGGGTCCATAAACTCCTGAAAATAGTATGTACACATATATGTATGTAGATATTTACATATCTCTGTACATAAATATATATGAGTTAAAATATATATAATTATAATATATAAATTTCTTCTGTTGTGTGGGTACATAGTTATCAAGAGATTCTTAACAGGGTTTATGACTCAAAATCTCAAGGACTTGTGGTCTAGACGGTAAGGATGCGGATTTGGTCACTAACTCCTGGGAGCGGATCTTGAGGCTTGAATGAGAAAGGCTGAGAACGAATTAAGTTGTCTTTATCCCCACGAAAAACAAACATGTGGAACTCATTTCCCTGAGAAATGCTGTAGAAAAGAAGACATCAAGTTTATGAGAATGTTTTAGGGAGATGTTTGAAGTCGATCTCTAAGCCTCTAATACTGGGGCTCCATGAGAGCAAAGACCGAGGTCTGTTTTGTTCCCTGTTCTATCCCTAGTGTTTAGAACAGTGCCTGGCACATAGTTGGCGCTCGATAATACTCGTTGCTCACCCTCCAGTTGGACTGGTCTTGGCAGGGCTATCAAACGCAGTGGCTGCATGAATGCGGGGTCTGTCCCTAGCACCATTTCCAGTGTTTACAGGGTAAGGCTGTTCCCCTCCTTCTCTTCTTCCCACATCCGCATCTCATTTTCTTTCTCGAGGAGCTGTCACTGTGAGAGCCCCTGGACTATGGGGAAGAACACGGCACCATGTCAGAAAAAAACTACACTAATCTGGCACTGGAAGAACACAGAAGAAAAGCTAGAAATGAGATATCAAAGCAATAAAAGTTTGTAAGAGTTCGTGAACATGAAACATGTGTAACTATTCAATGGAACCCTGTCAAGCAGATTAATTAGTTAACATTTGGAAAGTGCATTGAAGATGAAAATTGCCAAATAAGGGTTTGTACATTGAACCAATTTCTCACTATTATAACTGGATGGCCTAAGAAACCAGTCCACTGGTAGCTGAGAAAACTGTCTGCCCAATTTGGGATGTGGAGGGTCTTTGGCCTTGGGGAGGCTGAGCCCAGCATGGCCTTTCTCTGGGATTTTGAATAACATGTATTCCCCAAGTATCTGGGGGTTACAGCTATGGAGTCCCTGTCCCCTGGGGTTCTCTGCTTTTGTCTGCCAATCCTCTGACTCTCTGTAGGCCCCCTGCTGGAGACCTTTGAGAGCCAACTGAACACTTTATAAATAGCCATGTTATTAGATGCTTCCAACTTGAATTTAGATTCAGTAAAAGAGGATTTTAGTCACTATTTCCTGAATAAGAGGTATTCCATTCTTGAACAATATTGAAATATTGAGCTATCCAGACATTCTTGAAACCCAACCTGGCAAGGGTCAGAGCTCAGTAGTCAGGGCTGTCTCTGGCTTGTGCAGTCAGAACAGATACTCTCCCTAGAAGCAGGAGTTAATGAAGGGAGGATCCTGATTCAGAAATCATCTGGGCTGGGTAGCCAATAGCACATGAAGCCAGATTCTACTTGTATGTGTGCAACTGTCTCTGGAGAAAGGAAAAAAAAAAAAAAAACCTACCCATTTGGTGTAGTTTTATCTGTCCATCTATCTAACATCTTTATTTTGACCAACATGTGTTTCTATTTATTTAAGCTTTAAGATCCCCCCCACTTCCAAAGCTGAATTGGAAAACTGTCTGCCCAATTTGGGCAGCTAATAGAGTAAAATGAAGTGCAAAAAACTAAAGCATCTAGGGATAAAATAGGACAGATAATGCATTCCTATGCTGGAATTCATAAGACACAGTATACGCTAGGAGAAAAAGTATTGGAACTGATGTTTAAAAATCCTGGACTCTAGCCATAACTCTGTCTCTACTGAACTGTGTGGTCTTGTGCAATCTTTATTCCACTGGCAAAACAAAGTCTCTGGAAATTTTTCAGCATGATTTTTTGTTAAGTGTTTAAAAAATAGGATTGTGGCATTCCCATGTCAGGCCAAACAGAGTGGGTGAGGTTGTAGAGGGAACTGTTAAGAGGCTGAAATGTAACCCAGGCATGGCAGATGAGGGTAGTAACAGTAGAAATGGGAAGAAAAGGAAGGAAAAAATGCTTTTTAAGGGTAACCTGACAGAACTTGGAAATTGACCAGATACAAGAATGAGCAAGATGACACAAAGATGACCTCGAGTCTTTGCAGCTGGAAGCGTGACGTCATTGTGAATAGAAAAAGGAAAAAAATGTTTCTGGAAGAGGAGGGAAGAGGAGGGGAGGCCAGGACTGAGGAGGGCAGACTGAGTGTGGTGTCTGCAATGACTGGAAACCACCCAAGTGAAATACCACGTGGTCCTGCCTGGTCAGAGCTCAACCTAAGAAGGAGGTCAAAGCTGTGAAGGCATTAGCATTTCAGTAAAGGAGTAAATGAGGACATGCAGAAGGCGTGAGGGGGAGTGGAGGGCTGAGGGCTGAGGGCTGAGTTAGCCAGGCCCAGACAGACAAAAGTAAGCCCTGAGACCAGGTTGCTCAGGACCAAAGGTTTATCTCTGTCATTAACTAGTATTTGCTCCAACTCTTTAGGTAAACTCAGTGCGTCGCCTGTGCTTTGTTTACATTTCCCCAAACCTGCCCCCGGCCATTCCAAGCTTCTGCGCTTCTGAGGGTCATCTTTTGTGCTGTGCTCACATATATATGTTGTATTACATTGTATATTATATTATATATTACTTACAATTATGTGATCATTTATATTACATATAATTACTATTACAATTGTATTATTAATATATTATGGTGGAGTATTTACCATCTTAATGTGTGTTATAACATGTATGTCTTAGTGATTGGAAAACTTGATGTCACTCAGATCTATAACATTTTTAAATAACAGCTACAGATGACCTTATCAATGTAGTATATGTTAACATTTGCTAAACCAACGTTCTTAATGATATTCATTTAGGACATAAATACAACAATAATAAGGCCAGATGCAGGAAGAAATGAGGCGTGTAATACAAAGGAAAGGGGCACCTAAGGAGAGAAATTGGCCATGGCTTTGGCTTTCATGGAAAACTGTAGATGGCCCTCATGGTCTATGAATAAGATTCTCCCAATCCCTCCCCTCCGTGGCTCTCAGCTGTTCCTGAAGTAATGTCAGTCATAGACTGAAGCAAGTGAAGGCTTAGGGATAGCTGAAATACAGACCAGCCATGGAGAGATGGTCTTCCCTCTGCAAAATCAGATGTGTCAGTCTAAGGGCAGAAGAGAATGGTATAGAACCTCGCTCATGAGATAAGAGAAAGAGAAGAGAGAAGAGAAAACGTGTGTGTGTTTGAGACAAAAAAAGAACAAGTTGTAGAGGTTTCTATTAGGAGATGTTAACCTTAGAAAAAATGAGATCCCTGCATTTCCTACTGCAAAGAATTATTTGTACCATCTCTGCCCTGATAAATCATCAAATATTTATTTTGAATGTAAGCAAAAGTTCTGAAGGCATATAGGACAACTGCTAGAATTCGAATCAGAGCGTCATGTCGTCACTACACTTCTTCCTAGCTGTGGGACATTAAGACAACTTATTTAACCTCTCTGAGCCCATTTTTTTTAATCTGAAAAATGGGAATGGTAATTATAATGGTTCCCTTGTGAAGATGTAGGAATTAATAAGATTACATAGCTAAGAAGAGTTTTATAAAATTTTAGTGGTAGGCAAATGCCAGTTATTAGCAATTCTCTAAGATCAACACCATATGTTTATCTATTTGTCATATTGAGGATGAGCTCAGTTCACCTGGGATTGAACAAGCTCAGAAGACACTCAGGCAGTTGTGGGTGTGATCGAAGAAGAGTTCTCCTCAGTGATTGGGGAGATGAAGTGTGCAGAAGGGAGCGATTTTGACTGCATGAGGCCACCACAAAGGGGATCCATTCTGTCCAAGCTGCCTCACCGGATTCCACTGGCCTTCCAGGAGTTACAGAGTTGTGAGGTTGGTGCCTGTTCCAAATGCACCTTGTGGGTGGCTTCATTGCCAGAGACACAGGCGGAGAATCTCACTGGTCAAGTGCCAGCTCCTACCCTCAGCCTGGCCCACACCTGCCGCGCAGGGACATTGTGGAACTATGTCCCAGAGAATGACTACCTGAGTTGTCCCCCGCCAGATCTTCAGGGCATTAGACTCACAACCCTGGAAGCCCTGCGCACAGCAGTTCTTGGGGAATCATTATCTAGTCCAAAGGGCTTTGGACAATAACAATGGGAACAGTGAGCAAAAGGTCTTAGGTTTAGTTGGTTTACTTCATTCCAACGACTCAGTCCTTCTCTTGCCTTTTATATCATTCCTGTCCCTTTCCTTTTCTATGGTCATAGTAGTAAAGCCAAGACATGTTAATATCCCTTATGTGATAAAGAAGTTGTTAGATTCTCTGCTCTTAAAGCATAGAAACTAAAATAATTTACAAATCTTTCTGTGTCAACATAGCAAAACAAAAATGAAATTCCATTGGCTTATTTAATGTAGCGGTAAATCTTATTTTTTTCCCTCTTGGGGAAGCTTGATAGTAGTAGTGAGTGGTCCACAGCTGTTACCATAATTAGTTCCTGAAAACCTTCATCATAACATACCACTGTAAGGCAGATTGTACTTTCCCATAGAAACCAGTTTGTTATTAGGGGTTGTGTTCCTGATCAAGGAGTCATGCCCAAGAAATCACAGATATGACCAAAAATATGTCATAAAGATGCATATAAAATTTGATACTCATTTAAAATAGTAAAATTAGGCCCCAGGTCTTCTAAAATGAGCAAAATTTGGACACACACAATGATTATGAAAGGGCCCTAACCTACCAGTAAGAACATTGATTGCATAAAAATACAACTCTACCTTGTTATGAATTTGCCTAAAATTAATATGTTATCTGCAACAAATATTAAACCTGAGTTCACCATAGCATTATTTGCTGTCCTCAATTTTACAAAAACTTTCTAGAGAAGTCTTGGATGAGTTGAGCCTCCTTAAAAACCAGCTGGTGAGCAGTGACTGGAGCAGAAGACAAAGGTCAGCCCCCAAAGGATTTCTATTTTACACTTTTATTATCACTTAGATAAATGAATTGAGAACATGCTAATTAAATTTGGAGAGAACGTTCCACAATTTTAAGATCTGGGTTAAAATGAGTAAGGATCACAACGTGGAGAACAGAGACAGACATAAACAGAATGAAATTGAACAAGGATTCACAAGAGAGAGTCATTGTCTAAGTGGAAGAGAAACAAGCTGTCTACCATTACTCTCAAGAAAGTATTTCCTGAAGACTCTCCAAGCTAGGGGAGCTATATCTATGGTGTGAGAGATTTAAAAGTACAAAAAGGGCTGATCATCATAGAGGATATAATGCCCTACATTAAAAGCAAGAAAAGAGAGACCAGTAGTTACAAAACAGGCACATTTTGTAAGTACAACTGATATGAAATAGTCAATAAAAGCAGAAATTGTAGGGTTTCCAAGGTTCCCCAGTCCTTCCGTCGATTCCAGCAGAGCTCGAAGCACCTGTGGCGTCACCGGGAAGTCACACTTTACTGAGTGGCATGGCTGTCTTCCTGTTTGGCATGTCTCCCTTGTGTCTTTCCACTTTTATTTTTTTTAGAGTTTATTTATTTATTTGACAGAGAGAGAGAGTGAGAACAAGCAGGGAGAGCAGCAGAGAGAGAGGGAGACGCAGGCTCCTTGCTGAGCAGGGAGCCCAACACGAGGCTTAATCCCAGGACCCCGGGATCATGACCTGAGCCAAAGGCAGATGCTTAACCAACCGAGCAACCCAGGTGTCCCGTCTCTTTCCATTTCCTCTCCAATTCATTATAGGCACTAATGGTTTGTTGAATGAAAAAGCAAATCAATTTTCTATATTGCAGTGAGAAGCACTTGGGTAAAAGTCAAAATTCCTGAGTTTTAACCTTGCTTCAACCACTTCCAGCATTTGGATCTGGAGTAAGTTCTGATGAGGCATCTCTTACCTTTTGAACACAAAGGCTCACATTTATTACCTCTCCCCCATGTAGGGCTCATGCTGGGAAAATTTTGGACCACAAAATCCCCTTTATAAAGTGTTTTTTTTTTTTTAATTTTTCCCTTGAGACAACCAGGGTTAATACACTAAGTCGATATGATTATTACCAAGAGCTGAAATACCACATTTTTTATAGTCTATACAACATATCACTGGTAAATATTCCCCTTTTTAAAACTGAAAATAGATCATTGCTACCCTTGCATTACTACTGTCATAGTCCAGCCCCTAAGTTGAAAGCAAGTCTTGATCCTATCTATGGGTCTTTCTCGTTCCAACAGTCTTGAAATCTGTATAATTTGGGGTTATGCCCTAGAGAAGAAAAAGCGGGTACTTGATAACAGTCTACATCCAAACATATGTGATTATGAATAATTATTTGTGAAATACAGAGAAAGTGAAAACAGGAAAAGAAAATATGAAATGTATTATCGATTTAAATAGAAGCAAGAGGAGTGTACATTTGCTTTTTAAAACCATCTTCACAACCAACATTTCTTCGCACAACACAGAGTTACCAGAGACTCTGGTGAATCCCCTGGTCCTCTCTCATCAGCCAGATTCAGGAACCCATTTCACAGCACATGAGACCTAGCGCAACGCCTCCCCAAGCAAAGGATGTACAGATGGAGAACTATGTTATTTATTAACTATGTTCTCAGAGAATGGGGGTGGGGGGGCAAGGAATATCCGGAAACACTGCCTTGCCAGGAGACAGATGAAAGCGAATAGTGAGATGCCCATCTGGCATGGAGAGCAGGAAGCCCGGTCCAGCACCTGGTCTATGCCATTGGCAGGTACCGCGTGGCTGCTACAGGACGTGGAAGATACCCTCATCCTCCCTTTGCCTCAACTACCCTGTGCCTCCGGTGGAGAAGGTCATCTTGCCGAGTTCGGCGTGCTGGGGGTAAAATCAGGTTGAGGTACTTTGACAAGTTGAGAAACTTATGAAACTACAGAGTCATTTTGAGTGTTTTTAGGAAAAGAATAAGCAGCGGGATGGAGGGGATGGGGGAAATAGGTGATGGGGATTAAGGAACCCAACAGTTGTGATGAGCAACGGGTGATGTATGAAATTACAGAACAGCCGTATCGTACCCCTGAAACTAATAAAACCCCATATGTTAACTAACCGGAATTATAACAAAAGCTCAGAAGAAAGAGATCAAAACCTAAAGCCTAAGAAGAACAAAGATGCCACATTTAAAAAAAAAAAAAAAAAGCAAACTGAGAAAGGACATGCCTCAACTCCTATTGGAGCGTATAAAAATCGGAGTGGTCGAATAAATAACAGAACAGCATGGAACAAACAAGTCTTCTGTTTCATATAAAACGTGCACACCTTCTCTTCTACTTTCTGTATTTCCATTAGTGTCTTATTGGTTTATTCCCTTTTCTCATTTTTTTCTCTCGGGGTGTTCATCTGTCAGGTGTTACAAACGATATAAAGACATCACTTTTTCTGTCAAACCGTGCATCTGGGCTGAGAGAGCCCTCCTACGCAGAGGCTGAGTGTGGGCTCTCGGCTGCCTCTCCGGCTGACCTGGATGCTCTGATCACCGGGCTGAGGAGGGCAGGTTCTCAAACCCAGTGCCTCCTGGGTTGTGCTTAGGAGGCAGGCCCCGACGATGTGCCCTTTCCTGATAATAGCTTAAAAAAAAAAGTTTCCAATCTCTCTTCCCTTAAAGTACTAAGTAAGAATAAAAGAACTGGGAAAAGGAAGAAGGAAATCACAAAAGAAAAAAATGAGGATATATTAGGAAATTTGAAACGTGAGGGAAGAGAATAAGAAGTGGAGAGAGAAAAAGATCAGACGGGGGAAAAAAGATTTCTTGAGAAGAAAAAAAAAGAGAAATGGAGAGCGGATACAGGCCAACTTGAAAAGAAATGGTAGAATGTGTAAAAACACTGACTTCACTGAGCACAGGAATGAAAGCGATGCCAAATAAAAGGCAAAAGAAAAAAGCACTAAAATGAAAGAGCTATCAGAAAAAGAAAAATGTCATGTAGAGATAAAAGAGATGAAAAAAAAATCGGGGTAAAAAATTCTCCAAGCATTTTTATTTAGTTATCTAAGAAAGAATATGAATTCAAGAGGATAGGGGAGCTGAGAACGACAAACAGTCGTCTAAGAACTTACATGATCCTAAAGAATGAGGAAGAAAGGAGACAAATGATTTGGGCAAAGGAAAAACTCTTATATAAGAAGTTTTCAGCAGCTAAATTAGGTTAGAAGCCTGTTGTAAACATCATCATCAATAAAAAGAGTTTATTGAACTCACTTTGTACCTGGCAAACACAGGTAGCGAGAACAGAGAGTCCCTTTAGAGAAGAACCAGGACAAATCAGAAAACAAACTAGCTACCCTGAGGTTAAAGCTCCAGGGCACACAGGTGTCTTTTACCCTGCCACCTGACAGTCAAGGCATTCTGAAAATATCCGTGGAATGAATGAATGAATGAATGAACGAACATATGAATAAATCTATGGAGTTTCAGGAGCCTTCCGTATACCTGTATCCCCCCTTGATATAGAAACATTCTCTGTTCCCCAACACGTATTCCCACCTCAGGTGGAAATTCCTTTTCTTCCCTTTGTGCTGCCAGTAAAAAGGAAAAAAATCCCTCTGATCCAAGGTCACCCCAGCCCCATTTCCCATAAGCAGAGAAGAAGGGAAATAGTGAGAATTTCCAACTTTTTAAAGCATTCATGAAATACCTCGCTTGATCCCCGGCAAGCTGAGCAAGGCAACATAATTATCTTTAGTTAAAATCAACACGGAGATGTCGAGTAGTCATTCTAATGACCCCAGGAAAGGAGAACAACAGAGGTAGGAATGGCTAAGTAAGAAGGCCCCCTGACACCTGGTTCAGAATGATTTTGTAACTGCTCTGGATGGTGTCAACAGAGCTTCCTTCAGAATGTCTTTGAAGAAGTGATATGTTAGCTGAGTTTTAAAATTGGAAAATAATACGGCTTGAAGGCATTAGACTAGGGAACTGAGCACACGCAGATGCACACAGAGATACGCGCACACACACACACGCACACGCACACACACAATTACACTACACTTAAAGCAGTCAAAATCAACACTGAGAATTCCAGTGTTATTTAAATGGCCCTGACCAAGGACCTGAACACTCTTCCCAGTTACCTTGATGGCTTTTATATTAGAATCTCCTTCCTACCTGTCCAAGCGTATTACTAAATTTCAAGGCATTTTTTCCTTTAAGGGGTATCCCTCTTTAAGGCAACTACTGTTATAAATCTAAGGAGACACTAGGCAATAATTTAAAATACTTAAATGTATGTCAATCTCAGTCTTGAAAGTATACAGCTACAAAGGATGGTTTCAGGATAGAGTTCATATGACAGAAAGTGATCCTAAGACCTGGGGAACTTTCCTTCAGTTCCCTGTGAGCCAGAGAAGCAAGTCTAAGAAGTACGGCCAGGCTTCAGAAGAGCAAATCAGAGTTAGACAAATATGTGTTCATGTCAGCCCAGAGATTTTCAAGTTGCATATTAAGTATGGCACACTTAAATCAGTGCATTTAAAATCATAGCATAGTGAGCCATGTTTCATTTTAAATTGTCAAGAAGCCCATTAGATAAACAGCATGGATTTGTCCTTTTAAAAAACATAACATTTAACTGGGAAGTTTATTTTAAAGAGTATTTTTAAAGATTTTATTTATTTGAGAGAGAGAGCAAGGGAGAGAGCACAAGTACAGGGGGCAGGCAGAGGGAGAGGGACTAGCAGACTCCCTGCAGCGCGGAGAGCCTGACGCGTGGCTCGATCCCAGGACCCTGGGATCATGATCCGAGCCAAAGGCAGACGCTTAACCCATTGAGCCACCCAGGTGCCCCTTAATTACTATTTCAAAGAGTCGTACATATTAATGGGATTATCAAAGGTTGTCATGTATACTATGAAGTTTCTTCTGTATTTGAGAACGGGACTTTCCTTCGTGTCTGCTTTCTTCAGATCTGAAGTAACCCAGGTGTTCAGAGAGCTATTACTACACTCAACTCTAAAAAATCAAAATATTAACGTCCACTTCTAAAGTGAATACAATTATTTAATTTCTGTAATATGACTCATTATTTTCTTAGCTTGTGCTACTAGAATTGGGTGTTATTATTCTCTTCAATCGAGCAGAACTTAGACTCATATAAATCAGGGTCACAGAATCAGAAATTAAAATGGTTTACATAAGAAGAGAATAATAGGATTTTCTTGGAATTAGAAGGAACCTTGGCAATCATCGTAGTCACTTAATAAATACATGTCAACTTGAAATTTTTACCAATAATGAAAAGATTGGATCTTGAAAGAAAGTGCCAGTTATATATGAATCCGTCCTAATCACTGACTATTTTCAGTAATTTCTATTTAAATGGTTAAGCACTTTTTTTTTTTTTGTGGTACAAGACAAAGAGGAACTAAGTAATGACATACCCATGTGTCAGAATAAATTTTTGCTCTTGAGTTCATTGCCAGAAGTCACTTTTTTAGTGGTCATGGTCTCCTTGGGGAGCCTTTTAATAACATGTAGGAAGGAAAAAGATCAGAAGATGACCATAATAAATGATAGAGAAAATGGAAAGTAGACTGAAACGGACCAGGAACACTGATCCACTGACCCACCTAAAAGGTAAAACATTCCCTAGAACAAAATGGACCTCTTCTCATCAACTTTTAAAGAGCTCCTGGTGGCACCATTTAATGCCACTTAAAAGGTATTTGCCCAAGGAACCCTGGTATACTAGAAAGCCATAAGTGAAGATCTCATTCTCAGACAAGATATTGATTACCACAGGATCACCATAGGATCAAGTAAGGAATACAGCACAACCTCAGAGCTCTCGCCCTTCTGAAATTTACCCATTCACTCATTCATCCAGCTGATGTTACACGTATCGATGGCGACCACAGTGAATTTGGTGGGCAATACTTATACCTCAATGAGCATTCTTTTTTTTTTTTTAATGGAAACAGAAGTAAGTAAGGTGGAACATTCATTCCATACCAGTAGCCAAACTATTTTTATTTATTTTTTTTTTATTTTTATTTTTTGGCCTAGGTGGCCACGTCTGATTCCTGTTTGGGTAGTGACTGGAACAGACTGACAGATGTGGAAACATGATTCAAAACTCAACCAGGGCAACTTTTCCAAAAAATAATTGAAGACTGCATTCAAGCCTTGCATATACATAGACACCTGCTATATTTGCATAGCCCAAGCTTGCAGAAAGCTTTAATCAATCATTTTCTGTGTGGAATTATCCAACCAGAAAACCATTACTTATTTCACCAGAAAAAAAAAAAATTGTTTTTCCTCACTGCTAGATCAGTTGCGTCTCCTCTTCCACTCACCTCCCTCTACCAGCAAACAAAGTTTATGCCAAAATATATGGGTCAGTGTCCCCGTTTATAAACAATCTTGGCTTATGTTTAAATCTCCAAAAAGGCATGTTTTGTCACTTCGTTTGCCAATATGCATAAAAATTCTACCTTCTCTCACACACCTCTCCATTTCTATTTATTGAGTGTTCCTTACCATGACAGGTGTTAGGAAACTAGTAAACAAAAGAAGGAGACAAATATTGGTTAAATAATCATAAAAAGTATGTAATTACAAATCATGATGACTGTAGAGCATGCTACACGAAAGGATAATACAGGGGAATCTGCTGTATTTGTAGGACTGGGGAGGTGGTGGGTCAAGAAAGAAGGAGTTTGTGAGCTGAGATTTGGATAAATAGAGTTGAGAGGGAGGAATCACAAGGGGGAAGAGAAAGTTGCAGGCAAGAAAAAAACAGCATCTGCAAAAGCCCTGAGGCAGAAGGGAGACCGCTCACTGAAGAACTGAAAGGCTTGGGGAATGTAACAGAAAAAGAATGGAAGGATGGAATGAGATGAGGCTGGAGAGAATGGCCCCAAAGCATGTGAGGCTTTGCAGACCTCACAAGGAGGTCAGTCTTCAAGAGCAATTACAAGCTCTTCAAAGGTTTTCAGATACACATTTTTAAAACCTTGTCCTGGGTACAGTGTAGGAGCCATACTTGGGTAAAGAGGCCTTTCGGTGGACCCAGGTTAGATGGCAGTGGTGCCTGCTCTAGGGATACATGAGAGTTGGAAAGAAGCACACGCATCCGGGAACTCTTAGGATGAAAAAACCCACAGGACCTGGCTTTGTTAAACAAACGCATGAATGTTATTAGGGAATCAGCCCTCAAAACAACTCACACTTATGTATACTTCCCGTTTACCATACCAAGTGAATTTTAGAAAAATTCTCTGTAACAAATGGCAATTTTAAAAAAGAGAAAGTATAAAGCTCCATCCAATATTAGTGTTTTACAAAACAAGGCATGTGAGCCCTTACTTCCTATGGGCCTCATTTCATGTTATAAATGAACTGTCTATAATTCAGTTATTTTTTTCCCCTTTGAAGATCTTTGCAAGAGGCTCTTCCGGGTTTCTGATTTATTTATTCTCTACATTTATTAATATGTAGATGTTAATAGCCTTCAACTTAGAGCCAAGCCACAGGTCTCTATTTCTTAAAGTGTGTTCCCCAGAAGTAGCCCTTTCAGAGGCAGTAGATATCACTTAAAACAGTATTTTTCAGTAAAGAAACAATGATAAGCAATATTTAACAAGTTTCCTTAGTGAGGGCTTTTCGGAGCCTTTTTTATATCAATACGTGTTATGAATTTCCAAGGGAGAAATACGTAGCCTAACTCATGTGTCCGAGGAATGCTTTCCACTAAAGCATCTCAGGTGACTGACATTCCATAGATCCTTTAGATTAGCAGAGCCACGAACATGTTGGCTTAGCAACTTGAACAGGCTTTTGCATACAACAGGTCTTTATAATCTGTTGAATGAATGAAGATACAGATTAAGAAATCTAACCGAAGTCTCGTAGATGAGAGAAGGCCACCGTTAAATTAAAAGGACAGCCACTCACCACTCAGCTTCCAGCCAACTGGTTGACATGAAATACTGCAATTTTTCGAGAAGCCAGAAATCTATGTTTCTACATGAAATTTCATCATTTTTTAATAACTGCAGGTCAAACAGAACATTAGGGCTACTGGTTTTCAGCTTCAGGGGCATTCTAATACAGATTATTTTCACCATGTTGAAACAAAATTACAGCGAACAGTGAGGGCAAGTGCTCTAGTAGAAGAGCCAAGAACCCTCCTGTGAAATCCGTAAGAGCTTTCCTCCCTTTTAAGGAACTCACACTGTCCATTTGAGGGAAATTAACTCCTTCGTGGCCTGGAGGCATCATCAGAAGCCTGAAAATAGATACCTTACCAAATAATACTGTCAGGCCTTGAAAGAAATAATTATTCAAGATAAGCACATTTTCTCCATATTTAGAAAAGATCAGGTCATTCAGGAATAAAGAGCAATAGAAAAGCAATCCCACTTGAACAAGTGCATTATCACACCAGAGGCAACACTTAGAGTCAGAACACAATCAGACCGGTGTTTAATTACAGATGGGGTTGCTTGTTTTGCTAAAGAGAAGAAATGTCATTGCTTCAAAGACAGTCAACTCTCAGTCATGCAGGATGTGGTCCAACATCTTATTGGCTATCCAGGTCTACATTACCTCCTTTCTAGCTTAGGATATTTGTCCATTTTAATATGAAAAGGTACAGGGAAATGTGCACTTACAAGTTTATATTTCTTTTTTTTTTTTACAAGTTTATATTCCTTAAATTGAGTCAGAACAACTACTACTACTACTACTACACACACACACACACACACACACAGGGTTAGGCATTCTGTGTTCTGGTTTTCCGCTCATGTGTGCTATCGCTATGAGTGCTTTGTGGCTTCTCCTTTACTTAAAATTCTACTTGTAGATCTTTTTCTTTGTTTTATCATTCAGAAGTCTAGCATGAATAGTGGAGAAAAAATTATAGTGGTAGCATGTTTCTGTTTTGTGAAAATCAATCGTATTTTTAAATGAAGTGTTAACTTGAAAAAATGAGATTTTTGTACTGCTAAGGGAACCGTATATAGATCTAATAACACCTCTCTAATCTGGAGATAACTTGTTTCACGACCTCGACAATCTAAAACATATCCAAGAAAATGGAATTGAACTAATAAGTCTATGAAAGCCAAAATAGATCATAACAACAAAAAATAATACCGCTACTTCATGTTGCCAGGGCAGCTTTTCTTTAAGTCATTTTTTCCCTTTCTTTCCTTTTCTAAATCTTATGTTATTTAAATTCAATTAATTGACATACGGCATATCATTAGTTTCAGAGGTAGAGTCAGTGATTCGTCAGTTGCATGTAACACCCAGACCTCGTTACATCACGTGCCCTCCTCAGTGCCCATCACCCAGTTACCCCATCCCCCCTTTAAATCCTTCTAAAACACTTTCCTATACATAATCACATTTGGTCCTCTCACCAACATTATAAGAAAGAAGGGGTTGGCGGTATTATCCCCATTTTTCAGAGGAGAAGTGTAGGTTTACCATATAAGATTTCACCCAAATCAGGACAATAATTGGGGCCCATTCATTACAATGCCAGGACAGCTAATGTAAACTGGGATGATCCCAGGCAAACCAGAGCATACAGTTGCTCTAGAAAAATGATGGCTCAAAGCTGTGCCCTTACCTAAGGAAGGCCTTCAGGTCTTCTCTCAGAGATCATTTGCTCCTTGTAATAGCTGGTGTGTTCCCCTGCGAGGCAAGATGGTACCTGTAGCTGACAGGTGAGGGGCACAGAGTTAGCCTAAAAGGACAGGGTTGAGGGGTGCCTGGATGGCTCAGTGGTTTAAAGCCTCTGCCTTCGTCGGCTCAGGTCATGATCCTGGGGTCCTGGGATCGAGCTCCACATCGGGCTCTCTGCTCAGTGGGGAGCCCGCTTCTCCCTCTCTCTCTGCCTGCCTCTCTGCCTACTTGTGATCTCTGTCTGTCAAATAAATAAATAAAATCTTAAAAAAAAAAAAAAAGACAGGGTTGAACCTGACAGTCTCATACAAACAGTTTAAGCCAATGGTCCAAATCACAATGATTAGGGCATTTCATGAACTTGTGGCCAATGCCCCATCCAAATGTCAAATCAGTGCTAAGGACACATGCAGTGTCCAGACTCTTTGTCTGCTAATGGAAGAGTCTTGGTCTCAGGGGCTTTGTCCCCTTTGTCCTTGGAAATTCCAAGGAGTACTTGGGCGACAGGGATTGGTCAGGATGGGGTAAAACGAGATGAAGGAGCAAAGGACAGTAAAAGGCAAGAAGGTAAGTCTGCAAAAAGGGAGCTAAAATTCAGAGTAGTCCCCAGATCCATCAGAGGACAGAGCTAGATAGGGGTCACAGCAGTTGGGGCTCTAGACCAGGCATGTGTGTCAGGAGCCTCTAGAGCAGCAGAAGCTCCTGGGGCATTCACACAGGAGGGAACTGGGGACCCCGTATCAGATTTAGGGTATCAATACCAAACCCAGGAATAAGGCTTCTAATTTCTGCTAGGCTAGTGGCTAGGAGAGGGTCTTCCTGGGCTGCAGCTAGGCAGGAGGAAGGGAAGAACAGAGAGTCTCAGGGAACCCCAGTTCTGACAAGCTGCATCATCTGATCCTCTCGGTTACCGACTGTGGGTGGGGAAGGGGGTACTGCTGGGCGCAAGCCCTCTCACAGCCAGAGAACTGATCGGCCCCCGAAAGACGCAGATGCCCTTGAATGAGTCAACACGGACCCGCTCGGGTAGAGCAGAATTCTGAGTCTCCGTAGTTCCCGAGGGTGCTTGGTTGGAGGATACCTGGTGGGCTACTTAGCTCTCAAATTGATACTAAACTACAAACATGAGTCTTCTTTCTCACAAAGGTTAAATGAGATGCTGTTTTAAAAGGTGTGGCCAAACTGAAGGGACCTTAGGAAGATGATCCGTCCAAAATTAACTTGGAAAGACTTGGTTGCTTTAAGAGTTAAGTCCTCCGAGCTATTCAGAAGCCTCAAGGAGCCAGAGTGAAGCACTCAAAACGTGTCTGACAATCTGAATTTCAGGGCAACTAAGTTTCATTTAGATAAGCGCCCTCCAAAATTAGCATATACCTAAACACTTATTCTCCAATTCATGCTCCCCTCTCCTGAGTTGTGATGTTTGGGGTAGCTGACTGAAATGCTCTGGATCTCCTGTGTGCATCTGGAAACGTGGAGATTGAATTCCTAAGATCAGGCGTCAGTACGCTATAACCCACAAGACAAACCCAGCCTGACATCCGTTTTTTGTAAATAAAGGTTTATTGGAACAGACACTCTCATCCATCTTGATACCGTCCATGGCTGTCTCTCCTCTGCAGTAGCGGAACAGAGGCTGTATGGCCCTCAAAGACTGAAATATTTATTATATGACGGACTGTTGAGTACTTTGCGGAAAAAGTTTGCCCTCACATGACTTAATTATTCTTGATTTTATAAGTATAAAGATACACAAGTACAGAAGTCCATGTACGTGTAATAGAAAAGTTGTAGCTACTATGAATGATTTCCCTTCATCAGAGCTCAGACTTCTCATTTCTTGGCTCACTCTCTGATTTTCTCTAGCAGGTTTCTCACTGATCACCTTTGTGAAAGGTGCTCCCTTTTCCTGGTGCTCCCTTTTTGTCTCCTCTTCTCTCTCTCTCTTCTTAATGTCCGCCTTCCAGAAATATTTGTCCTCAATTAGCCCCATATAACTGTTGATGCTTTGAACTGATAATGAACTGATAATGCTTTGAACTGATAATTTTTCTTTTTAAAAAACAAAGGCATTCCAGAATAGTGCAACATGGTGGTTAAGAAGAAAGACTTTTCAAGAAAGAAAACTAACAAAGAGAAAATTGAGGTTATCCTCCCACAACCAGTTCTCCTCTTGGACTTGCTGCAGAAAGGACCATGGAGCCCCTGATCCCATGCTCACCCCAGCCCAGCATGCAGGAATGCCAGGCTTGGCTTCAACATTCTGCCGCCTCTCTGCTGTCCTCTCATGCTCTTGCTTTCAACCTTACATTTTGATGTGAAGTTTTCACCTTTCTCTGTGCACTGCTTACCAAGCCAGTGCCCCTGACTTCCCCACATCACTTCCTCTGCTTCCTCTTGTCCACATTTTCATGCTTTTCTGATCATAATGGAAGCATTTTGGCTAAATACCATCTTCTCTCTATGAAAACCTCTCCCATATCTTTTTCCTCTGTCCTCCTAAATCATTTTAAATCACATCATAAGGTCCTCTTGTTCACCTCTTCTTTAAATATGCTTACCACTGAGCATTAAATGACCCCCATTTCTTTCTCTTGGATATCCCAATATGGAATACTTGCTGGGACAAATAGTCATCTGTACTTTAGCAATCAGCATTGGGCTTCCTTTCCCAGTCTGCTGCCATGAACAAAACCAAAACACTGAAACAAACCATAATATGGACTTTTGTCTGCAGTGAATCTGAGAACAAGCAATCAACCTCAACTGATAACAAAGCACTGTGCATCCCGTAATTATAGTTATACCTGCAGTAGTGTGGTGCTAAAGAGAGGAGTTCACTGAAAAAGCATTTGTGCAATTTAGTTGAGCATCACTCTTTAAAGTGCATTATTCACACTGACAATATATATTCAGTACTAATTGAAAAAAGAACTAGGACTGGGGCAAGAGCATTTTTATCCTACAGTGCCTCTATTATTGTGTAGGTTTAATAACTAAAAGTAAAAAGCTAACATTTATGACCACTCAGTGTCTGACAGTTCCCACATACACTAAGTACTTTATAGAATTATCTCTTGTAATCCTGCCCAGAACCACTGCATTCAGTGGTTTAGGTTGTACACTGCACAAAAGTAGCACATCTAAGGAGACTCTCATGTCCTGGCCATTTTGTAGTTTTGAGTTTTTTTTAATTTTTTACGATAAGTTCAAGTTTAGCTTCAAAAATGAGCAAGCTACATATTTATTAATATAGTTTTGTGGCAGGTGATTATAAACTGTCTTTTTCAATAGGATTGATACATATCCTTTCCCATTTGAACTTACAAAGGAAGAATGTATTTAATTATTTAAGTAGCTTGATGATCAAACAACATTCAGAATAACTTTTGTTTCTAAATAAGAAGCTGCTTTCTTACTGAAGTACTGATTGGTTAGTGTCTTAAAATTAAGAAAAAAAAAAAAGACAACTCTATCAGTGTCACTATATTGCAATGCATACACTGCTACTTGTTTTCTGTACTGAATGGGATAGTAGAGTTCCCATCTTAAATATACAGGCACTTTCTTTATGAAACAAATAACTAGGTAATAACCAATATTAATTTAACATTAATAATATACAAAGTAAGTATTAAATTGACAAATTAGAGGTTACTATATAACGAGCTGCTAATTACATTAGAGCACTTGTTTATTTGTTGCTATGGAAATTTCATAATTAACCGCTATTAAAATTTTTAGCTTGTTATGTATCTATTATTTTTAAATTTGATTTTCTAATTATTGTGATTAAAAATTCAAATTGGATATTATTTTATGTTTAATAATTTGATTTGTATTATTTATTCAAGATGATTTTATGTTTGTGTAATTGAAATTAATTAAAAATATATCATATATTAACCTCAAAAAGACTTCTTACTTGTGCATAGGAGCCTTTCCCTAATTCATTCAAAGGTGTCCTATGAGCGATAGTCCTGATTCTTCCACCAACCTGACAATGGAGAAGATACTATTATAATTCTTTCTTCACAGAGGAGGAAAAAGAGGCCTTAAAATGTTAAATAATTTGCCTGATGTCACAGAGATCACAAGTTCTGGGGACAAGAGTGAAACCCTTACACTTTGAGCCCAAGCCTTCCTCCCTAACTGCTGAACAGGACGATTGGTGGAATTATAGGTCTCCTTCCCAGAAGGGACCTCCCTTGTGTTCCTGCCGGGCTGGACATTTCTACTGCTCATGTCACTACAGACTAGACAACAAAGGTGAAGTACATTTCTTCCAGAAGATCATAGGGATGGTGGTGGAAGATGATCACAATTAGCAAATTGGAAGTACGATTCAATACCAGATTTCCAAAAACAGGTAGTGTTACGGTGATAGAGTATATTTTGATGAGAAACAGAGATAGATTCAAATTCTACCTCTGCCACTTACGAAATTGCCCCCAACCCTTGGTTCCTCCTGTACACATTTCCAACCATTCATTTGTCCGAGCCAAACACCTGGAAATCAGCCTTGACACCTGCCTTTTCCTCCTGCACTCCATGTCCTCACACCTATCACCAAAAACTCTGCAATTGACTTTCCAAATAATTTCACAACCCAGCATGTTTCTCACCATCTCTACCGCAGCTGCCCTGGTCCCACCATCACCTCCACCAAAATTATCACAACACCTCCACCTCAGAGTCCCTTTGCATACTCTGGCTCTTCTCCAATTTATTCTCCCCATTGTACGCAGATTGACTTTTCATCTGATCAAGGCACACATTTATTTAAAATCCTTGAATACCTAATTGTTTCTAAACATCAAATTCTACCCTAGGCTACAAGGTCCTACAAGAACAGACCCTACCTCCTTCCCCGGTTGTCTTCCCACCTTGACTCATCTCCCTCCTCTTCTGCACAGCAGACCTGCTTTCGGACACTCAAACACTCCCAGCTCCTTCCTACATTAAGGCCTTCACATGTGCTGTTCACCTTGGCCCATTAATTTTCAAGACTCAGCTTCAGGTACCTCATCTTTGACCTTGACCTTTCCTCCATATTTGTCCCCACCTTGCTAGTCGAGATCAGGTTACCATGTTTGAGCTTCTCCATATTATACCTTTCCCTTTCCCTTCATGGACTTTCTTACAGGTTATAATTCCATGTGGATATGTAGTTATTATCTGATTAATGTTTGTCTTTCCCCAGGGACCCTAAGCTAAAAATAGGGAGTGACCGTGTCTGTCTTGCTCACTGTTTGGATCTCTGTGCTTAGCACAAAGCATAGGTCACCAAATTCTTTTTAAATGTCTGAAAGAACTATGTGGCTTTGAGCAAATTACTTAAACATTTTCAGTCCTTCTTTCCTCAACTGTAAAAAGGGTAATAACATAGCTGCCTCCAAGGTCGTTGTGAAGCTTAGCCAAGCCCAGGATTGCAAAGCACGTGACAGAGCGGGCAGGCACCGCACGGTGGCTGCTCCTGCCATGATTCCTACAGTAGCCGTGTGCGGCCGGAATCAGCACCTCTTTCCAAACTGCTTCTATTCCCGTAAAAAAGGAGGACATCCCAGAAATAATTAAAACATTACAGGGGCGCCTGGGTGGCTCAGTTGGTTAAGCGACTGCCTTCAGCTCAGGTCATGATCCTGGAGTCCTGGAATCGAGTCCCACATCTGGCTCCCAGTTCCACAGGGAGTCTGCTTCTTCCTCTGACCTTCTCCTCGCTCATGCTCTCTCTCACTATCTCTCTCTCTCAAATAAAAAAGTAAAAATAAAATATTAAAAAAAAAAACACATTACAGAATATGAGTTTGTCATATTAGCCAATAGTAGCCAACATTCAGGATGCCTTACTCTTATCTCCTCCGCCCGGGGCCTCTAGGAGCCCGACTGCTGGACACCCAGGCATTGATCACTCCTCAGTGCCGTCACTCAGAGGGAGACTCTGCTCCTTCCTCCTTCGCCCTCCTCTGCGAGGTTGTGCCCTGGAGTACCTGCTACAAAGTAAAAGTTCCTGAACACAGAAATCATTTGAGAATCAGGTGTTTGGGTTTTTTTTTTTTTCCCCTTTCTACATTCCTGCCCAAATCAACAACAGTAAGTACTCAATTGAGAGTAATTGAACGAATGAATGAATGAATGAATGAATGACTGGAAAAGGAATGAAGTGACACAGAAAAGCCTGGATAGGTAGAAAAGACGATTAGAGTAAGAGGATTCTGGGTGCAGGGGTTGGGGATGGGGGCGGTTCATGAGTCCAGAACCCGGTTCTGGGCAGAGGGTTTTCAAAAGGCAGATCCAAGGAGACGGAACCTCGGAGGGGGCGGCTTCCTTCTGCTTCGCCGTCAGCAGCTCCCCAGTTTACCTGCAATCCTCACCCCTGGGTCTGCTTTGACCCGAGATCTCTCAGCGGTGTCGGTGTGCGGAACCTCCTAACTGCTCTCCGATTCTTCATCAGCAAAACAGAGCTGATGACACTGACCTTCCTCATAGAGCTGTTGTGCGGGATAATTAATAATTGCGGAATCCTTTGAGAGAATAAAGTGCGATGTAAATGCTAAGCATTATTTCCGTACAGTCTCGGCTGGCTCTTCTAAAGTACGTGCTGGTCCTGGTGCCTTTGATCCGCTGTTATCACCTGAAACGGAACAAACAATGCCTTTGTATCATTAAGCAAATGCATAATGAATGCTATTCATTGTTAAAGGTTACTTAGCAATATAACTTCTCTCTTTTGAATGGGGACATCCTCCTGTGAGAGGATTATGTAAGCTAATAGCTAATGTATCAAAGGGATGGGGAGAAAAGCAGGAGCCATGGCAACCGGAAACCAGAGGCCCACACTTTGGCCTTCGGAAAAACCCGTGCGCGCCCTCCGAGGGAGGATAAGGAATAACTGGGAGAAAACTAGAGGGGAAGGCGAGCAGAGGAACCTGCAGTGGGAAATGGCAGGCTGGAGCCACCTCCGGCCCCGGGCTCTCAGCTCACTGTACAAGACGTGATTTGCAATATTTGGGAGAGCAAAGGTTGCGTGCCGGAGTCTCGTTCTCCAGCATTGCCCTCTTCCTCAAGCCCTTGGGTCTTCCTCTTCATGTTCACTGATGCTTTATTGGGGAGATTATGTTTTTCTTTTGAATATAACCTTTCCTAGAGATAGAGGTGGGCAGCGCTGTGATCAGAAAGCCTTTATCCTCCCTGCATTCCTACTGATGCTCGTTTATCTCCACAGAAACGGACCTCGTCTCAAAGCCCTGCAGGTACCAATATAGATCATTAACGCTAGGAGCGATCATTCCAAAATCCTGAAGGTAAGCTTAATAGCTTGACAGAGACCCAGTTCTCCTATAAAATGTGTAAAAGCTCGAAACTTGTGGATTGGTTCATTCTATTTACTATTAAAATATTGGAATAGGATTATAGTTCCCTTTTGTGTTTCCTTTAGATTTAGACAAAACAAGTATGTTTGCTGATTTGGTTTAGATTTTGTAGGTTTAGGTGTTTACACTCCAGCAGTTTTAAGGTACTTGGTTATTCTACAAGTTAAATCTTTAAATGTTAGAGTTAACTTTTAAATCATGTTTTCCAAAACCATATAAATTTACAGTGTACTCCTCTCCCTATATTCCTTTAAATAATACCCAAAACACAACTCTCATATACCCCTCTATGTTTTACTGCCTTCACTATAGGGATTTTATGTCTCCTATTTGGCATTGCTATTTATTGTCATTCCACCATAATTCTCGGTTTTTGCTGACCTGATTTTATTTCAGTATCCTTTCGAAAATCTTTCCTCACTATGCTTAGTTAATTCAAACTTTGGCACTATTGGTAAAAGCTATAAAAATCTTTCTTAAATGGAACAAGATCGCCACCCAGTGGTCAGGCTGGTCTTCCTTCTGTGCATCCTTCCAGATTTTCTGCCCCCATATTTTCATTTCATTGGCTTATATACAGCAGAGGTGTCCTTAAGGAATATCTAACCCATCCCCTTCGTTTTTCAGATGAGAAAACTGAAGGTCAAAAAGGTTAACCTATCTGGCCAAGGACATAGTGTCACAGTGAGACCCATGCCTCGCGACATGCTATGCCCTTAATTTTTCCAATGACAGTATCTCAGAGACAGAAGTGAATTTCAGGGTCAACCAAACCAAGCCTTCTATCATATAGATGAGGGAACTGAGATGTAGAGAAAGGAAATGGCTTAGCAAGGTTCATGGCATTGATTGAATTTGGACAAGAACCCAGCTTCATTAGCACAGTCTGGCATTCATTCTCCTACAAAACCAACCCTATTCTTCAATGTTTTCTTTTTCTCCCTTGAATTATCATAATTCCAATCTTCAAATAGGAGACCATCATACTGAAAATAAAGTGGTCAAGTTTTTCTCCTTCCTTAAAATGAAAAAGACCACACACCACATAGGAGCCCTTAGAAAGGCAAAATTCATTCTCATGAAGGAATGGTTTCTTATTGGTGTTTACAAAAATATTTCACCACTTTTCTTTACACCTAGAAGGTAATGAATTTAAGTAAAGAGAATTAGAAATTCTAACTGTGCTCCCTTTGAGCTTAAAGAAAGTACTTATCTCTAGCCCAAAATGTCTTGATTCTATAATTTAATTACGGGGATAAGAGAACTTTCCTTGGCAAATTGGGATGATTCCACATTGTCTTTCAACCCCTCCTCGTCTAATTTCAGTCATCATAATGAAATAAGAAAGGTCCATAGTGCTGAAGAGCTCCTAAATTCTCAGGTGGAGAAAGGCTCACACAGAGAAGCAGGTGTGACACATTCTTGCCCTATCTCTCCGTGTCCTCCTAACTTCACCTGCAGCAGACCTGCAGGTGCACAGACTAAGAGCCTCCCCCTGCCCTCCTGTCTTCTGTTCTCAGGGATTTGGGGGTCTCCCCAGCTCCCAGTGGGTGAACTCAGAGTTGGGCTTTAAAAAGTTTTCAAAGCGTCTCTGGTGGGATTGTGCCTTAGTTGTTCTAGATGCCTACCATTCATTAAACTTTTTTTTTTTTTAGTATTTTACTTATTTATTTCAGAGAGAGAGAGAGAGAAAGTGCAAACAGGAGTAGGGAGAGGGACAAGCAGACTCCGAGCTGAGCACAGAGCCTGACTTAGGACTCTATCTTATGACCCTGAAATCATGACCGGAGCTGAAATCAAGAGTCGGACACTTAACCGACGGAACAACGCAGGCGCCCCTAAACTACTTTTTACCTATACTAATTGGCTTTTCTCCCTTTCCTAGCCTGAGGTTTCCCCTATCATCATCTGTGCTTCCCGGGCTCACATGCCAGATAAACGACCTGCCTGCATCCATGTCCTTGCCCCAGACTCTGACTTGGAAGAGGTAGAAACTATGATGCTCCTATTGTTAAAGACATTCTTGTTTTGCCTTGGGGGCATTATTAGTCCTCCCTAATGGTGTCCCTGGATGTCATGCAGTCTGGCCCTTATTCCTGCACACAGCAGATGGACCCTAAAGCTTGGGAAGTGGTCAGGCTTTTCACTTGAGCTAGACTATTTCGAGACCCTGGGAAGGCCCTGGAAATGTACTCATGTGGTCATATATTTTTGTAAAACTTGCAGAAGTAAGACACTTTAACCACAGTTAAAACCATCATCCCTTTCCGGGTGGTATTCTGGTGCTAGAGCGTCTCTTGAAAATCCAGTAAAAGGGAAAATTGAGTTAGGAAAATACATTTTAATTGAAGTGCGGAATGGTATTTTAGAACATTTCAACAAAGCAAATGCAAAATTATAGATACCTGATTTGTATGAATTCGGAATGTGTTTTTCTGTTATCTTTAAATTTATGTACTAAAAGAACTGAGAGAAAATTTAGATTAAAAAGAGTAATGGGGTAAGACACAAAAGAAGTAGAGTGATAAATAGAACAATAAAATCAGTAGAAATTATTTCTATATCAAGAAGTGAGGGCCGCCTGGGTGGCTCAGCTGGTTAAGGCCTCTGCCTTCGGCTCGGGTCATGGTCCCAGGGTCCTAGGATCGAGCCCTGCATCGGGCTCTCTGCTCAGCGGGGAGCCTGCTTCCTCCTCTCTCCCTGCCTGCCTCTCTTCCTACTTGTGATCTCTCTCTCTCTCTGTCAAATAAATAAATAAAATCTTTAAAAAAAAAAAAAAGAAGTGAATTGCAACAAAAAATTTCATCATATCAAATACAGTAATTTATTAAGAGGAATAAATAAATTAAGGAGAAGTAATGAATAGGCTTCTGGATTGTTTGATAACCCAATTAATAAAGAGGAGTGAATCATATAAATACACTGGAAAAAATTAAATATCTTGATAACTTGACACCAAATACTGACATCAATGAATATAACATAAACTTACATCACTACAATGAGGACGTCTACAGCAAATTGGTTAATGAGTGTCGTTAATTCAAAGTGTTTAAAATTAGACACTGTATAAAAAAATTCAAAATGCTCTAAAAACATAGAGATCATATATACAAAAAACTTAATAGAAGGTTTTCCAAATTTGACAACAATCCTAACAATTTATATGGCATTGCCAATAATAATTTGTAAAGCTGCAAGAAATATTTCTAAAATATGAAAAACAGAAACCAAATTTTAATAAATCATGGTAGAGCAAAAACTAAGTTATCTTTCTATTTTTTTTTAAACTTTCTATTCTTTCTATGGAAAATATTCCCCAAACCTCATCATATGAAGAGGTAACCAAAGAATTTGCTTCCAAAAATATAAGGGGAAGATTATCAAAGAAGTATGAGAGTAGTTAATAATAAAAAAAAATCTTTAAAAGGGGGGGCACCTGGGTGGCTCAGTCGTTAAGCATCTGCCTTGGGCTCAGGTCATGATCCCAGGGTCCTGGGATTGATCCCCGCATTCGGCTCCCTGCTCAGCAGGGAGTCTGCTTCTCCCTCTCCCACTCCCCCTGCTTGTGTTCCCTCTTACACTCTCTCTGTCAAAAAATAAATAAAATCTTTAAAAATAATAATTCTTATTATTACCATTACGTAACTTTTCTGGACATTATGATGTTTGTGTTCTTTGTCATTAAATATTTGTTGTGTCTTATGATGTCTTTCCTCATTCCAAATAACTATTGACTTTCATATCTAATTGTGGGTTTATAATTTTGTATTCTTTTTCTTAAAGAGAGTCTCCCAAATTGTATAAGCCTCTGGGCCCATCTCTTCCCAAAGCTTCCTCCGTGAAAGTAATGCATCAGCTGCATTCATCTTAAAAGAAGCAAAATGCTCTATGTTCTGCTTATGTTCTAGAAATGACTATATACCATAAGAACCCCCCTTCAAAAGCAATGAATATAAGACAGTGAGGAAACGGTATATAATCTCCTGATATGACATAAGTCATTATACTTTTATAATAAATGCAGAGTATGTATATTTATTCAAGAAAAAAAAATTACCCACCTACTGCACTTGCTAATGATCTGCCCTGCTAGCACTTTAAAATTTAGAAAACAAACAAAATAAATATGTCATATGAAATATAGAACAGCCATCGCAAAGAAATGAAGGAAGAATGGTAGAGATCTTGGCAGGTCATTATCCATCACTGAGTGGTAAAAATTAGTATAATATATTGTAACAATCATTTTTTAGAGAAAAAAATGATGAAAACAAAATGGAAAAGTTTAGAAAATAGAATGTATCACACATAGGTTGTTTTATGAAACTTTGTGGATGTGAGGCTGTGCACAGGGTTAGAATATAAGTGGTGTTTTTACTCTGAGTCACAGTCTAAAAGTTTGAAAAATACGTGTGAAGAATATGAAGTGGCTACAGACTGAAATGCAGGAGAATAAGAATAACTGGGATAGTTTCCAGAATGCAGTGTGGTAATTTGTAGCAGTTTATGTGTTTGTATGGTTGTTTTAGAGAGGGATGGGGGGAGGGGCAGAGGGAGAGAGAGAATCTCAAGGCTCCAGGCTTGATCTCATGACCCTGAGATTGTGACCTGAGCCAACATCAAGAGTCAGACTCTTAACTGACCAAGCCACCCAGGCATCCCTGCAGCTGGTTATTTGTAATATTACTGGAATTCGGAAGGCATTTTCCCTAAGAAATTACTAGTTCGTCATGATTGGATATCTAGCTGAAACCACAAAAGCTTATTTAATTCATAGGTAATATATAAATTATAAAGTGATACTTGGTACAATGGGATATATGATTAACATAACGACGTGATGTAATATAATGAACACAATACAAAGTAAATTCACTATTGCAGTTACTGTAGGCCTAAGCCAGCACTTCCCTCCCCATAATCTCCTCTCCCATTCATACGACTTCTGAGCAAACGGTTTTAAAGCCTAAAATTATAGGATTTCAGTCACAACATCATGCACCTGCATTTCACAACAAAATTTAATATTTTCTGTTTTGTATCGCTGCCGGATTTGGCATAACTGTTACGTAAACGTTCCTGCCGAATTAGAACCACTTACCCTTCCTCAGCTTCCCCTCCCCAAAAAGAACAAGAGAAGTATTGAATAGGCTAAAACGATGGCAGTTTTTAAACTAGGCAATAATAAAGTCAAATGACACTTTTTTTTTTTTAGAGTATAACATTTATAAACCTATCCTTAAGATAATTCTCTATCATTAAAATGTCAGTGTCTCTAAATAATGAAAAAACAAAAATAGAGAGTTAATATTCCACTGCCACGCTCGATAAAAATCTGCAGAAAGGAAAGGCGTCTTTCACGAGACCCACAGAATAAGAAATGGGCAGGTAATCCTCTGAGCTTACTTTGTCATACGTTACAACAATAAAGGAAAAATATTCTAATGGTTGTTTGATTTAAATACCATAAGAGTGTTAACAATTCGATGTTGATTATATAGAGCTAGATTTATATCTATCTGCTAGACGAGTGTGTTCAGACAGGAAGAGAGAAGGGGGAAACCATTAACATTTATGAAATATCTTCAGTGTGTTGGCACAGTAATGGTCTCTCATAGGCATTATCTTAGGAGATATAATGATACATAGCATTTTGTGATATTTTAATATTAAAAAATTTTTGTAATATGTTATCTGTTACTATTCTCACATTAGAGTTAAAGAAACTATGTTAGTTTCCTATGGCTGCTGTAACAAATTACCACAAACTTGCTGGCTGGAAACAACATAAATTTATCTTACAATCCCATGCTTCAGAATGTGAAGTGGGTCTCACTGGGCTAAAATCAAGATTCGGCAGGTCTGTGTTATTTTCTGGAGTCTCTGTGGGAGGATTCATTTCCTCGTCGTTCCACCTTCTAGAAGCTCCCATCTTCTAGAGACTCACACCTTGAAGGTTTTATCCTCTCAGCTCTTGACACTCTTCTTCCATTTTCAGAGTCCTCAACAGTGGGCCTTGTCCTTTCCATGCTACCGTTTCTTTGGGTCTCTTTTGCAATCCTGTCTTCCAGTTTTAGGGACCCTGGTGATTACACTGGGCTCACCCAGATAATCCAGGATAATCTATCTTAAAACCAGACAGTTGGCAAACTGAATTTCATCTGCAACCTTAATTCGCCTTTGTTATGGAATCTAAGATATTCACGGGTTCTGGAAATTAGGATGTGGAAACCTTTAGGAGTTGTTATTTTTTCTACCACAGAAACCGGATTTCAGAAAGCTTAAGTACGTTACCCAAGGTCACATAAGGAGAAGGAGAGTGGAGCCTGGATTCTGACTCAAATTTGCCTGACTTCAGCAGCCCTGCTGCTCTATTCAGTGCACCTTTCTGGACAGTTTGTTTGTCTAAAATCAGGAAAAAAAAAATCTCCATAGTTTCGATCTGATTAAGACACATACCTCGAGTGCCTGTTGCACTGTGCTAATGTAAAATACACAAAGAATGAAAGACATTGTTCCCTTTGAAAAACTGAGACTCTGACAAAGGAGACTCCACACTGTATGACTATAATGCAATATATTATGATGCGTGTTATATTGAGATACAATATGTACTCTGTTGGCTTTCTAAATGCAGTGTTGTAGAAATTCAAAGTGAGAGGGATCAGGACCAAAGCAGGAAGTGCCATGAGGGTAGTCAAAATCAAGAAGGTTCTCTGAGGTGGTCACACTGTGTTGGGTTCAGAAAGATGAATAGGATTTCACTCAGAAGAGGAAATAAATTAAGTGGCAGGGGCATTCTTGTGGAGCAGCAAGTTTCAGGATACACTGGAGGGAAAGAAAGAGGACATAACAGAAGTAGCACTAGAGAGGAGTTTGGGCCCACACTGTTTTGGACCTTGAATGGGACCAGAAGTTTAAATTATTTTCCTCTAAGTTGGAAAGAGGCACCAGGAAAAATTTTTAGCTATAGACAGGGCATGAGCAGATATGGTTAAGAAAGGAAAGCCTGAGAAAGACTGTTGGAAAGGCTGATGTGGTCATTTCATTTCATGTGCACTTGGGAAAAAAATGCCAGGCATTCTACAAATCCACACTTTTAAGGTTTAAGAACAACTTGAATTTTTGGAGTTTCACATTTCTATAGAAAATAAAGTCTACTCTAATCAGAGGGACTTGTTTTCATTCATTTATTTAGCAAATATTTATTAAAGAGTTGACTGTGTTTTAAGCTGTATGCTAGGTGAATAATCATTTCACATTAGTAAACAAATAGATACTGCCCTGTTGTCATGGGTCCCATACTTTAGTAGGGCAGACAGCAAAAAAAAAAAAAAAAACCTAAACAACAAAAATAATAACTAAAATAAAGTGTAGTTGTACCAAAGGAGACAAACAAGGACTAAGATGGAGAGTCACAGGGGTCATCCCTTGGGTAGAACCAGAATTGACTGATATTTACCCTGAGCACACCGTACTTGTTAAAATATTACAATAGGGTATAGCCACACCTGCTGTATTCTATTTTAATAGATGCTCTCAGTCTCCCTAAGTACCTTCCCTTTGTACTGGAGCCACATTGGATTCGCCCACCAAACTCCCTAGAATTCCTCACTGTCCAGCAACCAAAGAATTGTGCTTGGACTGAGGGGAGCCTCTAGGATTCTGCTCAAGTTCTAAGACCTCTGCCATCCTTTCTGATTGTTAGACACTGAATCCTGGTAAGTGAATTAACAGAAATATAGAAAGGAAAGGGAGCAGTTGCTTGCTCTGAGTCTGTTCTACCAAAATGGAACCTTTGGAGGAAATGTGTTTATATGACAGTTATTAAGACGATCCAAAAAAAAAAAAAAAAAACTATTCTAAAGAAGAAGAAGAAGAAAAGAAAAGATTTGGAGGTAGCAACGTAAAAGCAAACTTGATGGAAAAGTAATCAAAGGTCAGATTAGCCTTGATTCCTGTTAGAACTTAACAAGCAGAGTTCTGAGAAGGTAGCCTCCATGGTAAAACACGGGAAAAGAGAAGGCAACCAAAAAGCAGAAAGTGATCATTCCGGGCAGAGAAATCTACACGTGCTGGAAAAGAGAGGAAGCAAAGACCTGGCATGCCTGAGGAGCAAAGAAGACCAGCATGCCTGTAGTTTGTTGGAAAGAGGTTGGAGACAGGCAGGGGTCCAATTAGGCTCTTTAAGGCCATAGCGAGCAATTGGATTTTTATCTTAAATGCAATTGGCATCCCTTGAAGGGTTGAATGCAGATGACTGAAGTGATCCAATTCACATTTTTAAAATCATTTTGCTGCTGAATATAAATGGATCGTAGAGCAAGAAGATGGAGGTTGTTGTAAGAATGTATGTGAAAAGTGTTGACTTCACAAAGGGAGAGCAGAAGTCTGGTGTGAGATCTGTTCTTAGGTGTCAATGATGGTGGGATATGGCGTTCAGGGGAGGGAGAGATAGACTGAAATTTCTGGAATTTCTGTATGGCGAAGTCGGTAGAGAGACAACATTTCATGGAGAAAAGCAAGCATTCTATTGGAACATATCATGTTTGAGATATCTGAGACCTCCTAGTGGTGCATACTGCAGGCAGTTAGAGATGCAGGATTAGAGCTGGAAATATATTTGAGAAGCATCATTATAGAAATGGCATTAAACCCATGAAAATTAATGAGATCATCTAGGAAGAAGCAGGAGAGAGAAAAAAAAGATCTTGCACTGAGCCCTGAGAAATCATATACTTGAGAGTTTGGGTAGGAGAGAAATCAGCATCTGGGAAAGAGAAAGATACAGGCTGTGGTAGAAGTTGAGAGAACAGAGTGCTCCAAAGAGAGGTTAACTGCCAGCCATTGCAAGAAGACTCATGACCCAAAGCCGCAGTCACATTGTCCAAGCTCTCTCAGTAAAGAGTTGGGAGAACTTGGGCACTCAATGTCTCTGTGCTCTGTGTGCCTTATTAAATGGAAACGTGTTCTTACTCACAGTTTTATTTATTCTTAAGCTTTTTTTTCCAGTTAAACGTTGAGGTTTAGACTAAAAAACTATTAATATAATAAAGGCTAATTATTTTTACGATGCTTTTAGCTTGTGCTGGTTTTTTTCTTCCTTCACAAAAAGATTTTGCTTTATTGTTTAGGAAAAAAGGGAAAAAAAGAAACCCTACCCACAGCTCTCTGAATCATCCTGAGTCGAAAGAGTTGTCTGTCCTCATCACCTCATTAAGATACTTGACAATAATTCACGGATCTTTGGGAATAATCTGCAGGTTTTCAAATACTGCCTGGAATAGTAATAAACACTGTATTTTTAAAAATAGTGTTACTGTTACATGGTTCCCTCAGGCAATTAGCCTGTGTTTCTTGCCACAAGTTGCCCTGCTTCTATCCCCAGAGAGTAAGCACTTGGTCTGTCTGTTCAGAATTATTATGTATTTCCTTCTTACCTCTAGGTAGGTCACTAGATTCCTTTGTGAACAGTGGGCATCAAACAATCATTTTTTAAAAAGCCTAAATATGTGCAAAATACAGCTGTTAATATTTCTCAAGAGCACTGAGTCATATTGAGTCATATTATGTGAAATTATAAAATACTATCAGAAAAGGGCACTTTACATACCATAATAGTCATTTTATAAAGTTCAATTTGGCAATTCCAAGCCACATTTAATTTTCTTTGAAAATTCCCACACGGCAGAAAGATATTGCTCTTTGTGGCTTTCAAGTCTATTTCAGAGAACTGTAAAATGACCACCTTTTGGAATTAGCCCTTTTTCTATAAATAGACACTAAATCACTTTGCCAAATAAAGTCACATATGCATTTTCATTAAAATAAATACTAAAATAATAAGTAATTTTGCTATATAACCATTCTGGGATCTCTGAAAATTAAAATTCTGTATTACAGCGCAGTATGCATCATTTGTAGTTCTCCATCTTCACTGATAGGTGGGGCTAGTAATTTCTGTATTAATTATAATATTTTAGCATGTTAAAATCTGTATCTAGATGAAGCAGATACTTCAAAGCTTCAAAACTGATGAAACTGCATACTTCTCTTTAAGGGATAAAACTGTTTGCATTAATATGTGAAATACACTACTAAAATACCCCCTGCTGATTTCATAGGCTTTGTAGGGAGTTATGCATAATTTTCTGAAAATTAAAGTACTGAGGATCAGTATTTATGATGATAAAAATTAGATCTCAAGAACTATTCTAAAAACTTGGACGATTCTTCTAAAATGGAATTTTAAAAATTCAGCTCAACAATTATTTAACACATGCCGGAGGTAAAGGACCAGAATAGACTCAGAAGATCAGAATTTGAGATTCAGCTGCACTTACCAGCACCATAACAGGGCACACCTGATATCTTTGTAAACCTATATCACAGAATTGAAATGAGAATTAAGTGAAGTAGTCTGGGAAACTTTGTAAATAATAGGTTGTAACCTCACAAATGTTGGTTGTTGATGTAGCATGGTATAAGAATAATTCTATTTGGTTTAAGGGTAAAGTCTCGGCAATCCATAAATTCTCCATGTAAATATGTTTTTACCCCTTTTAATTTTTTTTTTATTTTGGTGCTAATCTTTTTAAAAAAAATTTATTCATTTGAGAAAGAGATAGAGAGAAAGCGTATGAGCTGGAGGGGTGGGGGAGAGGGAGATAGAATTTCAAGCAGACTCCCCCCTGAGTGTGAAGCCCCACACTGGGCTCGATCTCAGGAACCTGAGATCAGGACCTGAGCCAAAACCCAAGAATTGGATGCTTAACCGACTGAGCCACCCAGGCAACGTGATGATTGTTGCTGCTAATGTTTAAAAAAAGCTCATGTGAGCACATTCTAGATCATCTGAATATCCTCCTTATAACTGCCATGCAACATATATATTCAAGATAGCACTAGTAATTCAAGATGCCAAGTAATTCAACTTCATTTGTCTCCAAGTTAATGAAAACAGATAGATACAAGCCGACTTTAATAGGTAGCTTCCATGGTCCTCCAAAGGAAAGGCAAGGTACAATGGCAAAAATTCTGAGCAAAGATTTGGTGGTAATTTGGATCCCAAAAATTGATGAGAAAATCATTGCATGGCATACTATAACCTCAGTAAGCTGAACTCTAAGAAAACAAAATCCTGCCAGTCTCCATCAAGAGCAGTGATTTAACCCCTTGCATCATTTATGTTGATTGTGTAGCTTTGCATCTATTTATTGTGATTGTTTTAGTAAATAGCCATAGGAAAACTGTAAACTTAAGCTTTATACTCAGATTCATATTCCATTTATTTAAATAAGCTTATAAAATTAACATACAGTGGTTAACTTAAAAATAATTTACCATGAGGGCTGTGGCCCATGAGATCAGAACTCAGAAAAGAAAAAACTTAAAATCTTCTTTCTGTACTTTGCTACGTGATCATAGGGTAAGTCAAATGACCTCCTTTACAGTAAAACAGTAACAATCTCATTCACATAAGAACACTATGAGGAGTAAATGAAATAATTAATATAACCGTGAATGAACGCCTTTCCCAGTATGCTGTGGAATATAAGGACTCTGAATCAAGAGTTTAGGCTTTCAAACTACACTTCCATGCTACGTAGGGCAAATCACCTCACCTCTTCGGGAGTCACTTTCTAATTTTCTAAAGCTACGAGCTATGTCAGATTATCTCACAGTTCTTTTTAACGTAGTTATAAGAGAAGGTGGTTGGATTTTCCATTGAGATTTCTATGAAAAATTCATTCATCGATTTCACTCATATCGTATCTGCAGTTACTTGGTTTTCTGTTAGCTTTATTTTAAACTTACTACACTGAGAAATCAAAAAATGTTATGATTCGCTTGTGATCAAGGAAACAATTTGAAAAAAGAATAGAGTCAGAAAAGCTAAATTCTCCTATATAACAGAGTAATTTCAATCCTTCTTTGTTTTGTTGTTTGTTGTTTCCTCTGTTTTAATAGACAGAATTCATACTTGAGTCTTTGTACTTAGATGAAACCACCCTAGGCAAGTCAAATGATCTCTCAACATGGACTGTTCTGCTTAAAAAGCAGGCTCTGGACATAGGCTTGTGGATTGAAATCCTAATTCCACTACTTTATAGCTATGCAGCCTAGGATAAATTGCTGACCCTCTAGGAGCCTTTATCTTTGTAACAATTAATGAGACAATAGCTGTAAAGCACTCAACTGTGAAGCCTGGTACTTTGGGAAAAGCTCAATGAATGTTAGCAATTATTAGTATTATCATGTTTATTTCCCTTCCTTTTCATCCTTACCTTTCCAGGTACTGCAGAAGAGGCTACAATAACTGGAGCATGGAGGGGCAGTAAGAAAACTTGGGGAAAGCAAACGCGAAGTGGCAACTAATACTTCCAGGGCAGGGGACCAGGAAGAGCAGCTACCATACATGTCCAGAAACTTAGATTGGATCTGGGTTCCACAATTTTCTAGCTTTGTGAATATCAATTAATTTATATCACCTCTCTGAGTTTTTGTTTTCTCCGCTCTGAGACTAGTAATATTTATATGGTAAAACTGTTAGTGAAAGCCTCAAAAACAAATATTCGCGATACACGAAAACGCTTCCCGAACTCTAAACAAGGCGGGTTTTCTCATTGACTGGATACGTGTAGAGGGGGGCAGAAGAATTGGATTTGCTCTGGCCTTCTCACTGCAAACTGTGCCCCTATCCTTCAACCTCTCTGGCCGCGTTCATCCGCTAGATCATTAGGGTAGTAACGGCCATCATTGATTACGGGCCTAATGCATGCCGTGCATTGCACTGTGTTCTGAATTTGTACACCAGGCGACTTTTATCATTTAGTTCCCGCAACTTTATGTTCCTGCAATAAATATCTCCATTTAACAGATGAAAAACTAAGGTTGAAAGAAGTTAGAAACCTGCCATCCGACACCTACAATGCTAATGTTCTAAAAACATCAATCATGAGAAAATCGTTAGCAACCAATAGTTTTGCCTCTAATATAATTGGCTTTCCCGCAATTATCCACAGAGGGGAATTAGGCACGGCTTTCTGCGAGAATTCACCTCGGAGCGTTCCTGGGCTCCAAGCTCCTCAGACTCGCCCCTCCGCGTTCTGGTCCAGGCCCCGCCTCGTTTCCGCCCCCCGGGCCGCTCTGGCCACCGCCCACCCAGGAGAGACCCCGCCCTCCCCGCGCCTTCACACCATCAAGGGCGAAAAGCAGCGCACACCCAGCCTGCACCGCGCTTAGCGAGACTCAGCGCATGCGCTCTCCGTGTGCGTCCAGATTTCCTTTTGGTCCTCAGCGCTTCCGGTGAGGTACATCCGACCAATAAGGTGGGCTCGGAGGCGGGCCTTAGTGGTCCCCGCTCCCGCCCCCCCACTTCCTTTTCCGCGGATGATTTAAGAGCAGCGCGAAAAGTCCGTGGTAGGACTGGCACTGTTGCGCGGGGCCGCATGGCTGTTTCTGGGACGCTGAGCGTTTTCCGTCTCCCGCCCTTGCCCACGATTCGAGAAATCATTAAGTTATTCAGGCTGCAAGCAGCGAAGCAGCTATCCCAGAATTTTCTCCTGGACTTGAGGCTGACAGGTGGCTGTCTTCTCAGTGCTCCTCCGCATCCCCGGGGACGTGGGCCGGGCGTTGCGCGCCGACCCTGCGGGCGGGTGTCTGGGGTCAGGCAGTGTACAGGGGGCCTTAGGTCAGGTCCTTCTACCGCTTTGTGCTGAAAGGAGCGCGAGAGACGCGTGGAATGTCTTGTTCGCCGACATAATGGCGTGCTCGCGGGCGTTCGCCGTGGGCTGGTGAAGGCAAGTTGTGCAGACGCCGAGCAGACACTAGGGGAGGCAGGGGTCGCGTAGCGTGAAAGGCGGTTGTGGAAATTCGAATCTCGGTGTGTTAACACTAATGAAAGGGTACTGCGTGTGTGGCTAGTTTGGCTTCTCATGCAATGTAAAGTTATCAGAATTTAAATTAGTGCGAAGAATTTTTAAGTAACATATTGAAAAAGTATCCCTCGTGAGATTACGTTATTTAAACGTTTACTTGTTGAATCCAAAACCCTCGAGGGCGCAATATTCAGTAAATACATGTCAGAGAAGCTGCAATGTGCTAGTGGTGGAGATGCAATTTGGGAGTGAACCAGGCAAAAATCTGTCCTCAGGGAGCTTACATTTTTAGCAAGTTTATATTCCCACCCCTATTTTAAGTTACTTTTTGTAAGGTAAAATTTACATGCAATAAAATTAACCAGTTGGAAGTGTAGGGTTTGATGAGTTGTGACAGACCTACACCCCCATTTAACCGCCACCCCCATTTCTTGGTGATACTTTCTTCTGAAACGTGAGGTTGCAAGAATAATATGTATTACAAATATGTCCACTAGTTCACTGTTGGAATATTTACCGTATTTGAGGTTTTGATATTTAGTTCCATTTTGGCGCCTCTCTAGAAGCTGAAAGATAGGAGAGATCATACACAAATAGTTCATTTTCAGTTAAGTATAGTCCACAAGCCATAATAAGGTGTTTTTTTTTTTTTTAATTTATTTATTTGTTAGAGAGAGCGAGCGAGTGAGCACAGGCAGACAGTGGTAGGCAGAGGCAGAGGGAGAAGCAGGCTCCCCGCCGAGCAAGGAGCCCGATGTGGGACTTGATCCCAGGACGCTGGGATCATGACCTGAGCCGAAGGCAGCTGCTTAACCAACTGAGCCACCCAGGCGTCCCCATAATAAGGTGTCTTATTTCTTGGATGTGGAGTCTTTATTCTGCTAGTAGAAATACATTGGGTAAAATAGCTTAACTAAGCTTCAACTTCTCATCTGTTAGTTGGAGGAAGACCCCTATTACAAGATCTTTAAAGGGTTACCCACCGCTAAAATTCTTTAGTTCTAGTAGTAACTAGAATCAGCTTTGTCTGCCAGTCATTAGTCACATTCTGTAGGTATAAAGTACCATTCTTAAGATGGAAAATATAAGTCTTTATATTTTTAATGTAGAAAAAAAGTCCTTCATTTATAGATTCTGGAATCTGGGTACTATTCCCTTTTCTCTGGGAACTAAAGTGAAGGGAGATTAAAGTACTTGGTTTGAGGTGAGAAGCTCAGGTGGGAGCAGATGCTTCCTGAATTGACAGTGCCGCTTTAATATTCCTTTGTATTTTACTGTACCTGAAAAGTTTGAGGGCAGAGCCCCTGACCTGTCGACTATACTAGCTCTCCATTTAAGAGAATGAGAGTTAAATTCATAATGCCTGTGCTTAATGTATCAGTTATGTTCCTTCTAAAAGGCATTGGTCTATAGTGGAGGAAGGATTGCTTTAGAATTTACACCTGAGCTGGAGTCAGCTCTCTTCCATTTGCTTTCTAGATGACCTTGCACAATGAAACAATAAGAAGGAAATAGAAAAGTTCAGAGAAGTTAAATTGGGATAGTAGTTCTTAATGTGTTGGAAGGATTGTGAGATGCAAGTGAGAAAGCGTGTAAAGCACCTAAAATAAATGGTTGGTGAGCATATGCTAATTCCTTCTGAGCACCAGTTAAAAGACAAAACTATTTTGGGGTGCCTGGGTGGCTCAGTCAGTTTAGTGTTCCTCTCTTGATTTCTACTCAGATCATGATCTTGAGCTGGTGAGTCTGCTTGAGACTCTCTCCCTCTCCCCTCCCCCTCACTCTTTCTCTAAATAAAATAAATAAATATTTTTTAAAAAAAGACAAAATCATTTTTGCTTTCTATTTGGGGTTTTAAGCCTACAAAAATGGTACTATACAGTCTCAGTGAACACTGCAAGGAAGTGCTGGTATGTTTTCAGTGGCTAATTTTCCACCATCCCAGAAGGCCCAGTTACTTGGATTTTAGTATCTCAGTCAATAAGACCAGCCCATCATGTGTTTTTTTCAAAAGTGATAGTTGGTTGCAGTGAATCCTCTGTAATCTTTTTCATTCTTTCTTTCTTTCTTTTTTTTTTTTTAAATAGATTCTATTTATTTGACAGAGATCACAAGTAGGCAGAGAGGCAGGCAGAGAGAGAAGGAAGCAGGCTCCCCGCTGAGCAGAGCCAATGAGGGGCTTGATTCCAGGACTTTGAGATCATGACCTGAGCTGAAGGCAGAGGCTTTAACCCACTGAGCCACACAGGCGCCCCCTTTTTCATTATTTCTTAAGGTCAGCTAAGTTAAAGAGGTGAATTTAAGACATTAACTTTTCTTTATTAATTTGCATATTTGCAAAGCTTACAACAACTCCACTAAGAAGTTTAACTTTTTCCTAAAAATGACCAAGAATCTATATTTCTGCTAGTCCTATGATCTTGTTGCTGTGGCCATATGGCTATATGGCCATATGGACCAGCTAGATGTCTACAGGTAAAAGTGAGCACTTTTTGCTTTGGGATTTCAAACTAGCGGCATTGGAAATTCTGAATGTAAAACTAGTCTTACTTATTCAAATATTCAGTATTTGGCAACTGTAGAGAGATGGTGAGTGCTTACCTGGTCGGTTCTTAGGAACTGATTGATTGGTTTGGTGGAGGAAAATACAGTATTAACTATATTTAATTTAGGAAGTTTGTCATGATAATCCTATTTTTGTTAAGGGACTGATAATACAGTTCAACTGTGTTGTGATCGCATAGTGAATGGCCACTATATGTTGGTTTAGGTTGAGTTAAATAATCAGACAAATATGGTATAGAGGATTCCTTGAATAACGGTTGATAAGAATCTGTAGAGATTATTAAATTTTGTACACTGATATTTATCAACATCATTAAAACATTCTTTTTCTTAGATAAAATTGTAAGGAAAGCTGGGAATCTGACAGATGCTTACGTGTATGAAGTGGGCCCTGGGCCAGGGGGAATCACAAGATCCATTCTCAATGCCAATGTTGCTGAACTTTTGGTGGTTGAAAAGGATAGTCGATTTATTCCTGGATTACAGGTAAGTTACTTAAAATATCTTTTTTAGGAGGCAAAAAAAAAAAAAAAAAAAAAAAACCTGACTTCAATCTTCAGGCTATGATTCTTAAACCTCAGGATATCCAAGGATCTCCTTGGTGGCACTTCAAACTGCAGATCTCCAGGCCCCATTCCAGAGATTTTGATTCCATAGTCTCAAGAGGTCTAGGAATTGCATTTCTAACAAGCATCCCAGCGTGTTGGTCAACAGACCACTTCTTGAATAAACCTGTATTAATGCATCAGTGCTAGACAAACTACTTGCTTTGTGTGATCTTTTTTTTTAATCTACTAGTGGTGCATGTTCTGGCCCATTCTTTGAAAAATAAGTAAATAATGCCAGTAATGACTTACTTATTGGCATGATTTATGAGAACTTCATTTAGATTCAGAAAATCATTCTACAAGCAAAAGATGGAGAAAACATATGCTTTTTAAAGAGATTAATTGTTAAGCTTAAGCATTTGGTAAGAACTAAGTGAAGAAATGAAGTACCACTGTACACAGAGATTTAATATGAAGTTTGAATAAAGTGTTACATGCATCTTTAAAACAGTAGGTGCCATTGTTATATGAGAAATATTTGAGGGAACTGGGCATGTTTCATTTGGAGAAGAGGAGCCTTGGGTGCTTATTTTGATTTCTAAAAAAAGACTAATACAAATAGGTGGGAATTGAGGGAGGCAGGTGTGGATTTAAAATAAGGAGGGACTTATATTTTTTAAATGGTGGCAAACAGTGAAACCCATTTTATCAGGGATTTTGTAAAGGGAATTCTTCATAGCGGGGCACTTAATGGCTGAAGGGCCTTTGATTCCTCTGTAATTCTAAAACTTTAGAAGAGCCCTTAGCCTTTGGCTTAGATGAGTAGCAATTTGTTAAGTGACTCCAACAGAATAATAAAGTTATCAGCATTATTACTTTCACACAAGAGACAGCTTGGCTTAAAATTGGTACAGTCTAATGCTTGTATGTGCAATAATTGAAAAACGTTTCATTTCTACCAGTACAGTTTGAGGAAATTTGTTTGAAAAATCTAGGGGCTTTGTGTGCACGCAACTGATTTTTTTGTTTAGAAACCTAGTGATTTCTTATTTTTGGGCTACATTTTGTTTTATGCTTTAAAAATATATTTAGTTTTATCTAACTTTACTATTGACAGAATTGACAGAATTAGTTTCAGATTTATAACTTTATTTTGCGATTCTCATATGGTACATATTCCTTGATGTAGAATGTTAATAGCAATTTTTGCTTTGAACCACCTTCTTCTTTGAAGAACTGTAACTCAATTAGAGGTGAAAGTGGGAACATCTTATTTTTGGTGAGATCATGAGGTACTGGAAAGAAGCTGAATAACACTGATTCCGTTCGGGTTTTTTTATCTAGCCCTTTTTGGGCATTGGGAATACTCATCTGACTTTTAGGCACTTGAAGAGACTTCCTAACCCTCAAACTTACCATCTGTTATACGTGATTCTTTCTCATGAGGCAAGGAGGTGAATCAAATTTCTGTTTGTCTCCACCTTAATTTACATATTCTCCTTTCCTGATCTCAACTAAAGATCTTTGAAGACAGACTATTTAAAAGGCAACTACACGCTTCTCTTTTCAGCTGCCCCACCAAGTTCTGCACTCTTAACCCCTGTCTTGTTTTGTCTTATTAAATTGACCATCTGATACACTATATTTTTGTTCTCTACGTTACCCCTCTGGAATGTCAGTACCAAGAGCATGGAGATTTTTGTGTGTTTTGTTCCGTGCTCTACCGCATATAACCATGGCTGGCATATAGCAGGTGTTCGGTAATGTCTTATATGGGAAAATAAAAGGTTGACTATATGCATAATATATCTAATCAACCAACTAAATGTGTCATTTAATAGTGAAAATAAATAATTGTGCAGCATTGATTATTAAAAAGTTTTGTGCTCTTTTTTTAAATATAAATTTATTTCAAGGTAAATTGCTCTGGAAGAAATGTGTGTTTGTCTTATCTGTTTCTGTAGAAGAAGCAAAATTAATTCTTAGTGTCTTACATTGCAGGAAAGGAATTTGCCTTAAAAAGAAATGTTGGGTACTAAAATATCAAATAGATTTCTTTTTCCTATAAAGAATGTTTCAATATGTAAAACCACTTTCATTTAGAGGGACTAAATTAATCATAAAACTGAATAAAGGCAGAAGGAGTGATCTATTTTAAGGATTCCATTTTAGTGGTTTCTAAGCTAATAGAATTACGTTTTAAAGAAATTGTAATAATTTATAAAGTGTCTTCTAGCTGAAAATATATCGCTTGTATTTTAATCCAATTCTCAAGATATCGTCATGAGGCATCTTAGGGTCTTAGGGCAAAGAACATAGTGCTAACATACGAGTTTCACCATCAGCATGTTGTAAAGTAAAAAAACATGTCTCTTCTAATATGTGAACATATTGTAGGATCGTTTTGTGGTAAAGAACACAGACTTCAGCGTCAGATTGCCTGACTTTGACTTCGGGCTCTATCATTTACTGGTTATATGTCTTCGGGCAGGGAACTGTGTCCTCTGTGCCTCAGTTTGCTCCTAGGATTGTAATGAGGATTAAATGAATGCCTCATACTTACTTAGTTAAGCACTCAATATAATTTTCAATATAAATAAATTATTGTCCCTCTGCCTTGGAGATCTGTTAATTAAGGATTGATCAGGAGACTGCTTATCTGGAAAGAGGTAGGGGAGAACAGTAAAGTTATTCCTTTGGAACACTGTAGAGTATAAATCCCCAGTGCTGTGGAAACACTGGAGCTTTCTCCCAACTCTTCAAGTTACCATTAGACATCTAGGGTTTCTTTCTCTTAATGTTGGAGCATTCTCTTGTGATTGTGCATTTTTAGGGGGTTTTTTGGTTGTTGTTAATTATTTTTTAGTTGCTTATTGTTGTTACATTTTTATGGCTGGGTGGATTCTCTGCTTTGGAGGGCAGTGAGTTTTTTTGGTACCCCAGGGACTTGAGGTTTCATTAAGTTCTTCCCCCATTTCTGGACTGGAGAGAACAACATAAGTAATCGCTCTCCTTGAAGTAAGCAATCTGGGTTCTTCATTTTTTTTTTTCCTGTCTGTTATAAATATGTAAGATCTTTAAAACAGTCATATTTATGGAGGGCTTATTGGCACTAAGTACTTTGTTTCACAGCTTTACCGAGTATTATTGATGTGCAGTAAACTGCACATGTTTAAAGTGTACAGATTACCAAATTTTGCCAAATGTAGTGTCCTGAAACCATCACCACAGTCAAGATAATGAACATCTGTCACCTTCAGGACTCCTCATTTTCCTTCATAATCCATCCCTCCTTCCTCCCCTTCCCTGTCGTCAGACAGCCATGGTTCTGTTTTGTCACTATAGGATATTTTCCATTTTTTAGAATTTCATATGAATGGAATCGTACAATGTATGCTCTTTTTTGTCTTCTGTTTTTTACTGAGCATAAGTATTTTGAGATTCATTCATGTTGGGGTGTTTATCAGTAGTTCAATTTATTTATCACTGACTAGTATTCCATTGCTTGGATATGCCACATTTATAAATCCATTCACTAGTTGATGGACTTGGGGTTGTTTTCATTTTTTGGCAATTATGTAAAGAGCTGTCATTAACACTCACATGCAAGTCTTTGTGTGACTATATACTTTTATTTCTCTTGGGAAAGAGTTAGATGCGGAGTGTCTGAGTCTTATGGTAGGTGTATATTAAACTTTTTGTGAAACTACCAAAACGTTTTACAAAGTAGCTACACCATTTTAACATTCCCCCCAGCCGTGCATGGGAGTTATCTTTACGTCACATGTTCTCACATTTGGTATGATTAATCTTTTTAATTGTAACCATCCAAACGAGCATATAGTGGTATCTTAATATGATTTTCCTAATCAGCAATATTGGACATATTTTCTTAAGATTTAATTGTGTTTATAAAGAACGTGTGGGTTGGGGGGGCAGAGGGAGAGGAAAAGAGAAAATCCTCAAGCATACTCCTCCCTGAGTGCAGAGCCCAAGGTGGGGCTTGAACCCAGGACCCTGAGATCAAAAGTAAGAGTTACCTGCTTAACCGACTGAGCTGCCCAGGTGCCCCTGGACATGTTTTCATGTGTTTATTTGCCACCTATATATCTTCTCTGGAGAATTATGCAGATAATTTTGAGCATTTCTTGTTTTGTCTTCATATTATTGTATTATAAGAAATCTTTATGTAGATTAGATACAAGTATTTTGTCAGATACACGTTTTGTAGTGCCTTCTACTCAGATGGGACTTACCTTTCGTTTTTGACATTTAATGGTGTCTTTCAGAGAGTAAAACTTAGTTTTAATGAAGTACAGTTTATCAAATTTTTCTTTGTGAATTTGATGCTTTTTGCATCTTATATTAAAAAATAATTGTCAAAACAAGAACTAAGAATTTCCACATTTTCTTCTAGATGTTTTATAGCTTTATTAAGTTTTTCATGTAGGTTTATGATACATTTTTGAGTTACCTTTTTTGTGTAGTATGAGGTGTAGGAGTAGAGGTTCATTTTTTTGTACCATTGTTGAAAATTTTATCTTTTCTTCATTGAATTACCTTGATCCTATTGTCAAAAATCAACTGGTCTTATATATGGTGGTCTGTTTCTGTATTTCCAGTTCTTTACTGTTGATATATAGGTCTGTTTTTTTCACTGTGACTAACCTGTATTGATTCCCATAGCTTTATAGTAAGACTTGAGAGCAGGTAATGTAAGTCTTCCAACCTTACCTTTCTTTTCCAAAATTGTTTTGGCTCTTCTGTAAGTCCTTAGCATTTCCATATAGTTTTAAAATTAGATCATCAATTTCCTTTTTTTTTAAAAGCCTGATGGGACTTTGATTGGGTTTGGATTAAAACTGTAGTTCACTGTGGGGCGCCTGAGTGGCTCAGTGGGTTAAAGCCTCTGCCTTCGGCTTAGGTCAGGATCCCAGGTTCCTGGGCTCGAGCCCTACATCAGGCTCTCTGCTCAGCAGGGAGCCTGCTTCCCCTTCTCTCTCTGCCGACTTGTGATCTCTGTCTGTCAAATAAATAAATAAAATCTTTAAAAAAAAAAAAAAAACTGTAGTTCACTGTGAGGAGAACTAGCATCTTAATGGCATAAGCTTCTGATCTGTAAACATGGTTTGTCTCCCTGTAGGTTTCCTTCAATTTCTCTCAACAGTGTTTTGTAGTTCTAAGTATACAAGTCTTGCACATCTTTTGTCACATTTACCCCTATGTCCTTCTTTTTGATGCCATTGTACTTGGTATTGGTTTTTAATTTCCGTTTCCATTTGTTTGTTGCTACTGTGTGGAAATACCATCTGTTTTGGCATGGACTTTGTATCCTGCAGCCTTCTTGTGCTCACTTCTTTGTGGCTATTTTGTAGAGTTCTTAGGATTTTCTGCATGTGTTATCATTTCATCTGCAGTAAAGACTGTTTTACCTTCTCCATTTCAGTATCTTTGGCTCTATTTCTTCTTGTCTTGGCTAGAATCTCCAGTACAATGTGAATAGAACTAGGAGTACACCTCCTTGCCTGTCCCTGACCTCATGAAAAGCATTCAGACTTTGACCATTGAATATGATGTTAGTTGTAGGTTCTTCCTGGATCTCCATTTTCAGACTGAGGAGGGTCCCTCTGTTCCTAGTTTGCTGAGAGATCATGGTGCTTTGTTTTGTTTTTGTTTTTGTTTTAAATAATGGATGTTGAGTTTGCAGAAATACTTTTCCTGTGTTTATTGAGATAATAATGTGGCTTTTTTTTTTTTAGTTAATATGATAAATTTTATTGTTTTTTGGATTTTTTTTCCCCTAATGGTAAACCAACCATCTGTAGAATCTTCAGTGATATCTTTCTCTCTCATTCAGTATTGGTAATTTGTGTATCTCTCTTTTTTTCCTGATCAGTCTTACTGTATATTGGTGAACTTTATTAATCTCAAAAAACAACAACAAAAAAGCTCTTGATTTCATTGATCAGTTTTGGGTTCTGTTTTCTATTTGATTTCTGCCCTGAAATCCTCATGTTATGCTGTTTCCTTAAAGTTTACTTTGTTCTTTCTACAGTTTTTTAAGGTGGAAGCTGAAGTGGTTTCTTTGAGGCCTTTATTTTCTTATAGGTGTTAGTGCTATAAAAATCCCTCTCAGTAAAACCTGAGCAGAATCCCATAAATTTTGGTAGGTTGTGTTTTCACTTTCGCTCATTCATAATGAATGAAATTTACCAATTTACTTAAAAATTTTTTTGCAATATTAGATCTAAAGAAAGACTTCTGAAAGACGTTAGAATTCCTATATACACCTTCAGCTCTAATTTCCCTTTCAGGTTCTTATTTGACTTGTTGGGTCCTTTCCTTTTTCAGCTTCTGGAGGCCACCTGCATTTATTAGCCCCTGGACTCCTTGCTTCTGTATCTACTATTGACTTTAATCCTTCTGCCTCACTCTTATTAAGGCCCTTGTGATTGATTATGTTGGTCCACCCAGATAATCTAGGATAATCTCCCCATATCGGGATCTTTAATCACATCCGCAAAGTCCTTTTTACCATGTAAGGTAACTTAGTCACAGGGATTAAGACATCTTTTGGGGCCAGTAGTCAGCCTGCTGCAATTTTTATCTGTAACTCTGTTTTACTATTTTAGTAATTTATTGATGGTGTATGGTTATACATCTTTAACATATCCCAGTTTATCTTCAAGTAATAAAATAACCACTTTATGTATAGCATACAAATCTTAAGATAGTGTGTTTGTTTCTCCTTGTAGGCCTTTGTACTGTTATCATACGTTTTACTTCTCCGTATGTTGTAAAGTTCACAGTACAATGTTATTTTTGCTTTAAAGTCAATTCTATATTAAAAGAGATTTCAATACAGTTGACTTTTGAACAATGTGGGGGTTGGGGTGCTGACTCCCACATAGATGAAAATCCACATATAACTTTGGACTCCCCAGAAACTTAACTACTAAAGTCTGTTGTTAACTAGAATCCTTACCAATACCCAATCAATTAATGCATACTTTGTATGTTACATGAGTTATGTGCTGTATTCTTATAATAAAGTAAGCTAGAGAAAGGAAAACGTTACTAAGAAAATCATAAGGAAAGGTATCTGGGGGCTCACTCAGTTAGGCATCTTAATCTTGGTTTCAGCTCAGGTCCTGATCTCAGGGTCCTGAGATCAAGCCCCACATTAGGCTTCACACTCAGCATGGAGTTTGCTTGTCGCTCTCCTTCTGATCCTTCCCCTGTGTGCGCACACATTCTCTCTCTCAAAATCTTAAAAAAAAAAAAAAAGGGAAGAGAGAATATATTTACAGTACTGTAAGAAATATGCATGTAAGTGGACCAACCAATGCTGTTCAAACTCTGTTGTTAAAGGGTCAACTATAATAAGAAACAGTGTTACATATTTACACATTTGGTTACTTCTTTTTTTTTTTTTTTTTCTTTTTTTTTGGTATTAATTAGATTCCATATGCAGCATGGAGCCCAGCACAGGACTTGAACTCAGGACCCTGAGATCAAGAGTTGGATGCTCAACCAACTGAGCCACCCTGGTACCCCCATATGATTACTATTTTGAGTGCTCCTCATCCATATTTACATTTAGTATTATTTTCTTTCTACCTGAAAGATTTTCTTTAGCATTTTTTTGTAACTGTGTTTCTGTTGGTGGCAGAACTTTCAGTGTGTGTATGTCTAAAAAGGTGTTTTATTTCGCCTTTGTTTTTGAAAAACATAGCGTTTTTTTTTGTTTGTTTTGTTTTTTTAGTAGTCAAAAATGTTGCTCAGCCATCTTCTCATTTGCATTGTTTCTCACAGGAAATCTGTTGTCATTCTTGTCTTTGCCCCTCTGACTTTTTTCTCTGACTTCTTTTAAGATTTACTCTCTATCCCTGGTTTTGAGCGGTTTCATCATGGTGCACCTTCGTGTCCTTTTCTTCATGTTTCTCTTGTGTGGGGCACCTTGAGCTTTTTGGATCTGCAGGTTTCCCTGCATCTCCTGCTGTGCAGCATCTGAAAACTGTTGTTTCATCGACGTTGTTCATTTTTGTATCTGTTTAAGCCAGAAGAGACTATGTGGTCTTTTATATACTCCATCTTAGCCAGAGTAAGAAGCTCTAGGATTCTTCTTAATTATTATGTGCTGCTTTCATGGAATTTTGGAGACAGTAAGTCATGATTATTGTTAGTATCACCTCTGGGGTTTGCAAGAGGTAAACAGTGATTATTTCTACTTAACAGGCAGGATGGAAAGCTCACAGGATTGAGATCAAATAGGCTGGTGTCAGATCTCAGAAACAGCACATACCAGCTTTGTGATCTTGAGCTTGCTGTTGAAGCAGTTTTAGCTTCAGCTTTCTCATCTGCAGCATGGGAATAATCGCTATTATTTGTGATCCTTGGAGGAAAGATGGAAATTTATGTGAAGAGATTGGCGTCTAAAGAGCCTGGCATACTGCCAGTAGCCAGTAAATGGTTGCTATTATAGTGATGCTCCTTCCCTGTCATCTTATAAGGGGTATATAAAGTAATTTAGTCATCCTGGCAAAGGGAACTGTTTTTCAACAGAGACAATAAAATTTTGAAATTCTTTCATCTCTACCAAATTTTACAGAAGGAAAGATGACCTGACTTTGTGTTGTGACATGATTAGATACTTCACACATGTAACTCACTGGATACAGCTACAGTTAATCAAAACTAGACAAATAAGTAGAAGGTGGCCTACAGCCAAAGTGATTTCCTAGTCTACTACAGATTAGAAGTACAGAGATCAATGCTAGAAGCAGACCCACTGACAACAGTAAGAACTAACAGATAGTACTGTGGCAGATAAGGTATAAAAAGCAAACATAAAAACTAAAAAAAAAAAAAAAAAAGGCAGCTCAGTAATAAGGGATCATAACCATTGAAGCCATTACTCTACAGGCAACAGTGACCCTAGCCATCAAGAAAAGGGTGAAATAGGGTGTATTGTTCTCAGCTTAAGGAAGACAGTTGTGTGATATTGTATGGAAGGATTTCTATCTGTAAGTTTTTTATTCTTTTTTTTTATTTTCACAAGTGTTTTTTGTTGAAGTATAATTAACATTCCGTGTTGTATTAGTTTCAGGTGTACAATATAATGATCAACACTTCTGTACATTTCCCAGAGCTCCTCAAGATAAATGTACCCTTAATTCTCTTTATCGCTTTCACCTCTTATTCCACCCAGCTCCCCTCTGCAATGACTACTTAGTTCTCTGTATTTAAGATTCTGTTTTTCTATCTGTCTCTTTTCTGTTTGTTCTGTTCTTTAAATTCCACGTATAAGTGAAATCATATGGTACTTGTCTTTCTCTGACTGACTGACTTTACTTAGCACTGTATCCCCTGAGTCCATCTGTGTTGCTGCAAATGTGAAGATTTCATTCTTTTTTATGCCTGAGTAATATTTCATTGTATGTATACACCACATCTTCTGTATCCATTCACCAGTCCATGGACACATGGGCTGCTTCCATACCTTGGCTGTCGTAAACAATGCTGCAGTAAACAAGGGGGCTCGTATATCTTTTCAAATTAGTGTTTTAGTTTTTTGGAGGTAAATAGCCAGTAGTGGAATTACTGGATTTTATGGTAATTGTATTTTTAATATTTGAGAAGCCTCCGTACTGTTTTTCACAGTGGCTATACCAATTTTCATTCCTACCAGTAGTACACAAGGATTCCTTTTTCTCCATATCCTCACCAACACTTGTTATTTCTTGTGTTATTTATTTTATCCATTCTGATGGGCATCAAGTGATATCTCACTGTGGCTTTGATGTGCATTTCTCTGATTAGCGATGTTGAGCATCGTTTCATGGCTGTTGACCATCTATATGTCTTATTTAGAAAATGTTTACTCAGGTCCTCTACCTGTTTTTTAAATAGAATTATTTGGGGTTTTTTGGTGCTGAGTTGTATAAGTTCTTTATATATTTTGGATACTATGTTTGGTTGATGTTTTCTTTCACTCTGCAGAAGCTTTTTATTTCAGTTAGTCCCAGTAGTCTAATATTGCCTTTGTTTCCCTTGCCTAAGGGAACATATCTAGAAAAAAAATTTTTATGCCCAATGTCAAAGGAATTACTGCCTGTGTTTTCTCCTAGGAGTTTTGTGGTTTCAGGTCTCACAGTTAGATCTTTAATGCATTTTAAGTTTGTTGTTGTTTTTAATGTATGATAAAAGAAAGTGGTAGAGTTTCATTCTTTTGCATGTAGCTGTCCAGTTTTTCCAACACCATTTGTTGAAGAGACCATCTTTTTCTCCATTATATGTTCTTGCCTCCTTTGTCAAAGATTAATTGACCAAAGAAGAAATTGACCAATTTCTGGGCTCTCTATGCTGCTCCACTGATCTAGGTGCCTGTGTTTTTGCTGGTACCATACTATTTTGATTTCTATAACTTTGCAGTATATCTGGAAATCTGGGGTTGTGATACCTCCAGCTTTGTTCTTTTTCAAGTTTACCTTGGCTATTTGGGGTCTTCTCTGGTTCCATATAAATTTCAGGGTAATTTATACTAGTTTTGTGAAAACTGTTGGTATTTTGATAGGGATTCCATTGAACCTATAGATTGCTTTGGGTAGTATGGACATTTTAGCATTGTTGGCTCTTCTGGTCCATGAGTATGGAATATCTTTCCACTTGTGTCATTTTCAATTTTTTTCATAAATGTTTCATAGTTTTCAGAGTATGGGTCCTTTACCTCCTTGGTTAAGTTTATTCCTAGGTATTTTGTTATTTGGGGTGTAATTATAAATGGGATTATTTCCTTAATTTTTCTTTCTGCTACTTCATTGTTATTCATTAAAAAAATCATTCACCATAATCGAGTGGAATTTATTCCAGGAATGCAGAGGTGGTTCAGTATTTGCTAATCAATCACAATTAATGTGATATATCACATTAATATGAGAATAAAAACCATATGATCATCTCAATAAATAAAGAAAAAGCATTTGACAAAGTACAACATCCATTCATGATAAAAACTCAATAAAATAGGTTTAGAGAGAACCTACCTCAACATAATACTATGAAAAAACCCACAGCTAATGTCATACTCAGTAGTGGAAAACTGAGAGCTTTTCCTATAAGATCAGGAAGAAGACAAGGATGTCCACTTTCCCCATTTTTATTCAACATAGTACTGGAAGTCCTAGCCACAGCTACTGGACAAGAAAAAGATAAGACATGATACTATGTAAATTTCTTTCTAAGAAATGTTAACCACTGGTTGAATAGAAAGTTTGCTAACTCAAATCTCTAAATCCAGGATGAGGATGGGTAAATGAATTTCTGTTATACATGTTTGGGTCCTATTTAAAAAACAAAACAATTTGACTTTTTGAAATTATGCCATAATCTCCACCCTAAAGAAAAGTCTATTTTAACACTATCTTAAATTCCTTTTGAATAATATCATTAGTCTTTTTTATGTGTTTTATAGACGTTTTTCACCTATCATATTCTGTATTATAGATCATTCTCACATAGTTTACCTATATGAGAAATAGTTTTATAATAGTAAAAATACTATTAGTATAAAAATACTAAATAGTAAAAATACTTTTGCCCAGCACTTCAACAGTGTTTGGGTTCCTGCTATGTAGCAAGTCAGGAAGAGGGTAATATCACTCAGCTGTGTAATTAATGCTTTAGCTCATTGTACAGTGCTGGTTGCCATGAGCCCTTCATGATGAGAAGGTGGAATACAACATACAAAACGACCAGTCAATATAGTTCTTTGTTCTGAAGGAATTTCTGGTTGTGTCTAGTTCCAAGAGTTGCATAAATTATTTCCTCATCAAATTAGACCACCAACAAATTACCTAGGTGGACCATAGTAACTCGCCTCCTGTAAAAAGCTATCTCTAAGATCCTGACTTAGAAGAGAGATTTTTTTAAGGCACCAAATAAAGAATTCTCCTGCATTGGTTTCTTCATTTTTATTAAAGGCATTCTCCATTATTTTGTTCCATATATCCCTTATAAAATTTAATACTAGAAAAAAACAATTTTCTCTCTAGGGGATTTAGTATAATTATTTCCAGTAGAGACTAAGAATTCTATAATTCAGTACATATATTGTGAGAGGATTTACATGCATACCTCTCCTTTTCATGGTTTGGCTTTCTGTTTCTTCTTGTACAGCCTTATCTAATGACTGCCTTTTACTCTAAGCTGACTTAAATCTCGTTTTGGAAGGATATAAGATTGAAAACTAAAATGAAAATGGTAGAACAGTTTAAGAGTGTCTGTAAAAATACTCATTTGGCTGTGATCAAGTGCTTGCATTCATAGTAGACAGTGCCTTTGAGCACAATATGAGCTAACACCATCAGGATTTTAAAGTGTGATGTTAGCAGTGTTCTTCTTGAAGACCTATAATAGTGATCTTTCCCACCTCTCTACCGTCCCCCAAATATTGTCATGATAATAAAAACATCTTTCTCTATTAGTGGTTGGTTAGAAAGTGTTTGTGTGTCATTGCTGAAAATCATTAGGTATTTAAATAGCTATTGTCTGTAGTCATACTATGATTTCAGTTCGTATTGCGTCCCCCCCCCCCCCATAATTGCTTCAAGGCCTTCATTTAAAGCTGTGGTCACCAGTATTCATTCCTTCTACAGTGGCGTGTCTGAAAGGGGAAGATCAAGCTACAAAGTGGTCTTAGAAGAGGTACACCTTTTAAAGAATGGGAGTGTTTGCTTTCTCATTGGCTGAGACTTAAGTCTGAAGGGGAATCCAAAAGAAATGAGATAGAAATGCAACTTTAAACCTAGGAAAGGAAGGTTAATGTGTGTTAATATCAGTTTTCTGGTATGCTGCTGTGTGTGTGATTGTGGAAAAAAAATGAACATTTCAAACGTGGTTATCAGAGCATGTATATTAATGTCAAAGAGCCAAGTTTACATTGTTTTGTTATAGTCTTAATTACTAATTACTTTATTACTTTCTATATGTTGGTATCCTGAAGCATAAGCTTTTAGTTCTTCTGCCTCTTTGTTTTTGGTATGTTAATTTGTTTTGATTATGTGAAACACAATTATAGAAAAAAAACTAAAATTCTTCATTGATAGTGAATGCTGTCATTAAATACACAGTTTTTATTCAGTAAGAGCCTGTCCCACAGAGAGCTAACTGCTTTTTTATTCATAGTGTATTGAAGTTTATGTTTTTTATGATTTATTGTCTGGAACTCATCAGATTAAGTCTTAGCAAATCAAGATTTAAATTTAAAATTTAATTTAAAATAATCTGTAAGTACATTACTATCAGAGATGTGCAGTTATTTTTACTAAACTGCCATGACAAAACATAACAAACTAGGTGATTCCCAAAATTGAAAATGTTTGGCTTCTTACCAATATAAGCATTTCAGCTCTGTATTTCTGAAATGTTACTTACATAATTTTACCTGATTTATCAGTGAAATAAATCTTTGCAAGTTTCTTGACCTTACAGATTTTGGAAACCTCAAATCTCAGTCTGGGAGGGGAAGTTTCCAGTTTTACAGTTGGTCATTCAGTTATCAGAAAGTGGGAAGCACCTACTGTGTGCTGTTGCTGCAGGGGACGTTAAAGTAGATGAGAAACAGGTACTACCCTTAAGGAGCACATGTTACTACATGGGAAAGAAGTATACACAATTGCACAGTACACAATACTACACAAGTATAGTATGTTATAAAATGCTATAAAGAAGTATGTATGAGGTATAGCATTAACCCAAAGGCAGGAGTAATCTACAAACTGGGTGCCTTTGTCCAGGGTCTCCTCTCTGGCTTCTGTGATGTTTCTTTCATCCTTCCTGTTAGTTGCCAGAATTAGGCAAGAAAAGGGTTCAGAGAGAAAATCAGCTTTAACTGAGCTAGAGAAGCAGGACCAAGGGGTGCTCAGGGCCAAAGTTCCCTCATTTGGAGCCAAGGGTGTCTGAGCTTCTTAAGGTGAGACTTGATGTCTAAAGAGGGTCTCCTCTTCCTTGTAATCTACTTGAGCAAGGATGTTTGTTCTCATTGATGCATTCACTCCTGCATTTTAAACTTTGTAAGCATTGGGAACTGCATTGGAGTTGGGTTTTTTGTTGTTGTTTTTAAACCGAGGACTTCAAGAATCAAGTTTTGTGTTGGGTACAAGGGCCCTTAATGCAATACAAATGTGTAGACGGCTTAGCTTCAAGGCTCTTTTCAGCTGGGTGCGAACACTTCAGTACTGTGAGAGCATATCTCAAGGTATGGTCCTAAAGTGGATGAAATGAAGAAAATGAGAACGCAAAGGGTACTCTCCCCCTTTTTTTTCTTTTTATATTTAGACTAAAGGAAAAGGAAGGAATGCAAATGGTTGGAAAGTAGAAATAGACTGGGAGGTAGCTATGGATAAAACACGAAGGATAATTAATTCATTGGGTTTCAAGTGCCTGGATCAAGAAATAGTAAGATTAGGAATATAAGGGGAATATCTCAGGGTGCCACATGTAGGTTGGCAATGACAAATGACTTTCTACTTGGTTTAAGTCTACTGGTAGATTAGGTTTTAGCTCTTGGTAGTATGTAAAATTCTTTGTATATATTTAGGTTATTAAGATTTATTGAATTAAGTTCATCTTTATGATTTATTCCTAAATAGTTCTCAATATTATTATGTCCTTAGTCTTTAATTTAAAAACTTGGAGATGGAGGGGGTGCTTTGGTGGCTCAGTCGGTTGAGCATCTGCCTTTCCCTCAGATCATAATCTCCAGGTCCTGGGATCAAGCTCTGCATTGGGCTTTCTGCTTAGCGGGGAGTCATATCTCTCTCTCACACACACAAATAAATAAATAAAGACCTTTAAAAAAAAAACCTTGCAGATAAAAGTTGAGTTTTTGCTGAATCAATACAGAAACGCAAGTCATTCTGGAGGTCAGAATTATGTTAATATATTATTTGTGAAATTATAAGCTATAGATCTACTATAATCTGTTACCATCACTGAACATTCATATGTGTTAGAAATGAAACACTATGATTGTCTGTTGCAGTAGGCATGGTGTACTCTGAGTTCATTTAGTGACCACTCTTAGTCTCTGGCTTTTCAGATTGACTCAATGATGCACAGATCTGAAATAAAATGTATAGGGAGGAGGAGAAAGAGTATGTGTGTTTCACTGTTCTCTGAAGTATGAGCTCATTTTATTGACCTTTTTGTAAATTAGATGCTTTCTGATGCAGCACCTGGGAAACTGAGAATTGTCCATGGAGATGTGTTGACATTTAAGATAGAAAGGGCTTTTCCGGAAAGTCTTAAAAGACAGTGGGAGGATGGTAAGTGATTTTGGATTTTCTTTTTTTCTCTTAGAATTATTTATATTACACATATTTATGTTATATGTTACAAATGTGATATATATTTATATTAAATATTATCAGGACAGAATTAAATAGGTGGTATGCATTGTAATTTTTTCTGCTTTTCTCCTTTTTTCCAGAATAATAAAACTAATTCCTTTTTCTTAATTCCAATTTACTTGTCATGTTTTTCAAATGTTTAGAATTCTCTTCAAATAAACGTGCTATTTTTATGAAACCATATAAGGATGGGATAAACTATGAAGTGTTAACTTTTTCCAAATGGTGAAAAGAGAAATGTTTTAGTAAACCATGCCCCACCTTGTTTCCACCATCTCACCTTCATGACATCTGCAGACCGTTGATTGGGTACCTGCTGTGTGCCAGCCCTTTGGGGTACACTGAGAGGCGGGCTGTAGTACTTGGCCTGTGAAACCCTTCAGAGCAAATGGAGGCGCTGCTGGCGGGCGTCCATCTAACTGCCTCCTGTCTCCGCCTTCCAACACGCCATTCTCTTCTAAGCGCACTGCCTCCAGGTTTCCAGCCTTGCCCCAGCCATGCTCTCATTTCCTCTTTGAAGCCTTCTCTGACTGAGCTCTCGGGCGTTTATGTGACTGTTACCTGCTCTCTTCCAGAAGCTCTCTGTGCCTCTGTCTTCCTGACACCGGGTCTTCCTGTTCTTCCTCCTGCATGGTGCGAGCTTTCTCTGGCTGTTCCTTGCTGGTGGTTGTTTCTCCCCCCACCTCTTAGATGTTGTTTCTGAGGTTTTTGTTTTTGGAGCATCTTCTCTCGTGCTGCGGATTGGCCTGAAGGACCCTGCTCCTGTGGTCTCATTGACCGCGTGTGCGCTGCAGACGCTTCCATCTTGGTGCGCGGCCTGTATCTTCCTCCTGGGCATCTGGCCCTCTTGACAGCTACATCTGGGTGTAGGCACTTCGACCACATCATGTCCAGATCAAATTGTCTTTTCCCTCAAACCAAGTCTTTTTCATATTTTTCTTAAGCCAAAAAACCTGAGGACTTTGAGCACTAATTAAGGTAGAATTTTTTTTCTTAATAATTCAAAGCTAAGGGGCGCCTGGGTGGCTCAGTGGGTTAAAGCCTCTGCCTTCCGCTCAGGTCATGATCTCAGGGTCCTGGGATCGAGCCCCGCATAGGGCTCTCTGCTCAGCAGGGAGCCTGCTTCCCTCTCTCTCTCTGCCTGTCTCTCTGCCTACTTGTGATCTCTGTCTGTCAAATAAGTAAATAAAAATCTTTAAAAATAATAATTCAAAGCTAATTATGAGAAAACATTGCCTTTGAAAAATACTTAGCGGTATCTTTTCATATTTTTTGTCTATTACTATTAGTATCCAGTTTGATTTAACTTAACTAAAATTGTGTTCAGAATCCATTAATAAAATCTTTACAAGTCGTTTTTTCTCCTACTAACCAGATCCTCCAAATGTACACATTATTGGAAATCTGCCTTTTAATGTATCAACTCCGCTGATTATCAAGTGGCTTGAAAATGTTTCTTGTAGAGATGGACCTTTCATTTATGGCAGAACCCAAATGATGTTGACTTTTCAAAAGGAAGTGGCAGAGGTGAGTTTTAACCTTTTTTGGCTATTTTATCACATGATCAAGTTCTAAAATGAAATAATACCGCATTCTTTTCAGACTATGTTTTCTAAGTTAGAACTGCCATTACACACACAAACCAATAAGAGCTCAGCCAAAAGTTAAGCATGTATTGATGGTGACAGGCACAAGTGCTCTAAGCTCTCCACGGAGAACATGAAAGCTGTGCTGCCCGTCAAAAAGACAGTGTAGTCCATGCAGGGACTCAGTAGGGCCATAGAACAATTAGAAACAGATAAAAACCCATGGGATATTGGTGGTGATATAGGAATATGATGATAGTTAAAGAATGTGGTAATCAGTTTGGAGAGGGAGAAGGAGGTTGGTGTCTCCTTATGCTGTACATAGGTTTGGCCCAATCCCTTCCTTCAGCTGTGTCTTCTGTGCCTGCATTCCCATGGCAGGAATGTTCCAGATTCACTCTAGCAAATAATCCTACAAGGTAGGCAAGGGCAGTTTGTGAGCTGCAGAGGTTTAATGAGGGGATCTGCAGACCGTTAAGTGTTTTTGAAAAATTTTTCTTATGACCTACAAATACAGAAGAGGATCTGACATATTTATGTGGCTTAATAAGAAGAATACCCGAGTCCCCACCACTGGCATCAGTGGTTATATTCCCAGCATCTTTGACACCCCCTTGTACGCCCTTTGTGATGGGATTGTATCTCCTGTTCTCCACCTGTCACTGAGGTAATCAGTACTGTGAATTCCGGGCTTACTGTTCCCTGCTTAGTTCATCCCATAGATTCTTAGCTGTATAATTAATATGCTTTAGTTTTCTCCATTTTTGAACTTACGCAGATGGATTCATACAGCATTTTTTTTTTATCCTGATTCGCTCAATGCTGCTCATAGCTATAGTTTATATGTGTAGCTAGATACTACCCACTCTTCGACTAGCTCATAGTTTGTCTGTCCCTTGCCCTGTTTTGGAACCCCGAATTGGTCTCAGTGTTTGTTATTACAGAGAAAACAGTCATGAAGATTCTTTATTTATGTCAGCTGGAGCACACAGGCAAGCTTTCCTTAGAGTATAAATCTAGGAGTAGCAGTGCTGGATCATAAGTTCTGCAAATCTTCACTTTCGCTAGATGATGCTAAACTGTTCTCTGAAGTCATTATGCCTGTTTATATTCCCACCAAATATAAGTTCATTTTGCTCCACATCCTTGCCAGTACTTGCAGTTGTTAGACTTGTGCATTTCGGTTCATCAGAGCTGAGTGTTGTGTCATTGTGGTTTTATTTTGTTGTTTGCTGATTTTTTAAATCAAATTGAGCACCATTTTGCATGTTTATTGACCTTTTAGATAACCTCTTTTTCATGAAGTGCTTGCCTTGTGTCCATTTTTCTGTTGGATTGCTTGTCTTTTTCTCATGATTTGGAGGTGTTCTAACATATTTTTCATACTTGTCTTATATTAGTTAAATGTATTGCAAATTTCTTCCACTCTTTGGCATGTTATTGTCTTTACAGTGTCTTGAAGAGCAGATGTTTGTTTTTTTTTGTTTGTTTGTTTTTGCTCTGATAGAGAGTGTGCAAGCAAGAGCAGTGGGTTGGGGCAGAGGGAGAAGTGGACTCAACCCTTGGGCTGGATGATCAACTGAGCCACCCAGGCACCCTGAAGAACAGATGTTTTTAATTGTAAATTTATGGTTAGTGCTTTTTGTGTCTTATTGTAGAACTCCCTTTATATTCTGTATCATGAAGATCTTCTTTGTGTTATCTTTAGAAGTTTTATTTTTTTTTTACCTTTCACATTTACATCTATAATCCACTTGGGATTGATTTTTGTGTGTGGTTGAAAAAGAAGCCAGTTCTACTGTTTTTAATATATGATCCCAATGAATCTAGCGCCAGTTATTGGAAAGTCTTCTTCATTGATCTCTGTCAACACCTTTGATATAATGATAAAGCCTATATAAGCACTGGTCTAACTGGAGATACTAAGAAGAAAGATTGTGTGAAAAATAGGAAACAGAAGGCCCAGCACAGAAGATACAGCAGGGAACCCTAAGAAGAACATTCAGTTCACATCAGAGCAGAGCAAGAATTTGGTAAAATACTTACGTTTTCATATACTGAGAGAATAGTTACATAAGTTGGAGAGAACGTAGGATTGAATTAGTGATAAAGGAACAGAAAATTAAGTACAAAAGGGATTGAAGCAAATAAAGTATATCACCATTAGAGGAGTAAAAATATTACTGGGAAAAAATCAATTGTTTATTTTGGGAACTTAAGGAAAAAAGAGGGACCTATATAAAAATAATCACAAAACTTTACTGAGAATCTCAAAAGACCACTTGAGACAAATCAAGAGAAATAGAGCCCTGGAAGAAAAAATGAGTATCATAAAGATGCTTCATTTTTTCCAAATTACGTTTTTTCAATAACGTCCTGAAATGTAGTGAAGTTCCTGGGATCATCTTGAGGAGTGGACCTGCAAGAATGGATGAGAAATTTTGGAAAAGAAGATTAATGAAAGAAGGCTTACCTATCAGATGTTAAAATGTATTTTAAAGCTCTAATAATTAGAAGCACTGTGACAGATTATGAGACAGAGTGGCTACATTCGAAGAACCAGATTGAGGCAAATGATTGGTTCATACATTGGCAGAAACAAAAGGAAGAAAAAGATTATTTAACAGACGCTTGGATATTTGGTTTAACTTCCATGAAACCATTTAATAATTCACCATATATAAAAAATGAACAAAAAATAAAAATAATTCACCATACATAAAAATTCCAGTCACTGGAGCCTGGCAGACACAGTGTCCAGCGTGAGCTAAGCTACTACCACCCACTAGAAGCTCAAGCAGCTCTAGAGGCACTTGAGGAGGTCGGGGGAGGGGGCGGGGGGGGCTGGTGCTGGACACACCAACCGAGAAGGTATTGTGGTAGCCTTACATGAAGAACCAGGAAAACCTAATAGTGCTTTGGACTTTTTAAAGCATCAGTTAGAAGCTGCTAACTCAGAAAATCCAGAAATAGAGCTGCTTCGCCTAGAATTAAGTAGAAAATGGGAGAGAAATATAAAGCTATTAGTAGAAGAAAATAAAAAATTGAACATAAAGCTTGCTCAGTATGAACCACCTGAGGAGGGGAAGCATGCTGAATAGGATTCTTCTCAGTTGAAAAGACACTGAAAAGTGGTTTTGTATGACTTGAATAGTTTGTATAATATATAATCTTTTATGAACAGGTGCCATACAACTCTCCTGATATATTGAATTTACCTGTATCATCACACTTTATTCGAAACACATCTACTAAGAAGCACTGATAATAACTCAATATTAAAAAAAAAAAAAAACCTCCAGCTACTGTGTCTTCAGATTCATTCCTCTTTTCTGCAGTGTCTAAGCTGTTGTACTTAATTTATTTTTCATTTCAGGTATTTTATTTTAATTCTAGAAGTTCCATTTGGGTCTTATATTTTCCCTTACCTCATTATGTTCATGCTTTCCTTGGCATCTTTGTGCATATGTATAATATTTATAATAGCTGTTTAAAGGTCTTTGACTATTAATTTCACTGCCTCCGTTATTTCTGTACTATTTTACTGTTTGCTTTTTTTCCCCTCCTCTTTCTATGGGTCCTCTTTTTCTGCTTTGCAAGCCTGGAAATTTTTGACAAGATACTAGATTTTGTGAGGTTTTGTTTTGTTTTGTTTTACCCTTGTTGAGGGCTTGGGTTGAATGGTGGGTTTTACTCCGGCACATTGCTAAGTCACTTGCAGATTGGTTTGGAGGTTGCTTTTAAGCTTCGTTATGACAGGTTCTTAGCAGCCTTTAATCTGAGGCTAATTAAGTCCCAGGACTAAGTTAAAACCTTTCAGAGGAATCCATCTAGTGCCCTGTGTACTTCAAGAGCTCTTCAGTTGGCTGCTGGGAATGCAAACTGTTTCTAGCCCTCTGTGAGCTCCATTTTGTCCTACTTTCTGATAGTACTTTCTCCAGCCTCCCAGCCTCCCAGCCTCATGCACTTACAGATCAAAACTCAGCCAAAGACTTGAAAGGATCCCACTGAAAATCTCAGGAACTCCCTCCTCCCCATTCCCCCATTTCTCTCTCCCTCTCTCTCTCTCCTCGCATCCAGTAGTCTGCCTCACAAATTCTGGCTGCCTTGGCCTCCCAGAGCTCTGGCCTCTGTCCTATCACATTGAGGAGACCTCTGGGCTCTCTTTATGCTCCTGCCTGTGCTGTAGCCAGAGTATAGTTTCCAGACTGCAAGCTAGGCAGTCATAAGGTTCACCTTGTTTTTTATCTGCCTGTGTGGTAATGACAATGATAATAGCAACTATTACTTATGGAATGCCTGCTAATAGCCACTTTACACATATTTTTGTATTTAAGCCTCAAAGTCACCTCATGAAATAGGTATTTTTTTTAATTGACGTTGACATACAATGTTACCTTAGTTTCAGGTGTAACATAGTGATTCAACAACTCGTTACGCTATCCACCCCCCCCCCCAAAATGTAACTACCATCTCTCAGAATACAGTACTATTTCAGTACCACTGGCTATATTCCCTGTGCTGTACCTTTCATCCTTGTGAATTACTAATTTTTGATAGGAAAGAACACAGAGGTGGCTCAGTAGGTTAAGTGTCTTGACTCTTGATTTCAGATCATGATCTCAGAATTGTGAGATTGAGCCCTGCATCCAGCTCCGCACTGGGTGTGGAACCTGCTTAAGATTCTCACTCTCCTGCTCCCTCTTTTTAAAAGAAAAAAGCAGCAGCTCAGGTATTTTAATAAACATATAATGTATTTTTATCCCCAGGGGTACAGGTCTGTGAATCGCCAGGTTTACACATTTCACAGCACTCATCATAGCCCATAACCTCCCCAATGTCCATATCCCCACCACCCTCTCCCATCCCCCCTCCCCCCAGCAACCCTCAGTCTGTTTTTTGAGATTGAGTCTTTTATGGTTTGTCTCCCTCCCAATCCCATCTTTTCATTTTTTCTTTTCCTACCTCCCCCCAACCCCCCCGCATTGCATCTCCACTTCCTCATATCAAAGAGATCATATGATAGTTGTCTTTCTCCGATTGACTTATTTCGCTAAGCATAATACCCTCTAGTTCCATCCATGTCATCGCAAATGGCAAGATTTCATATCTTTTGATGGCTGCATAGTATTCCATTGTATATATATACCACGTTTTCTTTATCCATTCATCTGTTGATGGACATCTAGGTTCTTTCCACAGTTTGGCTATTGTGCACATTGCACATAGCACATTGCTGCTATAATTGGTGCACGTGCCCCTTCGGAGCACCACGTTTGTATCTTTAGTATATATACCCAGTAGTGCAATTGCTGGGTCATAGGGTAGCTCTATTTTCAGTTTTTTGAGGAACCTCCACACTGTTTTCCAGAGTGGTTGCACCAGCTTGCATTCCCACCAGCAGTGTAGGAGGGTTCCCCTTTCTCTGCATCCTCGCCAGCATCTGTCATTTCTTGACTTGTTAATTTTAGCCATTCTGACTGGTGTGAGGTGGTATCTCATTGTGCTTTTGATTTGTATTTCCCTGATGCCGAGTGATGTGGAGCATTTTTTCATGTGTCTGTTGGCCATCTGGATGTCTTCTTTGCAGAAATGTCTGTTCATGTCCTCTGCCCATTTCTTGATTGGATTATTTGTTCTTTGGGTGTTGAGTTTGCTAAGCTCTTTATAGATTTTGGATACTAGCCCTTTATCTGATATGTCGTTTGCAAATATCTTCTCCCATTCTGTCAGTTGTCTTTTGGTTTTGTTGACTGCTTCCTTTGCTGTGCAAAAGCTTTTGATCTTGATGAAATCCCAATAGTTCATTTTTGCCCTTGCTTCTGTTGCCTTTGGCAGTGTTCCTAGGAAGACGTTGCTGCGGCTGAGGTCAAAGAGGTTGCTGCCTGTGTTCTCCTCAAGGATTTTGATGGATTCCTTTCTCACATTGAGGTCTTTCATCCATTTTGACTCTATTTCCGTGTGTGGTGTAAGGAAATAGTCCAATTTCATTTTTCTGCATGTGGCTGTCCAATTTTCCCAGCACCATTTGTTGAAGAGGCTGTCTTTTGTCCATTGGACATTCCTTCCTGCTTTGTCAAAGATTAGTTGACCATAGAGTTGAGGGTCTATTTCTGGGCTCTCTATTCTGTTCCATTGATCTATATGTCTGTTTTGGTGCCAGTACCATACTGTCTTGATGATGACAGCTTTGTAATAGAGCTTGAAGTCTGGAATTGTGATGCCACCGACTTTGGCTTTTTTTTTTTTTTTTTCAATATTCCTTTGGCTATTCGAGGTCTTTTCTGGTTCCATATAAATTTTAGGATTATTTGTTCTATTTCCTTTAAAAAAATGGATGGGATTTTGATAGGGATTGCATTAAATGTGTAGATTGCTTTAGGAAGAATAGACATTTTCACAATATTTTTTCTTCCAATCCATGAGCATGGAATATTTTTCCATTTCTTTGTGTCTTCCTCAGTTTCTTTCATGAGTACTTTATAGTTTTCTGAGTATAGATTCTTTGCCTCTTTGGTTAGATTTATTCCTAGGTATCTTATGGTTTTGGGTGCAATTGTAAATGGGACTGACTCCTCAATTTCTCTTTCTTCTGTCTTGTTGTTAGTGTAAAGAAATGCAACTGATTTCTGTGCATTGATTTTATATCCTGACACTTTACTGAATTCCTGTATAAGTTCTAGCAGTTTTGGAGTGGAGCCTTTTGGGTTTTCCACATATAGTATCATATCATCTGCAAAGAGTGATAGTTTGACTTCTTCTTTGCCAATTTGGATGCCTTTAATTTCTTTTTGTTGTCTGATTGCTGAGGCTAGGACTTCCAGTACTATGTTGAACAGCAATGGTGATAATGGACATCCTTGCCGTGTTCCTGACCTTAGCAGAAAAGCTTTCAGTTTTTCTCCATTGAGAATGATATTTGCGGTGGGTTTTTCATAAATGGCTTTGATAATATTGAGGTATGTGCCTTCTACCCCTACACTTTGAAGAGTTTTAATCAGGAAGGGATGCTGCACTTGGTCAAATGCTTTTTCAGCATCTATTGAGAGTATCATATGGTTCTTATTCTTTCTTTTATTAATGTATTGTATCACATTGATGGATTTGCGGATGTTGAACCAACCTTGCAGCCCTGGAATAAATCCTACTTGGTCGTGGTGAATAATCCTTTTAATGTACTGTTGGATCCTATTGGCCAGAATTTTGGTGAGAATTTTCGCATCTGTGTTCATCAAGGATATTGGTCTGTAATTCTCTTTTTTGGTGGGATCCTTGTCTGGTTTTGGGATCAAGGTGATGCTGGCCTCATAAAATGAGTTTGGAAGTTTTCCTTCCATTTCTATTTTTTGGAACAGTTTCAGGAGAATAGGAATTAATTCTTCTTTAAATGTTTGGTAGAATTCCCCTGGGAAGCCGTCTGGTCCTGGACTTTTGTTTGTTTGGAGATTTTTGATGACTGTTTCAATCTCCTTACTGGTTATAGGTCTGTTCAGGTTTTCTATTTCTTCCTGATTCAGTTGTGGTAGTTTATATGTCTCTAGAAATGTATCCATTTCTTCCAGGTTGTCAAATTTGTTGGCGTAGAGTTGCTTGTAGTATGTTCTTATAATTGTTTGTATTTCTTTGGTGGTGGTTGTGATCTCTCCTCTGTCATTCGTGATTTTATTTATTTGCATCCTTTCTCTTTTCTTTTTGATAAGTCTGGCCGGGGTTTGTCAGTCTTATTAATTCTTTCAAAGAACCAGCTCCTAGTTTCGTTGATTTGTTCTGTTGTTTTTTTAGTTTCTATTTCATTGATTTCTGCTCTGATCTTTATGATTTCTCTTCTTCTGCTGGGTTTAGGCTTTCTTTGTTGTTCTCTCTCCAGCTCCTTTAGGTGTAGGGTTAGGTTGTGTATTTGAGACCTTTCTTGTTTCTTGAGAAAGGCTTGCACCGCTATATATTTTCCTCTCAGGACTGCCTTTGTTGTGTCCCACAGATTTTGAACCGTTGTGTTTTCATTATCATTTGTTTCCATGAATTTTTTCAATTCTTTTTTAATTTCCTGGTTGACCCATTCATTTTTTAGAAGGATGCTGTTTAGTCTCCATGTATTTGATTCTTTCCAAATTTCCTCTTGTGATTGAGTTCTAGCTTCAGAGCATTGTGGTCTGTAAATATGCAGGGAATGATCTCAATCTTTTGATACCGGTTGAGACCTGATTTATGACCCAGGATGTGGTCTATTCTGGAGAATGTTCCATGTGCACTAGAGAAGAATGTATATTCTGTTGCTTTGGGATGGAATGTTCTGAAGATATCTGTGATGTCCATCTGGTCCAGTGTGTCATTTAAGGCGTTTATTTCCTTGTTGATCTTTTGCTTAGATGATCTGTCCATTTCAGTGAGGGGAGTGTTAAAGTCCCCTGCTATTATTGTATTACTGTCGATGTATTTCTTTGATTTTGTTAATTGGTTTATATAGTTGGCTGCTCTCATGTTAGGGGCATAGATATTTAAGATTGTTAGGTCTTCTTGTTGGGCAGACCCTTTGAGTATGATACAGTGTCCTTCCTCATCTCTTATTATAGTCTTTAGCTGAAAATCTAATTGATCTGATATAAGGATTGCCACCCCAGCTTTCTTCTGATGTCCATTAGCATGGTACATTGTTTTCCACCCCCTCACTTGAAATCTGGAGGTGTCTTCGGGTCTAAAATGAGTTTCTTGTAGGCAGCATATTGATGGGTTTTGTTTTTTTTATCCATTCTGATACCCTGTGTCTTTTGATTGGGGCATTTAGCCCATTAACATTCAGGGTAACTATTGAGAGATAGGAATTTATTGCCATTGTATTGCCTGTAAGGTGACTGTTACTGTATATAGTCTCTGTTTCTTTCTGATCTACTACTTTTAGGGTCTCTCTTTGCTTAGAGGACTCCTTTCAATATTTCCTGTAGAGCTGGTTTGGTGTTTGCAAATTCTTTCAGCTTTTGTTTGTCCTGGAAGCTCTTTATCTCTCCTTCTATTTTCAATGATAGCCTAGCCGGATATAGTATTCTTGGCTGCATGTTTTTCTCGTTTAGTGCTCTAAATATATCATGCCAGTTCTTTCTGACCTACCGGGTCTCTGTGGATAGGTCCGTTGCCAATCTAATGTTTTTACCCTTGTATGTTACAGACTTCTTCTCCCAGGCTGCTTTCAGGATTTTCTCTTTGTTGCTAAGACTTGTAAATTTTACTATCAGGTGATGAGGTGTGGACCTATTTTTATTGATTTTGAGGGGCGTTCTTAGCATCTCCTGGATTTTGATGTTTGTTCCCTTTGCCATATTAGGGAAATTCTCTCTAATAATTGTCTCCAATATACCTTCTGCTCCCCTCTCTCTTTCTTCTTCTTCTGGAATCCCAATTATTCTAATGTTGTGTTTTCTTATGGTGTCGCTTATCTCTCGAATTCTCTCCTCATGGTCCAGTATTTGTTTGTCTCTCTTTTGCTCAGCTTCTTTATTCTCTGTCATTTGGTCTTCTGTGTCACTAATTCTTTCTTCTGCCTCATTTATCCTAGCAGTAAGAGCTTCCATTTTTTATTGCACCTCATTAGTAGCTTTTTTTATTTCAACTTGGTTAGATTTTAGTTCTTTTATTTCTCCAGAAAGGGCTGTTATCTCTCCGGAGAGGGTTTCTCTAATATCTTCTATGCCTTTTTCGAGCCCGGCTAGAACCTTGAGAATCATCATTCTGAACTCTAGATCTGTCATATTACCAATGTCCGTATTGATTAGGTCTCCAGCCTTCGGTACTGCTTCTTGTTCTTTTTTCTGTGGTGAGTTTTTCTGCCTTGTCATTTTGTCCAGGTAAGATTTGCTTTCTCCTACTCTAGAATTCCGCTATTCTTGGTGAGTGAAGTTGGTCTCGGCTGGGTTTCTTGTTGATTTTCTGGGGGAGGAGCCTGTTGTAGTGATTCTCAAGTGTCTTTGCCGAAGGCGGAATTGCACCGCCCTTGCCAGGGGCCGGGCTAAGTAATCCGCTCGGGTTTGCTTTCGGGAGCTTTTGTTCCCTGAGCACTTTCCGTAGAGTTCCGGAGGACGGGAATGAAGATGGCGGCCTCCCAATCTCTTGGCCCGGAGGAGCCGAGAGCTTGGGGTTCCGCTCCTCAGCGCGCCCTCAGAGAAAAGCGCCCAACCGCCCCGCCTCCCTGGCCTGCAGTTGCACCAGTAGAAAAGCGGCCAATTGCTGGCACTTGGAGAAATGCGCCCGGTCGCTTCCGTCTCCGTGGCCTCCAGCTGCACTCTGAGCCCACCCAGCCTGCGACTGGCACAAGGTAACCTGGGGCTGAGAGCTCACTCCTCGGCTTTGTCGCTGTAGCCAGCTTCCCCGCTCTAATACCTGCGAGTTCTGCGGCACTCAGACGCCCCCAGTCCTTCTGTGACCCCACGGGACCTGGGGTTATGCTGACCCCGCCTGGGTTTCCCCCTGGTTTAGCCTCTGGAGCGATGTCTCTCCGTGTAGCAGACTTTAAAAAGTCCCGATTTTGTGCTCCGTTGCTCTGCCACTTGCCGGGAGCTGGCCCCTCCCCCCGCAGTCTGTCTTCCCGTCGCTTTGGATTCACTTCTCCGCAGGTCCTACCTTTCAGAAGGTGATCGATTTTCTATTTCTGGGATTGTTGCTCTTCTTCTCTTCGATTTCCCGTTGTATTTGTAGGTGTTCACAATGGTTAGATAAGCTATCTAGCTGATCTCCTGCTACCCGATGTCGTCTCAGCCTGCTACTTCTCCGCCATCTTGACTCCTCCCCCCATTCAACCGAAGCTCAGGTATTTTAATTGTCAATTTTGTTCATCTTTTCAAAGAACCAGCTCTTGGTTTCATTGATCATTTCTACTGTTTTATTAGACTCTGTTTCATTTACTTCTGCTCTGATCTTCATTACTTACTTCCTTCTGTTAGTTTTGGGCTTTGTTCTTTTTCTAGCTCCTTTAAGTATAAGGTTAAATATATGAGATTTTTCTTATTTCTGGAGGTAGGTCTGTTTCTCTATAAACTTTCCTTTTAGAACTGCTTTTGCTATATCCCAGACATATGGGATGTTGCATTTCCATTTTCATTTGTCTCAAGGTATTTTTTAAAATTTTCCCTTTGATTTCTTTATTGACCCATTGGTGTTTAATAGTATGTTTTTTAGCCTCCACAGGTTTGCATTTTTTCCAGGTTTGTTTTTTTTTTTTTTAAAGATTCTATTTATTTGAGATAGCACAAACACAGCAGTGGGAAGGGGCAGAGTGAGAGAGAGAATCTCAAGCAGACTCCTCCCTGAGCATGGAGCCCAATGTGGGGCTTGATCTCCGGACCCTGAGAACATGACCTCAGCCAAAATCAAGAGTCGGACCCTTAACCAACTGAGCCACCCCAGCACCCCTCCAGTTTTGTTTTTGTTTTTTTAATTGTAGTTGAGTTTTTTCTCAACTTGATAGAATTTCAGTCTTAAATTTATTGAGACTTATTTTGTGGATCAACAGATCTGTCTTGGAGGATGTTCTGTGTACACTTGAAAAGAATGTGTGTTCTCTTGTTTTTAGATGGAATGTTCTGTGTGTATCTTAAAGTCCATTTGGTCTAATGCATCCTCTAAAGCCACTGTTTCCTTGTTGATTTTCTGTCTGGGTGAAATATCAATTGATATAAGAGAGGTGTTAAAGTCCCCTACTATTATTGTATTACATTTTGTCCCTTTGTGTCTGTTAATATTTGCTCTATATATTTATATACTTAGGCACTACTATGTTGTGCATAGATATAGTTGTTCAGCCTTCCTGGAATGGATCCTTCTATTACTAAAAGCCTTCTTTTCTTTTGTTAGTCTTTGTTTTAAAGTTCATTTTGTCCAATGTTAAGTACTGCCACGCGACTTTTTTTCTTTCTCTTTCATTTGCATGGAATATCTTCTATCCCTTCACATTAAGTCTGTGTCTTTGGATCCAAAACAGTTCTCTTGTAGGCAACATATAAATGGGTCTTATTATTCTGTCTGCTTGTCACCTGGTGTCTTGACTGGAGAATTTAGTCCGCTCACATTTAAAGTAATTATTGAAAGGTCCGTACTTACTGTGATTTTATTCATTGTTTTCTGGTTTTCTTTCTAGTTCTTGCTTCTCTTGCCCTCTTCCTCCTGATTTGATGACTTTCCTCAGTGTTGATCTTCTGTTCCTTTTCTCTTGATTTTTTTGTGTATCTATTATTTGTTTTGTGGTTACTAAGAGGTTGATATAAAACAACCTAAGTATATAGTCATCTGTTTAAATTGGTGGTTGTGGGGCACCTGGGTGGCTCAGTGGGTTAAGCCTCTGCTTTAGGCTCAGGTCATGGTTTCGGGGTCCTGGGATCAAGCCCTGCATCAGGCTTTCTGCTCAGCAGGAGCCTGCTTCCCCCTCTCCCTCTGCCTGCCTCTCTGCGTACTTGTGATCTCTCTCTCTGTGTCAGATAAATAAACAAAACCTTTAAAAAAAAACAGTTGGTGGTTGGTTAAGTTTGAACACATTCTAAAAGTGTTACTGTTTTATCCCCCTGCCCATGTTCTATGTATTTGATGTCATATTTTACATCTTTTTATGTTGTGTATTCGTAATTATTGTAGATATAGTTGATTTGACTACTTTTGTCTTAACCTTCGTACTAGCTTTGTAAGGGATTGATCTACTGTCAGTATATAATACTTACTTTACTAGTGAAATTTTTTCTTTTATTATTTTGTTCTAGTTTTGGTATTTACTTTTCCACTTAAAGAATTCCCTTTAACATTTCTTACAAGGTGGGTTTAGTGGTGATAAACTCCTCTGACTTTTGTTTGTTTGGGAAACTCTTTTTTATCTCACCTTCAGTTCTGAAAGATAGTCTTTCTTGCTGGGTGAGATTCTTGGTTATAGGATTTTTTGTTTTTGTTTTTGTTTTTGTTTTTTCCTTTTAGCACTTTGAACATATGTCTTCTGGCCTTCAGATTTTCTGCTGAAAAATTAGCTCTTAACAGATGTTTCCTTGTGCATAACTAGTTGCTTTTCTTTTGCGGCTTTTAAGATTCTCTTTGTCTTCAGTTTTTGAGATTTTAATAATGTGTCTCCATGTGTACCTCTTTGGGTTTATCTTCTTCAAGGATATCTGTGCTTCTGAGACCTGGATATGTTTTCTTTCCCAGATTGGGTAATCTTTCAGTTATTATTTCCTAAAATTAACTTTTCTTCCTCTTTCGCTCTTCTTTTTGTGTTATCCCCCATGATATGAATGTTAGTATGCTTGATGTTGTCCTAGAGGTCTCTTAACCTGTCCTCATTTTTTTCATTCTTTTTTCTTTTTGCTTTTCAACTTGAATGATTTCTATTACCCTGTCCTCCAGATCACTGATCTGTTCTTTTGCATCCTCTAATCTGCTGTTGATTCCCTCTGTTGTGTTTTTCATTTTGGTTATTGTATTCTTCAGCTCTAATTTGTTCTTTTTTTGTATTTTCTATCTCTTTGTTGAAATCCCCTCTGAGTTCATCCACTCCTCTCCCAAGTTTGATGTGCATCTGTATAACCATTATTTTGAACTCTTAATTTAGGTAGATTGCTTATCTCTTTTTCATTTAGTTCTTTTCTGAGATTTTTCTTGTCCTTTTGTTTGGAACCTATTCCTCTTTCTGCTCATTTCGTCTGTGTTTGTTTCTATATTTATTAGGTAGGACAGCTCTGACTCCTGGCATTGAAGGTAGTGGCCTTATATGGAAGGTGTGCTCTGGGGCCTAGAAATGCCGTCACTAGAACCAGGTGGTTTAAGGGTGTCCCCTGTGTTGGCTGTGTGCACCCTTCTGCTGTGACTGGCCCATGAGTCCAGCAGGTGCACTGGTGTGCAGGAGTGCCCTCTCCCCGCTTTCCCAGCAGGAGTTTTTAGGGGCAACAGTCTCCACTGAGGCTATCTGCTCGGTGTGCAGACAGGAGCCAAGGAATGGCTGTTAGAAAGGCAGTGTGGCAAGGCAGGTCTGCAGGGAAACTCCGGGTTAAGGCAAGCAGTGCTAGCTAGGTATATGAATAGCGTCAGACTGGTGCCTACCAGCATCAGATGTCTAGGCTGAAGGATGGCAAGAATAGTGCCTGCCAGCATTTCTGTTCTTGGATAAAGTTCTTATAGAACCCTGCCCCTTTGGCGTACTCCCTAAAACCACTCTGTAAATTTCCTTTATGTATGGCCCAGGCACTTTCCAAACTGCTGCCTCTGCGGTGGGTCTCGGAGCAAGTGAGATGGTGTGTGGTCCCTGTAAGTGTGGAGTCCAGTTTCCTCTAACTCTCCAGTTCTCTGGAAGTAAGCCCAGCTGATTTTTCAAAAACGGGTTATGGGAGCTTATCTTCCTGTGCAGATCCCAGGGTCGGGGGGTGTCTGGTGTGGGGCTGTAACCTCTCACTTTTCAGGGAGGACCTTTCTACCTGTGAAATCCCCTCCCACTTGGGGGTCTGAGTTCCAGGGCTTGGTTTCTGACCTGACCACATCTTTGTCCTTTTCTCTTGTTGTGGCTTCGTCTTCATACTTACAGCTATCTAAGAGCTGTTCTGAAAGTCTTCAGGTCATTCTTAGGGAGCGTTCCTCCATATGTAGCTACAGCTGTTGTGTGTGCGTGGGACGAGGTATGCTCAGGGTCCTCCTACTTAACCATACTCTTACCTCCTGCCTGTCTGGAAATATTTTTGGTTGTCACAGCTGAGGGGTGCTTTCGGTGTCTAGTAGATAGAGGTTAGGAATGCTGATAAACATCCTTCAGTCCACAAGATAGCCCCCCACAGCAGAAAATTACTCCACATTTACCATTCCAAAATGTCAGTAATGCCAAGGATAAGAAACTTTGCTTTAGAGTATTTAGCCATAAAATCTTTTTCTTGGTAGTCTTAGAATCTTCCATCACATGGGGCGCCTGGGTGGCTCAGTTGTTAGCATCTGCCTTCGGCTCAGGTCATGATCCCAGGGTACTGGGATCGAGCCCCGCATCAGGCTCCCTGCTCGGTAGGAAGCCTGCTTCTCCCTCTCCCGCTCCCCTGCTTGTGTTCCCTCTCTTGCTGTGTCTCTCTCTATCAAGTAAATACAATTTTTTTTAACAAATTAAAAAAAAATTTCCATCATAAAAATGTGGGACTCTTTTATGTTTGTTAGGATGCTGTGTCACCACCACTTTCCCAGGGTCAGTGTCATTTCCCGCTTATGAATCTGTTAACTGTCTTCTGTGTGTTTGCGTTGAGCCCACGTTAGTTTTCTTTGTTATTTTCTCAGCCTTTTGATTTGTCCTTGGACTTTTATTTTCTCAGATTACATAATTATTATGGTATTTCTATTCTTGAGTAACACAATAGAGATGCAAAACACTATGTAGTCTAATTCTTCTGGGGGAAAATGCGAAGGAACAGCCTGAAGAGGTGGAGTAATATTTTCAGTGACTCAGAATGTCAGTTGTGGTTATTAATAATAGTGTTGCTCTAACTCCACCATATGCAGTTATTTTTCTTTAACCCCCCCAAAAAAAATTGATTTTAGTTCAATTCTAGTGTGAATATTGAGAAGAGTTTATATTGAGTGTATAATTTATAGAATGCTTTAGAAGTTAACGCTGGTCCTCCGACCAGTTTTCATATTTTGCAAGTGAAAGTTGCAAAAAGTGAAAGGATAATATATAGTAGCATTTTCTTACATAACCTTTGTTTACTGTTGACACTTAACGTATTTGTAATTTTACATTCCACAGATAGCATTCTTAAACATTCACTTTGCTTGGCTTTGTGAGTTATAGAATAGAAGTAAATGAACACGATCTTCTTCCCTTCTCTCTAGGTCTGCAGGGTCTAAGTAGAAGAATTCAGCTCACACACACTAAAGAACATATAGATGGTATAAAGTTACAGCTCATAAAATAGAATCACAGTGTGTAGCAGGAAATGAGACCTTAACAAATCTCATCTAACCTCATTTTATAGATGATGAAACTGAGGCTCAGAGTAGTTTAATGTCTTCCGGAAGGTCATGGAGCTAGTTACAGGGAAAGCTGAACTTGAAAACAGGTCATAGGTTTTCTGCTGAAGTCATGATGTTCAGGTTCTTTAGATGACTGGACCTTTGGTATTTTCTTTCTGGGTCCAGGATTAGCCTGTTTATGTCCTCCCATCTTCAAGGGACCTTGGCTATTTAATGGTCACATCTGTAACAGGGAGAGGGGGAGTCACCTTGCCAGTAATTTATATAGTTTTCATTGTCCCTGATATTTGGCTCTGTGGCTTCTCAAGAATAAGCCTAATTTTTCTGCTTATAGTTAAAATTATTTTAGAAGAATAAGGATGAAAATAACACTGTCCTTGTGGAGTCTTTGACCCTTTGTTCATCTTATACTCAGTGAGAATGCTTTTAAAATCTCAAGGGTTAGAGGTTCCCTTTTACTGAAAAATTAACCGGTTTGGTTTCCTGGCCTTTTGTTGTTTGTTAAAATCCTTTATCTTGTCATGGAGTTTGAATTTTCGTAGCTTTACATATAACCTAACTATCACAAATATTAACTCATGTTTGAATGGTTGACCATTTAACTCTTGTGTTAGTTTTTAATGAAGCCTTTTGCAGAGCTTTCTGCTCTGTGGCTTGAATTATTCCATAACGAGTTCAGGATGGGTATGTGTGTGCTGCTTTCATCTGAATTCAGTTATATGATGCACACATTTTCATCTCCACGGCCTGGGTGCATTTGCTGCAGAGTTTGGATGCGTCAGGCTTCCCTGGCAGGAATGGATGCCAGCACTCAAAGTGCAATTGTGTCCAGAGTGTTTACCCTGCATTGCCTCCCTTGTTTGCTTTTGGGTTAAAGTGGTTTTTAAAATTTCACTGAATTCATCAGTGAAAACACCTTTGAGATGTAAAGTAGATATTGAAAGAGAATTCAGCATGAAATAATAATTTTCAAGTGCAGACTTTTTTTGGTTTTTATTTTAATTTTGTGATTATGTTCATGCTGGATTTTAGTTATACACAACTGCTTTGAAGTTTGCCAGTTGTACAATGCACTTTGAATTTTTTACTTTCATGCCAGTGGTACAGTTAAGCTCCAAAAAAAACTTATGTAGATCTAGAAATATTTTTTAGCATTTGATCCATAAGTTTATTCTTTAAATATGTTTCCAGTGTTTGTCTTTGTTTTGATTTTTGTTTGAGAATATATATGTTTTTTGGTTTTACAGTTTAGTAAAGAAGAATTTACTTTGTCATTTATACTAAAGCAATCACTTGTCCTGAACTCAGCCTCCCAATAATTTTTGTCATTTATACTAAAGCAATCACTTGTCCTGAACTCAGCCTCCCAATAATTTTAGATGTCTAAATATAGATAAGAGCCAGGTAATTTTAAAAGAGGGATGAGATGGAGAAATGGCTTCTGAGTAGCAAAATAAATGTTACAAAATCTACAGCTTTGCCCATAGGAAATTTCCTGAGCATCGCAGTTTAAAACCTATCTTTTTAATCTTACTTAAGGCAAAGTTCTTACAAGCCAAATTATGTGGTGTTTAATATTTGTAATGTTGACCCTGTATCATTTACAAGAGGTTTAGAATACCCAGTGAATTCTAAGAATACAAGAGAAGCAGGATACATTTTTTTAAGAAATCAGTGCACCTAATTTTTTAATCCAGTTTTAACATATTGCCATATTTTTGTCTTTTTTAAGAAATAAAATATAGTAGATACGCATGGTACCCCCTTCTATCCCCTTTCTTTCTCTCCTATGAGTGTACTCTTAAAATTGATATTCATCATTCCCATGCATTGATAGATAAATGCACACACACAGAGGAAGCCATAAGAAATAATGTTTTGAAGTTTTTATATAAATGAAATCATGGTCTACATATTTTCTGCCACTTCATCATTTCCTATTTGGGTATCTATGTTAGTAACACCATTTACTTATTCCTGTGGATGGCCTTTATGTTTTCTACCTTTTTGGAAACTGTGCATACCCAATGTTGTGGTGATTGTTCTTACACATTATTTTCTTGTGTAGGTGTATAAACTGTTCCCTAGAATAAATTCCTAAAGGTAGATTTAAAGTTATGACGGTGCACTCAACTTCAGCTTTCCTGTATATCTTGCTAAATTGTAGTCTAAAATGCTTATACCAGTTGCCCTTCTCACTAGTGGTAAATGGGAGTTCCTTTGGCTCCGTATTATTCACCAGTTCTAGGTCCTGCCAGGTTCTTTTTTATTGTTTAAATTTTGTTCATTTCACGGATATGAGATTGTTATCTCATTAGAGTTTAAATTTGCATGTTCCTAATTTGTAACGTGTTGGAGGATAGTTTATGGTTATGGGTCATTTGGGTGCTTTTATCATATTTCTTATCAGATTTTCTATTGTTAATTTGGCAATTAGCATGTAGGGGTTTCTTCCATGTTCTGAACATTAATCCTTTGTCAGATAGGAGTTTCAGATACCTTCTCTCAGTCTGTGACATACATTTGTACTGTTTTTTTTTTATATATAGACATTTTAAATTTTAATAGAGCAAAAATATCAGTCTCTTATGGCTTTCACTTTTGCATCTTTTCGGAAATTTTGCCCTGCTGTGGGGTCATAAATGCTTACTTTATAAAAAATTTTAAAGTTTTGCTTTTTACTTATTGTTAATTCACTTGGGATTTATTTTTGGTTATGGTACCAGATAGGGAGTTCTTCTTGCTGTAGATATACCTACTTAATATCAATATCTCTTACTGAGTGGTCCATCCTTTTCCCATTAGTGTTGTTACATCACATCTGTCACACAGCAAATATCCATATGTGCTTGGGTCGGTTTTTAAGGCTTTTGTTCCGTTGGTGTGTTTGTGCTGGTAGCAATACCATACTGCCTTACTTTGATACCTCCCATGGTGAATCTGCCTCAGCCCTCCTCACGTATTGATGTTCTTCAGGAGCTTCTTGGCTATTCCAGGCCCTTGGCTTTTCCAGATAAAATTTTACAGAATTTAAAGGTCTTAAATCCTTTAGAGATTTTGGTTGAAATTGCATTGCATTTATGAGTTAATTTAGATATACATGATTTTAAAATTAAAGTGTTTGTGGTCTTAAAAGAGTGAATTCCTGATTTTTGCAAAAATCAGTTCTCCAAAAACAGTTCTCCAAGAGTTCTGAATTTTCAAGGTTTTATTACATTTAAATAAAGAAAAGTGCACCATTGAAAATGTCGCTTCGTAGATTTTTGGTAATTCATAAAATGAAATACACATCTTTTTTTTTTTTTTAAAGATTTTATTTATTTATTTGACAGACAGGCAATCACAAGTAGGCAGAGAGGCAGGCAGAGAGAGAGAGGAGGAAGCAGGCTCCCTGCTGAGCAGAGAGTCCAACGCGGGGCTCGATCCCAGGACCCCGGGATCAGGACCTGAGCCGAAGGCAGAGGCTTTAACCCACTGAGCCACCCAGGCGCCCCTGAAATACACATCTTTAGTTCTTAATTGTGCTTGCTAATTTCTTTACTCATCAAATATATATTGATCACTTGTTTCATAAGGACCTTCTACAGAATATAACAGGGGTTTAAAATCCCCAACATCAGGGCACCTGGGTGGCTCAGTGGATTAAGCCGCTGCCCCTCTCTCTCTGCCTACTTGTGATCTCTCTGTCAAATAAATAAAATCTTTAAAAAAATAAAAATAAAATCCCCAACATCCAATGGTAGGGAAGTTTTCTTATTTGGTTTCTGAGTGCATTATATAGGATATAATTCACACTTCTTAAATGTACTTCAGTTGATATTGGAGGAAAATGTTCTCCGTGCTGTTTATGTATCATGTACCAGAAAGCCTGTGCTTTTAAAGTTTATCTCAAAACTCCACCTAGTGTCCATAGATAATAGAATATTGGGTGCATTCTATCTGATCAGACAGAATTAATTGCTAAAATTCCTTTTGTCCTTCCGTAGAGACTGACAGCCAATACAGGAAGCAAACAGCGTAGTCGCCTTTCTATTATGGCGCAGTACCTCTGCAATGTTCAGCACGTCTTGACAATTCCGGGTCAGGCTTTTGTCCCTAAACCAGAGGTAAGTTTCTGTTGGTTTGTAAATCTTTGTTCATCCGATGATGAGTCCTAGGAAATTATCTCTAGAATTTGATGTTCATTTATATGCAAACTATACTTTTTATCTCTCCGGAGCAAGAAAAATCACAACATGTGAATAGTTCTTATCCTAATTTTTCTCTTCTTAATAGTGACCAAATGTTTAGTAGGTTTATTCATGTATCCCTGGTGGTGATATCATTATCACTTGTACTCTTCAAAGTTTTCCAGTATGGAAGATAAATTATATGGTTACCTAATCCTCAAAAAAAGAATTCAGTATTTGTTCTGTGATTTCTTAATAGACCTCTAAATCAAGTTACATCAAACATTTTTTATTGTGAATTTTTTTCCATCTTTTTTTTAATCAAAGTACAATTTAACATCCAGTGTTATATTAGTTTCAGGTGTGCAACATATTGATTCAGTAGTTTTATACATTACTCAATGCTCACACCATAAGTGTGGTCACTGTCATCATACAATATTAACACAGTATTCAATATATAATGTATATTATATATATAATTACAATATTATATATATTATATAACATAATATATATACAATTTATTCCCTATATTGTAGTTTTCATCTTTATGACTTATTTTGTAACTAGAAGTTTATACCTCTTAATGTTACTTATTTTACCCATCTTCCCATCCGCTTTCCCTCTGGCAACCACTAGTTTGTTCTGTAGTTAAGTCTGGTTTTAGGTTTATTCATTTCTTTGTGGCATGTTTGTTCATTTGTTTTGTTTTTTAGATTCCACTTATAATTGAAATCATGGTATTTGTCTTTCTCTGTTTGACATATTTCACTTAGCGTATACACTCTTGGTCCATCCATATTACTGCAGAAGGCAAGAGCTCATTCTTTTTTACGGCTGAGTAATATTCCTCTGTGTGTGTGTGTGTGTGTGTGTGTGTGTGTGTGTGTGTGTGAGAGAGAGAGAGAGAGAGAGAGAGAGAGAGAGAGAGACATCCCGTGTCGTCTTTATCCATTCATCTATAAATGGACGCTTGGATTGCTTCCATATCTTGACTGTTGTAAATAATGCTGCTATAAATAGGGGTATGTATATCTTTTCGAATTAGTTTTTTGTGTGTTTTGGGGGTAAATACCCAGGAGTGGGATTACTGAATCATATGGTATTTCTATTTTTAATTTTTTGAGAAGCGTCCAAAGTGCTTTCCACAGTCGTTGGTCAATTTACATTTCCACCAACAGTGCACCAGGGGTTCCTTATTCTCCACGTCCTCACCAACATTTGTTATTTCATGTCTTTTTGATTCTACCCATTTCAGTAGGTTGCCTTTTTGTTTCATTCATGGTTTCCTTTGCTGTGCCAAAGCTTTTTATTTTGGTATAGTCCCAATAGTTTATTTTTGCTTTTGTTTCCCTTTGCCTCTGGAGACATAGCCAGAAAAATATTGCTATGGCGATGTCAGAGAGATTACTTGCCTATGTTATCTTCTAGGAGTTTTTCAATTTTGGTCTCACATTTAGGTCTTTAATCCACTTTAAGTTTGTTTTTGTATTTGAGTTGTTGAGTTTAATTCTTTAGCATGTAACTGTCTGGTTTTTCCAGCAGAAGAGATTGTCTTCTCCCCATTGTATGATCTTGTCTTCTTTGTCAAAGATTAGCTGAGTATATAATGGTGGGTTTATTTCTGGGTTCTCTGTCCTGTTCTCTTAACCTACGTGTCTGTTTTTGTTCCAGTACCATACTGTTTTGATTGTCGTAGCTTTGTAGTATACCTTGAAATCTGGGATTGTGATACCTCCAGCTTTATTCTTCTTTCTCAAGATTGCCCTGGCTATTGGGGTCTTTTGTGGGTGCATACAAATTTTAGTATTATTTATTCTAGTTCCATGAAATAGTGCTGGTATTTTGATAGGGATTGCATTGAATCTATAGATTGCTTTGGGTAGTATGGACATTTTAACAATGTTGGTTCTTCCAATCCGTGAACATAGACTCTTCCTATTTGTGTCCTCTTCAATTTCTTTCATCAGTGTTTCATAGTTTTCAGAATATAGGTGTTCACCTCCTTGTTAAGCTTATTCCTAGGTATGTTATTCTCTTTGGTGTTTCTTAATTTCTTTCTGCTACTGTGGTATTAGTATATAGAAATGCAATAGATTTCTACATATTAATTTTGTATCCTGCTACTTTACTGAATTTATTTATCAATTCTGATAGTTTTTTGGTGGAACCTTTAGGTTTTTCATATATAATGTCATGTCATCTGCAAATAGTGACAGTTTTACTTCTTCCACACCATTTTGGATACTTTTTATTTCTTTTACTTGTCTGATTACTGCACCTAGGATTTCCAGTACTATGTTGAATAAAAGACATGAGAGTGGATATCCTTGTGTTCCTGATCTTAGAGGAAAAGCTCTGTTTTTCACCATGATGTTAGCTGTGAGTTTTTCCTGTATGACCTTTATTCTGTTGAGGTATGTTCCCTCTAAACCCACTTTGTTGAGAGTTTTTACCATGAATGGATGTATTTTATCAAGTGCTTTTCCTGCATTTATTGAGATGATCATATGGTTTTTAGCCTATAGCTTATTAACGTGCTGTATTGTACTGACTGACTTGCACATATTGAACTACGCTTGCCATTTCTGGAATAAGTCCTACTTGACTGAGGTGAATTTTTTAAAATGTATTCTTGAATTTGGTTTGCTGATACTTTGTGAGGATTTTTGCATCTTTGTTCATCAGAGATATTAGCCTGTAGTTTTCTTCTTTTGTAGTGTCTTCAGCTGCTTTTGGTATCAGGGTAATGTTGGCCTTGTGGGATGAATGTGGAAGTTTTTTGTTCCTCTTCTGTTTTTTGGAATGATTTATGAATACTAAGTAGTAACTCTTCTTAAAATGTTTGGTAGAGTTCATTCACTTGTAGAGTGACATCTGGTCCTGGACTTTTGTTCGTTGTTGAGTTTTTTGATTACTGATTCAATTGTGTTGTATCTGTTATGTCTGTGTAATGTGTCTGTCCAAATTTTCTATAGCTTCCTGATTGAGTTTTGGAAGAGTATATGTTCTCTAAGAATTTGTCCACTCCTTCTAAGTTGTCTAATTTTTTTGGCATGTAATTTTTCATAATAATCTCTTGTAATTCATTGTAGTTCTGTGGTATTTTTTTCTCCATTTCTGATTTTATTTGAGTTGTCTTTTTTTTTTTTTTAATGAATCTGGCTAAAGGTTTATCAGTTTTATCTTTTCAGAGTATTAGCTCTTATTTTTGTTGATATCTTCTAATTTTTTTAAGCCTCTGTTTTAATTTCTGCTCTAATTTTTATTCTTTCCTTCCTACTAGCCCTGGGCTTTGTTTGTTCTACTTTTTCCATTTTAGGTGTAGGGATAGTTTGGGTTTTTTGAAATAGGCCTGTGTTGCTATAAGCCAGTCTTAGTACTGCTTTTGTTGCATCCCCAGGATTTTGAACTGTTGGTTGACTCAGTCATTGTTTCGTAGCATGTTGTTTAGCCTCCGTATACTTGTGTTCTTCCCAACATATTTTACTGTAATTGATTTCTAGTTTTATACTGCTGTGGCCAAAAAAGATGTTCATTATGATTTCACTCTTAAATTTAATGGGCTTTGTTTTGTGGCCCAACATATGATCTGTCTTGAGGAATGTTTTATGTGTACTTGAAAATAATGTGTGTTCTGCTATTTGGGGATGGAATGTTCTTGGATGGAATATATCTGTAAGGTTCTCTGGTCTATTGTGTTGTTCAGAGACACCATTTCCTTGTTGATTTTCTGTCCGGATGATCTACCCATTTATGTACGTCAGGTGTTAAAGTCTCCTGCTATTACGTATTAAAGTCAGTTTCTCCCTTTTTGTTCATTAACAATAGCTTTATGTGTTTGGGTGCTCCTATGTTGGGTGCATAGCTATTTACAATTGTTATATCCTCTTGTTGGATTTTTCCATTTGTCATTATGTAGTGCCCTTCTTTGTCATTGGTTACAGTCTTTGTTCTACAAAGTCTTTTTTGTCTAATATAAGTATTGCTACCCTGACGTGTTTTTCTTTCACTTCCATTTGAATGGTCTATGGTTTTAGAGCCCTTTACCTTCAGTCTGTATGTGTCTTTAGATCTGAAGTGAGTCTCTTATAGGCATATAGTTGGATCTTGTTTTTCTTTTAATCCATTCAGTCACCCTATGTCTTTTAACTGGAGGATTTAGTCCATATACATTTGAAGTAATTATTGATAGGTATGTGTTTATTGCCATTTTGTTTATTTTTTTCCAGTTGTTTTTATAGTTCTCTATTCCTTTCTTCTTCTCTTGCTCTCTCCCCTTGTGGTTTAATGGCTTTCTTCAGTATTATGTTTGGATTTCTTTGCTTTATTTTTTGTGTATTTATTACAGGTTTTGATTTTTGGTTACTAATAGACTCATATACACCTTATGTGTATAGTGGCCTGTATTAAGTTGATGATTCCTTAAGTTTGAACACATTCTAAAAGCACTAAATTTTAACTCCCCCTCCATATTTTATGTATATGATATCATATTTTACATCTTTTTATTTTGTAAAAAACAAAATCCTTTGGCAGAGTATTGTAGATACATTGATTTTACTACTTTGGTGTTTTAACCTCCATACTGGCTTAATAAGTGATATATTTTTCAAAAGATTTTATTTATTTATTTGACAGAGAGAGATCATAAATAGGCAGAGAGGCAGGCAGAAAGAGAGGGGGAAGCAGGCTCCTGGCTGAGCAGAGAGCCCAATGCGGGGCTCGATCCCAGGACCCTGAGATCATGACCTGAGCCAAAGGCAGAGGCTTAATCCACTGAGCCACCCAGGTGCCCCATAAGTGATTTAATCTACTGGATTTATCAGAAGTTTACTTTCATCTGTGAAGGTTTTTTCTTTCATAATTTTCTTCTAGTTATGACCTCTTCTTTCCACTCAAGTCCCTTTTAACACTTCTTTTAAGTCTTTTTCAGTGGTGATGATTTCCTTTAATATTTGTTTGTCTAGGAAACTCTTTATCTAACCTTCAGTTCTGAATAATAACCCTGCTGAGTAGAGTATTCCTGATTGCCCGGGTTTTTTGGAGGTTTGGGGTGTTGTTGTTGTTGTTTTTCCTTTCAGCACTTTGAAGGTATCACGCCATTCTCTCTGGCCTGCAAAGTTTTTGCTGAAAAATCAGCTGATAGCTTTATGGGGTTTCCCTTGTATGTAACTTTTTTTTTTTTTCATGCTACTTTTAACATTCTCTCTTTATTATTACTTTTTTACATTTTAATTATTTTGTGCCTTGGTGTGGACCTTCTTGGGTTAATTTTGTTAGGGACTTTCTGTGCTGTCTGATTTAGATACCTTCTTTCCCAGATTAGGGAAGGCTTCAGCAATTATTTCTTCACAAACAAGTTTACTTCCTTTTTATATTTTCTCCTCCTAGAATCTGTATAATGCAAATTTCACTACATTTGATGTCACTGAGATCCCTTTACCTATTCTCATTTTTTTGTTCTTTTTCTTTCTGCTGTTCAGCTTGATTGCTTTCCGTTACTGTCTTCCAGATCACCGATCCACTCTCCTGCCTCCCCTAATCTGCTACTGATTCCCTCTGTTGTGCCTTTTTATTTCAGTTATTGAATTCTCCATCTCTGACTGGTCCCATTTTATATTTTCTCTGTCTTTGATGCAGCTCTTAGTGGATTCACCTGTTTTGTTTTTTTTTTCAAGTCCAATATCTTTATGACCATTATTCTTATTTTTTATCAGGCATTTTGCTTATCCTCATTTCATTTAGCTCTTTTGTTGTGATTTCATCCTGTTCTTTCATTTGGGACATATTCCTGTCTCTTCATTTTTGTCTAGCTTTCCTGTTTATTTATTTATTTATTTATTTATTTTTTGGAGTAGGGGAGGTCAGCCAAGTCTCCTCGTCTTGAAAGTAATGGCCTAGTGTAGGAGAAGTCCTGTGGTGCCCTGGTCACAAGAAGCAGGTGCTCCAGGGAGGTCTCCTGTACAGACTGCATGTGCCCTACTGTTGTGACTGAACCACATTTGTCTTCAGCCCAGTCCGCTGCAGTGATCCACTTTGCATGCTTACAAGGTTGAGTCCTTGCATTGAGTCCTTGCGCTGTCTGAAGACTAGGTGGGCTTGTAGGTGGGCGAGGGAAGCAGTCAGACTGGGTGTTTGCAGTCCGCCTCTGCCACAGCTGTGGACACGGTGAATGGCAGGACTTTGTCCCTGTGTAGCCAGCTAAAATTCTCAACTACTGGGACTGGACACACTGCTGCGTGGGGTGAGCTCTCCCTCTCCCCAGGGCAGAAGTCACTCTGGAGTGGTCCCACTCCCTGCCAGGGCTGTTTGCAGTATATGGCAGGGCAAGAGCCACTCTGGAGGGATACCTGCCAAAACAGGCAGGTTAGATGGGGCCGGTCTACAGGGGATCATGGGGGAGGAGTGTGCAGTGCTAGCTAGACAGGTGGAGAGTGTTAGTGCCGGTTCCCACAAACGTCCAGCTAACCTAGGCTGAGAGAGAGGAAGAGAAATGTTGCCTGCCAGCACTTTTGTTTTCTGAGAGATCTTCTAAAGATCCCTGCCCTGTTAGTGCACATTTTGAGATTAGTAAGTAAACCTCCTTCATGTATGTCATAGTCACTTCTCATACTGCTGGATTTTACTATGTCTTGGGTGGAGTTATTTATTATGCTGGCTTTTTAAGGATGGGGACTCAGTTTCCTGTGCCCTCTTGCTCTCCTGGAATTAATCCCCCTGATTTTTAAAGTACCATTAAGTGAAGCCTTACTGGTTTTCAAAGCCAGTTATAATGGGTACGTGTCTTCTCATTGCCCGTTCTTGGGTCCGATCCTCTCACTTCTCTGTGCTTGTGTTGTCCCTCTCCTTGTGCTTAGTCTCACCCGGGGTTTGGTTCCCAACTGTATCTCTGATCCTCCTCCCCTTTCCAGTGTTGCAGCCTCTCCGTGATTGACTAGAAGGTCTGTTCTGCTGGTCTTCTGGTCATTTTTAGAGATAGTTGTGCAGATGTAGCTGTTATCTTGGTGTGTGCATGGGGGGAGGTGAGCTCAGGATCCTCCTACTCCACCATCTTCTTCCAGTCCTCCTTTTTCCACTTTCTTCAAAGACTATTTTGGCAGTGTTACTTGTGATTAATCATCTGTGTAAAATAGTTGGATATTAAACTAGGCTTTTAGTATTATATGCTAATTACAGAAGAGTGTTAATTACAAAGTTTCTCTGCCAAAAACAAAAATCAATACAGTGGTGTCTATTTTAGCATAACTACTACTGAATGAGTCACTACCGGACATACATTATAAGATTTTTGTTTGTTTGTCAGATGTATTGAGTAGCTATTGCATGTAAAGGCCTGGGCTTAGGTAGACGGAACTAGGGGGATCCAGTCTGACATGGAGTCTGCCTTCAGGGAGTTTATAGCTGGTGAGGAACAGATGCCTCCTTGCTTGCAGAAACTCTCCAGAATAGAGTCATGTAAAATTTCCCTTATGTTACTTGAGATTTATTAAGGAAAATAAATAGCATAAAAAATTGTATAATGTGGTTTTTAGGTTTAGATAGATACAGATTATATATTTAGAATGGGGTCCCAAACAGTAGTGTTACTTGTTCGTCTTAAGGCGTGGTCTGGGAAATCCCCATATTCTCTGCTACCACCTTCCGCTTCCTCTGCCGTGTTGTCTACCACAACTAGCTGAGCTTTTGGGAGACTATAGGAATTCCGTCCATCTTCCACTTACATAACATTTTTCAGCTTTTTCTAAGTCAGGCTCAGAGAACTCATTCTCAGTACCACCTCCCTTTAACATCTCCAGGTTTCAGACATTTTAAATGACTTCTTCCAAAGTGGTAGACCTTGTTAGATCCTAGACTGAATTCAGTGACTGGAGATGTCTTGTAGGCCATCATCAGATTTAAAAATATTTGTGCTTTCAGGTATTTTCTGTCCTAGAACAGGTGGCCATTGTAATGAAAAAAACAACTGACCATATTAGCTTGCTTTCTTCTTGTAATGCACATATGTATGTATATAACATTTTGAATAGTGTCAGACCCAAATATACCAAGATCTTAACTTCCAGGCTTTTATAGTTAGGGTTATTACCATAATCCAGACTCTTTAAGCTATTTAAATTTTACCAAGGGTTTCTTAATTTGGATTTTGAAATATTTTTAGTGGAAAGTTTCTCTTTGTTTTCATTACCTAGTTGAGGGCATTTGATGGTATTTAGAGGTTGTTACCAACCTTATCTTTGATTTTGGGATAAGATACACATGTAGTTAGTTGATTAAATGTTCTATCCTATAGAATTAAGGCCTCATGAAAATACTTAGTATTTGGAAAAATGCTAGCTATATTTTTGGTTCACTTTCCTGAGGGATGTTTGCTTTTTGGCGAATTAAACATATTTGCAGCGATTTTCTTTACCTCCTTTTTATCATGTTGTAAATATTACATGCAGGGAATTTATTTGTAATCTGGGAACACAGTTATCAGGGAGAGAGAATGTATTATAATAAAGCAAACAGTAAATTTTGGTTCTAAAGGAATTCTCTGCTGCTCTGAAGTAGTTTTACCATATTAGAGCATATCAGGAATACTCTGAGGAAAGCCAGAAAATATCTGACTGATAATTGTATTGACCAAGCTTTTAAAGTTTTTATTTTCTAAGTAAGAAAGGGGAATAATTTTATAGAGGAGATAAAATAACAGTATAAGTCTGTCCCTTTGGCTAAAGCTTTCTGAACACAAGAGGAGAAAGTCCTAAACACAAATAACCACAATACAAGTAAAATATGCTTAGAAGTACAGGCAGGTTCATTGGGGAATTGAGAGAGGGAGGTTACTTCTCTATAGATGCTCAAAGAAAACTTACTAACATTCAGTACTTATTCTCAACCAATCCTGAGAATTAGATATGAGCACTGCTTTTGTGGTATTTCAAGAACTTATTTATAATCACTTAGGATTTTTCCTGTAAGAATCTGTAATCCCCTCTCTTTATTGGTCTTTAGACTAATTTATAATCAAGCTTTAATGGCAGAACTTTTATTTCCACGGAACTGTAACAGTCCTGTCCTGGCTAGTCGACCTAAATTCTTGCTAAACTCGTTACTCTCATTAACTTCTCTAGTGCTGTCCCCAGTACTATACCAAAATTTGAACCCCAAATTCTTCTTTTTTTTTTTTTTTTATTTTTTTATATTTTTTTTTTTAATTTTTATTTATTTGACAGACAGATCACAAGTAGGCAGAGAGGCAAGCAGAGAGAGAAGGGAGGAAGCAGGCTCCCCGCTGAGCAGAGAGCCCGATGCAGGGCTCGATCCCAGGACGCCGGGATCATGACCCGAGCCGAAGGCAGCGGCTTTAACCCACTGAGCCACCCAGGCGCCCCCCCAAATTCTTCTATACAGAAAATGCAACCTCTTACAGTCATAAAATTATATCTGTTGGCTTACTCTAGTGTGCCTTAATCTCCTAGAGTTTGTAGTATATAGAGTTTAAGTTAGAATTTTAAAGTTTTGTATTTCCATTTCACTTTTCAGTTATTTTACCAATGACAAGACAAAATACTTCTTTTGCAGTGCAAATTCATGACTAAAAAATGCTTCCATGAGCAAATAACACTTGTTTCAAGCTGACATCTCTAGTCTCCTGAGAATCCACATATTTCTGGGGCCCTACGGTAATTTTTTACTGATCTACTGATGAAGCTGTTCTTCACGCTACTCAAGTTTAAGGACTACTAAGCTGTTAGCTAGAACCTCAAAATTCTGTGTCATTTTTCTCTTTTAAAATTGTGGTCGTGGGGCTCATAACCTAACATACTTCCAACAGGGGCATCTGGGTGGCACATCCGCCTCTTGGTTTTGGCTCAGGTCGTGATCTCAGGAGATCGTGATCTCAGGGTCCTTATCTCAGAGTTGTGAGATCAAGCCCTGGGTCAGGCTCCATGCTCAGCAGAGATTCTGCTTGGGAATATAAATCTCTTACTCTCCCTCTGCCACTCCCTACTGTGTGCTCTCTTTCTCTCTCAAATAAAATAAATCTTTTTTATTTTTATTTCTGTAGGAAATACTTCCAACAGAATGGATAGGCTTTAGGTCTAACCACTATACGGTAGTTGGACCTACTAGGTAAGTCACTATAAAAGGAGAATTGCAACAGGCTCTTTGGGTTAGCATGATAGGAGCAGTACACTCTAGTGGAAGAACTGGCAGTTACTTTAAAGGAAGCTAGACCTACTGGAATTCGAATGTTCCTAATTATGAGAACTTGGTTAGGTTAATAGGTTCAACTTTACTATATCCTGAATTGAGGCAGTATTATCACACTTGAAGGATTGTTTTGAGAAATAATCAATGTGAAGTAATGGGAGTATCTAGCATTTGGAGGCAGTTAGTGGAAGGTAGCTATTATGATTATAAGCAAATATTTATGGACTAAGTTGGTATATTTTGATATAGTTGTATGGGTTTTAATTTTTAAGAGCTTCATATAGTTTATATCTAATTTTGCATATTGGGAGTACTGCATATGGAGCAAGTTATCCCTAAACATGGTACAGATTTAAACATACTGTCAATACAATTTTAGATGAATTAATGATGATACACCCATGACATTATAAAGAAAAGGTCAGGACTTGAGGCATCCACGCCTGACCTTTGAGGATCACATTTCAGAAGCTTTCAGCTATCCTTGCTGACAGCCCTCAAGGCCTTGACTTCTATGTGAAATAATCTCGAGCTTAGTAAAATGGGTGGATTCACGTAAGAAAGCCATTTTCATGCCTTTGTGTTTTTCAGAATCTGATATTAAAGATATTTCTGCTGTATGTTATCCTGTGTTTGAGAATCCTTTGGACATAAGGTCAGAAGACTTAACGTTCTTCTGCTTAAGTAATATTCTTCTGTGTTAGGTCTGGTGTTGTGGATTCAGAGATTGTGGTAAGAATTTTTGTGAAAGTGGCATATTGAGTGCTCTCAGAAGAGTGGTGTGGGAAGCAGGATAAAGCAAAGGGGGGAAAGCTAAACCAGGAATATTGTTCTGCCTGGAGACTTCCTTCAGCCTGATTCCACCGGGTTATAGGGTGGCAGGGAGAAGGGGAACTCTGGGGCACAAATTGTCCCAGAGTCAGTCAAGGAAGCAGCCTGTTGTATACCTGTGTGGCCAGTCTTCGGCTCTGGCCATCTCCTGGGAGCAGTGGTTCCCTCACCTACCAAGGGAGGCAATTCCAGGTCTGTGAGCCGGTAGCACCGTGCAGTCACAGCCGCTGGGGGTGGTTGCACAGCCCGGTGAGAGCTCGGGGAAAGCCCAGAGCGGCCTCGCTGGGCCCCCACCTATAGACAGAGCCGTCAGATTTTTTGTGTGGCTTTTTGTGCTTTGGTTGTTTAGAAGTTCTAGACTGTTTCATGTTTAAATCCTTTGGTAGCCTTTAGCAAGGATTATTTAATAGCATTTTTTCTTTCTTTTCTTTGTAACTTTAGTCTTTCACCTTTATCATGTTCTTTGTACTTACTTTGCCAGAAATTTTATTGTAAGTAGCCTCAAATTCTTTTTGAAAGTGGACAAGTCTAAAATAAAAATGTGTAGGGGCACCTGGGTGGCTCAGTGGGTTAAAGCCTCTGCCTTCGGCTTGGGTCATGATCCCGGGGTCCTGGGATCAAGCCCCGCGTCGGGCTCTCTGCCCAGCGGAGAGCCTGCTTCCTTTCCTCTCTCTCTGCCTGCCTCTCTGCCTACTTGTGATCTCTGTCTGTCAAATAAATAAATAAAATCTTTAAAAAAAAATAAAATAAAAATATGTAAACTAAAACCAGTTTTATAAGTAGAAAATTAACCAGTCTTTTTTAAAAACCCAAGTAAGTGTTGAATAGAAACAGAATATTTACTATTACGATTTACCTTAATACTAGTTATATTTTAATAACTACTCAAGAATAAACAAGAAATACTCTAAATCCAAGGAAGAAAGGAACAAAATTGCATTTTTGCAGGTGATACTTTATGTATGTACAAAGTGCAATGAAGTGAATAAAAAAGTTATTGGAGGTAATGAAGAGATATACAACAGGTTCTGCAAGATTGTAGGCTAGGATGGAAATCCTCAAAAGTCAATAAAGTTAATTTATGGTAAAGCCATGTAGCTAAAAATATGGTAATAAAAGGAATGTAATGAGAAAACACTAACTCCAGAATTGAACCTCTGTCTACGTACCCCAGGCTGCTCCTGCCTATATGTATGTGTGTAGTGTGCTGACTAATGACCTCACCTGCCCACGTCGGGCAGGTATTCCGGAGGGGGTAGGGGGGTATCTCAGGGTACCCCTTTCACCATTACTTGCACAGTGAATCACTAGTTACCACCTTCTGATATCACTTATGTTTCTCTTAAATCTATCCATTCCTGTACCCAGTTCTCCTGACTTAACCTGTGTCTACCTGTTTGCCGGAAGTGTTAGCTGATTTCTTCAGTCATAGACACACACACACACACTCACACTTAATCTGCACACATGTCTGGTCCTAGGTAAAATAAGCATGATATTCTGGGGCTTTCTGGTGTTTTCTTCTTTTGGTTTTGTTTTGGTAACTTCTTATTTTAAAAAAAAGAAAGAAAAAATGAATGTTTAAGTATATTCAAATACGTTAGACCAGAGCTTCTCAACCTTATCACTATTGACATTTTCGGCCAGAAAATTCTTTGTTGCCTGGGCTGTCTTGTGCACTATAGGATGTTTAATAGCTTTTCTGCCCCCCCGCCCACTATATTCCAATACCATTACCCCAGTTGAGACAACCAGAAATGTCTCCAGGTGCTGCCACATGTCCTCTGCAGGCTCCACCCACCCCCAGTTGGAAACCCACTGGGTTAGACCAGGAATCACTGGGCAGCGTCCATTGCGTGCTTATCCCCCCACGCATGCTGTGTGCATATCGTCTCATTGAATTCTCACAGCCCCTCTGTGAGTAGGTGCTATTTTATCCTCATTTTCACATGGGCAAACCCAAGACTTAGATTCAGTAATATGTACTGTGTAGCGTTGTACCCTGTGTGACCTTGTACCCACCTGCTTTGACTCTAGAGCCAGGTTCCCTCAGGTTGAATGCCATCTCTCCATTTACTAGCTGAAGACCTTGGGCAAGTTAGGTAGTGATATTTTTCTCTACGTCAGTTCCCCCTAGGTACTAAGAATAGTACCCGCCACCTAGAGTCTTTGTGGGGTTTAAACCAGTCAGTGTACATACACGAAGGACTGAAATAGGACTGGCCTGCCCTTAGAAGCACTTTTGCAAGTCACTGAGAATACAATGGTAAAAAAAACAAACACTTGTCTCCAGTCTAGTTGGAAATGCAATCGTGTTAACTAGTAATTTGTGATGGAGCGTTCTGTGAGGGTGCAGAGATGGAAACAGCAAACTTCTTCAGGAGTCAGAATTGTGTTCACAAAGGAGACCCCACTGACCCTGAAGGATGTCGGAGCTTAGGCAGGCACGGGGTGAGTGTGGGAGGATTCCGTGTGGAGCAGTGCAGCAGGGGGGATCCCGTAGGGATCAAGGGATTCCAAGCCACGTTATCATTGATATGTCCGGTCTGGATAGAGTTAGGCCGTTACTTATATGAAATGGCTGCTTTTCTGGAGTTCAAGACATTCCTACACCTCTTTAAGAAAATATTCCAGAGCTAAGTAAAAATTATTTTTTGAAGTATATATTTCATAGAATATATACAGTAAACTTTTAGTATAGGACTGTAGGATACGTAAACTGCAAATGAAGCCAGTCACATTGAGCCAAATGAGAGAGCCATATAGCTGTCATAGCAATACTGTCACATTAATTTGCATAAAAATATTCTTTTTATCAGGTATTTTTAGTATGACATTTGTTTGGAAAATATTTTGATTCCTAAAGGAATCGATTTTTTTTTAAAGATTTTATTTATTTGTCAGAGAGCGAGCGCCCAACCAAGGGGAGCAGCAGGCAGAGGGAGAAGCAGGCTCCCCGCTGAGCAAGGAGCCTGATGCGGGACCCTGGGATTATGACCTGAGCCAGTGGCAGCTGGTTAACCGGCTGAGCCACCCACGTGTCCCAGAAATCCATACTTTAAACAGTCATTTAAACTCCTGTTTAAATCTTTTCCTTATTCCCATATGAAGTATTACCTTTTCATTTTAGCTAATGACATTGTTAATAGCTAATGACATAGTTAATAGCTAATGACATTGTTGCAGAAGAGAAATGCGTAAACTAGGTATAAAATACTTTAGTCTCTACCTCTATAGGCACAAATGAAAAATATGTACTCACATAAAAGATATTCTTCCCACTTCCTGAGTTACTCATGTACAAAGAAATAGTCCTTTTTTTCTCCCTTTACCATTATATGGTGAACAATGACTAAGTTTAAATTACATGAATTACTAGAAACAGTGTGCATTGTCCCCATTGCACATTAGAAAATCCAGTTTTTATTTTCTTGTTATTTGAATTATGTATCCTAATTTAACTTACACTTTTTAAAAACATTCTTTATATTTTGTTTTTCTATTAACTAACTGAAGCAGTTCATTTATAAGAGAACAGCAATGTTCTGCTAACATGAACCTAACTTGAGAACAAAAATGACAAAGGTAACATTTATCACCCAAATAGTAACCAGTGAGAGGGAATTGGAGGGATCTGAATTGTTGTAGGATAAACGGACTTAATCTGGAACATCCTCTTGCTAGCAGCAGAAGTGCTCAAGGCACTTCTTGAGCATTCTCAGTCAAAATGTTGTCATTCTCATTTACTTTGTACCTAAGGCTTTCAAGTCCCAGAGATTTCAGGGTGTGTTTAGTTTGGTTTGGTTTTGCTTTGCTATGGTAGCATTTACCAACTTTGAATGTCCATTGCTGGCTCTCACACATGTACATGGTGTTTCTAAAATGAAAAAAGAAGAAGGAGGGTCATAGTAGGTGGGAACTTGGGGAGGTTGGTTTGGGCAGCACCGAAGACAGGCGGACATCTCTTCTTTCCCTTAGGTTCGAACAGTGGGGCTTGAAAACAGAAGCAAGTCATTGTGGTGTTGCAGACAGACAGCAAAAGCAGACGGTACCCTAGATCAACACCAGAGAAAGGTGCTTTTTTGTATATTTGGCAGTTTAGTTCTTTTATAAGATCCAATCAGTAACAACCCAGAAGATACATCAACAGTTTATCTCAAATGGGGGAAAAAGCCATCAGTTAATGGCCTTAATATAACAGAACCTCTCTCAATTATAGACCTCTCGATAAAACATGAAAATACTAATGGAAAAATAATCTTAAAACAGATAAACAATTGTACACAATAGTTTGTCGGCATTTTAAGTGACCTTATTTAGATTTTTTCTCTAAAGCAAAAAGACAGAAGTCATAGCAGGCATCTAAAAAGTCCATGTTCATTCAGTTATTTACACATAATCTTTCAGGTTGTATGCTGAATTGCCCTCTGGTTGTGTGGTGGAGATGTGCTGCTGCTTGGGTGGATAGAGCCAAGCTTCTGGATTCTTTTCAATGCAGGAAGTGCAGAAAATCATGCCAGAGATCAAGAGTAGTATGGCCGAAATGAATCCAATATAGACGGCTCCTCCGGGTTCGTGTTTGTTGCTTTCTGGAACTGTCAGATCCAGAAAGTTTGCTACGATCTCCTTTGTGTACCACACTGTTGGTATCAAACCAGAGACCCCCGCAGACATGAAACAGACTCCTCCAGCAAAAGAGGCGTGACTCTTTGTTTCTCTGTCCCCTCCTAAGCGAGTGCATTTCATCCCTACTGTAGAAGCGCAGATCCCCAAAGCAGACAGAACACATGCCAGGATCATGGTGGCCCGTGCGGCCTGCACGTGGACGGGGAGGGACAGGATGGAGTACTTCAGGGTGCAGCTGAACATCCCAGTGCTGTACCACGTGCAGTCCATCCACAGCCCGTGCAGCTGCACGATGGCCGTTATGATGTTGGAGCCCGAGTCCACGTTCACCTTCCAGTTAGGCAGCAGAGTGGCTGTGAGTACTCCAGACACTCCGGATAAGGCCAGGACGAAAGCAAGGAGCTGGAGCCCAGCTGACACCATGACGTCACCTTTATCTTTGCCCACCGTTACCCCGTATTTGATCAAGATTGTAGCTTTCTCTCTGCAGCAGGGAACCAAGTGACAAAGGCTAGGGAAAGAAGACAAAATCAGTATTGAAAGAAAGCATAAACAAAAGGGCTTCCGTTTCCACATCCAGTGGGAGCAAAGAACACATTTGAATAGACCCCACCGTAGATGAGGACATGGTAGCCAAGGAGAAAAGCTCACACTGGGCCCTCAGAGGCTGCCATTCTCCTGAGTGTGTGTGGATGGGTGCTGCTTGATCCGTGGCGCAAAGGAAAGAGCCGTCCGCTTGTTCTTTTTAAAACTTAAACTTTGCTGAAGTTGGCTATAACGTGGGCAGCGGGCCTTGGGAAATTCTGACATACCAGATTCTAGCCGGAGGATATAATAAGAATTTTAATAGCATTAGAGGTTTTTAAAACTATTTCTTCCTTATTACCTATGGAGTATTTTAATTAGAAACAGTGTTTAAGCCCAGTTCTTAAAAATGATTTATAAATACATAGTGGAAAAGTTTCAAGTATTCAAAAAGATTGTTTTATTAAAAAAAAGTTAAGCACTCACCATGTGCCAGACATGTGACCCAAGTGAACTGTTTAAGGAGGAAAGGAAATTCACAGAAAGAAGGTAAAGCCATAGGCATGATTATCCCTGATTTCCAGTTAATAAACTTTTGCAAAATCCTTATCTAGGTTAATAGTCGTTTCACATCAGGTACAGGATACTCAGAACTGGAACAATTAAGCCTCTGTCTCCTGCTCATGAGAATGTGAGATCCTGTCTAATTGGGACCAGAATCATTCCCTGACCCAAATGAAATCGTCTGCTGCGAAACCGGTTGTCCTGACGGACTCAGAAGTAGTGACACTGAATCTTGAAACTGCATGCCAGAAATAACCACATCATTAGTTGTATGTGAAAGGATACCAAAAATAATTTAACCTTTTTTTTCTTTCCTTTTTTTCTTTCTTTTCGAGGAGAGAAAAGATAGCACTGAATTTGTGGCTTGGCTCTGCTTTAATCTGGCAGCACTTCCTGCCTTGGAAGAAATACAGTGGTTTCTGAAATACAGTAATAACAGCTTTTTTGTGTTTCTGCGTTAATTTTTGAATGATGTATTAAGACATTGTGGCTCTACCACAATTCATGTATATTTCACAAAAGGCAGTATGGACTCTGAACCCAAAACACTTGGGTCAACTCTTAGCTTTCCAGAACCTCTCTGTGCCTCAGTATCTTCTTCTGGAAAAGCGGAAAGATTATTGTATATATATATCAAAAAGTTAAATGCATTTTAAGTGCTTAGAACAGTATCTAACACATAGAAGTATTCCATAAATTAAAATTGACTGTTACGCTTTGTTTCTTGTCATGTGACAATTGATATTTAATGGCATTTGAAATTTTTCTCTTCCTTCATTGAGCTGATTTACATAGACTCTTAGAGCTGAAATAAACTGCAGATAAAACTTTTGCATCATCATTTTTTCCGGTCAGGAAGGACACTGAGGCAGTAAATCACCCTGTGTCACACAGGTCTCAGCAGCAGTATCCTGCCTCTCCGCGCCTCTCCCCACCGTTACCCCGAGACACCCTGGTGAGAGCCTCTCCGTGTGCTCCCCAGGAGCAGAGAAAAATGCTACATCTGGAGACAGAAAGCACCATTGACTGTCAACTGCATTCGCTCCCTGTCCCATCTAGAAAGAAAAGCACTTGAGAGGGCAGTGATAGGACACATGGCTTAGCCTCACACTCGCCCAAGGAGGCTGATGCCGGGCTTCTGTGTAATATCTGAAGTAATACTAATCCGCGCCAGTATTAAGAGTACATACTTGACAGAGTTAGAACGCTGCTTCTCTAAGAAGTTAAATCCTGGGCTGTCGAAATACCTTTGTTCTATTTTTGTTCGTAGTCTTAAAATGTGACAATTTTAGGGAAGTGTTTTCCTGAAATTTTAAATTCTTAAATATCAGACTTAAACACACATCAGAGTCGTTAGGCTTTGTGTGGAACCATACGGTTCATTTCTTTCTGTTTTCCAAATTTCTTTTCGTATCTGAGACCAAAATAGAACAGAAGTTAAAGATTCTAGAAGAAAATGAAACACGTTTATAGTTTTATAATAGCTGTTTTCAGGTTTGGGTTTTAACGTCTCAGACCCCAGCCAGTTCGTTAAATTACTGCCTTCCCAGACCATTTTCAGCTTAGGGTTTCCTCAGCGTCGAGATTGCTGTTACCATTCTCTAAGAGCATCTCATTCCTCTATTTTTACTTTGGTTGAGTAACCTTTATGTGTGGATCCGTCTGTGCTCAGCTTCCCAATTATAACCTTTTTCTTCCCATTAACCAATACATTTCATAAATTTCAGTGTAATTCAGGCTTGCAGACAGCTTGTTCATCTTAATTAACAAGTACTGGCAGTGATAAATTACAGACAGCCACAATCAGTGTAAACAATATGACATTGCATTCAGTTAGCAGAGTGCTCGCTTACTGTTGAATATTGGATTTTAAATGCTTTCTTCTGCAGAGAACTTAGGCAGAAAGAATTTGTTCTCTACAGTGAAGGTCACTATTCTTTTCCTTTGTAAAAATGTACTGGCATGTTAGCCATCTTGCTATGAAGTCTTTTTCCTTTTTTTTTTCTTCTTCTCCAGCCACAAGTATGATACAGTTTGTGGCCTGCTCTCTCAAATTTCTATCCGGTACAGAATAAAAGCACACTTTGTTTCACTGGTGGCGGCGGTGGTGAAATGCTGTGGAAAGTAAACAGGAGCAGTGGGGTCGCAGGTACAAACTTAGTTCTAAATAGAGAAGGCTCGCATGGTTCCAGAACGTCCTGCATACGGAACCCACAAATGTTAATTTTATCAGCTATTTGCCAGCAGAAAATCTGGAGTGGATTTCATTAAGATGTAAAGTCAGTTTTCCAGACAAGATTTATTCATAACAAGACGAACATTTAAAAAACAGATTTACAACTTAAAATTCAAGCTACATGATACTTAAAGGTCTCTATGTTTCTGAGCATCCCTGAAGCTTCTCATTTTCCATACCTTTTGTCAGGAGCCGTCAGTGTCTTAACTCCCCTCTGTCAGTGTCTTCCAGTGAAAGTGTGTGAGGAGGAGAAGCCACACACGTGAGGCTCATCTCCCGGCTTCCGAGTATTAGTGACGAAGCTCCAAGAAGTTAACTTGCAGATAAAGGGCAACATGGAAATCTGAGGTAGAAACTGCTGATGGTGCTGGAAGATAAATACCAGGTTCTCCATCTCATTTTTTGAGCTGTGGGAGAATTAAGAAAGGAGAGGCGGGGAAGGGAGGGAGTTGTTGTTACAACAGGATTTGTCGAAACCTGAAAGCTGAAAATGCTTTTGTGTCACTGTATACAGAGGAGGAATTATTTGGGTGCTCACAAAAAAGGCTTTCTTTTCCTTTAATATTATGTTTTAATCCACAGTTATAATTTATTTTTGAATTTTTATCTGTGTTGGAAGATCTCTTTTATTTTTTTATGTCCCCAATTAAAGAATGTGGTCTGAAATATTTTTAACTAGATTGTGCTTTGCAAGTGATAGTTGAGACTGTCTTTTTATTCGAGTGCTTATGACTTGCTTGAAATCAAGAGTCACAAAATTGGTAACTTTGAAAAAAATTAAGAAGTTTTTAAAATATATATACTTTTTTTTTTAAATAAAAGGAAAAAGAAAACTCAACAACTGCTGACTACAATCTGACCAGTAAACCTACAAGTATTTTGGGGGGGGGGGGGTGGGCGAGTCCTTAAATTTCTTCTGTTATTCCTTCCACTGAGAAAGGTTTCTGAAGTGTAACTTAATAAGTTAGAACTTCTAGATAATGTTGTGAGGAAATTACACCAAAGTGATGTGAGGGAGCATATTAAGTGAAACAGGGAAATCAAATATTGAGGTCCTAGTACCATGAATAATGATACAGACATATTTCATGTCCATCTATTTTGGGTTTGCATATTCTTTTTCTTCACTAATTTAATTCTACAAGCTATAAATTCATAGCCACTACAAAGAAAGATAATTTTAAATTGGATTTTTTTAATTTTCCAAATGTTGATAGCCATATTAGATCTCAGCCATTTCTTTAAAAGCAGTGAATAAAATACACATTTCAATTATCTGGATTTTTTTCTACATTTTTTTTGTTTTTGTTTTTGTTGCTTTGTTTTCATCTTTTATAAGTCTGGCATTTAGCAATGTATTTTCTTCTCTTAGAAATCTAAAGCCTGTGGATTTTTTAGCCATAGTGTTACAATTTTAATACCTAAACTTTTCTTTTGTGGACATACTTAAACAATTCTTTGTGTAAATCCTGGACGAAGTAGAGTTGAATTTCAGGCACTAACAGAAACAGCATTGTTGTTTCTTCCGTAGCAGAAGAAACCCGGCAGATCCCTTTAGTGCCTCGCCTTGCTTTGCTCTCCGTTGTGGTCAGTACAGATTCACCTTTGCCGAGGCTTCCTGATGGCAGGCGGAAGGGCCAGCCTGCTCCCAGCTCTGGCCTCCAGAGTAAGGAGGCCTTATTTCTGTTTTCAGAACATTGGTGATCATTCTCCTGCTTGATGGAACACTTATCCAATAAAATATTAACGCCTCTTTTAGAAGAGCAGACTTCTGAATGCAAATAACTTCCATAAATCACAGACCTTTAATCAAGGTAGAATGCCTTGTATAAAAAAAGGAGATGGAAAAGTAGAGGTTGCTAGAGACGTCTGACTCACTGACCTCATCTGCTTCCACTGTGGACATTAAAGAGAGTTAAATCTTTTTTAAGTCTGAAGATTTTTGTAGATAAATCTTACCTTTACCTTAGTTTCTGCCTCTTCCCGGGCCCTCTGCCCCCGCACACCAGAGTTCTATATCCAGCGGCCAGTGCGGCATCACTGATAGACGTGGCAGACCCGTCCTGGACAAGGCGAACTCCTGACCTTCCCCACACCAGTTCTCGTCTTGCCCACGTCCATTCATGGCCAACTCCTCCTTTGATTTGGCAGGTCCCAGATGTTAAAAACCTCCTTGATTCCATACCCGATGCCCAGATCATTTTGTTCTAAACTTCAAAATAGATCGAGAATCCTCCCACTTCTGAGCGCCACTGCTGCTAAACTCCCTGGCGGAGGAACCCCGGGAGGGCAAGGACTCCTGTATGACTTGTTCGTTACTGAGTCTCCTGTGTCGGGAATGGTGCCGGGCACATAGCAGGGCTACAGCGGATACTTGTTGATTGCACTCAGATACTGATTTTGAGCATATAAAATAACATGAAACTATACATTAACTTTGTATGATTTAAAGTATAATTTTGTCCTTTCTAAAGGAGACTGCAATTTTAAGTCATTTTGTAACTCTTGGGTTTTTGTCATTTTGGCCTAATAATAATATGCAGTTTATAAAACTGCTTCCTGTGTGCTGGGTACCATTTGAGGCACTGTGCTACTTGATTCTCAGGGCAAGCCTGGGAAATAATAGGGATCCTCATTTTACACGTGAGAAACTGAGCTCCGGAGAAGTGACTGGACTAAGGTTGTGAAATGCGTAATGGGATCCAGGCCCAGGATATTGTGATTTTTAAAGCCCTTCTACACTCATAGCACTTCCCTGCCTCTACTTAGAAAAGATGTATTTCTTTTTTTCTTTTTCTTTTCTTTAGATAGAGAGCACAAGCAGGGCAGGGAAGGGCCAAAGGAGAGGGAAAGAGAATCTTCATCAGGTTCCGTGCCAGGCATGGAGCCGGACGCAGGACTCAATCTCTTGACCCTGAGATCATGACCTGAGCCGACATCAAGAGTCAGACACTTAACCGACAGAGCCACCCAGCTGCCCTGAAGAGAATGTATTTCTAGGTCTTATTATAACGAGTCATTTCTTTCTGTGGTAGTCTGGATAACTGCAAAAAACATAACCCTGACATCTCTGTGGCTTTACATAAAACACTTCCCATGCAGAGGCCGTGACCGTCTCTGCAGAGCAGCTGGCCCGTGACTCAGCAGTCCATCTATTTTCTTTAAAATGTTTTCATTTAGCTATTTTAAAGAAAAAAATCACATGTGATTTCCTTAGTGTGTTTTTCTGAGTAATGATAATCTGAAATTCAGACAGGCTTTTCTCTTTTCTCTGAAAGACCTAATAATTTAACTGAATATTTTAGAAATCATAACAATACATACTTTTGTATGAGCTTGTTCACCAGACATAGGTTCCTCACTCCTGCCCACACATAACATCATCTGGCTTTCAAAAAGCCTGAGGCCCAGGCCCCCGCCCCATGGCTCTTACATCATTGGTCCGGGATGATGCCCACTCACGGTATGTTTAAAATGCTGCCCACTTAATGCCAGTGGAAAGCTGAGGTTCTGATTTTTAAAAAACCGTGTCTTCTCTTATTTGCTTTCTGTTTAGCCTTGAAAATAATGAATGTACAGGGGCGCCTGGGTGGCTCAGTTGGTTTAAGCGTCTGCCTTCAGCTCAGGTCATGATCCCGGAGTCCCAGGATCAAGCCCCGCATTGGGCTCCCTCTCAGCAGGGAGTGTCCTTCTCCCTCTCCCTTTGCTGCCCCCCCTACTTGTGCTCACTTTCTCTCTGTCAAATAGTAAATAAATAAAATCTTTAAAAAAATAATAATGAACGTGTAGAGTAAGGTTAAAATAGTCACCTATTATAGTCCCACAAATTTAAAGTGAGTGACTTAGTCTTAAAATAATGTTCTCTTCTGACCCAGTCTTGGGAAATTTATAGTATCAGCTGTGCGCATGATCAGTTCATTATTTTCCTTCATCTTTATGGTCATTTTAAAGTAATGCTTTAGGCTAGCCTGGAGACATTTAACTTTTATAATTGGTAGGTTATAGATAAGTTGGTTATAGTGAGGACTTTGTTAAAAATGTTAATTCAGGGGACACCTGGGTGGCTCAGTCGGTTAAGTGTCCAACTCTTGATTTTGGCTCAGGTCATGAGATCGGGCCCCACATCAGGCTTCACGCTGGGCACGGAGCCTGCTTAAGATTCTCTCTGCGTCTCCCTCTGCTCTCTCCCCAACTTTGCGTGTGTGTTCACATTCTCTCTCCGGGGGAAAAAAAAAAGATGAATGTTCTTTAGTTTACGTATGTTCTCAGATGTCTGAGAGGCCATCGTCATTGTTGATTTTTATCAGTCTGGAATGTGTTTCTGCAGAGTACTCCCCACCCCTCCACCCTTACCACAGGGGAGATGTTCTGAGACCCCTAGTGGATGCCTACAACTGCAGATAGGACTGAGCCCTCTATGCACCTTGTTTTTTTCCATATATACTTACCTCATTTAATTTATAAATCGGGCACAGTAGAGAAGAATAACGAATGATAAAGTAGAACACTGAACCACAGTTACACTGTAATGGAAGTTATGTGTGGTCTCAAATACCTTCCTGTACTGCACTCACTCTGATGATGATGACGACGACGACGATGATGGTGGGAGAGAATAAAATGTATGATGACCTGAAGGGAGGGGAGTGACGTAGGCGCAGTGCCACAGCATTAGGCTACTGGTGACCTTCTGACACTGGACCCAGGAGGAGGATCATCTGCCTCCAGACCGTGCCGACCGCAGGAAATCACAGGCACACGAAGCCAGCCGTGGGTAAGGGGGCACTCACGTTCATTTAGTATCGGTTACCTTAGTTTGATGCTTGGTTTCTCCTTTTTATGTCTTTATGAGAAAGGATCTTGGGACGTGTTTTCTGCCCTCCTCACATTATTTTAGAATATTAAGACTCCTTGGATTTTGTGGCAACTTTTGCAGATCAGTCTGATTTTGTCAGTCTTACAGATGGTATAAATACGTATTTGTTGGGCCTCACTGTGGCACCCTCCTTGCACATTAGTTTGAAGAGCAGGACATGGTGGGTTTCTTTTTTAAACCTCCTCATTTAGTAGCAGTATCTGAGACCGTGCGCTGAGGATCCCCAGTTTAGGCCTGACCTTCCTCTTTCCTTGTTCCTCTTCGGCTTCTTTGCATGACTCTCTCTCCTACCCAGCTGGGTCTCCTGCCTCCAGCCCCAGCCCACACTCCAGGGCACTGCGTGTGGTGCGTTCCTGAGGACTTTGTGGTCTTGCCAAATTATAAAGCTTGCATCAGTTTAATTTATGTTTCTTACTTATTTTTTTCAGAGGAAGCAACATTTTATTATTTTTTATTAACTTATAATGTATTATTTGCCCCAGGGGTTCACGTCTGTGAACATTTCACATTTCACAGCACTCACCATAGCACATACCCTCCTCAGTGTCCATCACCCAGCAACCCTCAGTTTGTTTCCTGAGGTTAAGAGTCTCTTATGGTTTGTCTCCCTCCCCATCCCATCTTGTTTCATTTTTTCCTTCCCTAACCCCCACAGCCTCCCACCCTGCCTCTAATTCCTCATATCAGAGAGATCATATAATTGTCTTTCTCTGATTGACTTATTTCACTCAGCGTAACACCCTTTAGTTCCATCCACGTCATTGCAAATGGCAAGATTTCATTTCCTTTGATGGCTGCATAGTATTCCACTATGTATATATGCCACATGTTCTTTATCCATTCATCTGTCGATGGGCATCTAGGTTCTTTCCACAGTTTGGCTATTGTGGACATTGTTGCTAAACATTCGGGTGCATGTGTACCTTCGGATCACTACATTTATATCTTTAGGGTAAATACCCAGTAGTGCAATTGCTGGGTCGTAGGGTAGCTCTATTTTTAAGTTTTTGAGGAACCTCCATGCTGTTTTCCAGAGCGGCTGCACCAGCTTGCATTACCACCAACGGTGTAGAAGAGTTCCCCTTTCACCGCATCTTTGCCAACATCTGTCATTTCCTGACTGGTTAATTTTAGCCATTCCGACTGGTGTGAGGTGGTATCTTACTGTGGTTTTGATTTGTATTTCCCTGGTACCGAGTGATGTTGAGCACTTCTTCATGTGTCTGTTGGCCATTTGGATGTCTTCTTTGCGGAAATGTCTGTTCATGTCTTCTGCCCATTTCTTGATTGGATTATTTGTTTTTGGGTGTTGAATTTGATAAGTTCTTTCTAGATTTCGAATACTAGCCCTTTATCTGATATGTCGTTTGCAAATACCTTTTCCTATTCTGTCTTTTGGTTTTATTATAACCAAAAATTATCTTTTGGTTTTGTTGACTGTTTCCTTTGCTGTGCAAAAGCTTTTGATCTTGATGAGGTCCCAGTAGTTCATTTTTGCCCTTGCTTCCCTTGCCTTTAGTGATGTTTCTAGGAAGAAGTTGCTGCAGCTGAGGTCAAGGAGGTTGGTGCCTGTGTTCTCCTCAAGGATTTTGATGGATTCCTGTCTTACATTGAGGTCTTTTATCCCTTTTGAGTCTATTTTTGTGTGTGGTGTAAGGAAATGGTCCAGTTTCACTATTCTGCATGTGGCTGTCCAGTTTTCACAACACCATCTGTTGAAGAGACTGTCTTTTTTTCCATTGGACATTCTTTCCTGCTTTGTCGAAGATTAGTTGACCAGAGAGTTGAGGGTCCACTTCTGGGTGCTCTATTCTGTTCCGTTGATCTACGTGTCTGTTTTTGTGCCAGTACCATGCTGTCTTGATGATTGCAGCTTTGTAGCTCGAAGTCTGGAATTGTGATGCCACCAACTTTGATCTTTTTCACCATTCCTCTGGCTATTCGGGTCTTTTCTGGTACCATATAAATTTTAGGATTATTTGTTCCACTGCTTTGAAAAAAATGGATGGTATTTTGATAGGGGTTGCGTTAAATGTGTAGATTGCTTTAGGTAGCATAGACATCTTCACAGTATTTTTTCTTCCAATCCATGAGCATGGAACATTTTTCCATTTCTTTGTGTCTTCCTCAGTTTCTTTCATGAGTACTTTATAGTTTTCTGAGTACAGATTCTTTGCCTCTTTGGTTAGGTTTATTCCTAGATATCTTATGGTTTTGGGTGCAGTTGCAAATGGGATCGACTCCTTAATTTCTGCTGGTGTATAGAAATACAGCTGATTTCTGTGCATTGATTTTATATCCTGACACTTTATGGAATTTCTGTATGAGTTCTAGCAGCTTTGGAGTGGAGTCTTTTGGGTTTTCCACATATAGTATCATATCATCTGCAAAGAGTGAGAGTTTGACTACTACTTTGCCGATTCAGATGCCTTTAATTTCTTTTGGTTGTCTGATTGCTGAGGCTAGAATTTCTAGTACCATGTTGAATAGCAGTGGTGATAGTGGACATTGCTGCCATGTTCCTGACCTTAAGGAGAAAAGCTTTCAGTTTTTTCCCATTGAGAATATTTCCTGTGAGTTTTTCATAGATGGTTTTTATGATATTGAGGTATGTATCCTCTGTGCCTCCACTGTGAAGAGTTCTGATCAAGAAAGGATGCTGTACTTTGTCAAATGCTTTTTCAGCATCTGTTGAGAGTATCATATGCTTCTTGTTCTTTCTTTCATTAATGTATTGTATCACATTGATTGATTTGCAGATGTTGAACCAACCTTGCAGCCCAGGAATAAATCCTACTTGGTCATAGTAAATAATCCTTTTAATGTACTGTTGGATCCTGTTTGCTGGTATTTTGCTGAGAATTTTTGCATCCATGTTCATCAAGGTTATTGCTCTGTAATTCTCCTTTTTGATGGGGGTCTTTGGTTTTGGGATCAAGGTAATGCTGGCCTCATAAAATGAGTTTGGAAGTTTTCCTCTTCTATTTTTTGGAACAGTTTCAGGAGAATGGGTATTAATTATTCTTTAAATGTTTGGTAGAATTCCTCTGGGAAGCTGTCCGGCCCTGGTATCTTGTTGGGAGATTTTTGATGACTGCTTCAATCTCCTTACTGGTTATGGGTCTGGCAGGTTTTCTATTTCTTCCTGGTTCAGTTTTGGTAGTTTATATGCCTCTAGGAATGCATTCATTTCTTAAAATTGTCAAATTTGCTGGCGTATAGTTGCTTATAATATATTCTTATAATTGTTTGTATTTCTTTGGTGTTGTTTGTGATGACTCTCTTCTTTCATTCATGACTTTATTAATTTGGGTCCTTTCTCTTTTCTTTTTGATAAGTCTGGCCAGGAGTTTATCAATCTTATTAATTCTTTCAAAGAACCAGCTCCTAGTTTTATTGATCTGTTCTACTGTTCTTTTGGTTTCTATCTCATTGATTTTTGCTCTGATATTTATTATTTCTTTTCTTCTGCTATGCTTAGGCTTTCTTTGCTGTTCTTTCTCCACCTCCTTTAGGTGTAGGGTTAGGTTGTGTACTTGAGACCTTTCTTGTTTCTTGAGAAAGGCTTGTTATTGCTGTATACTTTCTCTCAGGACCACCTTTGCTGTGTCCCAAAGATTTTGAACAGTTCTGTTTTTATTTTCATCTATTTCCTTGAATTTTTTTAACTCATCTTTAATTTCCTGGTTGACCCATTCATTCTTTAGTGGGATGCTCTTTAGCCTCTATGTATTTGGGGTCTTTCCATCTTTCCTCTCGTGATTGAGTTCTAGTTTTAGAGCATTGTGGTCTGAAAATATGCAGGGAATGATCCCAGTCTTTTGGTACCTGTTGAGATCTGATTTGTGACCCCAGATGTGACCTATTCTGGAGAATGTTTCATATGCACTAGAGAAGAATGTGTATTCTGTTTTGGGATGGAATGTTCTGAATATATCTGTGATGTCCATCTGGTCCAGTGTGTCATTTAAAGCCTTTATTTCCTTGTTGATCTTTTGCTTGGATGATCTGTCCATTTCAGTAAGAGGGGTGTTAAAGTCCCCTACTATATGTTGTATTATTGTTGATGTGTTTCTTTGATTTTGTTGTTAATTGGTTCATATAATTGGCTGCTCCCATGTTAGGGGCATAGATGTTTAAAATTGTTAGATCTTCTTGTTGGACAGACCCTTATATAGTGTCCTTCCTCATCTGTTATTATAGTCTTTGGCTTAAAATCTAATTGATCTGATATAAGGATTGCCACCCCAGCTTTCTTTTGATGTCCATTAGCATGGTAAATTGTTTTCCACTCCCTCAGTTTAAATCTGGAGGTGTCTTTGGGTCTAAAATGAGTTTCTTGTAGGCAGCATATTGGTGGGTTTTTTTTATCCATTCTGAGACCCTATATCTTTCGATTGGGGCATTTATCCCATTTACATTCAGGGTAACTATTGAAAGATATGAATTTAGTGCCATTGTATTGCCTGTAAGGTGACTGTTACTATATATTGTCTCTGTTCCTTTATGGTCTGTTACCTTTAGGCTCTCTCTTTTCTTAGAGGACCCCTTTCAATATTTCCTGTAGAGCTGGTTTGGTGTTTGCAAATTCTTTTAAATTTTGTTTGTCCTGGAAGCTTTTTATCTCTCCTTCTATTTTCAGTGACAGCCTAGCTGGATATAGTATTCTTGGCTGCATGTTTTTCTCATTTAGTGCTCTGAATATATTATGCCAGGTCTCTGTGGATAGGTCTGCTGCCAATCTAATATTTCTACCATTGTATGTTACAGACCTCTTGTTCCAAGCTGCTTTCAGAATTTTCTCTTTGTCACTGAGACTTGTAAGTTTTAGTATTGAATGATAGGGTGTGGACCTATTTTTATTGATTTTGAGGGGGATTCTCTGTGCCTCCTGGATTTTGATGCTTGTTCCCTTCACCAAATTAAGGAAATTCTCTACTATAATTTGCCCCAGTATACCTTCTGCCCCTCTCTCTCTTCTTCTTCTGGGACCCCAATTATTCTAATACTGTTTTTGTCATCTTATTTATTTTTTTTATCTCTGGTGATACATAGGGAAGACCCTGAGGCACCCCCTGACCTCCATGAGTTAAAAGGTAAAATAAGCATGTAGAGGGTTTAATCCAGGAGCTGTAGAATCCACCTTTAAAAGGACAGAATATCTTTCAAGTCAGAAACAAGAAGAGCAGGACAGGGGCACCTGGGTGGCTCAGTGGGTTAAGCCTTTGCCTTTGGCTCAGGTCATGATCTCAGGGTCCTGGGATGGAGACCCGTGTCGGGCTCCCTGCTTCTCCCTCTCTCTCTGCCTACTTTTGATCTCTGTCAAATAAATAAAATCTTAAAAAAAAAAAAAAAAAGGCAGGACAGCATGGGTACATTTAAAGAACAAGTACCTCAGCCCAAGGAACATGGTGGTCTGGGCGCTTAAAGCACGTGGTTGAGGAGAATCCAACAGTGCTTGTGCCAGCAAGTAGTAAGGCCCTCGGGCTGGTGTCCGTGCCCGTAACGACCACAGTCTATGCATACTTGCTCCCATTCCATGGTGCTGCACGGTCTCTAACCCTAATGGAGCTCCTTTTGCAGGTAGTTTGCATGTAGGAAAGGAAGGTACTGACAAGGCAACTTGAGTTTGCATCTAGTCTCTTTGGCACTTACGGCTCCTTATGAGTTAATGTGTTCGCATCCATGTTCATTTATGAGTCTTTAAATATTAATATCTTTCATAGCAGCCGTGTTTATTAAGTGCTTGTGAGTCTGCCTAGATTGAAAATCTCCCTGGGGAACGGATCGTTCCGAGGCGCTGCAGTCTCTGGGCCTGCGAAAGCAGAGGCCGGGCCTCGTGATTGCCCGGGTGCTACCACCTGTGGCCCCCGCAGGAGCAGGACACCTCCACCTGCTGCTCTTTCACAAACATCAGAGTCAGGGTTTAGGGGGAGAAGGTCATGGTTTTAGTGATCATCCAGGAACTCCAGGTTAAATAGAACATAGAACTCTAATCGGACATTGGATAATTCTTGTCCCTCTTGTGCTTTGTTTAGAATTAAGCGTTTACCTCCCTGAAATTGTTTCCTTATCTTGGGACCAAGGGACCCTGACTCACCTTGCTGCTGCTGTTCCTAATATGCACAGTTCGCATGCATTTACTTACATGCATACGTTTACATGCATAATTTATACCATGAAATGCTTTCTCTCTCCATCTGCTCCCCTCCTGTGGGTCTCTCAGGCTCGTTCCTCATCGTGCTCTCAGCTCGCTGCCACGCTCTAGTCGCTTACGTACTTAGGCTCTGAGGGGGACGTACTGTGACTATTTCGTGATTCTGAGGAAAGAGAAAAACCATTCAAAAATCTATAGGAGGGCAAAAAGGTGGGGTAGGACTTATGGAGAAATTAATATTGCTATAGGAAATACAAATTCTAGGCTTTAAAGAAAGATGTGTTGGCATGAACAGTGTTTTAGCCCATGTTGAGTACATACGGGATGCTGTCAAAGTGTTTGCATTTTAAGGTTTTAAAACGGAAATTCTGCCCTTAAGTTGGGTTTAGGACAAAGATTACAGGCAGAATAAACCAGTTATAGGAAATTTGATGTACATTCATATTTGTGATGGTTTTTCTGCAAAACATGTAATTCGAGGATCCCAGACATCGGTGACTTGCCGTTACTCGTATCCGGCGTAGTTGTAGCCAGAGGCTGTCACTAGCTTGGTGTAGGCAGCTGAAGAGTCAGACTCTGGTGGGTGCAGGACCCCGGCATCCCCGAGGGTGCCCACCTTGCTCTTGTCATTTCACCGGACCCCGAGTGCGCTTCTCCCGAGCCTCAGGTGCTCCCGGGCGTCGCAGATGCAGCCACATCCTCCCCAGTCCCATCTAAACGAGTCCGAGACTGTGCCACCTCAAACTTTGAAAATCCTTCTCTTCTCGCTCCTGAAGGCTTTTCGATTATCCTGTTGTCCTTCTTTGTCACCCTTCCAGCCTCTCCCAGTTATGGTTTCGGTTCAGCTAATTACAGACCGTAGCTTCCTCATGATTTTTCCGTCCACGGGATTGTCCTTCAGTGGTCGTGAATGCCAGGGGAAGAGTCGAAGACCCTTTCTTAGCTTGTGGCCCCTGTTGTGCCTGTGTCTTTTCACGCGGGTGGTTATCTAGCTCTTGGGCGTATTACGGTTCTCGGTCGGGAACTGACGGCCCGTTCTTCAGCGTTCTCTTTTCTCTCGTTGACTCGATCCAAGTTGGCAGTATCTAAGGCTGGAGATTTAATAGCTTCTTATCCCAGGTCTCTTGTGAGTCCAAAGTGCTGCTCTGAGCTCGTAAGCAGTCATGCCCTAGACACGCTGGCCTGGAATACGGAACTGCTGCCTGACGCGTTTTGTAGCCACGGCTGCCAGTTTGGGAAACATAATCTCAGCGTGGTACAGCGCTGATGTTAGAGTGGATTTGAGAGGCAAATATTTAAATACGCTATAAATCCTTTAATTTGAAGTTTTAGAAGGTCACTTGGGTATACCAGTAGACTTGAGTTTGGAAAGGGGCTGCCAACATTAAAATAGAACTTTTAAGTGCATCTGGTGCCTCTATACTGATTTCTTTTTTGGTAAGGGAACCCTTTAAGAGAGTTAAAATTCAGGGAAGCAAAAATAATGGTTGCAATTTTTAAATAAGCATTCAGTTATAAGTAAAAAGCATTTTTTTATCTGTTACCCTAGTTACCAAGCAGCTCTCCTGTGTTTCAGGAGAAAATGGGCTCCATCATTCAAAAACACTGAAAAGTGCTTTTGGAGTCGGGAGTAGAGACGAGTACAGGAGGTTTCCCAGAGAAGCAGGACATGCTGCGGGAGTAGTCATTTTCACACTGAGTTTCTCAGGGTCCTCCACGAAATAGGAGCTGTATTGGACTGTGAGTGTGAGCGGAGCTGGGATATACTGCAGCCAACCTAACTGGGGAACAGAACTACATCCCGGCTTCAGAAGGCTGCTGCAGTTAACACAGGTGCTGCTGTACTCGTACAGGGCTTAAAGAACTTTATCTAAAGCAAATGTGAGACATTGCCTGTATTTGCAAACACCAGCCTTATCTCAAAGGAAGAAAATCAGGCAAATAAAGAAGCCGCCAAATTTTAAAATCCAAAAAAGCTGCAAGTGGCAGTTTCTGAAGGAGATTGTATCTAACCTTGTATTTGAGCCTTTGTCCTTGGTAATATTTGAACAGTATGTAGTTTTTACATTTCGTGTGCTGGGGTGGGCTGGGGTTAGCCGGGGCTCAAATTGTATTCTATTTCGCTAAAAGATTACTTTCCTTGGAGGATGAGAGGCTTGTTGGATCACACCGGGTGCCTGTGAAGAATTCCGTTGTAAAGGGGAAGAATGGGTGGGGAGTTGTGGAGGGCAGCTGAGTAGGGCACAGGGACGGGATGCCAGTAGGCTCCGATGGGGGACGTGGCATGGAGAGGTGTAGAGTGATGGGGCAGGGCGAGGCCTAGAACCTTCCTGGACAGCTGGGTTCACGTCTGTGTTTCCTATCAATAGGAGGAAAGGGGGGGATGGATGTTTCAGAGTTCGTGAGCAGAGTCTTTGACATTTAAAGTCATTATCGTTGATCTGGGCGGCTTCTTCCTCCGTCCTCCACACACACGGGCTCTTTTCCTGTCACGGAAATGCTCTCAGATGAAGTCGTATTTTCTTCCTGTCCACTGTCGTGCTCCTGTCCACACCACCGAAACCCCGAGGCCACCTTAGCCTCCTCAGTGCCTCTCCCAGACCCCTGGAGCCTGGTGCCTGGTGGTGGTTTGTGCCAGTCCACGGAAAGTCCTGGCCTGTTAACCGAGCACCTCACTTGCTGTGGAAGTACTCGTTACTGAATTTGGGGAAACTGATGAAGCCACACGTAGAACTCAATTTGAAAGACTGTTAAAATTTAACGAGAACATTTAACGTGACAGATAGTCACTCTCTGAAGTGTAGTAACTACTCTTCCTCTAAAGCAGCCTGGAGGCCGATGGATATTTCGGGGAGTCGGTGTGCAAAGGCCTCTCGGCCGGCAGTCTTCACTCTGCGGCCGAGGCCGGCCTCAGCACGCCTCCCACGGGCCTCCTCTAGGTGTCCCGCAGGTGCGCCGTAGCGAATCCAAGACATTAGGGACAGGATCAGTGATTGTTCAAGGAAAGGGTGAGTCAGGGCAGCAGGAGAAACACCACTGACTCCTCTTCAAAAAGCCTGTCCAGGCCCCCTGGGGCCGGGCATGTCTTCATTTTCTGTTCTTGTCCACACATCACACACAAGTACTTTTCCAACACCCTAAAATCAAGAAACCGAACACACTCCCATTCTCATGGATGACAGGCTGATTTTAAGGAGTTTGATAGCCCAAGGATTTTTAGAAGCAAGAGAACAAGATAACCCCTGTGGAATTTAAAAAATGGAGTGAATTCCTTCTGAAAAGCAGTGGTGCAACCCCTACTGCACCAGTTGCTGTACGTACTTAGCCTTTGGAGGGTCTGTGTGATGTTCTAAGTAGCAAATTTAACAACTCCTTAGAGACTAAGGCTTTTGTAAATTATGAACGGACTTCCCATGCGTTAACCCATAGGCTCTGTCCAGCATTTTGTGTATGGTAACTGCTCTGACTCCGTTTCTCCTTTGTCTTTACTTGCAATACTGTTCCTTTGTTATTCTGAATATAGACTTGTGAATTACCATGAGTCCATTTTTAGACTTAAGGGTATAAATCTCTTAAAAGATATGCCTGAAAAGTTTTATTTTCTGATACTTAAAGAATCTCAACTGCTAGTGCTAGTTCACCACTCACACAGTGACATTGGGGAGGGGGGTTCCACTTTGTGTTTGATCCTGCCTGGGCCTCCCAGGACATTTCAGGTCGCTCCCAGAAAGGGATGTGGCCGTGCAGATGACAGGCATGAATTCGGGCCGGCTGATTAGTCAGTGTCTCTACCCAAAATAAGTGGTGTCCTAATGGATTCCCTTTCTGGGGAGTTCAGCACTAAGTGGTCCCTGGGGGACCATCTGCCGTCTCTTCTGTGTTTGGAAGCCTGGCCGTTTAGCCAGAACTGCTGCCGCAGCTTATTTTTTCCGCATTCCAGAGCTAAGCAAAGTACTCGAATGCTCTCTCTTAGCTGCCTGCTGACTTTAATGATTACTTCGATTGATCTTAAAGGCCATTGTAAACACATTATAAAATTAAGTGATCATCCAGCACAGGTCTGTGGAGGTCATTACAAAGCAGACGCAACTGGGATGACTGAGTCAGCTCAAGGCCAAGTGCGGCAGCTTACAGGCCCGCAGGGGATGAAGCCGGAGTCCACGTAAGGGTTGATGAGAACCACGCGGTCCACAACCAACTGCCTGTTTGACAAAGACGAATTGTTTAGTCACGTTCTGCCGTGCCACAAAATGATGCATGTTTGTTGTTCGCGACGAAGGTGGACGTGGGCGTGGTGCACTTCACCCCCCTGGTGCGGCCCAGGATCGAGCAGCCCTTCAAGCTGGTGGAGAAGGTCGTTCAGAATGCATTCCAGTTCCGGAGGAAATACTGCTACCGAGGGCTTGGGTAAGAACACCTTCTCGGCCTTTCTCTGGTACTCTTTCTAAAATCCTTAAGCACTTTTAAAGATTAAAAACCTTGTTTTTAGGATTCTTCACGCTATTTGTAAATGTTGCTTGCCATTCAGATCCTGAGATGAACAAACCTTGAGTGCCCCAGAGGGAAAGGCAATGCCCTGCTTTAAGCTCAGAGGCCGCCAGCAGGTTTCGCTTTAGCATCAGTACGAGCTAAAACCACACTCGCGCAGTTGAGAATGACCTTGAGTTCGCAGGGCAGACCATTCGAGCTGTTCTTACGCTCAGCACTTCTGAGCCCGTCGTGCGGTGGTTTTTCCGGCACCAACAATTCCTCCAGGTCTTTAGGCACCAACTAGTTGTCCTATAGTTCAAGCCTGACGTGAACTCCCCGGAGTGGCACAGAGCCCACAGGTTAAGGGTTCAGGGGCCACAAGACTGCTCCCACTTCAGAAGCTAGTCACAAGGGTTTCCGCTTACGTGTCTGACCCACAGGTCACGAAATGGGGATTTCTGTGACACCCCCCACCCCCACCCCATGCCACTTCAGGTTCACGCTTTTGCTAGAATATCTCACAGAACTCAAGACAACACTTTCATTTATTGAGTTATTATAAAGAATCTAGCTCAGGAACAGCCACATGGGAGAGGTGTAGGGCTTCTGTGCCCTCTCTGGGCTCCTCGCCCTCCCAGCACGGAGCTCTTTGAACCCATCATTTAAGGGTCTCTATGGAAGGGTCCGTTAGGCAGTTGATTAAATTACTGGCCACTTTCCACCAAGTTGCTGTGTCTCTTTCAAGGACACACTTAGAACGAGGAAGCAGGTAGGATGTGGAAACCGCCAGCATGACGTCACGAGGTGTTCCTGCGAGCGTGTTTGTATGTAGTGGGGGCTCCCGCACTCTGCCGTGCTTCCTGCTCTGTGCACGGCCACCGTCTGGAAACCCAGACGGACGGCGGTGCGTCAGGGCCCACGCACGTCCAGAGGCCCTGAAATGACCTCAGTGATATTTTCAGCCAAGAAAATGTTTAATTAGGCCCGAGTAAGGCAGGAAGCCCTGTGTGGTATGTGTTCTTAAAAGGCTGCCATCTAATAATGGCCAAACTCTAGCTGATAAAGGCACCTGGCCTCCTAGGCACACGGTTCTCATCTTCTGACCCCACCTCCCCTTTATACAAAAGCCCCATCTCTTCGCCCTTTCTCTGGTTCCGTGAAGTGTCCGCTTAGCCCGTGGGATTACTTCAGGTCCAGGCGGGCAGCCGCATCCTGAAACCCCCGCAGCCCAAATTCTGGAGGATTTGAGCTGACTCATGCCAAATCCTTGCCTTGCCATTTCCTGGCTCCAGGAAATGGATTTACACTGGAGCAGAGGCCGTGACGGATGCCACCGGCCGTCTTGGTGCCGGTTGGAAGGATGGCATTACATGACCACCCCCCCGTAAGCTGCGGGCCCCAGCGGGATGTGCGTTGACGAGTAGAACCCGAGCTGGATTTCGGCTCACACTCACCCTGCACGCAGCGTGGGACTTGCACAGCTGTACACGATGGCCCTGATTCATGCAGGGGGAGAAAAAAATCACAGAAAGTACATTCTACTTTTGGAAATCCTGGAATGGGCCTCATAGCTGGCCCCGGTGTTTCCAGCTTAAGTGATGGGCCCCTTCGTCTCATATGCACAGTTCTCTGTGCGGAGAGGGACCCCAAATAGGGTGCCCCGCTTAGACCTGTTGGTGTCCTTCCGTCACATGTACCCACACAGTGCTCCCCCCTCCTTCGTCATGAACCTGAACTCCGAGATCACAGCTCGCCCGACACCATCGGGAATATGCAGTGCAGTTCCCTACTGAGAGGACCAGCAGCCGCTACGAAAAACTCCATCTCCACTGGCCACGACCTGTGCGCCCCGTAGAGCCATTAGCTATTGAGAAAAGAAAGAAAATCCAGGTGTAGCTTTGCAGCCTTTCAGTCATTCAGTTATTTGCTTTAAAACCGTGATCTGCTTGGTTAGGTGAAATTTAAAATATATACTTCAAATCAGTTGTAAAAATGCTGCAAGGCAAATCTAAAAAAGGGAACTGTTTGCATTTTCATGTCACCTATTTTTAAACTTTGCAGAGAAAGGTCATTCCTAGGGGGTGACCCGTCACAAAAGCGAAGAGAATCAAGAAATAAGACAAGTTTCTTATTAAAATACAAAGCAAATCTAACATTTCTGTAAGAATACAACTGAGTAGACGTTTCTTTAAACTTACCTTAAAGGTGCTTGTATCAATTGAGCTTTGGAAGATGTTTTTCCTCGTGGACACACCTCACAGGTCAGACGAGTTCTGCCTTCCGTGGTCTTTTGTACCTGCTGGCTCGTGCCACGACCAGAGTCCTTCTGCGTTGGCGTGGGGCCCCAGGTCACTCCAGCTGCCTCCTCCACTCCCTCCACTTGTCAGTTGTCGAAACAATGTCATTTTCAAATGAGAGTAGAAGGAAGCATTCTGATTTACAGAATTCCTTAGTAAAATTTTGGTTATTTTCTTTCCTCAGAATGTTGTTCCCTGAGGTTAAGCGCGTGGAAAGCACTGGAAAACTGTTAGAGTTGGCAGACGTGGACCCTACCCTTCGACCCACCCAGCTCTCGGTTTCACATTTTAAGAGCCTGTGTGACATTTACCGAAAAATGTGTGATGAAGACCCACTCCTCTTTGCTTATAATTTCAGAGAAGAACTCAAACAAAATAAAAGCAATAATCAGGAAAAAGAGGATGACAAGGAGAAACACAGACTCTAACAGCAAACCAAATGTTGCTTTCCGCAGTGTTGAGCTGCTCAGGTGTGTACTCTCTTGTCTTCTACAGAAGGACAATAAAAATGCGATTACCAGATGTGACTTCCTTCCCTTTTACTGTACAGCTTGGTAGAGAAAATAAATATAATCAAATAAGATACAGTACAAGCTCTCTTTTAATATATATACTGCATAGATATGACATGTTCAGTATAAACAGCATCTGTTACAACCTTACAAAAATGAAATATCTGCACATTGTGCCGCTCACCCCCATTAAAATAAATATGCTTTAAATAAAGCAAAAACTAACAGCTCAAAGGAAATGCCCGGAGGATTGGAAAAAAAACCAATGACCTTTTAAAAACTATTAATCACAACTCCCCCATCTTACTTTTTCCACATAAATTAAAATAGATTGCAAATTTTAAGGATCCTAAGTCATTTTGATACCTGCTCAAAAGGGATATAAACTAAATAATTTACAGATTCTTACAGATTCTGATCAGTTTAATCTAGTTTTCTGATCTTACAATAAATTAAAATAACTTAAATCTTTACAACTATTTTGTGGGAAAATGTATGCTGCACAAAACCCAATAATGAGTAGTTTTTTTGCAGTTTCCACTTGGCCACCAGTTTAAAAGTGAAACAAGCAGCCGAGCCCACGTCTGGCCGGAGACTGGACTACAACTGTCCGTGGCCCTCTGTTTCATAAAAACACTCCTCGTTGACCACCGAGGTTAAACTCTGGACACTGAACTCTCGCTGCAGAACAGAACCGAGATCAAGGTTGGCATTTTCAGACTGGCTGTCGAGGGACTGATGACGAATCTGTGCCTTCAGCAAAGCTCCCCTGTCCCGTTTGGTGCTGTTGGCTTTCCGTTTAATGGCGCAGAAGTGCCCCCGCACCAGCTTGGGCTGCTCCCCCTTGGGCCGGCCCTCCGTGCCGGGCTGGTCGGCTGGCTTGGCGTCCGGGGCGTCGGAGATCCGCAGTCTCTGGAACTGAATTTCAATGTCTTTGGTAGGGCTGCCCTGTTGGAGAGTCTGATGGTAGTCGTCCTCGTCGTCGCTCAGAATGTCACTCTCTTTGATGAGACTGTCCGACAGATCAGCCAGGCCTGACTGGGGCTGCTGCAGGGAGTCCTGCCTGCTCCCGCCCGGGGGGCATCCGCTGCTCTGCGTGCCGCTGCTCAGGCTGCCCTCGTCGGAGTCCAGCGAGCTGCTGCCCTTGCCGGGCTCTCCGGGCCACTCGCTGCTGGAGGAATTCTTGAGGACTTTTAAGGACCTGGAGGAGGCTGCAATGAGAGAAGGGTGTTTCCCCGTGTGATCGAGAAACGGACTCTACAATGCCTAATACTTGCAATGTACATTATAACATGTATCACCTTAATTTCTTAAGATTTCATCATCATCTCACTTCTGTTACCAACTATCCTGGGACTTGAGAAAAAAAAAAAAAACCTCGCAGATACTGCAAGCGTGGAAATTCCTTACTTCGGTTTATTTGAAATTTTACATTGGATGATTTGGAGCTTCTAGATGGCCTATTACCAGAGCTCAATCGTTTAGATAGAACAACAAGCTATAAACTATTACAAAGGCTAGGATTCTTAGTTACTAATAAAATCTAGGTCCCTTTCTCTCACTAAAGTACTTTGAAATTGGACAACAAAGATTATAGCGTTATCTCTGCACCTACCTTCTCACCTTGTTTATTTCCCTTGCTGCCCCATTAAAAGTAGAAAAATGCCCTTCATCACTCATGAGAATGGTCTCTGCCGGAATTTCTAGCCAACTTTCAGAGATTTAATAGGAATGATTTAATCATTTGTGTGTGTTTAACTCTTCTCTTGGATTGAAGGGAAAAGGGGAGCTCTCTGCTGTGGTGTGTGTGTGTAATAACAGTATAATTTCAATGGCTACAGCTTATTTCGGCAATAGAGAAAAAATAGAAAATTTACAGTGAATTTGAAGAGGTCACACTGTGACCAATAAAGAGAAAAGAAATAATTTAAAGACTACAAACAAGACCAAAGATATTAAGAAAACAGTTTATACAGAAAGAGAGTTTAAGCTGAAATTTTAAAAGCAGAAAATTTAAAATTTTAACTGAAATTTTAAAAGCAGGCAGAAAGTTTAAGGAAAGTATGATTTGGTGACTTAATTGACTGGGTCAGAATGAATATAAGGTTTCTCGATCCTAAGACATCAAGTATTGGCTTTCTAGATGCCTTGAGCTGTTCTGAGCTCTGGGAGCTCTGCAGTAAGCCAAGCTAAGCCCCGGGAGTCCTGCACATCCCGGTGGAAGAAAGAGGTAAGATAGTGAAGAGAGTCTACCGGCTGCTGGTAAGATGAGGACTTGGGGTTGGGGGTGGTTACAGTTTATACAAGGTGTGGGAGCAAGAGGCATTTTAAGTTTCTTTTTTTTAAGAGTTTATACTTATTTGTCAGGGCGGGGAGAGAGCACAAGTAGGGCGAGCATCAGAACGAGAGGGAGAAGCAGGCTCCCCGCAGAGCAGAGAGCCCAATGCGGGGCTCGATCCCAGGACCTGGGGATCACGACCTGAGCTGAAGGCAGACGCTTAACCAAATGAGCCACCGAGGTGTCCCTTAAGTTTCTCAAAAGGAAATAAAATCGCCACCACCTTCATACACCACTCTGTGGATCTGGGTGTCTGGCTCAGGGCTTACAGAGCGCCCCCCGCCCCGCCCCGGTACTCTACAAAGTGATGACTCACTGCTGTGTCACAAGCACATACATCCTTACAGAGAAGCCCATGATCTCCTGCATAAAACGAAGTTCTCACCTAACTTGGCTGAAACAGGAACTCGGTTCTTAAGGGGGACCAGGCGATCCTTACAGGTCTTCTCCAGGGGTAACTCACACTTGATGTGACGCCTGAAGTTTTCCCTCAGGATAGAGCGAATCACCTTGACGATGTTGGTTTTGCTTTCACTGTCACTGGTGAGGAGGGAAGAGAAAACAGCAGTCACGTCCCAAGTCGTCGTGCTTCGTGTCCGCATTCCCGGGTGTGGACCTGCCACATCCCGACAGCGAGTCACCCAGCCTCTGTGTATCGTGGTCTCCTCACTTACAAAAGGAGAAGTGATCATTTTTGAAGCGCCTTTGAGCGCTAGGATTTGGATGTATATTTACTCAATGTATTCTACTACAGACATAGCTGCCATTTGGGGGGAGGCTGGGTGTGATCCCAAAGTCATCAAAATTCAGGAGAGCACTAAAAATAAACTCCCATTTTTAAGAGAGCATAATTCTTTTTCCCATTGGCTCTAATTTTTGGAAGTCAGTAATACCTGCAGCACAGTTGGAAGATGGTTTCTGGCCGTCCTTCTATTTCTGATTTCGTATGGATCAGCTCCCATACAGAGTTATTTTCTGTCCCTGTGTGAAAGGAAACAAGGGTCTACAATTTTGCCAAAGATGTCAAGTTCAAAAGTCAAATATTCCCTGTCCTGAGTCTCATCATTTTCTTCTGTGTCTCATTCTATGTATGACTTTCACAAATTGTTATCAAAATACTTTTTAGTTACTTTCTACATTTTCTGGTAGTTTTCCATCCATCTTGGTTTGCTTTTCTCCCTAGCCCTGGATTCCAGCTCTCTGGGAAAGAGATTAAATGGATCCTGTTTATCAACCCCATTCCATTCATTGTATTCCTTTCTGCCACCAGAGGCATCGTCTCCAGAACATGGTTATTCTAGAAGGACCTCTGAATAATTTTCCAAGGTCGAAGTTTTGTTTTCTGATATCACGTATAATACTGTTTAATCTTAAGGAATTTTCTGGTGTATCAGAATTTTTTAAATTTAGGTTTATGGTCCTTCGTTTAACAAATTTTAGGGTATCAGGATATTAGGAAAAAAGTGTTGAAAACCATTGATAGCAAAAATAAGGACACAAGAGATACTTGGCAAAGAAAAGCCAAATTCGGCATTTACTTTCTCTAAAAGTCTGTTTAAAAAAAAACAAACAAACAAAAAAAAACACACCTCTCTTGTCCTTTTCTTTGCCTGTAAAATAAAACTCAAAAATTATCCCCAAGGTTCTTTCCTAGTTTTTCATTCCACAATGCAAATAAGTACCATTATAATGTGTGTTCCTGGGGATGCCTGGGAGGCTCAGTTAAAAGCATCTGCCTTTAGCTTAGGTCATGATCCTAGGGTCCTGGGATCGAGTCCTCCATCAGGCTCCGTGCTCTGGGGAACCCGCTTCTCCCTCTGCCTGCCACTCTCCCTGCTTGTGGTCTCTCTGACAAATAAAATCTTAAAAAAAAAAAAAATTTTTTCCTGACATCCTACCACACGAAACAATTACCTGCTGTATTCCCCAGTCTGACTTGAAGTGCGGATATGGGGATCAACCAGCGAAATTTAAAAGGGTCCAAGTCGGCAGAGCTGTGTGCAGGCCGGGAATTCGAGGGCTGTAACAGGAAAGCCCCCAGAGAAAAGTGTTAGAGCAAGCTCTCACCCAGAGAGATGTGCAGGGAATCGAAACTTGAAGCTCTTTACAGCTGTGTGAGTGGTCAGGGTGCAGGTATGCTCCCGGTTCTTGGAGAGCTCAGACTTGGGGGGGGGGGGGCGGGAGGGGGCGCGGGGGGGACAGCAGAGCTGTGGTCTGGGGAGCACAGACGGCTAGACACCAAGCAAGAAGACAACCAACCCTTCTGTGTCCTCATTCCTTCTGAACAGTAATCACTCTGATGGCTTGTGGTATCCACAGCTAAGCTAAGCTTTTTTTTTTTTTTTTTTTGAATTAAGGTAAAAGTCGTTTGAAAACAAAGTTCCGTAGTCTCTTATATGTATGGAGCAAACATGGGCCATTTTCAGGAAATGGAAGCTGATTTTCTGTGTAGGCCCCAGCACGGGTATTTGTATAAATCTTCTTTTAAAAGGACGTTGTTTGTGGGGAGAAGAAGCAACAGCCCGAGGGTCTGGTTTGGTTAGTCACCCCAGGAGTAAGTCCCGTTAGTCTAGTGAAGCCCGCTGCTGAGCGCGTGCCTCAAGTCAACACTGACAGGACAGAGCCATGAAGAGGTGGCTTTCATGAAATACACTTCTTGTCTTACCAATTTCTTTTTCAGTTTGCAGTTTTCTTTATAAACCAGTATGACAGCTCTCTTAAAAACTAAAGAAAGGAAAAGAAAAAGAAAAGTCTTTCATTGTTTGTACAAACTTTCTTCCAAGGTTGAACTAAGACTTAGAATGTTTTAATAGAACAAAGCTCTTCAAACTTATGATGCTCCAAGATCCCCCTATACCAGCACAGGAGGGAATAAATGGTGTCCTCCCTCCGATCATATTGCCCATGATGCAGAAATATCTACTTATTTAAAAGTGATCCTCTGAAGGAGGTCTTGGCGATTTTTTAAAAATCCCTGTTTTGTTTTATTGAAATTTGAGGACATGGTGTTCATCTCAATGAGAATACACGGTCTATAATTGGTCTTAGTGAGAATTAAGACATTTTGAAATGCAGCAAACAATTAAGATAGCAGGTTTCAAAATAGCCTCAGGAGATCTGTTTCTGTAACACTTGGCCAGAACCACTAAGCCAAGCAGAAGGGAGAACAAGATAATGAGTATGCAGAGCGACAGCATTTTAAATAGTTGGAGGCTGGCTCTGTTAAGTCAAAAGCCATTACAGCAATGATTCTAACTCCTTCTGAAAACCAACAGTTAGCTGGACTGGTGGGTCTAGCAAGATCTTCATTTTCCCCAGCCTTTTTTAAGTTTACATTCTTTCAAAATGGGATACTAACCGAACACTGTGAGTTCAAGGTCCTTTCTGGCTTTTCCTAGAGACAGAAATGGATTCAACCAGGAAACTGAAGAGTGCATCAGAAGCTCCCCCATGGAAAGTTCCGTTACCTGTATCATAAAAACAGGAGATGAAGACATAGAGACCCCAGGGGTACGCTGTCTCATGTTGGACACTGAATCACATACATATATATGAGGATTCCAAGTACATTCAAAATGATTTTTATGCCCCCCATAAACATAGGGCCTCTAAATAGTATATAGGTTTTGAAAATATGAGCAAAGCATCGAACTTTGAATAAAATCATAAATAGAACGGCATTTTGGTTCAGTGTTCATATTATATGTAAATGGACATTGAGGTCCATCCAAAGTGTCTTCATTAATATTGACCTCAGGCTCTAGCACATTCCCTCTCCTGATCCATAAACTATACTACGCCTGCAAAGAAAAAAGGACCAACACTGAAACTGTAACAAAAAATTAAACTCCAGTTGTTTTCTGTTCTTGCCTTCTCTACGGAAACTGTTTCCTTATATGTAGACTTTAAAAGCTCAAGATTCTAGTTTAGTAATCAACCAGAAAAGAAAAATACAGAAACTGTCAAATTCCACTTCAACCAGTTCTGTAAGTAAGGACGTAGCCGCCGATGTTAGAGATCAGATTCTCTCCACCTGATGGCTCCCACTGCCTCGCCTGCCAGCTCGAGTTCTCCATGTATGAGCCCACCTCTGGGATGAGTCCTGCCTCACGCCCCATGGAAAGGGAGGAAGGGGTAGGGATATAAGCTTAGTGATATTTCTTGTTTACTCTTATACAATGTTAAGGTGACGTATGGTTACATTCTTAAACCAGTACAATGAATTTTATGTTCCAATGATACTTCAATGGTATGGTTTATTGCAAGCACTAAGATTTAAAAAAAAAAAGGGGGGGGGTGCATATTCTCCTGTAGGAGAGCCTGAACACAGTGGCCTAGTTTGGAGACCACCTATAGATGCAGTGAACAAATGCCTCCGAGAATCCAGAAGTCCCACTGACCTCCTTCTCTGTTCCACTCTGCTCTGCCACTAGCTGGTCAAACACGGTCCCATAATCCTCGTAGATCTTTTGCATCTCATTGATGTGGCTCGCTACTTTTTCCATTGCCTTTAGTGCTTCTGAAAAATATGAAATCATTTTTATAAATTTTGTTTAAGTCCTACCAAAAGCAGTAATGAAAAAGCTCAAGATTCAAGCCAGGATTCAAGGCCAGTTCTTACTAACAGAAGCATCACTCAGGTGTGGCTCACACAGCCCACTATAACCCAGTCATTATAATGAAGAACAGCAGAATGATCTCCCACCTCCAGTTCCCTTTGAAATGAGGCAAAACGCTGGTAAAAAATTATCACTAATAGCAACAGCTAACACTGATCGAGCACCTTCTATTTGGCAGGTACTATACCAGGTGGTTTATAATGAGGTGAAATCACCTCTTTTCATCCCCACAGCAACTCAATGATTGTAGGAGCTGTAATTAATCCCACTTCACAGATGAGGAAACTGAGGTGCAGAATGATTAAGTATTTTGTCAGACTCCTAAGAGAGAAATGAGGAGTAGAGCCAGAACCGAAACCCAAGACTGACTGGCTATGCGCCTCCCCATTCATGCTGCCTCTCGTCCCAGGCCAATGACTGACAACTACAAGTTTGTTAGCAAGAACTTACTCATGTCTCTCTAAATGCCCCTAATGGCCAGAGCAGCTGTTTGCATTATACACGGTGCTTATTAGTAACTTTCTACTTGGGCATGTGAGGGACAAAAGGACTTTGTCAAAGTCAAAAAGCAAAATTTCAGGTTACCTATAAATTTAGTATTTTTCATATTTTGTTTTCCTGATTCAGTATTTTTTTTAAAGATTTTATTCATTTATTTGACAGACAGATCACAAGTAGGCAGAGAGGCAGGCAGAGAGAGAAGGAAGGAAGCAGGCTCCCTGCCGAGCAGAGAGCCGGATGCGGGGCTCGATCCCAGGACGCTGGGATCATGACCTGAGCTGAAGGCAGCGGCTTTAACCCACTGAGCCACCCAGGCGCCCCCCGCCCTTGATTCAGTATTTTAATTCAGTTTGGAGGCAAGTTTGGAAGGCAATTTTTAACCACTTAAGTAAACATCATCTTGGTGAAAAAGGATCTTTTCACATTATTTGAATACTAATCATAATTTGTATCATTTGCTTGTAGAATTTAACTCGTATGTAAAAAAAAATTTTTGTCTTTGTTACTTATGACACAAAAGTATGCTTGTCAGAGAAAAAGAGCCAGTTTAATTAACTCTTTTCAGTGTTTATTATTCAGTACTACTAAGCATCCCTTTAAGGGATACTCTGCTTACTATCCATCTGAAGGGCTGTGTCTCTGACAAACTGTGTCTCGGGCCAGCCGCCACTGTCGCCGGGGCCGGGCTGCGGAGCTGGGCTCTGCTCCGAATTCCCCACAAGGGGGAGCCTCACCCACCGGATCCCGCAGCGGCGCCGGGCAGCCGGCAGTACAAAACCTCCCGAGGGGGCAGGACAGTAGGCCCCATTCTCCAGCGGTGCTGTTTTGCTAACCAAGGGACCCAAAGGAATGGATTTCACCTCTCTGAGCCCAAATACGTTCTTTGAAAAATGAAAACGGAATCATCCCTCCAGAGGGGAACAGGGCTCCTCTGATGACATAATTTTGCCCAAGTCTTCTGTCATCTACAGGCTATTTTCACACAGCTTCTACCTAAGCTTAAGAACAGCAGGACGGAGGCAGGTCTGAGGCTGGGAGACGAAGCAGGGAAGAGAAGGGGGGCCTCGTCGGCCGCAGCCGCCCTCTTACCGGTCAGGTGATAGTGCTCCTCGCTCTCGTGGTCCGTCAGCGACACGAGCTCCTTGAGCAGCAGAGGGTACTTGAGCACCCTCTGCACCGGCTTGATGAGGTAGGACTCCAGGGTGGAGGAATGCTGCTTGGTGGGATTCCGGGCATCCAGAAAAGCCTTGAAGGCTTTATCAGTTTTAGCTACAAGCAGGGGGATACAAGACCCTTAGGAGAGCACAGCAGGATAAATGAAACCCTACTTCATTTCGTTTTTAATGGCGCCCTAGCTCATCCACTTCTGCAGCCCTCCTAATGGCATTTTTTATAAAACCGCGAATGCTTCAGAGCGTCAGGCGCCCAGCTGTCAACGGGGATTCAGCATCACAGCTCCGGGGCAAGTCCCATGGAAAAGGGGAGTTTACGAGGCTCGCTATATAATAGCACGGTCTCTACACCAAAGAGGAACACCAAGTTGAAATGGAGGAATGTCTGACTTTCAGGACATATTCACATGCAAACCCGTGAGAGACTGTTAGAGGTGCCTAAAAAGTGAGTTTTAACCAATTCATAAAGCCACAGAACAGTATCATCCAGACCCTACACCTACCCTGCAAAAGAACAATCTAGCAAAATAAACTAGTAATTTTCCCCGTCCTCGCGCGGACTGTTAATTTTCTATACACTAGGGGCTATCTTGTTTTCTTTTAAAATAAACTGATAAGCCCTGCAGCCTTCTCTGAGGCTTCAGAGCCTCCACAGCCCTGACCAGTCTATTCCACCAGATGTGACCTTCACATCGCTACAGGCAGGGAGAGCCAGCTGCGTCCATCAGCTGACATTATGCCGGGGACACCTGGGAACCCAACCCCGTTCAGTTTTGAAAGTGTCAATGGATGTATCAGTCACTGCTTTGGATTCCACCTGCTGACACTGGTTGACCATCTGCTTGGCATTCAGCCAATTTCAATGAAATTATACCCAGATTTGGGGTTTTGTCACAAAGGCAAAGATCTACACCTTCTAGGAGATGTGGTGCCATTTTGAATGTGACCACCAAAGTGGATGGTGGGATGATCCTTCAGAACGGAGCAAAGCGTTGGTGTGCCTTAGTTCTACTGTCAGTAAGAAGGTGTTCCTTGAGGAAGTGCTGACGGGAGTCCGATCTCCGTCTAAGCAAGTAGGGAGACAGATTTTGGCTGGTGCTTGTTCCCCTGAAGCACCGCAAGACTCCATTTCTTAACCGTGAGCCTGTTCTTCTATGATATTGTGAAGATCCAGACTGAAACCAAATGGCACAGTTGCCTCAGTGGAACCGGATAAATGCTCTGAGCGCTGGGATAAACCTCTACACGCCTTCTGCGATGCTGTGGAGAGACTGCTGCCTGGTTTTGAGAGAGAAACACTGAAGCGCAACCTTCAGATCCTATTTGTGCCACCTGAAACCGTATAATGACAGACAGAGGAAGGGGTCTGGAATTCAACTTGGCTGCTACCACCCTGCTGATGCAACTAAAAAAGTTCGAGTACAGACCTCTCCCCACACATTGGCCACTGTCACTGTCGCAGGAGGGAGCCCAGGCTCCCCGGCTTCCAGAGAGCTGGCAAATCAAAACGGGAGAGGATGCGTGAGGCCCGCTGTCATTCCAAAGAAGGCATTCAAGTCCCAGGGGAAGTTCTTTTTATCCCGTGTTTGTGTCCAGGGCCCCACTGAATGTGGGGGTGGCCAGGAGTGGGCACACAGACTTCTCTCTGAATGCTTCCAAGAGTTCCAAATGGAATGGCCTCCTTTTGCGTGGCAGGCTGAGACCACGGCTATTCCTCAAGGCTCCCCAGTCCCTGGGGCTTTGGATCCAGGCTCTTGAGGACGGACCCCCCAGAACCCAACCCCAGGTCAGGGTTAGGGACTAGGGGTATGGCAGGGCCATCTGCCAGCTTTGATTCGACCTTTATGGAGAGCAGCGCTGAGGGCTTGGATAAGAGTGTCGGGCTCTGGGTTGTCATCTACGGGGCTGCTGGATGTTGGGGCGGCTTCAAGGGGGCTTCCAGATTCCTCCTACTCTGAATCCTTTCCGGAGTTCCAAAGACCAGTGTTCCCTTCTGGGTGGCAGGCTGAGTCCTCTGCTATTGCTCAAGGTCCCCGGGGTCTTTGGATCCAGGCTGTGGGGCGGGGGGGGGGGGGCGCATTCCTCAGAACCCAACATAGGGTTAGGGCCTAGGCGCATGGCAGAACCAATCTGAAGGCACAGTGGAGAGCTGGGGGGTTTGGGGGGTGCTGGGATAAGGGCGGGGATCCAGGTGAGCATCAGGCTCTGGGTTTCCAGCAGGGGCCGCTGAATGTGGGGGTGGCCTCGGGTGGGCCTGCGGATTTCTCCTGCTCTGAAACCTTTCTGAAGATCCAAATGGCGCGGTTTCCTTCCGGCTGGCAGGCTGCGCCAGCCAGTATGGCTCCGGGGTCCGGGGTCCGCAGTCCCTGGGGACCTGAAGCAAGGCCCTTGGGGAAAGTCCTCCCAGAACCCGGCCAAGGGTTAGAGTCTGATCTGAGGAAACGTACGACATCACCCCGGCGGGGGCTGTGGCAGGTTCGGGTCTGGTTCCCCGTTCCCGTGAGAGAATGAGAGAAGGCGGCGGCCCGGTGACCTTCTCTGGGGCCGAGTCGCGCCGACGTAAGGTGCCTTCGGGTGAGCGAGCCGCACCCGCGCCAGGGGCCCCGCGCCCCACGGCCCGTGCCGGCACCCCTCACCTTCCCTCCTGTCCCCGCCACCAGAAACGAGATGCCGAAGCACGCGCCCGAAACGCTCCCGACAGAGCCAGACCGGAGGGCGCTCCTCTCGGGCGTGTGGCCGCGGAAGCCGCGTCAGCCACAGGACGGCTTCAGGTGAGGCAGCTTGCCTGATCCGGCGTGACAGGAGCACACAAGGCCACCTGAGCAGCGGATGGTGACGATGGTGACAGTGGCACAAAGCTCCCTACTGAACAGGGTCACGGCTGTCATCAGGTCCTCAAAGACACCGCCCGGACTGGGCCGACTGACTGGCCCGGGACTGGAAGCCCAGGCACTCTATGCGCTCGCGGCCGCACGCCTCCAGCCCTCCCGCCGCGGCCCCGCGCATGCGCAGCCTCTCCCACCCACCCGCGGCGTCTCCCGTGGCCTCCCCCTCTGCGGCCCGCGCATGCGCAGCCTCTCCTGTCCCGCAGCCTCTCCCGTGGCCCCCAGAGCGGGGTCAGCCGTCTGCACGGAGGGAAGAGGGCTGAGGTCCACCCAACGAGTCTGTCCCGGCTTCAAGAAAACGAAAGGCTTCAGTGAAAGCCAATGAAAGAAGACGCTAAAAACGTGGAGAGATGAAGGGTGCTTCAGGGACAGGATGTGGGCTGTAACCGTTTGCCTGGTTCCATCAAAAAGGCTTTAACTTTAGTTACCACACTGCTCGGGAGTGTGGTGGTGGCGTCTGCGGTGGTTCCTCGGGGCGAAGACGGTTAACGAGAAAGGAAGAAAACAGCACACGTTCTTTCCTATCCCCATCCAGCAGCTTAGGGTTCCCGGTTTTTAGATCAGGGAATTCGGCAAAAAAAAAAAAAAAAAAAAAATCCAGAGGTAATTTAACAGCAGAGTAACACATGGCTGAGAAACATCTCTGCTCTTAGGACACGTGTTCATTGCTACCAATAAACTGAAATAAACCGGCAATTTTTTCTTCTAATGTCTGTCAATTTAAAGGTCAAGAACAGAGTATGATCCATTAAAACTGCACTTATTTCTACTTATTAAATGCAAATTTACTCTTAACTGGAAAAAAAAAAGGCACAACTATAAAGGTTTGAGCAACTTACCTCGTTCCAGAACCTTCTGTACTTTAATATGATTAGCACAGAATCCACTGTAGAGTTTAAAATGGTCCGCGTAATAAAGGAAAGAGCCTCCAAGGGAAAAGAGCAATTTCTAGAAGGGGAGGGAAAGGTCACATTGGACATGGTTTAATCAGTGTCTGCTGCCTCTGAGATGGCATCTGACTACTTTGGTGCATCCATGGCGCCTGTGTCTCAAACACCAGAGCACCAATGCCACAGAGAAACCCACCAAATGAAATAAACTCAGGACTACCCCATTTTCACAGCAGACTGAAAACGGCCTGGCACTCCCCTAGCAGACCTTTAGTTTGATTGAATGCTTTCTAGTAGCAGAGCCTACTGACACCACGGGCACAGGACATGAAAGTTCTACAAAAATACATCCGACAAAGTGGGATATGAAATGATCTGGGAGGATCATCAATCAAGCCACCTCTGCATTACTCAGGACAGATGCTTTTGTCTGTAGCCTACCCTGTCCCCCTTCTCCTGTCTTGCACCTCTCCTTCCCTGGAGGGGCTCCTCGCCACTCACCGATGCCCACATTGGAGAGAGGGTTTCATCAAAGAACCGCTGACCTATGCTTTTCATCCCAGCATCACATGACCATGAAGATGTAAGATTAGAGGCAGGGTAGGGGCTCCTGCACCGAGCAAACTCCCTATGGTTCAGTACATCTGAGCAAACAGTGTAGTGGACATGCTCAGCCACCAGGCCGCCTCTACGTAAGTTGTGCCACCCAGACTGCTGACTACCAGAACCACTCAAGATGAAAACGTGGCCTGCTTTTACTCCCTGCCAGAGGAAAACAGCACAATGACAGCACTAAGTTTACCTTGTCAATGGGCAAGGGACAGCAATTTCTTTTTCAAGGGAGAGTTCTGCACACCACCCATTTATTTCTGCTTTAAACCAAAGTCCAAAATACTTACTCTGAACTGTGAGGGAGTCTCAAGGCTGTTAAAGTCCGAGGATGCTGAAATCCCATCCTCCAGAGTTTCCAGAAACACCTTTTGAAATTCAAGCATCTCTGGCAAACTTCCAAAAAGTGACTCCATCTAATATGAAGGACGGGATCAGAAAGAGGGTATTAGCAATGAAGACCCAGAGACCACTCTAACCCCCAGAGACACAGACAAATCCCAGGCTGTTCACTAAGAAGCAGACAGAAGGAAGTCCTTCAAAGAAGGCAGCATATTCACTCCGTGACCTAGTTTATACACAGAATTTTTACAGCTCTGGTTCTAGTAATTCTAAAATAACCTTGTAAATGGATGTAACAATGGATTCAGATGAATGTAAATGGATTCAAACCAGCAAAAAATGGAAGTCAGTAGAAAAGAACTAATTGCTGAGATTTAACAAGTCATGAATTAAAGAGCAACTTTTGGCCACACCTTCTTTCCAAAAAGGACACTGACTGTCCTGCACGGGTAAACTCTTCTCACTGAGCCTCACATGGCAGAGGCCACATAAAAGGCTTTGGAGGAGGCCCACCTGGGTCCCTCTGATGACCCTTTAGTCCTGGGTATTCTCTGGGGATCAGCAGATAGAACCTCCGGGGAAGTCCACTAATGGGCAAACAGACTAACCTGTGTGTCAGGGGACAGGGGGAAGGGACTGATTACCTCATCTTGGGTGAGAAAGGTCTCATTTTGAAGTGGCTCCAAGTATAATTCAAAGAGGCAGCTCAGATCCTGAAAGACAGAAAAAGAGAATCTTTATCACACATGTTTCTGAAAAACCCAAGAGTTTCCAGCAACCCTGACCACAGCTCCAGACTCCCACCGGCAATGATGGATTTTAAGTCTTGCTGCAATTTATGACCCTAAAGGTGGTTACTATTATTTCTGACCTAATTCACAGACGCTAGTAGCCAGTGCACTCAGCAGCTGAAACACCCGTCCTGCTTGGTTAGACAGCCTGGTGGCAGAGCCAGGCTCTGTCCGTGACCGAGTACAGCATCGTTCATCTCCCTGCGGAGAAGGTGAGCTCTGGCAAGGCACCTCCATCGAGAGTGACCACACCAGCCAGCTCACCCTGCCTCCTCCTCTGTCTCAGGGAGCATGGCGACAGCCCCACCGTGGAGCTGAGAGGGACGGGACAAGATCTGGGAAGCTCTTCAACTTTGGAGTTGACGCATTAGCAGAATTTCAAACTCCCGTATTCAAATGCAAGAAAAACTTTCCAGAGGTTAAGTGCAGTCATGATGTGTACAATCTAGGCCATGTTTGAGTCTCCAGTAAACTGGGCTCCAGCAGTACAGAACAGCGGGAGTGGACAGTGTTCACAAAACTCTGTAGATAATAGGTTTATTTAATAATTTGAAGCCAAGACCAGGATACAATTTTGTAATAGAAAAGGTTTTTTTCTTATTTCATTTATTCTAAAGAATTCTGAGAATAAAAGTACTAGACGTGATTGATTGCAGAGTCCATTACTTTGCTCCCTCATTCTACAGTGGAGAAATCTAGACCAGAAGAGCTTTGCCAGAGCCCGAAATCTCCAGGACTTTACGGCACAGATCCTGGGAGCAAGTGGACAGGCCTGTGATGCCCTTTCCTATGCAGCAACGAAAAGCTCCCTGGCCTTCCCTCCCTCACCATCCTCCACGGTGACTGCTTCGGAGCAGGGCGATGTGAGGAGCTACTGAACCGTATCTCGGCGAACACACCAGTGCTGCAAATTCCAAGTTGCATGCAGGGACCAAGGTTAGATGAACAGGAAGTAAAATCCCGTGTTAAAGGTCAGCCACAAAGAGAAATGACAAAATAAAAGTGGTGTGTGTGTGTGTGTGTGTGTGAATCACAAGAGGCACCCGGTGCTGGTTATTTGGTCAGAGACAGTGACGGGCTGCCCGCCTTCCTCGTGCCGGCCGGGGCCACCCAGGAGGACTTACACACCGGGAGCCGGGGGCACTGCGCCGCGGAGCCAGCCAGCTGCAGCCCTACGAAAACACAGTGCAGGGTTGCTTGCAGAGCGAAGGGTCCTTTCTGTCCAGCTCACCCAGAACATCCATCTCAGTCCTCTGCCGGCATCTCAGCGAAACAGCCCTCCCCGTGCAGCGTGGCCGAATGGGAAAGCAGAGGCACGTGGTCGGCAGCAACAGAAACTCGGAATTCTGCCCTCCCTCTGTGGGTGAAAGCTGGTGACCACCGTCCCCGGGGGGGGGGGGGGGGGGCAGAGGGTCTCTGAAGCGTCAAACCACCCAGCACAGGCAGCTGCTTCGGAAAGGCTGTCACGTTCACGGGACGACCCAGAATCCAGGTCTGAGCCCCCCGCGCGCACGTCATCTCCCCACGTGAGATACTGGACAGGGCGTAATGGGATAAAGAAAGTAACCGGCCAACTCTACAGCTTTTCTTTCTCCCCGTGGGGCCAGAAGGAGGAGCTCCGCGTAGTTCTTCCCGCGAGCAGGCCTTCTGTAGCGTCCAGGTGAAATGACGGTGACAGTGATGAGAGGGGAAGCTCAGATTTGCCGTGGGGAGGAAGAAGGTGACAGCCGTGTGCACGCACACTGGAACGCGGGCACGCCCGTCTGAGAGGGACTGGAGGGGACCACCCGAGGCCACGCCGCCACCCTGAGGCAGAGCCTGGGGGCACCGGCGGCCACTGCCCAGTGCCATGCTGCTTCCAGCAAACACAGATGGCAGAAGACCCTTGTCTTCCCAGGCTCCAGTGTCCTTCAGAAATCGTTTCTCAAACTACGGACTGGGGTTCTCAGAAAAATAAATGAATTCTTCGGGTACTGAAGATCCTCGGCACCCACCCCTCTGTGTCGGGTTGGGAGTGGCCCCGTGATGACCGCGGCTCTGTCGTGGGACCTGTCCTGCACGGCCACCGCCACCAGGCAGGTCTGGGGGCCGACCCAACAGCCCTAGTTCCTCAGCCCCTGAAGTCATCTCCAGCCCTCTCCCGCCACCCGCACAGACGCCCTTCCCACAGACTGCAGATGACACACCAGAACATCTGTTTCCATAGCGAAAGCTACCTTGGTAACGAAACGAGCCGAGAATCTAATTCTTCCAAGTCCTCCCAGCTCGCCGGCCCCTCGCCCACCCCCCCGGACAGCCATCCGCCGCTTGCAGGGGCGGGCGGCTCCGTCAGGACTGCTGGGGTTCCGGACACCTGTGACCCGGGGACCCCCGCCGACAGCCGGCCACCCCAGGGGTTGGGGGTGGGGGACCAAGCAGGGAAGAACACGCGGCACCTTCCGTTACCTTCACGTAGGACTTCTCCGTGTCCATCAGCTCCTGGATGACTTTTCGGAGGCGATCTGCATCGGAGAGGTGACGAGCCAGCGGCCGCGGCGGTGGGTCCCGAGTCCCCCTCGGCCCTTCCATGCCGTCGCTCTGCGTGTCGCTGAAGCTCCTACACAGCGCGGCGATCTGTTCTGCACTCTGAGAGGGGGCGAGACGGGGACAGTCATGAACGGGACGCGCTCCGTGATGACCGGCTTCCCAGCAAGCACGCGGACAGCGTTTATCTCTGCCCGGGGCCCTCTGGGCGACCTCACAGGGTCGAACATCTAGGGCAAATGGTCTCCTTCATCTCAAACGAGCCTGGCTATCATTTCAGAACATGGTAGTAAAGATAGGAACTCAGTGTTGACACATGATGCTTTTTTGTTGTCCTGATAGCTGTCTGACAGATGGCTCCTTCGTACTCAAACTAGCAAACAAGGCACAGGACTAGCCGTTGCTTTAACAGACTTGAGGGTGCTCTAAAACCAAGCTGGTGGCTTTCTAAGAGCACGGTGGGGAGCCTCCGGAATGGTGTGGCACCGCAAGGACTTTAGGATGGCTTGGCCACAAGACGCCCGCAGCGCTGCCCTCAAATCCAACCGTGAGCCCCGCACTCTCACGCCAAGCAGCAGAATACGAGTCAAAAGGTCAGAGGTGCTGCACGTGCTGGGGACGGGTGTAAAGGCAGGGACCTCCACTACCCTGCGGGTTGCACAGCCCCCCTCCCCAGAAGGGCCCAGAGGGGTGCAGGTGATACAGCAAAACCCAGTGAGTGCCAGAGAAGAGGGATGAACCGGCTTTGTGGGAACCTTCCTGATGATAGTGGGAATGGAATCATCCAGACTGAGGGACAAGAGGGGTGGCTGTCAGTCCCCCCGACAGCGTAAGTTCCTACTTGAACTTAAGCGCAGTAACGAAAAAACCTTCTCAAGGGGAGCCCGTCTGTATAGTCCTGCCTGAGGCCGGGGGGTTGAGGTCTCCTCCCGTGTGTTTCCACAGTGCCTGGAGTGCCATCGGATTACACTCAGTGTCTTCTTACTTCTCTCCTTTCGTCTCACCCCCATCCAAGCTCCAGCCCGTCCTACCACCCACCGGTGTGTAAGCCTGTCCAGGGCAGGGGCCTTTCCCTGGCACCGCCCTGAGCGCCCAGCTCGGTGGCCAGGGCCCAGCCGACGTTCCGCTCACCTCCCCCACACTGCCATTGTTCCGAGAGACAAAGCAGCACGCCCAGTACCAGTGACTACCCGCCATCCAGCTGAAACTCTCCCTTCTTCAGTTTAAGTGCCTTCAGGCCTGACCTCTCGCACTCTGGCTGGGGTCAAAAGCTCAACTTGGAACAACCACCTCTTCATGCTCCGTTCACTTTCTTGGGGACGTTTCAGAGCATGAACAGCTCACACGAGCGCGAGCGTCGACCACAGCGGCCCGAGGCACACCTGCTACAAACACGGACACCTGCCAAATGAGGGTGCTCGACGCAAAACCCGGACGCTCTTGCCCTCCCTTCGTGCCTCCCTCCCTGCCCTACTTTCCACACTGATCTTCTGGCCAGTCTTTTAATTCAGTGGGTCTCAACTGAGGGCCGCCTCTGTCTCCAGAAAGAACACTGGGCCTGCATGAGCAGCCAGTACCCTTGCCAAGGTGAGAAGCACCGAAGCACAGCCCAGGGCTCACCGGAAGCCAACCCGGGGTCGTGTGGAACGAACCAGAGAGGAAGAGTCCATAAACCAACAGGAGCCACTCTGCTGTGTGTGTGCGGGGGGCTTGGGGAAGCGGAGGGCTGACACGGCCCTGGAAAGTACACGTGTTCCAAGGGAGAAGCGCAAAATTCCCCAGAAGGACAAGGGGAATGAGCACTGCAATACAGAGCCCGACTCAGGAGAGTGAAAGTGAGGCTCCTCTCCCAGCCAGATGTCTGTGACCAGAACGCCCAGACCGTGGGGCTCTCGAAATATCATTATTTCTCTCTTGTTTTCACATAAATCTTGGTGCAGAAGTTAGATCAACCACATAACAGGCACTAAGCATCCAACTGGACACCGACCTATATATATATACAATACAATATAATTTACTTCTCAAACAGTTCAAAGCATGTGTAAGTACTAATAATTCTCCTTTGAGATATGCGTTATCCACAGTTTTGTTTATTAACTGTGAACACAAAGCATTTTTCTGGTAACGCCCGTCAGAAGACATTCATTCTGGGTAAACTTACACAAAAAAGAAAAAGAAAACAGATGTGGATCTTAAGGCACCAATCAAAATGCATCTTGATTTATCAAAATGTCTCACTTCATGTTTAAGACAACCAAATCTGGGAGGCCTGGGTGGCTCAGTTGGTTAAGCAGCTGCCTTCGGCTCAGGTCATGATCCCAGCATCCTGGGATCGAGTCCCACATCGGGCTCCTTGCTTGGTGGGGAACCTGCTTCTCCCTCTGCCTCTGCTCGCTCACTCTCTCCCCCCCTCTCTGTCTGACAAATAAATAAATAAAATCTTTAAAAATAAAAAAAATTTTTAAAAAAGACAACCAAATCTTGTGACTCATTACTGAAGGAATTCCAACACTGTTCAGCCATGCCCTAAAAGCCTAATGACAGTAAAAGCCAAACAGAACAGTGCAGCCAAAAGGCGGCTGTTCTCTCCCCCCACCTGTAAGGATCATGAAGGAGCAGCACTAGGGAACACAGCCAGACCACTCCAACCCCTGTGCTCCTCCTTTCTAGTGGCTCTTAAACCTGGCCGCACATTACGCACTTCTGGGAGCTTTAAAAAATACCCAAGGCTGGACCGACTCACTCAGACTCTGTGGGGGGCCCAAGCTACGATTATTTTTTAAAAGCATCCCACGTGAGGCTGGCTGCTGCTCTACCCGGCCGTCCAGCGAGCAGCCTCTACTTCGGCTTCCCAGGAGTGGTGCTGCCTTCAGCCTGATCATGCTGTCCCACGGTCTACAGTGAAAGACAGCCATGTAAAAGGTACGTGGCCTGAGCTCACGGGACAGAGGGAGGAGACGGAATCATACCCGTGGCCCTGGGAGTCCGGGTCCGGCCCTCTGCGAACTGAGCTAGACCACCCAGATAATACTACCACTGAGACTCCCAAACTCACTTAATTGGAAATCTCTATGCTGGTATTTGCACCACAAGCTCAGACAATGTAATTTTGCAATTCTGAAAAATAACAGCTTCCAGGGCTATAGAATCTATATTAAGCTCACATATACTGCACAAAATAAGACCCGACAAAATGCACCATAAGTTAATGGCAGCTGGTGAGCTTACAGCTTTGCCTTGCTGGGATGTCAAAAATCACACCTAACAATGCAGTGTTAAAATAACGAGACTTTAAAAATAAGTATCTTGCCATTTTAGAAAATCTGAATTCATTTGAAGAACACTTCTGGTAAGATTAACTGGGAAAAGTGAAGGTTCGTGGAGATTGTGACAGCAAATGCACTTTTTAAGGTGCCATGATGAAGTGCTCAGATGCAACAAAGTCACCTTTCTCAGGCGGAGCAGTTTAGCTAGTGTCTGGGGGAGGTGGTGACGATTCCTTGGGATCAGGAGGCAGGAACTCTAAAAGAAGACTAATTCTAAAGGTGTTCTTACATTGTACCCCCAAGACTCGCCTGCGTGGTTACATTTCAGTTTCTCTATTCGCAGTGACAGTCACCCGCACCAGCTGTTAAAGGTAGAATTCTGGGGACGCCTGGGTGGCTCAGTTGGTTAAGCAGCTGCCTTCAGCTCAGGCCATGATCCCAGGGTCCTGGGATCAAGTCCTCATCGGGCTCCTTGCTCAGCGGGAAGCCTGCTTCTCTGCCCCTGCCCTTCCCCCTACTTATGCGCTGTCTCTCTCTGGCAAATAAATAAAATCTTTTAAAAAAAATAGAATTCTGGATGTGTCTGACGAACAATTTCTAGTAACAGTGACTACTTTGGTTGGCCCGTTTTCAAACCCAACAGTGACGGGGGTGAAAAGCACAGGCAAGGTGCAGAGGACCGGCATTCTGGAGGACCAGCCCTGGCCCCTGTCCTCCACACGATCCTGGGTGAGGCTCATTTCCGAGTCGACTTCCTTATTGCTGGAAGAGAAGCGGCATTACCTATCCCATCAAGTCACCCCTTGAACTGCCAACGAGGTCCTAGAGAAAAGGGAGCTCACATTTGCTGAGTCCCTGCTGGATGCCAGACAGACACAGCTGGCAAGGGTCCTCCCCGACCTGCCGGCACGCAATCCTTATTGGGACTGAGACGACACACATGAGGGGTCAAGAGATGAGGGGCAGGGGCGTGACATTACAGGACCGGCTCCTGGCTAGCTCTCTGCAGGGTGCCCGCCCCTCCAGGATACCTCCTGTGCCTCTGCCCCTGCAGTTGTGGCTTTCTGGCCCCCGCAGGTTGCCTCTGCTCGGAAGACACCTGCGGCTCCCACACAGCCACAGACGACCTCCACGTCATTCAGGCTGATCCCCTGCACCTCGTCCCCTCCCAGCCCCACTGCGGGGTGCTGCTTGTAAAGCAACAGACAGATGTTTACAAGTCAGGGCTGGGGGCCCGTCTGGATTTGGAAGCCCAGCAGCGTGTGCCTCTGCAGGAGAAGGAACGCCCCCCCGCTCAGACGCACACCGCAGCTTCCTGGCTTCCAGTCTGTAGGCTCAGTGCTAGGACTCGTGGGCTCACTGTGGGCTTCATTTTTTATAGGCGAGGGCGAAACAAGTGTTTTCTTTATGGCTTCCTTTTAAAACTTAAATGAAGAAACAGTTGTCCCTAAAACTATGGTATAAGGATACAGCAGTGATACTGACCAAAACATATTTTTGTCAGGTTTTGAGCTTACACTAAGGCTGATCCCAGTTTGGAAATGATTTGATCTTATTTACAGCTGAGGAACTCCCTGAAGACCTGGGCATGGAGGTGCTTAAGTGCTCTCGCCACAGACACATGTAACCGTGTGACGTGACGATGTGCTCATTAACTTGACCGTGATAATGACGGCTCAGTGTCTGTGTACAGCAAATCATCAAGTTGTACACTTTAAAGGCAGTTTTATCAACCATACCTTGAAAAAACTGGGAGAGAAAAGGTAACCGAAAGTTACTTTTGGTTTTGGTGTTTTCAATGTGTGGCTAAGGAGGCCTGCTGCTCCCTTAAACCCAGGCTGAAACGTGTCTCCGCTCCAGGCGCCCCATCTCTCAGCAGCGGCAACAACACAGCGAAGGACGCTCCGGCGCCTCGCCCTGGGTCTCTCGGGAGGAACGCAGGGGCAGAGCCCGAGTGCCCCTGCCGACCTTGACTCAGTGCAACGCTCTTGCACAGAAAGGTGTCGTGCCCCTTCCTCCTGGTTTCAGATTAATAAAATCTCATCCCCTGGGCGTAACAACTTCGACGTGTACTCTGCTCTGATTTGGACACGTGGCTACTGGAGGCTTTTGACCTTACGCTAGGATTTGGATCTTAAAAGAAAAAATCACGGTGGGATGAGTACATCACATTGTCTAGAAGTATCCTGAGATTCTGCAGATGCTCCGTGGACTATCGGGGCCATCGGGAGCCCGCGGCTCAGCAGCCAAGTGGGGCCTGGGCTTTCCCACCTGTCAGCAGCCCAGTGGTCACGGAGGGACGGCAGGCAGCCCGGACTCCTCCGTCAGAGGCGGCTGTTTGTAACACTTGGGCCCCGAATACTTCCAGCCTAAGAAAAAGGGCTGAAAAGTGCTGCATAACTTGGAATCCTATTCCACGGAGAAAAGGTAAATGACAGCATTTGCAGCTGGGCTCCTTTCAGTCCCTGGTCGAGAAGAAACGAATGTTAACTTGGAGGGAAGATCCTTAACGGACTTGGCTGACATGTAGACCTCACAGGAAAGATACGCTCGTCCTGCCTGGGTACCTGGTCCTGTGACAACAAGGGGTCTGTTTGGGAGCTCCCTAGCTGCCACCACGTCCCCCTCCCTCCACCACGCAGACCAGCTGAGACGGAGCCATCGCTGGGGACCGAAGCCCTGTCTGGATCATGGTCACAGAGTTTCATTACACCAGCATACAAAGCAGAAGAGCTAGGTTTCTACTACTTCTATTACCTCTAAAAAGAATGTTAGAAAAAAATAAAAAACAAGCTTTAGACTCTGGGCAAATGACTAGTTATGCTCAAGGATAGTCCAGCCCTGGGAAGGTGCAGGCTGCATGCTCTGTATGTGCTCTTATCATCTGGAAGCTTCGAGAAGCCTGCAGGACCCAACGATCTGCGTGCAACTACTGAGTCAGCTGTCACATCCTAGCAAATTGTCAGGAAAGTTCCTCTTAGTTTAAAAAAACAAAACAAAAAAAAGGAATATCTAAAAATTGTACAAAGGACTTTTCAATTTACTCTGCACTACATTAAAGTCACTGACTAACTTACAGAAAGATCTAATATTATCCCCAAATGGCCCCAGCAGCAGGAATCCAGAAGGAGCACAAAGGGCCAAATGACTTCCCGGGAAGGCGAGCGGAGATGGGCTTCATCCCACAGGGAGCAAGGCGGCCCCCCCAACCCCACGCCAGGTCAGACTTCAGCGGCTGCAGAACCTGTGGCCGAGGCTATGCCTGACCCCCACCCCCAGGGGTTCTCGGGAGGGGAGGAGGGAGCAGTGCTCAGCACCTTGGCAGGCTGGGGTAGGGGTTAAAAAGCATTCAAGGTGATCAGTGAAATTCATATTTGGGCAGGGGAGGGAGGGCACTGGTCTTAGTGAAACAATCCCTGGATGGAAAACTCTAGAGAAACAGGTTTTTAGATTTATCAAAATGGTACAAAAAGGATGAGGAAACACTCATGCTCTGTTTTTCAGACCCAAGAGTTCTATTTCCAAAAGCAGAAGAGGAACAGAAACCGTAAAAGTGAACATGAGCTGATGTCACAGGAGAGCCCTTGTTTTATACTGAAACATAAAGATGAACCCAATAAACCAGGGCACACAAATGCACTGAGGTGTCAGGAGAGTTACTAGCGACGGGACAGACGCACGGCTGCTGACCCGAGAAGGCCACAACTTCCCAGGAAGGGCAGGTGTGCGTTTTGTGTCTCTCTAGCACACACGAACATACACGCACAGATTTTCTAAAAATGGAATGATATATATCCCATATGCAGTGTTAACCAAGATATTTTTATCCTTTGGCTCATTTGAATTTTCTCTTTTACAGTGGTTTAATTTTTAAGTATTTTTAATAAATGCACTCCTTTCCTGTCACTTAAAAAAAATGATTTGAGGTTGAAAAGGCTCAAAGCGTTCTGTTTCTATGGACACAGCGATGAACAGACTGACACAGTTCCTCCGCTCATGGTGTTTGGCTGGGAAGACACGGTCTGTGCAAGTAATTCAAGATGATCAGTGCCCGAAGTGTGGGGTCCTGTGCACACAGAACCGAGACCCACCGTGGTCTGAGCTGCAAACACTGACGCCAGGGACTCAGGATAAATGAGTTCTCTACACAAAGCCAGGTCTGGGGCTGGAGGGAGCACGGGGTGTGCCTGGACCTGGGGGCCAGAGCAGTTGTGGCCAGAGGCTCAGGCAGAGCAGGGAGGGGGTGGGAGACAGAGGCAGGGGCCTGGGCTACAGGGGAGAGCAGGGGTGGGTGGCAGTGATGGACAACCCTGATGTGGCACGGTGGCAATCCCTGTCACCTGTCAGGTACACACCTGACAAAGGATGACAAGGTGAGCATCATGGTGGCATGAAAGACAGGGGCATGTGCATCCCTAGTGGGACAGCCCATCACCTAAGCCCTCTCTCATTACCCTGGTGTCCGTGCAAAGCTCATGCCAAGGGCCTCAGAGCACGTGCTGGGCCAAGATTTCTGAAACACTTACTTTTTCCAAGACAGGGGACTCACACACACAGGCTGTGGAGGTACCACCCGGCTGCTGACCGCGGCGGTTCCCTGCTGTGTGGCCTTGACTGATTCCCCCACCCACCCCCGACTCCGTGTGCCCACCTGGAAAGCAGGGATCATCATGTCTTATAGGGTCCTCGCGATGAGTCAATGAGGTAAGACGTAAAAACACTTATCACAGTACAAGGGATCGATAAAAGTCAACATTTGTACAGGGAGTTCAGTTTGCCAAGTTCTGCCATTTTTTTGAAGTATAGAAGAAGAAATTTCCTCCGAACTCCCCGAAGAGTGGGCCAGAAAAATCACACTTCACGATTTCGGCATTCTCTCAAGGAGCCCCTCCTCTATGCCAGGCTCTGCCCCGGGTGCTGAGGATGAAGCACTGAGCCCCGCAGGGGGACCCTGCCCTCCTGGGAGAGTGGGGGGGGAGGGGCACGGGGAGGGGCGCACGGAGGGCATGGCCGGGGCTGCAGCCTCCATAGCGGCTGGAAGAGAAGCCAAGTTTGTGCAAACTCTCAAGGGAGGGAGGGCAGCAGCGCATTCGGGTGGCACCTGTGGGCCCCAACAGTAAAAACTCCCTGCTCAGGAGGCCTCCCCGTGAGGGCAGGGAAGTGCCCACTGGAGGCTCTGGGGCTCCCAGGGTCAGAGTCACCCCCCACCCCGCCCCGGAAGGGAGCAGCTGATCCAGGGCCTGCTGCCTGCCTTCTTTCTTTCATTGGAGTTGGGTCAGAACTCAGAAATGAGTAAGAAGAGCGGCCTCTGCCAAGGCCGTCTCAAGGGCTCGGGCGGCATCTCTGCACCGCCGGGCACTTCCTTCGCAGCAAAGACTCGGTGTTTCGGGATCACGCTTACACAGTTTACACAAAACGGCTCATCCCATCTAATACAGCCCACACCAGGTCCTGTGTCTTTGCTTTCCCTTTTTCACCCAGAAAGCAAGCTGTGGGTTCCCTCCAATGCCCCATGAAACCTGCACATCAAGAGAGACGCATGTGGCCCAGAGCCTCCCCTTGACCTCTGACTGCACAAATACGCGGCCCACGGAGTAACAGAGACTTTAATGACCCCCCTGGAAAACAGAGAGTAGAGAAGAGGGTGCATCCTCAGAGCAAGGGGCAGCCAACGAAGGCCTTGGGGGCCAGTGGAACCCTCCACCTGCTGCCGTAGGTCAAGCTTCGTGAGCCCTCGGCGGCCACGCTCACTCAGCTGCCCGGCCTCCCTGGCCGCTTCCGCCCCAGAAGGCAGAGCTGAAGGCTTGTCGAGAGCCTAAAACATTTACTCTCCCCTCAGAGGAAAAGTGTGCCAACTCCTGGTAACAGAGAGATGACCCCAAGTCAATAAAGAGTCCTCTTCTGAAATTAGTCTTAATTAAAAAACCTAACCTAAAAACGTTATTCTGCGAATTTCTAGTGAAGTGGAAATTTAAAAGAGGACTTTAGCGTTATTTTTCTAGAAACTACAAATGGCATCTTAAGTCACAGGAGACATAAACCCTTTTATGTCCTAGGCTTTCAACTGCGTCCAAAACAAAACAAAACACCTGCCCGCTCCGCCCGCACAGATGCAGGGCTCCGAGACAGGACGCCAAGTCTGACACTGGGTTTGCCTTTATTTTGTGTTGCTTATTGACGGCTGAGAGGATTCTGTTTGGCCTGCGATTCGGGGCATTTAGACCCGAATTTAAATCCTTTCTAAGCTTACTTTATATCACTTAATATTCATACCAAATATGTTTATCTGGCGAAATACGTCTCTAAACCAGTATCTTTCAACTGAATTATTTTTGTAAAAGACAAGCTTAACTCTGACTTTTCCATCAACACTACTCTCAGCCCCTCTTCCATCCAGAGGTGCTGATTTCTGGGCTAACGTCCACTTCCCTTTCTCTTCCTTCAGTATAGTCTCTCACCGCCGACGTTCATTCTGGCAATCAAATAAATGAAACCTGTGTGTTTACGGTAACCCTTCGTCCAGCAGTTAATGTCTTCACCGAATGTTCTAGTCCGTTTCGGTGCTTACTGCCAGTTTTCCCAAACACAGCATTTCTATTCAAGAGTTAGGTCTTGGGCGCCTGGATGGCTCAGAGGGTTAAGCCTCTGCCTTCGGCTCAGGTCATGATCCCAGGGTCCTGGGATCGAGCCCCGCATCGGGCTCTCTGCTCAGCAGGGAACCTGCTTCCTCCTCTCTCTCTGCCTGCCTCTCTGCCTACTTGTGATCTCTGTCAAATAAATAAAATCTTTAAAAAAAAAAAAAGTTAGGTCTCTGACTTTATTCTTGGCAACTGATAATAGATTACTGAAGCAGTTCTTGCAGGAAAGGTCTTGAAGTGTTACCTGTTCTGAAGATTTATTGGCCTTTTTTCCCTATCTTTGTCACTGTATTTGAGGGAAAACGAAGCATCCGTATAAACGCCAGCTGCAATCATACTCTGGACCAGCGAGAGCTCTGATCAATCTGACAGCCACCAATTTTCGGGGCAAGTCAAGGGTGCATGAAAAATAAAAGATGGAGGACAAGACAGCTGGATCCCAGAAGGGGGCAATCACACACACTTGGCTTTAACAGTTCAGGCTGTGTCCACCTTTGCCCAGGACAGCACTGCCCCACGACCGAAGCCCAGACTCCCCCACAGCTGAGTCCTCTCCCCTTTCCTGTGGTTCCCTAAGAAGCATATTTTCTTTCTAGTTGTCCTCTACATGGGCTCCTGATTGCCTTACCTAGAACAAAAAAAAGTAGGGTGGCACCCGGTTCCTAGCTGTAGACCAAGCACTTAGCTCTGAGAGCAGTTCTAAGATGCTCAGAAAACTCTAAGACAGTTGCACCCGTTCCAGTTCCTTGATGGTCGTCCTTGAGCATCTCAGCCTCCAGACTGCCTAGACTTGCATCCCCTGGTAGGCTTGGTCTGTCTTTCCATCCTGGTCTAACAGAAGCCTTGAGTCTGCCTGTCTCACAGAGTCATCTCCATGAGGGTGTCCACTGCCACACGGATTAACCGAGCCTACAGCGGTCCCCCTCACCACCCTGGCTTGGTGCCCCTGGCAGTCTCCAAAGCTGTTCCTCACACATGGCTCTTCTCTGATTTAACTCCTTGAAACTATCATGGAAATACAGTCCTATTCTTTTTGATAAGGATATGGGGATTCGGAGGATGAGGAGACTCTTCTAGAGCCTGCCAACCAGGCAGCGAGAGACTCCAACACTCGGTCCCCTTGTCTTTCTGCTCCCCACCTGCTCCAGCAACAGCAAATTAAGAGACAAACATCTATTCACTTTTCCCCCGTAGTATACGAAGGGATGGAAATCCTTCTTGTGAACCTTCTCTCTTCTATATTCCACTCTCCGAATATAACCTGCAAATATGCTGTTTGGGATAGCCTGGGCCACAGGGACCATCAGAGTCAAGGCCAGGTGACAGCAACACATGGCCACCCATGAGGGAGGCACAGAACAGTCAGCAAGCTCGCAGCAGCCCTCCAACAGTCTCCAGAAGAAACCGAGCCATCGTTTCTCTTTCCGGGACAGAAGGACCAGAGTATACGCTCTGGCGTGGGGAGTGAAGGGGGCTCTTTCCCTGCCCGGATTTGAGGCAAATTATGAATCCTTTAAAAACTTTCCTGAGCATTTAAACTTCACCATCTATGATCGCTTGCTGCACAGCAAACCAAGGTGGCTGACAGCCCTGCCTGACCCTGCTGGAGCTGCAGGAGGACGGGAGCCGGCTCTCCTCAACCCCTCTGGTGCCCCATACCTTTGTGACCCTTTAATAACTACTTTTTATTTTTTTATTTGAGAAAGAGCAAGAGAGGAGAGAGAGAGAGAGAACATGTGAGCATGAGCAGCGGGGGAGAGAGAAACAGAAGTAGACTCTTCACTCCTTGGTAGCCCAAAACAGGTCTCAATCCCAGGACCCTGAGATCATGGCCTGAGCCAAAGGCAGACACGTAATGGACTGAGCCGTCCAGATGCCCATAACTACACTGACTTCTACCGATTGCTGTTCCAATAGGTTGCATGGGTCAAGGATGGCTCTCAGTCACTTAGGAAAAATGGTGCTGCAGTAGGGAGAGAAGGGCTAGGCCCTATAAATTGTCTGAAACCTACCACATCCCCTTTGGACTTAAAAACCCTTAGACTGTTGGTTCTCATGTTTGGCTGAAAATAATACCTGGAATCTGGTATCTAAAAACTGTAGCATTGGGAAGAAAAATCACAAAAACATGAAATGTAAATTACTTGTTAATATCCTGACCACCTTTCTTAGGCTTGGATACTGCCAAGTACTATTGGAGTGAGCACAGATACAACCTGCAGGCCCCTTTACTTCTAGTTGTATTTTTTTTTTTTTTTTGCTAGATTTAAGCAGTGTTATTTTCTTAAACATTTATTTGAGAGAAAGAGAGAGGCAGAGGGAGAGAGAGAATCCCAAGCAGACTTCACGCTGAGAGCGGAGCCTGACACAGGGCTCAATGTCATGACCCTGAGATCATGACCTGAGCCGAGACCAAGAGTCAGATGCTTAACTGACTGAGCCACCCGGGTGCCCCATTTAAGCAGTGTTACAGTCAAGTCTGTTCCATTGCTCTGGATTGCATCTTGTTGGCAGGACCTCAAATCAATCACCTCATACAGAACAATGTCTGCCTCACACACGTTACCTGAGACTTTACCCCCAACCTCTAAAAATCTAACACAGACTCAATAATAGAAATGAGGGCATAAAATTTCAACTAGGACAACAATTATTTTTGATAAACTGGCAATTTGATCAACCTTCTAGAAAATGCAAGTCGATAAATCCAAAATAATCAAAGCCACGTTTCCCCAGGAGCACAGAGCACAGTGGGCGGCTACGGTAACACACGCGGACAGGCAGGAGTTCAAGCAAAACCAAAAGACATCAGAGACCACCACGACCATGACAGAATGCCAATTTAAAAAAATTTTTTAAAGCCTCAGACACAGAAAACTGATTTTAAATCTCACCTGAGATTACTGGTTTGATGACGGTCTCTCCGTCGCAGAAACTCATCTATAAAACCACCATATTCAAGACCGTGCTAGGCAGACACCCTGCCCCATCTTGGTGTCTGGAACTGCAGGCTGATGCTGCCCAGGCCAGTCTTCTCATCTCAGCATCCTTTATGTCATGGCTGAAGAACCACGACGCTACTAGACTCTAGAACATTGCAAAGCGAACTTGAAGCCAACTCAAAGCCAACGTGAAGCTCCTTGGCAGGACTCCTCGAGTGTCACAACACTTGTGGAACCCCCCAGCCTGTGCAATGCCAAGCCAGAAACTTCTAAGCAATTGCACATCTAAGAGTTTCCTCATCTGACAGCTGTTTGCTGAAAACACAAGAGAACTTAGGTGGCGGCAAAGAATCAAAGAGTGTGAAGGAAGGTGAGTCACAGAGGACAAGGGACGCTTGGCGGCTAAATAAAAGAAGGGATAGGGAGGCGTGACAACAAACAAAAGAATGGAAAGGAGAAAAGACAGAACTGGGGGCGTCGAGAACCGTGCCTTCAGTTTCCCCATATTAGTGACAAATATATTTTGTGTTGCCTGGTCCTTCGTGCTATTATCCAGAACAGCAGGAGACTGAATTATGAAACTAATAATCCAGCCTCTCCCCTGGGGAGTTAGAGGCTAGTACTGGGAGGGGGTGAAGTGTTCCCCGCGGGGTCCCCAAACCCCTACTCCCTCAGCGCCTGCCGCCCCCCACCACAGTGGCACAGAGCCGGCTCCAAGCAGACACTACAGAGGAAATTGCAAAATGACTCAGACCAACTTCTCAGAACTTTTTCAGCAAGTGAAAGCAGCTGCCATGTGGGGCTGGGACATTATTAAAAGGTGAGAATCTGCTGTGAGTAAGGAGAGGTGTGAAGAGAATGCACAGAGGCTCGGATACATCTGTGCTCATGCAGGACAAGCAAAGTCTTCCCGGGGCTACAATCTCTGACATACAGGATCTTCAACGGAGGCATCGACGCAACTGTCTCGGGCCTCCGACCAACGGCTAACATCTGGGAATGCCTTTATGGGGGAGGTCCCGATGACTGAAGGAACAGAGATGACCCTATACCAACCCCCACTGTTGGTATATATTGAAGGTAAGACAGATAAGGATTCAGGGCACCCAAAGAGTGGCCAGCCAAAATGAGATCATAACTGTGGCTGTTATTCCTTCAAAAGACAAGGAAAGGAGTGAGCAGCAGAGCCTTCGCTGGGGTGTGACAGAGCAGGGCGAAGTTCCCTCTGTGGCCCCAAGGAAACCATGGGATCGTCTGCTGCCTACTCATCCCCTGAACTGGGCGTACAACCACCCTCTGGTCCCGCAGACAGCTGCTGATTTTACCAAAGGGAGTTCTGTGAAATGTTGGCTTGGGGTCAAGATTGAAATTTATGCCCTGCCTCCCCAGAAACCACCTTTTTTCACTAATTATGGAAAATAAAACTCTGAAAATGCTAGAACACCAGTGCATACCACTCTCATTGGTGTCAACTATGCAGGATTTCTAACCACCACCACCAATATTCTCCTTGGTCTCAACCTAATGGTTTATGCCATCTAGGGTGGGGTTCTTATGTAATGTTCCTCAATGTCTCTTAACACATTAAAATAAGACCTTAATCCTGGCAAGCCTACCACACTAATCAGACCTGAAGATAAAGACAAAGTTCAAAATGTCACTTGGCTAAAGAAACACAGGGCTAGGGTCGCCTGGGGGTGGGGGGGGGGGGGGGCTCAGCTGGTTAAGCATCCAACTCTTGATCTCTGCTCAGGTCCTGCTCTCAGGGTCCCAAAAAAATAAGGGGGGGAGGAAGGAAACATAATGCCTTTCATTCTGGAAGTACCTGATGATGAAGTCTGTAATGTTAATAATATTAAGGCAAGACAGACGCTAGACTACCGTACTCAATGTTGGAATCATGAACGTACAGCTCACGGATTCCTGAGGAGGAAACCTGGGAGTAAACGTCCTGAGCAGAACGAGCTCCCTAGAACTGCAGTGACTTCTCACGTACAGGAGCCGTTTCCTGAGGACGCCTCACTTTCATCAGATGCTCAATGGTCCGCTCGAATTTTTCTCAAGCAGGCAAGAGAGTAAACGGCTGGCGCGGACGCGGGAATAGAGCAGCTAACCACCCCACCTTCACTTCCCACGACCTTCAGCCTCCATAAATCCTGCAGCTTTGAACATCAATAACCACGTGAAGGACAACCACCAGGGCTAATTCTAAATGGTTTCTTCTAGAATTTATTTCCCTTTTAAGCAGCTCTCTGTATTCACAAGAAAAGGCCACATCGGGCAAAAGACGGCTTCAGGTCGGGTGTTGGGGCAGAGAGCAAGGCCGGCCGAGGTGTCGGAGCAGCACAGACAGAGCCAGGATGGGCCCCCGCGACCGGCACACCCACCCCTCCATGCGCAGATGCCCAAGTCTGAGGACTTCACCAAGGACAAAGGATTTCGGTGTCAGACTTGGGGCCCAACCCCACGTGTTCTTCCCCAGCGACCATCCAGGTCCAGCAGGCTTCCCCTGAGAACATGCGCAAGTGGGGTTTACTGAAGGTGGGGTCTGGCCCGAGACTCCCCGCTCAGACTCCCTGCTTTCTTCTCCATCAAAAAGGGAGGGGATTCTGAAATTATTCTGTCTCCAATCCAGGAAGCCTAGAAAGAAAATAAACATGGAGACACAGAGGGCCAAACCCCATGGAGGGGGATGACAATGAGGGAAGGGGGTAGCCTCGCCTCCATGACCACATCCAAAAGCATATGGCTTGCTCAGCAACCAACACAGACCACAGGCAACGTGCCCCCTCCGCCGCCCCCCAGCACTTGCCCGACAGGAGGCAACAGGGGAGGTGTCCCAAGGAGCACAGCTGGGGTCCCTCTCCACCACCCACGACCGGAGAGGCAGGTGGCTGGCAGGCTGCTTTTCAGACGCGGGCCTCTGCGTGGCCTCGGAAAGGACAAACGTACTCTCTTCCAGTCTCATCTCGGAGACGCTGGGAGCAAAGTCGTGGCCCCTGCTGTTTCAAAGGAGAGGATGAGCAGGGAGAGGCCCACACCCGAAATCCATGTGGGAAGAGAATCCTCATGTCCAGAGAGCATCTCTGCACCGCGGGGCAAAGCCTTCGTGGGGCCGGGCTCCGGGGAGGCTCACGCGCTTTCCTGTGCGCCACGGTCCCCACAGCCTGAGGAGGGGGTCGAATCACCCCTTCAGCACGGCTGGTGGATTCCAGACCCCATCCAGTGACAAGCCCACCCGCCCTCTCGCTGATTCACGCCGCAGGGCCAGCGGGGCCTCCTGACGCCTTCCCGCTTCCTCCTTCCTCCCTGAGGGACTCCCAGGACGACTCCCCGTGACAACTCGGTCTTGTTCCCAGGAAACCAGGGTGAAGTCTTGAGGAGGATGAGGCAGCGGGGGCCAGAGGGAGGCAGGAAGGAGAGGGCTGTTGGGGCTGGGGGAGGCCAAACGGGAGGAAGGAAGCGGCCAGCAGGGAAACCAGCTGCGGGGACAGAAGGAAGGGGAAGCCAGGGACTGAGGGGCTCCCGACGGTGTCCAGCCTCCCTGAGCTGGTACTGTTGTGCCCAGTGCACAGATGCGGGGAGAGAAGAGCAAGCGGGGTGCAGCCGGCCCCAGGCCAATACCCCGGGACTAACACCCAACGGCCTGGCTTCCAGACCAGGCTCGCTGGGCTCCACTCACTCTGCTGCCTCAACACACGTACTCTCTGCCCATAGAGGGCACACGAGCACGGCTCCCTGTGGCCCCCACACCCCGGCCAAGTCTCACCCAACAAGAAGCCCCAGCCTCTGAGCTTCTAGAGCCTCCCTGGCAAAGGCACAGACGGCTGAGCGCTCATCGGGCACCGCTGTGTTGTTGGCAACTGCTGTGTCTCTGGGCTCTGGAGAGCTCACGGCTCTGCCCGTGCAACAACCCCCTTCCCATTTTCCAGTTTGCTTGTGCCCAGGGACACACTGGCCCAGCACAAGCCCCTTTAGGACCCAGCCCCATGGCCATGTTGGTAGGGTGGCGTCTGGGAGAGAAAGTGAAGAGTAGTCAACCCCAGCAACATTTCTCCGTGTTGCCGCATTGTCAGCTCCACTGTTTGTCCCGCCTCCCTTGGACAGGCTCTCCCGGCCCAAACTGCTTGCCATGTAGCTCCCGGCCCAGAGGGTTCCCCTGTTCTCAATGCCAACCCCCTTCCAGCTCACTGCCAGCCCTGCCCACACCCTGCACAGAGATTTGCTTCTCCTCCTCTTCCTGTCTTCCTCCCTCTCCCTCTCTCTCTCCCCGCTCTCTCCTCTCTCCCCTCTTTTTCTCTCTCTCTCGCATCTGACACTGTGGGTGCCATCTGTAGCCCCGCCGAACAGAGCATGTGAGTGATCCTTGGCAACAAAGAGGACAGGGCTCTGCGTGCTTCATGAAGCAGCGATGTCCCTTCCTGCCACACGCACCAAACAGTCGGCATCTTCCTGGCACATCAGCCCTAAAGATCAGGACAGACCATGAGCTGGGCCCCAACCCCTGGAGCTAGGAAACTAGTAATTAAAAAAGAACAAATTCCAATCAGCTCCAAAGAGATCAAATGGACTTTTGGACTCCCACAGAAACTAAGCACAGTTGCTTCCAACAACTCCACAAACTTGCCGCCAAGTCCCTGCCGCATGGGCGTACCACAGGGTTAGCAACGCAGAACATCTGAGAGCTGGGCAGAAAACTCAGCTCAGCTGGGTCCAAGTTGGCCTGTGCCCACGGCCCTGACGAGACGCCGCTCTTGCAAAAGGCGAGAATCTATAAGACCTCCTAAGGGGCCGTGTCTCAGGCTTCACCAAGCTTCTCAATATTCACAGCCCACTCCCGCTAAAGAGAAGGGCAGACCCGACAGACCCTATTCCGCGGATCACTGGAAGCAGTTCTATGGAAAAGGGCGTCCGTCCACGGCACTCTGCGCGAGAGAGACTAGCTCCGAGGGTGGGCGGGTTGGGTCTCCCTGCCCGTGACCAACAGCTAAGAGGACCCAACCGCCAGGCCCTTCGTTCCCAATTCTTTTTTGTGTCCTGGGACAGCTCAGCAGGATCTGACCCCCGGATTCTCCCCTCGGGAAGACCGGGCAGGCAGTGAAGGCGGGGAAGCCGTGTGTCCGGGGTGCAGAAGGAGAAAGAACCCGGAGCGCCGTGCGTGCGGGAGACCCATCAGGAAGAAGGTCGTCTCTGCCCGACAGTCTCTCGTGGGCGTGTGTGTAACCGTGCACGATCCTCTCAGCAGCACAGGACGGCTGGCCCTGTTATGTTCCCTCACAAGTAAGGACAGACGCTTAGGCTGTCTGGGTGCCTTGCCCCGGGTCATGCCGTGGTAAAGCCCGGTGGGCCGGGATACAGGCTCAGGTTCCCAACCGTGAGGCTGAGACCTCTTCCCGTTATACAGCTGCCCACCTGGATTCATTCACTGCGAATGAGGATCGTCTCACCACTGGAGAGGGTCAGACGCCACGACACTCCCAGGGGAATGGGGTCTGCTGGCAGGATGCTATGTCTCTGTTCATTCACATGTCAGGGATCCTGTCGGTGACATGCATTTACAACAGGTATATTCAGCTCTTTAAGACAGATCATGATCATATTAATCTACGGAATAGCAGCCATGTAGAAAGACCACGATTTATAAAGAAATTCTATTTTAATTTCACTTTCTAGCCAAAGTAACTTACGACCAAACAGATCTTGAAACAATGCAGGAGATTCAAAGATAAGGTAGAAAGATGTACAGCGTGAGCATGCTGGAAAACAGATCGTATGTCCAATAATCTCCTCCTTTCGCTTCTTAGATAATGCAAGCTCTTAAAAGGAATTCATGTAAAAAACTCAAAACGTTAAGATAAGTGGGTGAACAGGCATCAAAAATTAAATGCAAGTTATGTTCATGCTGTGTTCTAAAACCTAACCATTGCTGCATGTCCCTTTATCCACCTTGCACAAATGAAAGGGCAAAATAGATCTTAAGCGTTGTTAAATTGCAAAGAGCACAACACACAGTCGTCATGCTGTGTATCTCCAGATTCCCATGCTCTCTGTTCTAGCAACACAACGCCTACAAACTATAAAAATAATCACTGCCAAAGCGACACTAGGTGATTACATAAAATTCTTCTAAAAAAGCTGAGAAAACATTTAATCAGGAATAACTAAAGTAAAAACTCTGCTTACCTCATAGAAAACGGTTTCACTTTGGGGGATTTTCTTTTACAGCATGAAGTCTGATACTAGCATGTGCTATGCTCCAAGGAAATGGCACAAAGCAGAAAATTATCTACTGCCTTCAAATTAACCCCTCTTTTCAAGTGGATTTTACAGAATAAATATCTGAAATTTTCGGGCTTTCCGATATATTTCAAAAGGACAAAACTATTGCAAAGAACCACTAAAAAACCCTTGCAAGGTAGGAAGGAGAAAGGAAAAGTAGACAGTGCTACAGAGAAACTAGAATCCAAAAGAAATTCTCGCATCCTTAGCTGTAGAGAGTGTTTAAAGATTACAGTCAGGATTTCCTCCTGCAAAGAAGGCATATCTTCCCGTCTGCATAACCACCTATAGACATTTCAGAGCAAAATCAACTTTCAAGACAGAGAAAAAGGAAACCATGCAAGCATGCCTACGTTTGGATCAGCATCCGCACCCCTGAGATCAAAGCCCCCGCTTACTTACATGCTGTACATAGAAAGGAAAAGTTCAAAGGAACCTGCTCCCTCTGGGAGAGAGGATTACATCTACGGTCGGCTGTTGGGAAATGAGTAGGATGCACCCTCTCACTCTCATCCCCAGGCAATGAAAAAAAATCCCAAACTGGTGTTCCAAGTCACATTCGCGAGGACGTCCTAGCGCCACCAAGCTCTCCCTCCGAGGCAGCGCCGGTGGGTGGGGGAAACGCACCCCCTTCCTCTGGATTTCCACCCCATGCCGAGCCTGCTGGCTCCGGGGAGACACCAGGTCAGGGCACGCACAGGGACGACCCAGCTTCAGAGCCAGCTCGGAGACAGGCAAGTGGAGCGCAAACCGGATTTCTGCAGAGCCTGCTCAGCCCACCTCGAGTTCCCGGAACAACCCAGAAACTCCTTCAGCCCCCTCACCCAAAGAGCAACTGTTTATTCCTTTCAAAATCTGAACTGTTACAATAGTGCCAGCTAATTGCTAACAACACTAGGCGGGGGGAGAAAGAGCCCGCACACAGGAGAGGTTGACAGGGGCACACAAAGAGCTGTGACAGTAATAGGCACCCTTGAGGAGCAAGAAGGCAATCAATTATGAGCCATTTGCAGAAATTGTGGGGCTGTCAAAAGCCCCACTTACAGCTGTGCTTCATCAAGCCCGGCTGCATTTGATTTTCAAGGGAAATTATTCCTTATTTCAAAGTCTAGAATATTATTAGTAAAATATCCCAAACAACTCAGGTTCAACCAGGGTCTAATCTGAAAAGAAGTTAATGACCCCTGAGAAGGCCAGATGTGCCAGAGCGGGAAGCCCGCGAGACAGAGGCGGGTCTGCTCTCCGGAGCAGCGACCACCTCCCATGGGCACCGAGGGGCAGCGCCCAGGCTGAGCTCGAAAGATCCATGCCCAGCACTGGGACACGCATCGTCCAACTCCCAAACCACCGCCGGAAAACAGAAAAGGATGGCTTTTAGGTACACCCCGATGTTTCTTTTTTTTTAAGAGCAAAAGAGTGAACAAGCATGAATTAGGGGAGGGGCGGGGGGTGGGGAGAGAGAGAGACTATCTCAAGCAGGCTCCATGCCCAGTGCAGAGCCCAATGTGGGGCCCGATCTCACAACCCTGAGATCATGACCTGAGCCGAAATCAAGAGTCAGATGCTTAATCGACTGAGCCACCCAGGTGCCCCCATCTTTTAATTCTCAAATTCAAAACTTTGTTTTCACTAACATACATACCAATTATTACTTCTGATGGTCAGAAGTAATTACTTCTGATTCTTCTTTCCCAAGGAACAAAGAATGTGTGAACAAAGTAACTTCCAGGCATTACACTGGGATTGTTGAGAAATGCCCTGAAGTCTGTTATTATGGACAGATGACCTTCAGGTTTGGAAAAGGATGATGACCACTCTGGACTTAAGAGGGACTGACAGCAATGCTCACCATGATGATATTCTCTTTCAATATTTTTGTCTTCTGTGTTCTTTGGTATTTATCTTTTTAAAAAAATTTATTTATTTGAGAGAGAGTGAGCACACATGAGCAGGCAGTGGGGGAGAAGGAGAGAGACTCGCAAGCAGACCCCACACCCAGCACAGGGCCCGATGTGGGGCTCGATCTCACAACCCTGAGATCACGACCTGAGCCAAAATCAAGAGTCACACACTTACCCGACGGCAACCACCCAAGGGCCCCTCTTTGGTATTTGCTTTCTCCTCTAAGCGTGTTAGCAATGAAAACTAAGCTCCGCCAGCTCCAACTTCAAGCCCAACTGCAGCCTTTCCTCCTTCAATTCCTAACTGATGCTCCAACATTTATTTGGTAACTGCTTTGTGTCATTATGACAGGCATTGCTAAATGACAGAGTTGAGGATAGCCTCAACACAGTAACTTTTTGCCTATTTATTTTATTGAATGTTAAAATAAAACCTGGAAAAAGAATTTCCCTTCCTTCTTAAGAACTCTGAAGTGGAACTCAGATTATAACAGAGAGGAGCTCATCACCCCAGTGGCTTTAAGGGATGTCCCCTGAGCACCCGCACCGTGCCAGAGCCCCTCGGACACGCTGACCTTAGACAGACAGCCAAGCTTCTAAAGTGGGTTAGAAACAGTTACCTTTTTTCCAAAAATTCAAGACAAGGCAATCAAAACACATCCAGTTGATGCTCTAGGACGCATTTCTTAAAAAAAGAATAATCACTATCAGCTATCATGTCGGGGTCCCAAAAGTAACTAATCCCCCAGAGATCGAACAGAGGCACAAGGCTAAAACTTTGGACAATTTCAGTTCTGTAAAAGACGCTGCATCCTGGGGCACAGCCAGACCAAGTGTTTCATCTGAGGAATCAGAAAGATGAGAGGAGAGACTGCGGAGGAGGTGGATCAGGAATGGGGGAGCAACGGAGGGAGGGGTGAGGAAGAGGAGGAAAGAGGTCAGGGGCCACCAGAAGCTGCTCCGCAGCGGGCAGGCTCCAACCCGATCCCCTTCTCACCGGGACCATCACCCAAGGCTGTGCCACACGGCTGCTCCCCAAAGCGACTGGCCCCTGGTGGTACCCTCTAACCCAGCAGACTGTAAGCTGTCTTTTTTTTTTTTTTTTAAAGATTTTATTTTTTATTTTGACAGAGAGACCACAAGCAGGGGGAGCTGCAGAGGCAGATGGAGACGCAGACTCCCCACTGAGCAGGGCTTCCCCACCCCAATTCAAGGCTCAACCCCAGGACCCTGGGATCGTGACTTGAGCCAAAGGCAGATGCTCAACCGAGTGAGTCACCCAAGCGCCCCTGTAAGCTGCCTTAAAATACTTGTCAGAGCTTATATATCTCTATTCTTATATTTAAGACAAAAGCAAGGAATTGAAAACAGTTATAAGGCCAAAATCAGCTAAAACTGGACTGCGTATTAAAACAGGTCAGGTGTGTCAGACCATTTTTGAAAGGATGTTCGATGAACAATTAAAAATGCAGGCAAGGCACGGACTATCACAAGAGCTGGCGAGGACACGGAGGAATGAGGACCCCCACCCCCACTGATGGGAGTGGACGATGGTGCAAGCCCTGTGGGACACAGGGAAAAAGCTACACATAGAACGGCCACGTGACCTAGCGGTTCCACTCCCAGATGCGTATCCAAAAGAACTGAAAACAAAGATGCACGCAGATACTTGCATGCCCGTCCCCACTGCAGCATTACTCACAACAGGCCAATGTGGAAACAAGCCAAGTGCCCGTCAGCAGACGAACGGGTAAGCAAAACACAGCACACACAACGGAACAGCATCCAGCCTTCCAAAGAAGGGAAGTCCTGATACACGCCTCAACGTGATGGACTCTGAAAACCTTGCACCAGGCGAAATAAGCCAGAACAAAAGGACAAATATGGGCAGGATCACCCACGAGGGACCTTGAACAGGCGAAGGGTGCAGGAAATGAAGTCGGGTCGGGGTGGGTGAGGAGTTGTGGATGAGAAAGTTCTGACACGGGTCAGTGGCGATGGTCACACGGTATTGTGAATGTCCTTGACACCACTGCGGTGTGCCTTTAAAAATGGTAAAAATACCAAATTTTATGTTTTAGATATTTTTACCAAAACAAAGTGACAACATTCCAAAAATAATTTATCTGTGAGCAAAAAAAAAAAAAAAAAGGAAAGCAACGCAGTCATTGAACATAATTTTCAGAACCCCTGAGCATAGACTGTCCTCTTCAAACTGTCCTAACACACTTCACTTCAAATAAATAAGGAAACTATTTCCATTAAGGGAAAAAAACGTCTGTTTCAGCGGACAGACCCAGGGACTGGATAACCCCATCTCCTTTCCCCACTTCACGTGAAGTGGGGGGGATTCATGCTCGTCAGCCCGGTCCTTCTTTAGGATTTGGGACAGCATCTTACCCCGAATGTCTGCCCTGTTTTCTCCCCGTGGGGGACCTGGGCCAGCGCGCCATCGGTCTGACTCCTTTTCAGGCCAGTGGTGACATCAGGGACGTTGCTGAAATCTGCATAAAAAGTAACAAAAACACACATAAAAGTGAGTTTGGCCCTTTGCCGAGAATCACGATGACTGGTTTAAGGGTTCGGATAAAGAGAGGGAGGGAAAGACAGCATGGAACGGCGTGGCGGCAGTGCGCGGGCGCGGTCCTTATGGCCACAAGAAGGGTCTCCTCCAACAGACCCCGGCTCCCGCTAACAAAGAAGCTACGTCTCCTGCCGCTCTCAAAGGCAACCAGGGACCAGTCAAGACCGTGACTTCAATGCCTTGTGACTGTGCCTGTTGCTGTGCAAACTGTACTTCACTCAGCTCTGATCGTCAAGGACTTATTTGGATCAAGACTCAAACGGCAGTGACCATCGTCGGTACTTCCCTATTTTAGGCAAAAATCAAGGAAATCTTGGACACCCAGGGATGCAACAGCATAGCATGGGCTATTAGTACAACCCACAACTTGGTCATTTGAAAGCTTAACTTTTCATTCTCTGACATCAACCACAATTTTATCCTAAACTGAAAGTCCCATGAGGAATAGCAAACCTTTAACTTCCAGAGTAAAGGTTAAGAAGTAAGATCAAAGGCAAGTAGAGCTTCCGTCCACTCCCCCCCACCCCACCCCCACCTACAACCATACAACCTGCCAAGCCCAGTTCTTTCCAGTGGCTCTCAAATTAACAAATTCAAGAAAGATGGAAAGACTAGCCTGTATCATAATATAATGTAGGTTTACATTCTAACTCTTCATTTATATTCTAACTCTTTATCAAGCAGCTGAAACCAGGTGGTTTCCGATCCCCTTAGCTACAAGAAGTCGTCATTGATCTTGAACCTGTCCAAGTTGATCTAGGCTAACCCAGCAGAGATAGAGGCTAATCAAACATGGTGGGGGCCAGGACACTGGTCTTTAGGAGACCTTTAGAAGGTATGGGAGCTCTAGGAAGTTGGTGAAACCCACGTTTAGGAATGCTGGTCCATGATCCTTGCTGATATAACCAAACACAACACAGACACTTGATTCTAAGACAAGAGAAGACTTAACAAAAATATATGAATGATCTACAAAATTCCGGAGCTCTAATTTCTTCTTCCTTTTGCCTCTTGCAAAACCCTCTTACCCTACCCAAAAAAGGACCGGAGAGTCCAAGTCACACTTGTGGTTGGAGTAAGTTAGCTTGGATAAGGCAGTGCTGATCACAGATGCACGAGACATTCCTGGGAAAACTTCAGATAGCAGTGACAGGAGGGAATACCTGGGTTCACCTTTCCTAGGCCCCAAACACTACACCACAGAGGCAGTCCCGGTCCCCACCAGGCTGACTCCATGGGAAGCAAGATTAGTCCCTGAGCCAAAATCAATCCACCACTGTGCCTCCGTCACGACCACCTCCTTAGCCTGCTACATGGACCTGTGCTTAAGGGAGACCAACCAACAGGATCCACAAAAGAAAACACCCCATGTTCCTACTGTACTCGGCACAAACTTTTTTTCATCCATTTGACATTCACTTTTTGCGCAAAAAAAAACAGCTGTTTTCTAGGCATAGTCCTAGGGATACAAAAATGAGTGAGACATGGTTACCGCTCTCAAGGCGAGGTTCTAGTCTTGGAGAAGGAGAAGTGTCCGATATGATATAAGAAAAGTCCACGCAGTAGGGACCGTCAGGAAGGAAGTTAGTTCTGATAGCAAAGGAAGCATTAGAGCAAAGTCTTTGAATCTTGGAAGTATCCATTTGTCTTTAAGGCTAACAATGACCGGTGGGCAGTGGGGAGAGTGGATTCCAGGAGCAGGAGGCAGGAGCCAGGCCACTCAGTGAAGGCAAATCACAGGAAGAGCCCAGAACCTTCTGGAAATGTGTTGAGCGTGGCCGTGGCGGTGAAGGGAGGGAAGGGTGCCCTGTGTCAGGGGCATCTATTAATAAAGGGCATGACCTTGGGAGAAAAACAAGACAGAAAGTCCCAGCCACCCTGCAGGTATGAGGTGAAAAGACCCAAATGAACTCAGCGTAAAAGAGCAAAGAAATGAAGTGAACGTAGAAACGGGGGCAGGTGGACCCTCCGGGCGTCCTCTTTGCTGCCTGTTTCGTAGGAGTAGACATGGAAAGCAGACGTCAAGGCAGAGTACCCGGTTTTACGCCTTGGTGACGGGGCAGATGAGGAATGGCAAGAGCTGGCCTGGAACTCATGAGCTTAGTGGTTCTAGCTTTGGCGGTTCTGAGCCCGAGACACGTGTGCATCCAGTGGGAGACACTCAGGCGTCAGGCCGTCCAGTAAAGTCTATGTGGGAAGGTGGATTTGCAGGGAAGCAGCCCCACGAAGAACGCGCAGAGTGAGACCACAGGGAGAACACCAGAAACGCCGACGACGGCGCATAGGGAGCAAAAGAGGTCCTCAGAGGACATACCTGTCTTCACCCAGCCAAGCCAGAGGAGCGGAAGGAAATCACGAAGGAGCAGGGTCACGGGCGCCCTACAGTGTGGCCGCCCCTCCCCCAGGGAACAGAATCAGCTTTGCATCGCTGCCGCCGTTACCCTGTCAATAAAGAGCATCCGTATTCCCAGAGTTGTATCCAGTACAGGAATTCGGACACAACCAACGTGTTTATTCATGATGAGGATTTCCACAGCACCTGCCGCACGTCAGATATGCCCTGAGTCCTGGGGATACAAAGACGGCGGAGACCTGAAGTCCCCTGAGGCTCTCGGAGAAGGCGCACGGGCATGAGGAGCTCTGGAGCCGGGAGGAGCCAGATGGATGGTGGTGAAAATAACACGGCTGATGTCAAAAGTGGGAGCCAAGTGAGTTCTGAGTCATCTATTCAACATATTCACAAAACTCTGGAAGCGAAACACTGAAAACTCCCCAAACTTTTTAACTCTTACAAAGGCAGAATATTTTCGTGGGGTAACAGAACTCTGGCTCTCCTTTCTGGGTCAAAGCCCCGCCCACTCCAGGAAACAAGGCTTTGCTATGTGTCGGTAAGGCCCCATCACCTTTGCTACCCCCTTGAACTTTAGCGAGACTTTGGGTGCAGCTTAGATCCTCCCGGAGACATGAGCTTGGACAGGATGGCTCTCGGAACCAGCTCCCATGTGGCTGGCCCCAGGGATCCGAGAGGCAGAAGTGGTTCTGGACAGTTTGAGTTCTGCCAAGAAAGGAAATCTCAGAGCTCTTCCGCCACCCAATTTCACAGAGGCATCTGGGCACGGATAGAGTCTCCACAGTGAAGGACTCCTTGTCCAACCCACTAGCAATGCAGCAACGCTGTCCTAGACACGACAAAGCACCAGCGAAGCCAAGCTTGAGGGGCCCCAGCTTCTGACCCCAGCTCCGGGAGCCTCAAATTTCACCAGGACCTGTAGCCCCATAAAAAGGAGGGTGCCTATAGGATTCTAGAGGAGGAAGGAGAATAAAGTAGGCCCTGGGAGAAGAGCAGACTGGCTCTTCAAAAAAAAAGAAAGAAAAAGAAAAAGGAAAGAAGAACGTGTCGGCCAGTGAGATTCGAATGCTGACTTACAAAGTGGTTTTAAACAGGGACTGCACGGACGTCCTGTCCTGGGTGCAGAAGCCCACATCGAGCCCCGCTTACACTCTGCCCACGGCCTGAGCACCGGCGGCTGACGGGAGTCCATCTGTCCTTCCGCTGCCAACAAAAAAGCTGGCCTCTCACCTTGGGATGGCCTCCCAGAGCGGTCGTATGCACCAGGACACAAGCCAGGGCACTTCTTCCGACTGGGAGAGCCGTAAGCCCAGGCTTCCCACCCAGCCGGTGCACAGCGGGCTCCGGTAAGGAAACTGACTCACTCCAGAAACCTTAGGCCAATATGATTGTAAATGATGAAAAACATAAGTACAGGTCAAGGTATCGATTTGCATCTGGTAAACACCCCCGTGTGTCTCACATCTCACTTATGGTGGAAATTAACAACTCAGGGTGAGGTGCAGCCCCTGAGACATGGCCCTTGGCCAGCCCGAGCCTCTACTCGGCAGGTGGCCTGACAGAGCTGCACGGTGCACAGCCACAGCCACGGCCTCGGCTCCCACACGTGGCCTTGCTCACCCCGTCCATGCAGCCCCCAGTCGGACGGTTGCAGAGCGTGGCACACCCACTAGGGACCAGGTACTAGGTCAGGGGCTGCACCTGAGACCAGGCTCGGCCATCTCTCTCCTTCAAAAACAAACCTATTTCAACAGTGACGGCACACGAGGCAGGCGCTCCCCGCCCCCCGCCCTCCCGCAGAGGACCGGGGACTCGGGAGGCTCCAGTTGGACACGCCTCGTACCTCGGTATCCTCCTGTCCTAGGCGTCAGTACAGACTGATACCACTGTCAGCCAAGCCGCCGGCAATCCCAAATCCTTTACGACAAAAGAGCTAAACCTGTGTTCAAATGACATCCTGGGGCTCCACTTAAAAACAGAAACATCAGGAAACGCTAATGTTCGGGTTGCCTCGCCCACACAGCCGGTCGTGTGAATTCAAGTTTACGCTCACAGCGCTCCAGAATCCAACTTAGCACAGCTAATATGCAGGCGCCCGGGCTCTGCCATTTATTCGTCCCCATCCCGTAAGAAGCGCTGGGCTATGCGGGTGCTAATGTGGATATGCCCGTGGAGGGGAACCCTCTGGGAATGGGTGGCAACCGGGAAGTCTGGGAAGGGCTTGGGTGCACGTTGGTAACCCTGCCGGTCTCCTGCCTGCCGCTCGTTCTCGGGAGCTCTGGGTCTGCTCAGCAGGTAGCCACAACGAACACAGAGCTCACAGAGCGGGGCCTTTGCCTAAGCCTGGTCTGGCTGGCCACATCCTCGTCCTCCTCCTCACTCAACCAGGTTCCAAGGACGAGGCAAGAAGTTCTTCCCAGTCCCTGGCCAGCCACCTAGCTGGCCTCCAGCAGAGCCCGAGACACCAGGCAGCTGCTGCCTGTGAGGAGAGTGGGCAAGGCACTCTGCCCCTACAGAGGAGAGGCCTCCCGAGAGATCCAGAACCCCCTCGGGCCAAGTCTGGGAAGGCTGCCTGCATTCTCAGAAACAGCAACTATCTAAGGGATGGAGTTAAAGTCTCAAGATGGTATCAAACCCCGAGGCCCAGAAGAAGAAACTAGAATGTTTTCACCTATGAGCTAGCCACCAGAAGACCTTTTTGGGAAATGGATGGTGACAGTCATAGCATGGGGGAAAACTGCAGTCTGTGGCTGGACTCACGCGAAGTACAATAAAGGAGAGGCAGTGAGAATGGAAATTATTTTCTTTTAAGTTTACTTAAGTAATCTCTACACCCAACGTGGGGCTCGAACCCATGACCCCAAGATCAAGAGTCGCACGCTGTTCCGACAGAGCCAGCCAGCCCCAGGAGAATTATTTTTAAGCTATGCTTTTCATGCTTCAAAGCATACACTATAGTACAGACTTTCAATATCACCACATCCAAAGCCCCCCTTTTCAACACTATTCTGAAACAAAATTCATATACAGTTTCACAAGAAGCAATATAATGCCCTACTAGTAACACAAGGAGGAAAATGAAAGTAATTTGCAACATTTAAAAATGTGGGTTTCGATGTGCAAATGCCTCCTGCATCTACTGTAGAAGCCCGTTCAACATGTGCACTGCAAAGAATCACGCTCAGTGTCTCAGTGTCATCACAGACCCGGGCCAGGGGTCTTGGTGCAGATTCAAATGCATTTGGGGTGCTGCCATCAGTGATTCTAAATGGCCAAAATCTTCTGACAAAGCTCTGAGCAAAATAAAGCACAAACTTCCCTTGGTTTATTGGCCTGCTGCTTTCCTAGAAAATTCAAAGTAGCCCGTAGCTATGGGGGGAAAAAAATAATTTGTGTTCATTTGCCAAACGAAGCCAGTTCTTGGCTCAGATAATTACGCATGTTTTTCACCTAAGTGAAAGTCCAGTGGAACAACTCTGCACTGTGAGAAATGAACTTGGACATGCAGGACATCCAGCAACCATGTCCCTGAACACTAAGTGCTGTATTTCTCCAATTTATTATGAAAACCAAAACAAACACATGAACTTCCAAAACATCACTGGAGGGCAGCCCCCCCCCCCGCCCCTGCCCCATGCAGAACCACCCCTGCCTCTCTCTGTAGCCAGTCTACAACTCCACCTCCAGGAAGGTTAGTGACATCAGAGGAGGCAAAACGCACCACAAACCGAGAGCCAAGAGCAGGTGCAGTGTGAACATTAGCTCCCTCGCTTCCTGAAGAAAAATGAAATATGCTAATAAAGAAGGCAGTTAAAAAGATAGTGTTCAGATAAATAATGTAGGATATTTAATTGGGACTCTCATCTTACGCTCAAAAAAATGTTTTAGTTGATTAGTCATTAACCCATAGGCTCCCCTCTGAGGTGCAAACTATAGAACGATGATTTTCTATGAGGACGACTGAAGAAAAAAATCTAAAAAATAATTTCAAAGAATTCACAAGTAAATAATAAATGGTTTCATTAGGTTTTCAACTACATACTCCCCTGTGGCATTAGAGTTGTACATCTTTGACTTTTAATAATTTTGTATCTACTTATATTGAGAGAACATGGTTTGTGGGATTTATATTCTTAATCTACTCGATTTTTTCAATTTCTGTTTAATTTCTCAGAATTTCTATTCTGTAATTCCATAAATGAACAGCCTGTAGAGAATCTATAAATTTTATACTTAAAAAGAGTCTTAGAAATTATCCAACTGAATTCCTTCACCTCATGCATCTTTTGTTCTTTAAAAGAGTGTGAATGCAATTTTAAGGAAAGATAAAGATTTTAGTAAATCAATGCTGCCAGTGGAAGAATACAGCATTCTGTGGATACTAAATCACATTATTTTTTTTCAGTTCTCCAAGCTTCACCCACTGTTGTAAAACTCTGCATTAGTATCCACCACACACGGTTTATCATAGTGCCAAGAGGATGCTGAACACTGAGTTATCTGCACATAAAAGCTTAAAATGTCTCAACTTTTAAGGTTAAATGTGCAGACCTGTATAGCATTATTTTTAATTAACTCAGATTCCCCTACATTTTGCTCATTCTTTTTGTGTAAGATGCAGTGATCAGACACCCTTCATTAATGGCATTTGCTATACTCTGTGATCTAGGCAAATATTACTCATCATTGGTCAGTGAAACAGAATGAAAATAAAACTATTTAAATGAAACAGATGGACTGTTCAACGAGAGAATACAGTAACTCTTGAGTTGACCGCATACAAAGACCGGTCAAGTGCTCTAACACCATTAACAAAGACATCACCCACTGATACCACATACTTCTGATAAAAACCGATCAACTTTTCTGAAGATATCCAGGACTCTTCATTTCATTATTGTTACTATTCTTGCGTCAAGAAAAATCAAGGCATCTGTCTGAATGTCACCGTTAAGCTTGCTGAGAAGTATATTCTATTACAGCAGAAACACCGTGCCAGAGAAATGTAAATTTCACAAATCTTCCAAATCCATTTCACTGGAGGTCACATTCCAATTGGTGATGTTCCTGACAATGCAAGCTTTCTGGTGACAAACAGAGAGAAGCAAAGACTGGTAGAAAAGGTTTCTTACCGGCAGGCTGCCATGATTTGAGTCAATTATCTTGTGATAACTGTCCTCAGTGTCTGAAAGAATCTTCAGAGGAAAAGGAAGATGGCGGGTGTTGTCAGGGGAGGAATGGGCTGCAGGCCACCACTGGGCTGATTACAACATAAAAGAGAAGAGGCCTTCTGAGAAGCAGGGAGAAGGGAATTGGGTGTGCCCACATGATGGGCTATGGTTGTGGCAGAGGTGTGCACTTAGCCCAAAGAAAGAAGGCAAAGGGCCTCCCTTACCAGGTCCCTGATGAAACAAGTCAATGGTCAAAGGGATCTCCAGCCAAGGTTTCGGATGTAGTAGAAACTGGTATGCACCAGAGCTGGGAAGACCCCCAGGTAACACACACTTCATTAACACGGGGGGCACAGAAGAGACAACACTGTATTTCAGACACTTAAGAACTTTAACAAAGTTTCAGAATTGAAGTTCAAAACACCTACAAACAACTTAGATGGAATTCTACTTAAAGACCCTGAGAGAAAACCTAAAACAGGAGCATACACAGATTCTGTGTGGGGGGAGGGGTGCTACAGGAGAAAGCACACCGGGGTAACACTTTCCAGGAAAGCTAATGCCGGGCAGGACTGAAAGAGGACAGAATGGAGTATCACGCAGCCATGAAGAGGAGTCCATGACGGATGTATGCCACAACATGGATGAACCTAGGAAACATGATGCTAACTGGGAGCGGTCAGGCAACAGGCTACATGGCCTATGATTTTTGTGCAACAGTCAGGACAGGGGCATCCACAGAATGGAGACTAGATTAGCGGCTGTCAGAGGCTGGGGGGAGGGGCAGCAGGGAGGTGACTGCTGCTGGGCTCACTCTATCTTCTGGAGTTGAAGAATACATTCTGGAACCAGACAGTGGTAATGGCTGCACAACTCCACGAATATACTGAAAAACCACTGATTTGAACACTTGAAAGGTAAAGTTTATGGTACGTGAATTATACTTATTTTTTGAAACAAAAGGTAAGAACGTTCATGTGGATCTTACAGGAGAGACATCAGAGTTCAAGCCCACCATGAGGTGATTCCAAAGAACCAAATCACACAAAATATATGGTCACGTTACTCAAGGTTAACAAAAATCAGTGTGAAATATCAAAAGTATCCCCCAAAAAAGCATAAGAATGATGACAGTAAAATTATTTCTCAACAACAGATCTTCCCCTGAACTGAGAAAGCCCCAATCACAAGGTGGTCGGCTACCAATCACCATCCCCAGCCTCCAGATAAAAACTCAGGTAAGGCAGAGCCGATTATCAATCCAGTTAGATCTAAATTTGTTTTGTTTCTTTTTTTAAGATTTATTTGAGAGAGAGCACGCACGCATGAGCCGAGGGGTGGGAGGGTGCAGAGGGAGGGAGAGAGAGAATCCCAAGCAGACTCCCCACTGAGCACAAAGCTGGAGGTAGGGATCATGACTTGAACCAAAACCGAGAGTCTGATGCCCAACCGAACGAGCCGAGCCACCCAGGTGCCCCACATCTGAATTTGTTTTACTGCAGAGGCATATTCTCAATGGGCTGCACTCTACAGATGTTAACAGATATTTAAAAGGAAGAAAGCAAGTAAAATCCGGACATTTTCCGTACCTGGAGGAAGAAGGCAGAAGCTACAGTTCTCTCCCTCTCTACCACTGACCATGACCTTGTCCAAGTTACCAGCAATTTAATGTGTCTCTGTGCCTTGATTTACCCAGCTGTGAAAGTAAAATGATAATAACACATCTCTGCTCCATCCTGGTGATGTAAGGGGTAATTAATGCCTTTAAGGTTCTTTGTGATCTTTAGATTTGAGTCAGCCTATCATTATGAAGCTTTAACAAACACCTTCTCTGCAGCAGTCAAGACCTGATGCTATTTAAAGGGGTAATGAGATTTGTCGCAAAACCAAAACGGAACGCTTCATCATTACTTTGCTCTTTTCACTTTGCAAACTTGTGTAAGAAAGGCACATAGTCCTTACCATTTGTGCTTTAAGCCTATTAAATAACTGAATTTCAGAGGAAAAATAAAAAGCTAAACTGTTTTGTCTGATCCCTCATTTCCAGAGTTGAGGAAACAGAAGTCAGAGTAATGCACCCAAGGTCAGGCACAAGGTGGGAGCTAGAATCCAGACCCCTTTACTGCAGATCCAGTCTGGTATAAATTTTACCACCCTCAAATTAAACTTCAAACACTTCTCACTATCAGCACTGACCAACAGTGGGTAATACAGACTGTTGCTTTTTAGTTGTGGTTTTGGTTTTTATCTGCCAAAAGCATCCCGTGTTGTGGGCACCAATCAGCCCAGGGAAGTTACAGAGCAGCATTGACTGGGGTGTGAGCTGTTCTCCTAGGATAAGCAGTCACTGGCTGGAGCTGGGCATATGGTTTGGCAAGCAGCATCCTGGGCCATCCCAGAGGAACCCCCCCACACACACACACGTGTGCAGATGCGCAGTCTTCAGCTCTGAGAAAGTCTCAGCACATGTCCCCAGTAGTCAGATTTATAAAGAAGAAAACTGGGAAGCTTCTAGGTGTGCTCCAGGATTCTGATCCAACAGTACATTAAAAAGATTATCCACCATGACCAGGTGGGATTTATCCATGGGATGCAAGGGTGGTTCAACATTCGCAAATCAATCAATGTGACAGAACAAATCAGTAAGAGAAGAGAGAAGAACCACATGGTCCTCTCAATTGATGTAGAGAAAGCATTTGACAAGATATAGCATCCGTTCGTGATTAAAAACCTTCAAAGTATAGGGACAGAGGGAATATTCTTTGACTTCATAAAAATCTATCTATGAAAAACCCACAGTGAGTATCATCCTCAATGGAAAAAGCTCACAGCCTTCCTGTTGAGATCAGGAACACGACGAGGATGTCCACTCTCGCCACACTTATTCAACACAGTACTGGAAGTCCTAGCAACAGCAATCAGACAACAAAGAGAAATAAAAGGTATTCAAATTGGCAAAGAAGAAGTCAAACTCTCTATCTTCGCAGATGACATGATACTTTATATGGAAAACCCAAAAGACTCCACCCACAAACTACCAGAACTCATACAGCAATTCAGTAACGTGGCAGGATACAAAATCAACACACAGAAATCAGTTGCTTTCTTATACACTAACAATGAAAATACAGAAAGGGAAATTAGAGAATTTACTATGGCATTTACTATAGCACCATTTACTATATTCCGTTTACTATTTACTATAATACCATTTACTATAGCACCAAGAACCATAGATACCTGGAAATAAACCTAACCAAAGAGGTAAAGGATCTGTACTCGACGAACTACAGAACACTCATGACAGAAATTAAAGAAGACACAAAAAGATGGAAGAGCATTCCATGCTCATGGATCAGAAGAATAAACATTGTTAAAATGTCTATACTGTCTAGAGCCATCTATACTTTCAATGCCATCCTGATCATCTCGGCATTTTTCAAAGAGCTGGAACAAACAATCCTAAAATTTGTATGGAACCAGAAAAGACCCCAAATTGCCAAGGAAATGTTGAAAAACAAAACCGGGGCATCACTCTGCCTGATTTCAAGCTTTACTACAAAGCTGTGATCACCAAGGCATGGTACTGGCACAAAAACAGACACATAGACCAGTGGAACAGAGTAGAGAGCCCAGATATGGACCCTCAACTTTATGGTCAAATAATCTTCCACAAAGCAGGAAAAAATATACAGTGGAGAAAAGACAGTCTCTTCAATAAATGGTGCTGGGAAAATCAGACAGCTATGTGTAGAAGAATGAAACTTCTACCATTCTCTTACACCATACACAAAGATAAACTCGAAATGGATAAAAGACCTCAACGTGAGGCAGGAATCCATCAGAATCCTAGAGGAGAACACAGGCAGTAACCTCTTCGACATCAGCCACAGCAACTTCTTTGAAGACATGTCCCCAAAGGCAAAGGAAACAAAAGCGAAAATGAACTTTTGGGGCTTCATCAAGATCAAAAGTTTTTTATCCCCCAGAATCCACTCTGAGGAACACCACCTTAACTTTACATTAAGAGACTCCTATGAACCACCCTTTCACTTAATACAATACTTGAAAGAACACGTGCTATTCCCAAGAACGGCACTAGGCTGCCTGGTCTTAAAAATCTTGGTATTCCTCGGGATGCCTGGGTAGCTCAGTCAGTTAAGAGTCGGACTCTTCATGTTGGCTCAGCTCAGGACCACAGCATCATGGGATCCAGCCCTACACTGGGCTCTGCACTCAGTGCAGAATCTGCTTGTCCCTCTTCTTCTCCCTCTGCCTCTCCCCACTGCTTGTGCTCTCACGCTCTAACAAAGAAATCTTTCAAAAAAAAAAAAAAAAAAACTCAGGTATTCCTCAAGGCCCCTGGTTTTTTGCTAAGATTTTATTTGAGAGAGAGAGAGACAGATGGACCAAAGAGGGTGGGGAGTGGCAGAGGGAAAGGGAGAAGCAGACTCCCCACTGAGCAGGGAGCTGGACATGGGGCTTGATCCCAGGACCCCGAGATCATGATCTAAGCCAGAGGCAGACGCTTAACCAACTAAGCCACCCAAGCACCCCAAGGTCTCTTTCCTCAAGGGATCTTTCAATCTAGTAGGTAAATTATGATAAGTCCACAGTAATACTGCAAGGCAATAAATCTTATCTTCCTTATCAGATTTACAGGCAAAATGCTTTCAGAGTTCAAAAGACACAGAGTCCAAGATTCCCTCAAGGTGACATGGAGGCAGCCCTACTTCTCACAGACTATAATCCCAAAGTCTGAAAATTGAGTTTATAAGTTCTGTGCAGACTTCTGTTCCCAGGGACCCAAACAAATTATAAAAAGGTCTATTTATAGTCACTTGACACATAACCTGAATCTTCTCCCCCTCCTTCCTCACTGAACACACACTGGCCTACTGGAGATCAAAGAACATCCACACGGGGCTACAGGCTTGCTGGCCGGTGCATACATGATGACTGGCATTTTTGGGTCATACGTATTAAGCTTACGAAACCTAGGCTTCTTATCAACATTTTTCAGCCTTTTCTCCTCGACTGTTTTTGGGACATAATAATGACATAATTCAGCAGACATCCAAATAATTCTGCTAATACCACCGTGCAAAGATGCCTCAGCTTCACAGAAGTGTGAACTTCACAGAAGTGGTCATTCATCAACCAAAACATTAAAGTCAGAATTAACTCACAAATGGCAATTTCGGAGTAATTAGCGTTGGGAAGGTAAATGTAGAAAAGCTGAGAATAGCAAGCTTAGAAGCTTCTAAGGACGTCCCTGGAAATTCCAGATTCTATAGGAAGACTGCTGGGAGATTTGGGGGGAAGAGGGATTCTGTACACTCTGCCACGTGGGACTGTGTCTGCCCACTTTCCAGGGGCAGCTGGCCAGGGATCTGCACAAAAGACACAAACTAATTTTGTGAACCATTTCATATGTCTCTTTGCAAACGAATTCTCCCAGAGCAATTAGCAAGTAATAAAATTGAATAATTTGAATTTGGTCACGGCTTCCCATAACATGTTAAAGATGTTAATGACAAAAGGAGAGGGAAGGAAAAAAGGATTTATATGGGGACACCTGGGTGGCTCAGTCGTCTTGAGTTTAGGTCAGGGCATGATCTCAGGGTCGTGAGATCGAGCCCCACATTGGGCTCTGCTGTGGGAATGGAACCTTCTTGGGATTCTCTCTGCCTCTGCCTCTCCCCCAGCTTGACTGCACAAGCATGCTCTCTTTCTCTCTCTCTCATTCTCTCAAAAAAAAGGGGGGGGGTCATTAGGAACAATTTATAAATAGATAATCAGAGCTGAGAACTAGAGAATCAGAAACAAATGTATAAGATGCAACAAATCATAACTCAATTGACTGAAATGAAAGGAATTAATTTGTTGTGCTATTTCAAACATCATCATTTTCTCATAAAGATGTTTTTGCCCGTATACTGGGAGTGAAAAACCTTTCAAGTAGGCAAGTTGTCATTCAAATCTCCTTCCCTTCCTTTTATGTTACTAATTTTTTTTTTTAAAGATTTTATTTATCTGCCAGAGAGAGAGAGAGAGAGAGAGCACCAGCAGGCAGAGTGGCAGGCAAAGACAGAGAGAGAAGCAGGCTCCCCGCTGAGCAAAGAGCCCAATGTGGGACTCAATCCCAGGACCCCGGGATCATGACCTGAGCCAAAGGCAGCAGCTTAACCAACTGAGCCACCCAGGCGTCCCTTTACATTGTTAATTGTGATGAGTTTTGTGGATTATGTATGGGCTTTCAGTATACGTAATTTTAAAACCATTTTGGAAGCAGGTAGAATATTCTCTATAAACACAGAGGCTTAACACAAGGTCTTCCAAAGTCAACTCCTGGTCTCCCCCCAAAACTACTCCATCGACAGCTTCCCCATCTCAGTTGATGGCAATTCCTTCCTAACAGTTGCTCAAAGCCAAACCTCGGAGTCATCCTTGCCTGCTCTCCTTCCCTGACACCCCACGCCCGATCTCTGAGCAAGCTCTGTGGGCTGTACACCCCTCAGCCCCCAGCTACCACAGAAGGCAAAGGCACCATCGTGCCCCACTTATCACTGCAGAAGCCTCAACGCACCCTCGGCCTCCTACAGCCTCTTCTCAGCAGTTGGTGATCCTTTGAAAACCGCAGTCAGATCACGTCACTTCTCTGCTCCAGAACACGGGATGGCGCCTCATTTTCTGCAGACCTCGAACGGCCTTATCAAGTCCTCCCTGATGCTGCCTCACGTGTCCTGCTGGGCCTCACCTCCCATTGCTCCCCAGGCCCCTCACTCTTCCCCAGGCACGCTGGGCTCTTTGCTGATCCTGAAACATGCCACTTACATCCCCATCTCAGGGCACCCACAGCTGTTCCCTCTGCTGGGCAAGCTTTGCTTCCAGATGTTCGCAAGGCTCCATCCCCCATCCCTCATCTCCAAGCTTACACCAATGCCTCGGTCTTACCGACAGTGCTGCTGCCCTAGTTACAACAGCCACCTGCACCCACTCCTGGTCCCTCCTCCCCAGATGCACTCGTCCTCCGTCACACTTATCACCTGCTGGTACGCTGTATCATTTCCTTATTATGTTTATTGCTTAAATGGATTTCCATGCACTGAAATGTAAGGCCCATGTGCTCAGGGAGTTTTAACCTGTCGTGTTCACTGCTCTATCTCCAGCACTTCTAAAAACAGTGCCTCGGACAGAACAGGCAGCCACTAAATATTTGTTTAATGAGTAAATTAAAGTAAAAAAAGAGAGAGAGAAAGAGAGAGAGATCCCCTAGTCTCTCTGCTCGGCCTCAGGCACTCTTCATGGGTAAGGAGCACTCGCCGTGGGGGCTGGGGGAGGGGCGGGTAAGAACATGGCATGTCTCACGTCATAGACAACTTCAGTGGTTCAGTTCCGGATTAAGAATTAAAATTAAGCTTCACAGTTCATTTGCCAACTTCACGGAAAAAATAATTCTCAAAGACAAATTTCTTTAAAGCATCATAAATTCAGCCTCCTAAACAAAGCCGCGATTCCCTTCTCAGCCACAAGCTGTATCTTTTGTACTTGGGGAAAAAAACACATTTTAGATACAAAGTAAGCATTAGCATCTTTTTGAAAAATAAAGTTAATATCAGAAACACAAGACCCTGGGGTTTTTGTTTTTTTTTTTAATTCTTTTTAAAAGCTTAAGCTTGTCATTCCCATATCCTTGATTCATTCCTGCCTACATTTGAGCAAATCTTTATTGAATGGCCCCACTGATGTGTCTGGCGACTTACTCGTGATAAAGCAAAAAGAGACCCTGGGCTGAGGAAGGAGAGGTTGCCCTGCCCAACCTCAGGGGTCTGGTGAGAGCTTGGGGATGCGCCTCTACCACAGCACCACCCCCCCCCCCATCCCAGCCTGGCCCACAACTGTATCACTTCTCGGGGGCAGATCAGCAGCTTCAGGTCCCCTCCCCTCCCCCTCGGCTCCTCGCCACCTGGCCTCCTCGCCTGGCACACGAGACCCTTTGTGACCTGGCCCTTGCTCACCAGTCCAGCCTTACCTTCCCAAAACCCTGGATTACTCACACACATCCCCCCTCAGCAAGACCCTAACCCCCCCACCCTCCACAACTTCTTTGTGCCCAGAAGGCACTCTGCTTTCTTCGGGGTTTAACACAAGTGAGACTGTCCCTCAGAGGTGGCCCTGAGAACCTGGAACACACATTCTCGCTGACCCTATACCGTAACGGCCCTTCTCAGAGTGCGGTCTGTCGACTGCAGGGGCCACTGGGACCCTCTCAAACGGCCTACAAGTTCGAAAGTATTTTCAATAATAATGCTAGATGTCATCGGCCATTTTCGCTCTGGGGACACCCGCAGTGGCAGTGGAAGGCAGTCACGGGTAGATCTGCTCGTGGCGTAGCACACATCAGAGCAGCGGCACCGACCATCCTAGTCACTACTGACTCCACTACCGCACAGTGCCATCGAGAACATGCCGGCATCCATTAACAACGTCCTCGGTGAAGCAGTGAAAACAGCTGACTCTACGAGAACTCAGCCCTTGTGAACATGTTTGAGAAGGATCCATACAGCTCTTATGCAATGGTTGTTGCAAGAAAATGCACTTACACCATTGTGTTGCAAGCTAACTTCTTTTTTTTTCCCCCACAAAACAATTTTTACTCAAAAAAATTGACAAAATATTTTCTTTAAAATGGACAAAGTGTGGGGTACTTGGGTGGCTCAGTTGGTAAAGCATGCAACTCTTGATCTCAGGGTCATGAGTTCAAGTCCCACAGTGGGCATAGAGCCTACTTAAATTTTTTTTTTTTTAAATGAAAACATAAAATGAACAAAGTGAGCCTGTCACTTCCAAGGAAAAAGATGGACAGTATTGTAGATATATTTCAAACTTTCTGGCAAAAATTCAAATCCTGGAAAATGTGTGTCTACCGTTGTGAGCTTCATAGTTTCCCAACACATCAAGACTTGTCCACATGAAACTGGTGAGGATATTAATTAATGTGATTTTAATGTTGCATAATGAAACATCCATATTTGAAAGACTGGCATAACCCAGCAACCTAATATTTTCCAAATAACCACTGCACATTACAAAATCACATGACTAAAAGATCCATTCAAAGTATACAACAGGCCAGTGGACTTTAATCGGAACAAGTAGGAAGGTCTACAACCAGTGTTTCAGAACCCACATACAACTCACCTTGAAGGAACTACCACTTGTTGAGTTTAGGTGTAATAGTAAAGAAGAATATCCACAATTTTTTGAAAGATCATTAAAATACTCCTCCCTTTGCCAGCTATATTATCTGTGTGAGGATGGATTTTCTTCAAATCACTTTCACAAAAACATGCATTTGCAACAGGCTGAATGCAGATACTGACATAAAACCCAGCTGTCTTCTACTAAGACACACATTGAAGAGATTACAAAAATGTAAAACAATGCTAGTCTCACTGATTTTTTGTTTTTTTTTTTGGTTTGGAGAACTAGTTCATTAAAAATATGCTTACTGTGTTAACATGAAACGGATTCGTCATTTTTACATTAAAATAAATTTTAATAAATATTTTTTAAATTTCTTGGTTTAAATTTTTTTAAGATTTTATTTACTTACTATACCCCTGAAGCAAATAATACATTATGTTAATAAAAAAAAGATTTTATTTATTTTAGAGAGAGAGTATGTGTGTGTAAGCAGGGAGAGGGGCTGGGAGAGAGGGAGAGCGACTCTGCACCGAGCACAGAACCCAACATGGGGCTCCACCTCATGACCACAAGATCGTGACCTGAGCTGAAACCAAGAGCTGGACACCCAACCACCTGGGCCACCCAGGTGCCTCTCAGGTTAAATCTAATACAGTAAACCTTGACAGATATAACCCACATAACAAAAGCCCCTTTGGATCCCTGATAATTTTTCACAGTAGAGGACCTGGAGACCCACAAGTTTAGAACTGCGGGACTAGAGCTGTTATGATGGCAGATTAGGATCGTTGTTGGCTACTCACACGTCCACCCCACTTCCACTGTAGCAGTCTGAAGGTGGGGCTATGGTTGTTGTTGTTTTTTTTTAATTTAACTTTTTTTCAGTGTTCCAAAATTCATTGTTTATGCACCACATCCAGTGCTCCACACAATGCGTGCCCTTAATACCCACCACCACGCTCACCCAACCCTCCACCTCCCTCCCCTCCAAAACCCTAAATTTGTTTCTCGGAGTCCACAGTCTCTCATGGTTTGTCTCCCCCTCCAGTTTCCCCCAACTCTCTTCTCTTCTCCATCTCCCCATGTTCTCCGAGTTATTCCTTGTGCTCGGAGAGAGAGTCAATTATCATATGGTTTCACTTACTTGGGACTATGGTTCTTCATTTCTGCACCTCAGCCATCAAACAGTGATTGACACATAAACACAAATTTATTATCTTACACTTCTGGAGGTCGGAAGACTGAAATGGGTCTGCCTGGGCCATGGTCCATCTGGAGGCTCCAGGGGAGAATCTGTTCCCTCGTCTCTGCAACTTCTAGAAGCTGCACCCATTACCTCACTCACAGGCCCGCATCACTCCAATCTCCTTACGTCCCTACATCTCTGATTCGGACTCTCCAGCCTCTGTTTTACAGTGGGTCCACCGGATAATCCAGGAGAATCTTTCCATCTCAAGGCCCTTAATCCAATGACATCACTGAATTTCCTTCTGCCACCTAAGTTCTTTTGCCATATTCACAAGTTCTGGGGACTAGCATGTGGACATTCTTGGCTATGGTATGGCATTATCTGCCTACCATAGCCATGGACAAAAACAATTCAATAAAACAGAGCAGGAAAATGCCCTACTATTTTCACCAACATTTAAGAGTCTCCAGACTGGAATGAGAAAGAAACTAAGAACAATGATTACCTCTGGGTGAGAAAGTGGGTGGCTAAGTACAGAGTGGGAGAAATTCATCTATTTTATTCAGTTAAATGCTTATGTGGTTTTTGCTATGTGCCACTATCTAGTCCTTCCCAAATATTAGCTCATTAATCCCATAAAAACCCTAGACTAGTTTATGGCTGCAAAAACCAAGCACAAACAGATTAAGAGGCGTGCCCAACCAACGTCCCACGGCTAGTCCAAACCTGAAGCAAGACTGACCCCAAGTTACATGAGCAGTAGCCATGCTCTTAACCACTTTCCTGCACAGCTTTCACTGCTGAACCCTTCGTACCACTAGGATGGCACACCAGGCATGGGTATTACCAATCCAAATAATGAAAGACACAGTCACAACACAGCTGTCTCTAGAAGGGAAAGCTCAAGAAGAGATATCCCCACCCGGTCCTTCCTGACGGTCTCAATTCCTTCACCAGGAAGGAGAAAGTCTGCAGTATAATTCATTTCTAAGCCCATTACAAACAACAAACATGGAAATGCAGACAAGCACCATTCAACAATCAGTACTCATGACAGCCGCAGAAGAGTCAGAGGTTTATTTTCTTTCAGGTAAAAGCCTATAAAGCTTTCTCTTTCAACCACAACTAACAGTTCTAGACGGCTCACTCAGCCAGCACGGGAGACAAGATTTGACCCAGTCCCCCCAAACTCTCAAAGAGCTAGTAAAAGGGATATCGCCCACGGAAATTTCATACAGTGTTCTTCAGAGAAATTCTGTAGATTTTTACCTGGAAGATAAATTTCCATTTACTATCGGGAGACATAATACAGGACTGGTTTTTAACTCAAAATGCGGGCCAGCTTTATCTACCAGTTTCCCCCTCAGTTCCAACAATGCCTCATCCTCCTTGCTACGGCGCACCCCCTACCACAAGCCAGCAGGGTAGCCCCCTAGTGACCACTGTGAGGACCACACCCTTCCTGGCCATGGCTTCACATGTGGAGGAGCACTTTGGTTTTATAAAAGACCTTTGGGGGCGCCTGGGTGGCTCAGTGGGTTAAAGCCTCTGCCTTCGGCTCAGGTCGTGATCCCAGGGTCCTGGGATCGAGCCCCGCGTCAGGCTCTCTGCTCAGCAGGGAGCCTGCTTCCTCCTCTCTCTCTCTGCTTGCCTCTCTGCCTGCTTGTCATCTCTGTCTGTCAAATAAATAAATATAAAAGACCTTTAGTAATTCATTTATTCCTTCTTTCCCAAGGGGGGGAAAAAAAACACTTATTTGAGTATTTCTTTTGCAAGGTCTTCCAGTCATTAAAAACAACAACCAAAGGCCTGGGTGGCTCATTTGGTTAAGCATCTGCCTTCGGCTCAGGTCATGATCCCAGAGTGCTGGGATGAGCCCCCCATGGGGTGTGGGGGGGAGGGTCCCTGCTCAGCGGAGTCTGCTCCTCCCTCTGCCTCTGCCCCCCACACTCATGTGCACACTCTCTCACTCTATCTAATAAATAAATAAAATCTTTAAAAAAAAGAAAATAAGTGACCAACAAAACCTCTGCATTTTGCACAAAGCAGGAGACTAATGCAATACTCACCAGTTTTTCAGGGTTTTGTTTGTTTTTTTGTTTTTGTTTTTTTAGATACAGGCCAGGACATGTTACAGATTCCTGCAAATATGGGTTTTCTACAATCTGGCCCCAACAGGCTTTCCAATTTTATTTCCCATTCACACACTAGCAAGGTGAGCTCTATGTGCTGTATGTAAAATGCCCTCCAGACCCCACACTACACACACCCCCACAGGTAACTGCCCAGCTGCGGTGCTCAAGGCAAATGCTAATCACCTTTCCCCCATTTCTCATGTCTCTCTTTTGGAACTTTTGCTCAAAATAAACAGAAAAATCAGTGGGAACTCTACCTCTGAGCTGAACTTCTTCTAACTCTCTTTATTGAAAAGGACTTTTTAGTAGTGAATTATTATTTACAAGCGTTTTACTTTTCCCACTCAACGAAAGCTTCTTGAGGATAGAAAATAACGTCTAATTCATCTTTATGCATCTGCAACATCAAGCAGAATGTTATTGCTTGTCTGTTAAATAAACAAGTGAATAAATGAAGGGTGAAGAATGAGGCAAGGGGACAAAATGCCCCAACAACACCAAGCTAGGGAAGACAGTCTGTACCCAAGGTCTGTAACTCCCTGCTCAGCTCGAGAAAACCACACACTCACGTGGATGGAAGTGTTGAAACGGACAAGGACCTTCAACACCGTTAGTTGCAATGAAGAGTCTAAGACCAACACTCTCTGTGTCCTGGTAAAGCAGTCTATTTCCCACTCATATTTTCTTCTAATTTTCTTAAATTTTTAAAAAAGATTTATTTATTAGACAGAGAGAGAGCACACGCAGGAGAAGCAGCAGGCAGAGGGAGAGGGCAAAGCAGGCTCCCCGCTGAGCAGGGATCCCGATGCAGGGCTCGATCCCGGGATCCTGGAATCATGACCTGAGCTGAACGCAGATGCTTAACCGATTAAGCCACCCAGGTGCCCCTTCTTTTAAATTTTTTAATGCACCAGTCATCCTTAGGAACTTCTACATTTTTACATCTGGGCATCTGGGGCGTCCGCAGGCCAGCCACAGTAACAGCGATCACACACACAAACAGCACTCCCTGAGCTAAATGCTCTTCGTCATCCTACACCAGGCCGTGGAAGCCAAAATGCCCTCATCCTCACCAACAGGAGATCAGTGGGTTTGCCACATCAGAGCCAGCTGTGCAATTCCACCCCCGTGCCCCCCACCCCTGGTGACAAGCTGTATAAGGGACACGTACAATTCCCAGGAGCAATTTCTTCCAAAGAGCAAATCTGCATCTAAGTGGCTTCTGGTAGCTTCGGGACCTACACTCCTCATACATCAATTCAGAACGAGAGTGATTCAGCACCGGGTGGGGAATTAAAAAAAGAACCTCAGGCTGCAATTACCTTCCTCATCGGGTGAGCACGGCTGGGCTGATGCCGTCTGAGTGGGGGCAGGAACCTAAGTCCCGTCTCTTCTGTCTGTGGAGTGCACCCCGACTCGCCTGGCACAGCATTAATGGCTATTTACAGACGGAGACGATGTTACTGTTACAACAAGCGCCACGCTGACAGAGAGACTTTGTTCAGAAACTCTAGGCCCAACAGGGCGCTCTCAAAAATCTGCTGGAATTTCTCAAAAGATGGCATACCCCAGGAAAAGGGATTTTTCAATCTAAACCACAAAAAAAAAAAAAAAAAAAAAAAAAGGCAGGAAGAGGAATCCGGGATCGTCAGGGGCTGGCACACCCAAGCCCTCCCCTGGCAGCCTTGGTGGCTGGAAACCAACACCAGCCTCTTTGCGGGAATTCCAGCCGCACCATTACCCTCTCCATAATAAGGCCTTACAGACGGGCTTCCCGGCCCGTCAAATACGGCCTACACGTGTCTCCGCTCTTTCCGCGGCGGATAACCCCAACAGAAAGCCAGAGCCTTAGAGCCAAGAATCAAATGGGCCACTTGTGTCCAAGGAAACCCAGGAACTTGACACATCAGTTCTAGATGGGCTCCCCTCTGCCCCGCTCTTCACGGAGGACCACAGGAAAGCTACAGGAAGCCCATGACTGCGCGGCGTCCTCGATTTGCTGAATGGGCCTGTGTCTCCAGAGGGCGGGCTGCGGTGCAAAAGAGCTGAGCTCACCGGTCAGCTGGCTGCATTCTGAGCCACTCAGGACAGTGGCGGTGGTCTGGGGCGCGTAATGCCCCCACCAGGAGGGGAACAACACGCAAACACAACAGCTATCACTCGCTGAGAACTTCACACAGATGATCTCATGTAATCCTCAAACCCTTGGCATGCAAGGGTTCAAGACAGGGTAGGTCCCACCTCTCAGGGTCAGACTAATGCCCATCCCCACCCAGGCCCCCCGGAGAGAGAGCCGGGTTGACAATGGAGCCTGCACTACCCCAGACTTCCTGCAGGAGGCTCTCTGATGCGCATTTTCCCAAGCTCAGCCGGAGAGTCTTCAACGGTTCTCAAACCATTTCCCCAGTCAGGGCATGTATCAATGAGTCTCAAATGCCAGTAGCATGCTTCTTTTCTAGAAAGGCAAAGATGCTGAATAGCAAGCTACCCTTCTTGCCCGGGCTCCTCGGAACCTGCTACTCTTGCAGATAGTCAGATACCTAAATAAGAAGGGTGTTTTTTTTGCTCCAATGTGAGCAAAAGACTAAAGTTAACAAATACAAATGTCTGGATACCTGACCAAAACCACAAGCAGACCAAAAGCCCTAAGCCCAATGCAGCTTATTCCCAGAGCCTCACACGTTTCAAGCACGCAATACGGGATCAGAAAACCTTTATCACAGACAGTCAAGATGTGCCCAAAACTACCCTGAAGCTTCTTCCTTTACCTTCTCATATTCTTATGTTTCTGTTTAAACAAAACGAAACAAAACACAGGCCTTCCCTTCCGGACCACCAGCTGTTTGTTTTTTATTAACAGACAGAGGACTGGCTTCTCCGAAAAACAAAATGGGAAAACCGTCCTTCTTTTCAAGTCCTGGGCTGGGGCTGCCTCAGGTAATGCAGAGGGAACATGAAATTGAGGGGAAGGCAGACTCTGAGTGTAACTCAAAGTTGAATGAAAACTTGTATATCAAAGTCATTTAAGTTCTTCCCTTTGTGGAATTTTTAACCTTCTTAGCAAGAAAATGGGACTACCGTTTTCTGAGTCATTGCCAAAGTAAAGCAAGGTAATTTTTCATACAACATTCAGCTGCAGAGGAGAGGGAAGAGGAGAATCCCGTTTTCAGAACTCCTGACGCATAAGGAGCTGGGCCAGACACACACAGATGTGGACTCCCTCGTAGGGACCTATTTGGGTAAGGGGCGAAACCATATCTTCCAGATGAGAAATCAAGGCTCAACGTCTTCATATGAGCTCCCCCATAAGCAGAGTCCATGCCGAGGACATGAGTTTACAAGTTTATTTGGAAGGTGATCCCAAGAGGTCCAAGGGAAGGCATAGGGAAGGTGAGACCAAGAAGGGAGGAAGCCCATAAAAGGCATGAAAACAAGGTTGCTACATACACGCGGGGCTCAGTTTTACCACAACCCCTTGCTGAATCATGGTACACACCACAGAACTGTCCCCGCAGTGGGTAAGGAAGCTCGGAGCCCCCCACCAGCACCCATGGTTCCCCGGCTAAGGGCTGCCCTGAGGTCGCACCCGTGCAAGCCCAGCCAGGATCCGAATTCAGGTTGGACTCACTGGCCTGTGTACCGGTCACCTCACTTCATGTGCCACCTCGTGCCACCTTCCCTCTCCTTTCACCCACACAAGGTCCTTGGGCACAGTCTCGATACTGTGTGCAAATGAGGGACTCACTCCTTTCATCTTTTCCGCCCTGGCCCCTTATTTTCTTTTCCCCCAACCTTAGAAACACATAGACGTCCTTCTGAGACGTTCACTCATAGGCGCTTTCTTCCTTCACAAGCATCACTTCAAAAAGAAAACGAATTCTGTATTTGCAAAGTGTGTGGGGAAGCCGCCCATCGTGGCCGTGCCATTTTCCATGGAAGCACGTTACTAGGGAATAGGGAGGGAGACAGAGAGCAGAACTGCAGGCAGAAGGGTGGCAGGGCACTCCTGGGAGCGAGGTTCAGCCCCACCAGCCCCACTAGACTCGGGGCCTCGCCAGGAAACCAGGGAGGGGTCAAGGGCTCTCTCCTGGGTGCAGCAGGGCCCTGACGGGAGGGGGCGGGGGGGGGGGCAGCCATGCATGCACCTGTGGGACCAGCTGCAGGAAAGCACTGGCAGCTGACGAGCTAAGCCATCTGTGTCCACAGACAGCAGCAGCTCTCCATAAGTTAAAAAGGTTTCCACCATGAGGATGGCTCCCTGGGGTGAGTGATAGAATGGCTATCTTTTTTTTATTTTTTTAAGATTTTATTTACTTATTTGAAAGAAAGAGAGGGAGCATGAGAGAGAGACAGAGACAGAGAGCATGCACGAGCAAGAAGGAGGGGAAAAGGGAGAGGGGGAAGCAGGCTCCCTGCTCAGCAAGGAGCCCGGTGCGGAAATTGATCCCAGGACCCTGAGATCAGGACCTGAGCTGAAGGCAGATGCTTAACCCACTGAGCCACCCAGGTGCCCCACAGAATGGCAATCTGACCCAGGGCCTCTTTGAATTGTTTCCGTGCAAAATAAACAAACAAAAAGGGGTAAACAAAAAGGGCTTAGCTGACCTGCTTCATCCTTACTATTTAAAAAAAAGGTAGATTTGCCACTTTGGCTGCTTTCTATAGAAATTCATTCCTGCGTTACCAAAAGTGTTATAGACTCTGCAGTAATCTCTTATTACGATAAAATACATAGAGGTATAATGGGCAGTGAATATATCCCTCATGAATAATGAATCCAACGAATGGACACACACATGTATTACGTGGAATGCTCAGGCCCATACCAGAGCCCGGGGTAAGTGAGTGATGGCCCTAATATAACCAAGTAATTCATTAATTCCATCACGAGTTCTGCTTTACGGTATCTGCTTTTATATGCCAATAGTCAATTTAATGGCATTTTAAATTGGAGTGAAGCCCCAAGAGAGGAAAATACCATACACCTTATTGAACCACAAATCTTCCATCTGATTTTTTAATTCCAAAAATGACCTAATAAACTCACTTTATAATGCAATCTGTCCGAACAACTCCTCTTTTTGTGTGTTTCATTCATTTCTAGTAATCACGCAGAGATTTCAATTGGAAATCCATTATCGCTACAATTTAGTATAAAAGTTCCTTTGCGTGGGGGCTGCCTAGGTGGCTCAGCCCGCTGAGCGTCCAACTCTTGGTTTCTGCTCAGGTTGTGATCACAGGGTAGTGAGATCGAGTCCTGCGTCAGGCTCTGCGCTCAAGTGCAGAAGTCTGCTTGAGACGCTCTCCTTGCCCTCTGTCCCTCCCTCTGTTTGAGTTGGCTAAATTAACTAATTAATTAATATCTAAATCTTAAAGAAAAATTTCCTCTGTGTCCACATAACATAAAGACCCTACGCTCTGTCTCATGTGGGGGCTTGACCACCTTCTTCCAGGGATACGGAGGGAGCCTACAGGTTTGCAGCAGTAGTGGGAGCCTCTGATTTACTTGCCTGCAGCATATGGACTATGCAAGAATTAATAAGCTCAGAAATCCAGACTTTCAGATTATTTCATCATGTAGAAATTTTACCTCTAGAAAAATAAGTTGGCATACAACTTCTCCTTTTTCTTTTCTTTCTTTCTTTTTTTTTTTTTTGTTGAAGATTTTACTTATTTATTTGTCAGGGAGAGAGGGAGAGAGCACAAGCAGGGGTAACGGCAGAGGGAGAAGCAGGCTCCCCGCTGAGCAAGGAGCCCCATGCGGGACTTGATCCCAGGGCCCTGAGATCATGACCTGAGCTGAAGGCAGCCACCTTAACTGACCGAGCCACCCAGGTGTCCCACAACTTTTCAATTTTAAGCCTTGCCAAAATTTTAAAATTTTAAAATTTATGAACTACATGAAAAGCTTGCAGTTTATTGAAAAAGTAGCCACTTAACAAAAGAGGTAAAGAATTATGAGACTGAGGGGCGCCTGGGTGGCGCCGTTGGTTAAGCGTCTGCCTTCGGCTCAGGTCATGATCACGGGGTCCTGGGATCGACTCCTGCGTCAGGCACCCCCCTGCTCTGCGGGGAGCCTGCCTCTCCCTCTGCCTGTCGCTCCCCCTGCTTGTGCTCTCTCTGTCAAGTAAATAACAAATAAATAGAATCTTTAAAAAAAAATTATAAGACTGATGTGCTACCTACTGCACCAAAGAGGAACCTACGGAAAAGGTAAAGAGCGAAACTGTACCCAATCTTCCAAGAGCCCAAAAGGTTGCTGCAAAATGCTTTTTTTGCCTTAGATTCAACTGAATAAAAAATCAAACTTTGTCACTTACGCTGGCCTTCATCTACCTTCAATCACAAAGCAATGACAATAAAAAATTATCCTGGATGATTTTTTTTTTTGAAAGACTCTTTGATTTTAAAGAATATTCTCTTGGGCATTTATTTTCTCCTTCCATGGAAGTGTTATAATTTCTACAGTGCATGAAATTTTGATTAAATCTACTTGGTCGGCATCTGTGTTCTTCTCCTAATGAATGAGAAAGCATTCCTTGAACAGCCTAAATAATCTAAGTTTGCAAGCAAAATTACAGCCTAAAAATATCCACTGTCGGCACCAGCAGCAAAGAAGGAAGAAAGAACACAGCCTCACCATTGGTTGTATTCTTTTTAAAGTTGTCCAGGAACTCCTCCAGAAGCTGGGACTGGTTCGGAGGGGGCAGCAGATGCTTCTGGTCCCTTGAGAACAGGTCGCTGTCTGACCAAGACGAGCACAAGGTGCCTTTTGTCTCTGGCGGCCGGGCAATCAGAGTGAGCCCGACGCTCTGCTCGGAAAACAAGGCCTCCATCTGCTTCAGGTCAAGATCAGACACGGCTTCCCCATTTAAAGTCATGATCTCATTACCCTTTCTCAGCCCTGAGAACAAGGAAGAGGAAACAAAAGGAAGAGAAGGGAGATGACTGAGGGAAGTTATTTTAACGAGAAGGTGGAGGACGGCTAGGAACTCAAACCATGGATTCCCAGGGACCATCCCGCGGCTGTCTTCGAAGAAAGGCCAAAACGCTTAGATTGGGAGGCCGCTGACAACACATGACAGGTCTCTCAAAGCCAGGATTAAAAGGGACAGTTTGGGGGTTTTGTTTTTTGTTTTGTTTTGTTTTAAGTAAGCTTTCTGCCCAACGTGGGGCTTAAACTTACAAGAGTCCTGTGCTCTATGGACTGAGCCAGCCAGGTGCCCCCAGAAGGAACAGTTTAAAAAAGAAAACCAGGAGTAAGTGGGTAACTCAGACAGTTGAAGGTCCCCCTCTTGATTTCAGCTCGGGTCCCATCTCAGGGTCTTGAGCCAAGGACTCCGAGCTCAGCAGGGCCTCTGCCGCACAGTCTTTCCCTCTGCCCCTCCCCCTGATTGTGCCTGTTCCCTCTAAAGTAAATCAATAAATCTTAAAAAAAAAAAAAGCGGGGGGAAATACCATTTGACCCTCATTCCTCATTCAAATTCATTGTTCCTCTATTTACCTGATGTTAAATGCCATGAAAAATAACATTTACCTGTGTCTGTCTGGCTTTGTTTCCTTTCTCTGTCTGTCTGCACACCGCCTGTGTGTATACATGCTCTCCTTCAAAACACTCCCCCCCGCAAATTCTCTCTCTCTCCACATATATATATAGACATATATGCTTATATAAAAATATATACGCATGTGCATTTTCAATTAAACTATAAAGTGTACTTTTTTCTAACTCTAAGAGAAACCATTCTCTGACAAAACTGTAACAAGAGACTTTCCCCAGGCAGACTGCATCCCACAGTGTTGAACGGAGAGAACACAGAGACACTCTGTGCTGCACAGACCTTCTCCGTATGCCAAGCCGTCAGGGAGAACGTCGCTTATAAGTATGCGGCTGAGATGCTGATGCTCGTCCACCTGCGCTGTCACTGCAAACCCTGCGAGTGGCAGTAAGAGAAGAAAACAGGTCTAAATTCAGCACGCTGGTTAATTTCTCCATCAGCAGCAGCCCCCCTACCCCTCCCACGCCCCGCCGCCAAGCATCTTTTCTCCTAAGTATGCAGTGTCCGGGAAGTCACGTTACAGGTATTGAGAAAGCACAGCTCTCCGGCAGGGGCAGAGGAACAGGGACGTGTCAGATCTAAAGGTTCAAGGGAGGCACGACCTTGTTGGAGAGCAGAGACGCTGCACCCATGTCTCGAGCAGCATTATTTACAGCAACCGAAAGGTGGAAGCTACCAGACCGTCTCTGGACAGATGGACGGATAAACACAAAGAAGTATGCACACACAAGGGAACTGCGCCCTCCTAAAAGGGAAAGATCCGACACGTGCTATCACACGGACGAACCCTGAGGACGTCATGCTCGGTGACAGAAGCCAGTCACAGAAGAACAAATACTGACTGTATGATTCCACTTGTCTCAGAGACTGACAGCCGTCAAATCCATAGAGGCAGAAAGCAGAAGGGTGGTTGGCGAGGGGTGGGAGGAGGAACTGGGAGTGACCGTTTACAAGCTACAGAGTTCCAGTTTTGCAACGTGGAAATAGTTCTGAACATGGACCCTGCTGCTGGCTGCACAGCAAAGGAATGTATTTAATGTCACTGAGCTGTCATTTTTAACCATTTTTAATGGCTACTATGGTAAACTCTGTTATGGGTGTTTTACCACAATTTAAATTTTTTCTGCATTTTTTTTCAAAGTTGAAACCAAAAAGTACTCTTATTGAAATAAATTAAATTGGGTTCAATACAAAGTAAATTGTTACAAAACAACTCTGTATGGGGTTAGGCATTTTAAGTAGGTGGAAAACCACTTGGATGCATACCGTAGCTGCCCCTAAACGCATCTCCCTCACCTGGGTGTGCCCTTCCCTCTGATTCCACAGTTGGGAGCACTTGTTCCCCTGCCTGAGTTCCATAATACTGGGAGTTCTTTGACAGTAAGAAGAACAATGTGTCCCCCTCACCCTTTTCCTCTGTGCCTCAGGCAGACTGTGATCACCACAAAGCATCTTTGCAAGTATCTCCCTTCTGTCCTTCAGGCGTTTCAATACAAAGAAGATTCCCAAACACCCACCAAGGAAAAGGAGAGTGAAGGTCAACAGAATACAGACAAAATGCTAAGAAGACTTCAGAGGGAAAACCAACACAACACTGGGTCAAAATAGACTAAATTAGGGGCGCCTGGGTGGCTCAGTGGGTTAAGGCCTCTGCCTTCGCCTCAGGTCATTGTCCCGGGGTCCTGGGATCTGCTCAGCAGGGAGCCTGCTTCCTCCTCTCTCTCTGCCTGCCTCTCTGCCTACTTGTGATCTCTGTCTGTCAAATAAATAAATAAAATCTTAAAAAAAAGACTAAATTAAAAAACAAAGAACTTAGGGCGCCTGGGTGGCTCAGTGGGTTAAAGCCTCTGCCTTCGGCTCAGGTCATGATCTCAGGGTCCTGGGATGGAGCCCTGCATCTGGCTCCCTGCTCAGCGGGGAGCCTGCTTCCTCCCCCGCCCCCACCTGCCCCTCTGCCTACTTGTGATCTCTGCCTGTCAAATAAATAAATAAAATCTTTAAAAAATAAATGAATAAAATGAATAAAAATAAAAAAATAAAAAACAAAGAACTTGTCAATTATATCAATTTAAAAAAAAAGACACAAAGAACAAATCTCAAGAAAACTAACATATTACAATAACTGGAATTTGATCAGCTGGATTCATTTTAAAAGAAAAATATTACAACGATGTATTCAACAGGATAACAGTCTTTTATGGAGCTATGTATTGAGCATTGTCTAATTACTGAGTTCCCATAGTCAAAGACAGAATAAAATATTGAAATGAAGTGTAGGACATGAGCACAGCCCAAAAGGAGCTCAAAGCCAAGTTTAAAGACAAACAAATGGAAATGCAAAAATCAAGTATTACAAAGTGATTTGGATAATATTGACCCTTAATTTTTAAACTGAAGGTAAAGCAATCAGATAAGCCCTCTTTAAGAAAGTTAGACCTTCAGTTAGTTCCTGGAGGCCAGGTGGATTTCCACAGAGAGGAGGGAACGCGGCAGGGAAGCCTTGAACGGCGCCATTCCTGGTGGGTAAAAAGCTGAGAGCAAAGACACGGAGGAGAATCGGGACTTACTTGGCTCAAAAAAGTAATTTCATTGTGTTACTCTCACCACCATACTTTCAAACTCACCAATTTTTATACTTACTCCTTTTACTTTGGTATTTCCCCCTCATATTAATAAGTATCTTTTGAGCCTAATATAAATAAATAGACATGGAGGAAGGGAGAGAAAGTTCAGAAACTACTGTCATGGTTGACACTGAAAATGTAAATGTAAAGAAAAAAAATATTAGGTCCAAAGATACTGGAGCAAACTAGACACAGACGGACAACGCGGCTCTCCGAGTGGGTTCCTGTGCTCACCGAAGTCAGACACACTTCCGGTCTTCGTGAGCTGCACGTCATAAACATTCAGCGGGAAGATTTCTATTTCGTCATAAACCTATAAAAGGAAAAACAACAAAATCAAAACATTTAATGTCATGATATCTTGGAAATTTTTAAAAAGATTTTATTTATTTTTTTTTGAAAGAAAAGTTATTTATGAGAGAGAGAGAGAGAGAGAGAGGCAGGGAGAGAGCATGCACGAGTCGGGAGGTGCAGATGGAGAGGGAGAGGCAGACGGCTTGCTGAGCGCTGAGCCAGACACGGGGCTCAATCCCAGGACCCTGAAATCATGACCTGAGCTGAAACCAAGAGTCAGACGCTCAACAGACTGAACCACCCAGGCACCCCTTTGGAAATTTATTTTAATGATATCCAAACTGGATGCCAAATTAACACAGAATTCCTCCCTCCCCTACAAATTATATATATATATATATATATATATATATATATATATATATTTTTTTTTTTTTAAGTAGGCTCCACACCCAGCATGGAGCTCAAGTTCAAGCGGGGCTTGAACTCACGGCCCTGAGATCAAGACCTGAGCCAAGATGGAGTTGGACACTTAACCAACTGAGCCCCTCAGGCCCCCCCACCCCCAACAAATTACAGACTTTAAAAATCAAGAGGCCATGGATGTGGTTCAAATCACTTGCCTGTTCTTGCATGAATTCATACAGTGCAGGGACACAATACTCAATGTTTTCATCCACTAATTTTCGGAGTTGCAAGCCATAGTGGCTGGGTTCCAGCTGCCTCATCTGTAAAGAAAAGACAGCTATTTAGATTTTCAGTGTTCTTTCTAAATTCATCATTGTCCATTAAAAATCAAAGTGGAAATTTCTGAAGGAAATACTATATATGGTGAGTGGAGTTTAAACCCGTATCTGAGAACTAAAATTTAAATGTGCAAAATAAAAATGAATAAAAAGAAAGACGGGGGACACATAATTATTTTTAATTAGGTTTTCTCTAAATGACACTGCTTATCACTAAAAGCAAGAGATGTATTTTTATGAACTTACGGGAGTATATTATCTGATAGACTAGACTAGATCTTACCATCTCCGCAAATACCGTCATTTTATACACTGGTTTTACCTAAGTTGTCTCTCATTAATGAAGAAGAGAAATTGTGTGAAATGGGAACACTCTCCTATTCTACAGACTTCAGAATTAGGAATTTCCTACCCCAGAAATGTTTCAAAAGGAAAATGTCGACACACACGCTCATTCATTCATAGTAACTGGGTGTAACTGACCCACTCTGATTCCTGGCATCCTCTATCACTTATAAGACTTATGAACCTCATAACTCGTGCTATTGGTAGAAAACAATACTGTTGGTTGTCTGAATAAAAACATTACATAACAGAGTAAAAGGACATGAGACTCATAAGAATGGAAGCTGTATGTATAAATGTCTGGTATCTTAAGGCTTAATTCAAAGTGGGAATATTAAAAGAAAAAAGTAAAGATTATTCATATCTATTAAGTATACATGGTAAAGAGTTACCAAAGTCCACACGCCTTTTCTCACCGTTCCAGGTGTTTGACGGCATTTTTCTCTGAAAACTTAAAAAGCGTTCAGCTCTACTGCGCCACCTGGTGGATGAAAAACCTCTGCTCTGATGTTCAGTCTATGACCTCAGCAGGCTCTCTTGAAGACTTAGCATAAACATTCTTTTCAGAAACAAAACCCAGTTTGAATAAAGAGTAAAACACCACTAACAATCCCCACCAAGCAACTGTGAATAGTATCGTTACTCCTTTAATCTAGAGAAACCGATAAAACTGCTCAGGAGTAAACCAAACTACTTCGAAGTTTCCGCCACTTTATTAACAGAGCCCTGTCTCTAAGGAACTTAAACAAGGCTTCAGAATTATTCTAGCTAGAAAGGTCTACAGAGAATTTCAGTAAAACAGCTCAGGTTCTTCATGAAGGCGAGGGGCCATAACCTAACAACTCCCTCTTCTGAAAGACGGAGGAGAACGCTAATTAAAGTAATGCATATGTCCATTAATAAGCATGTTGATTAACAGATGTTCATTTGTTCCCCTAGTACAGAAAGTGAGGTCTTAAAAGCCACACAGATTTACAAGGCACAGGGAGGCAACATTAATGATTCTTTCTACTGAGACCTATTTCCACAGCAAAATACATTACCTTGCATGCAAGAGTCAAAATATCTTCTACTCTATGTTCTGGCTTGATCATTACAGTAACCCCTTGATTATCCTGAAAATGAACGTAGGTCTGGACCTCCCATGTGTTGTCTCGGGGAACACCATCGGCTGCCGAACCGTATATATGCAGAAGTTCATCCACCTGTTTTCAGACACCACAAGAAAATACAGACAGATTTGATACACAAAGCACAGACACTAGGAAGAAAATGTCCCCTTGGCTCATGGCATATTTTATAGTAAGCCCTTCCACATTCCTTCCATCTGGCTTCTCACAACCCTTAGGGGCAGACAAGCAGTGTCTCCTCAACCATTTAGCCCACACGAAACTGAAACCCTCCAGGGAGGCTGACAGGAAGGCAATGGACTCCTCGTCCGGTGTTCTGGCCACGTGCCATTTGTGGCCTAGCCCAAGTTTGAACACCACACAGTGCTCGGTTTCAACTCTCCCTGCTCCAGCATTGCTGGTTGACAAGCGCCCTGTGAAATCTGCATTCCTGATTGCCATGAACTTGAATATGGGCTCATTTACAGCCACTGATGCCCCTGGCATCCTAACCCGAACCGCGCTGCATCTGAGCAACGCAGTTCTCTTGTTTCTACTTGGTGCGTAAAATCAGTCTCTAATCCGAGGAACGTTTTTTTTCCTGTCAGCTATTTCATATCTAGACACTCTTAGAAATCACCCCCAAACATACCACCTTTAAAAGGAAGCTTTTCCCAAAGATGTTTAATTCCCTGGACCCCATTATCATAGTAATTCAATGATCTCATCCTAGCATGAACTTCCATGATTTATAAACATAAATAGTTAATATGTATTAAGCAACTCAGAAATGTTATCCTCTGGTTAGACTCTTGCAATCGTCTGGTGGCAAAAGAAAGACAGACCCGGGGATCTGAAACCAAAAAACCGGGTGTTCAAGTTATACACTCTACCATTTACTCAGCAGGTCAGGACATTCACTTTGCTGAGCCTTGTCTCCTACTCTGTAAAAGGAGATTTAGTAATATAATTACCTAAATTTATTAGTTAATAACAGATTTTTCCAGCAAAAAAATAGAGATGTGAAAATACCTTACACACTAGAAAATGGTACTTTCAATATTATCACATTATTCCATCCTACTTATCATAAAGTTATCATCAATGGATTTTACTTTGAATTCCATGCATTAGAAAAAAAACCCACAAAGCAAAAAATCCTCCTATGCTGGGTTAAACAACTAGAATAGAAGGGCACCTGAGTGGCTCAGTCAGTTAAGCATCTTGGGCTCAGGTCATGATTCTGGGGTCCTGGGACCAAGACCCAGGTTGTGCTCCCTGCTCAGCTCTGTTTCCCTCTCTCAAATAAATACATAAACTCTTAAAAGAGGAAAAAAAAAAACTAGAATATATATTGAAGATTTCAAAAGAACAGGCTCAGGAAAAGCAAGAGAAGAACGTGTTTTTCTGTGCTGTCTTTTTAAAAATGTGGTGCTCATCTTTAAAGGGATGTTTCTGGATCTGTCATGGGTCTGTCACTGTCTGTGCATTTTCCTGGAAGATGATCATAGCCCAGAATGAATATCAACCTCATGTGCCAAACCAAAAGAAAGAAAAGGAATGGACACCTGGAGCGGAGAAGCAGGGAGCCAGCACGAACCCACTTTCCCCTGAAGGACCCTATCTCATACAGATCACTCTTCTCTGATTCAACCTCCAGCTACTTTTCCTCTGGGGAATTATTTCAACCGGGTGCATCAGCCACAAGCAGGTACTGCCTCAGAAGTCCCGAGGCCACCCGCCACCCCCCTACACACACCGCCGCCCCCAACCAGGCTTGCTCAGCATCGAACTAAAACCTCAGTAGAGGTCACTGTGGAGAAAGAAACCACCCAGGAAGCGGGCCCAGAAGTCAAAGAGTGGGTTACTCCTGCAAAGCAGTTGAATCGTCCACTTTCAGAGCAGACCCGGACAAACGTGACTGAAGATGGAAGGTGGGAGAGGGACAGGAGAAACGTAAGCTCACAACTATCCTTCCCTTTCCTCCTGCTCCCATCCTTTACTCTCCATCACAGAGAGACGGACTTACACGGGGCCAGATGGAAGAGCCCCCCCACCCCCGCCCGCCCCGGGCAGGCTCCACACCCATTCTGGAACTTGAACTCGCCACCCTGAGACGAGGAGCGGAACAGTCTGCTGACAGCCAGCCCGGCCGTCAGGTGCCCCTGGATGGAAATAAGCTTTCCGCATGTTGTCGGATCACTGACTACTAACAACTCGTTATGCGTTGTCCTGGCCCCATAGGTAAGAAGTAAGAAATATGAGGCTCAGAAAACTCTAGAAATTTGTCCAAGCACACACAGTGAGCTGTGATGGTGGTACTATGGGAATTTGAGCCCTAAAAACCTGGCTTCAGCCTATGCTCACCACCCCTGCACTACAGAAATATCAACCGGCCAGTGACCTCCCCACAAAATGGATACAACCTGACTTTCTCAAATCTTTTGTTACTCTATAGCACACACCAAGTTCCGGTGGAACAAAACGGCTCACCGAACGTTCCCCAGAAAGCAGCAGCTCTCTTATTTCAATTTCCCTTGCTGCTCTACCTTCCTTACAGCTCCAATGCTAAAACCAGATACATCCTTCAACCTTACTTCCATTGCTACCCTCTCCCTCTCTAATGAAGTCTCGCCTGCTCTCTTCCCTCTTACCCCAAATTCACTCAATTACGTGAGGCTACTGTCCTCTATCCCTGATGTAGGACTTGACAAAGTCCAGCTTACGGGACAGTCATTTTTAGGTGCACACACACACACACACACACACACACCCCTCCTCCCTCCTTGGGGCTAAGACAAATGACAGCAGAAGCTCTTTTCTGGCTCTGAGTCTTCTTCGGACCTTGATACAATGCATTGTGCACCCAGAACATATCCAGCACAGGGGCGTGGAACTGGATGCAACCAAAAATTCAGTCATACACAGGCCTGAAAGGTAAAAGCTGCCCTATCCATACAGTGACCAATTCTTAATCTTCCCTAAGTTTTAAGAAGAGAAACTAGTAGATTCTTGAAGGAGTAAGAAGTTCTAGACAAGAGAAAAGGATGCAGACAAATGCCAAAGGACAGAATATTCATATTCTACTCAATATAACAAGGCTTTGGCTGCTCTGTGGAATCATTTCCTGAGCCTGCACTGTTGACCTAAGATCGAGGATGGGAGAGAAGACTCCTGTCAAAGTCAAGGCTGTGTTAGACTCAGAGCCTCTCCGGAGATCCTGCAGTGAAAACGTACACGGAAGCTTTTCCTGTGCCTTAACACATCATCTCAAACGTCTGCAATTAAAGAAAGGGAAAACCTGGTTATTCCAAGGAGTCATCAAGAACACGGAAAGGACTAACTAATTAGAACAAGAAAAAAAGAAGTTTGTACGTTTACAGATCTCCTAGGTTGTTGTAAGCTTTGCCTACTTGGAGCACAAACGAGACTGATCCCCTCAAGGGTCAATGCTGTCCCTGCTGAGAATACACATATGTGGCTTTATTCTCAACACGCCAGATAAAAGCCATTCTTTTCCATTTGAGGAAAAGAGAATCTTGAAAACAAGGAAACAAACGAAGCCATCTGGAAAGCTCTTTTCCCAGCCAGCCCTTTTCTGAGGTGTTTCCTTCATCTTTTTACCACTTGCCCAGGAGCCAGCGGCCAGCCACTCCCCCAAGGCTGCGCAAACCCAACCTGCCTCCCACTCCACCTCTCCCCAAGCCCCCCTCCCCCACCCGCTAAAAACTAGTTTCCAGGCACCTGGGGGGCTCAGTCTGTTAAACGTCTGCCTTCAGCTCGGGTCATGACCTTAGGGTCCTGAGATGGAGCCTCAAGTCGGGTTCCCTGCTCAGCGGGGAGCCTGCTTCTCCCTCTTCCTCTGCCCCTCCCCCACTGGTGTGCTTGCTTGTTCACTCCCTCTCTCAAACAAAATCTTTTTTAAAACTTGATAAAAGAACAAACAAATCAAAAAACAAAACAAACCAAAACAAAACAAAAAAACCTGGTTTCCCATTAGCCTGCTCAAGGTTCCCAGTTCCTGGAGAAAACGCAGATAACAGCAAAAATATAACAGACCATCTGGTCAAATCCCAGTTTCGCCAGGGCTGGTTATCTAATGTCTCTGGACTTCAGTTTCTTCACCTTTAAAGGGAGCTGAACCCCACAGCTCCGCAGGGAGGTTAGGAACCCTGAGTGGGAGGAAAGGCATCTGCAGGCCTTATCCTGTAAAGGGCCCTGACAATGTCAAAGAACTTCGGTCAAGTTCAGTCTGGACTGCAGAATTAAGCCCCGAAATTCAACAATGGCCAGTATAAAGAGGTGGGTCCTTGTCTCAAAACCCTGAGGAGCTACGGGTGCTGGGGTCACCGCGTGGTCGGCCATGACCGGCCATCCGCAGGAACCAGGGGACTGGCACCCACACCTGGCTCGGGCGTGCCCTCCTCGCGGGCCGCTTCTACGGAGGCATCAATGATTACTCTCTTCCATCAATGGTCGTGTCACTCACGCTCCGTGGGCCTGAAGGAGAGAAAACTGAAGCTCCGCATGTTCTCACAGCAGATGCTTCTGGATCAAATGGCTTCTAATTACTACTTGATCACTGAAGGGAAGTGAGGAGCAAAATCACAATCTGGCTGTCACCAGTGGGCCCTCCACCACAGTCGTTGATGAAAGGAAAGTCTATTAGCAAGTGAGATGAGGAGAAAACACAAAAGGACGTACATGCCCTGGGTTTTCTGAATAACAGCAAAACGTCATGGAAGACAAAGTGTTTATCTCCTTCTTGGGCTGCTGCCCAAACATCAGTTGATATGAAGGGAAAACAAAAACCTATCTATGTACCTCTGTGTGTGTGTGTGTCTGTGTGTGCGCGCGCGTGCATGTCTGTGTGTGTGTGTCTGTGTGTGTGCGCGCGTGCGTGCGTGCATGTTACGCAGGGTCCCACTTAAACAGATTACTACGCTATGGTCAAGAGTAAGTGATTTCATTCCTATTTTCCATTTAAAAAACCAACATTAGCATTTTTTTTTTCCAGTTTGGAGCTAATGACTCATGGGACAATGCTTCATTCACTCGCAGCCACAGAAAGTCGGGACACCCCAAGCCAATTTTCCAGGAGAAAGAGCCAAGGCCCACAGTTTCTGCAATGAAGCTGCTGGGGGAGCTGCCTTCCAGAGCCTCAGCGGGGGATGTGCTGTCACAATCCCAGTAACAAACACCTCCCTTCAAACTCTGCTTGAGACTCATTATTACTCATCAAGAAGCATGCTATGAAAAGCTTTCATTTTGGGCTCGCCAAAATGTCCTTTCAAAAATGCTCAAATAAGACTGGCTTTACTCCAGTCTTAACAGATTTTGAATTAGGATGACTCACTGTTGGGACTGTTACATGGTGCCCCAATTAGAGTGGAATAGTTAAAAGACGCCTGGGACCCCTCCCTCCCAACGCTCGGGAATGGCTGCCTTTCTGTATCACGAACGGACGCCATACGCTGGTTATATCAAGAAGATGGTCTGTGCAAATTATCAATAAACTCCAACAATGATCCGCAGAGGAAAACTAGTAAAATATGATTCAACCAGCAACAGGCAGAATGTTAAGTCCCAAAGATACAAAAAACAAACACCCTTCATTCCACCCGCAAGTCAATTTAAACCTAGTTTTCTGAGTTCTGCCGTCCAAAAATGACAAACACACAATTAAAGAAGCCCTACATGTCAAAAGAATGTATTCAGTGTCCCTATATCAGCGACAATTCTTAGTTAAAATAGGAATAAATGTTTAAGTGTATATGTTTTAAAAAAACAGATGCAATATTTTCCTCTCACTGATTATAGTGCCGCTGGGACTTGTCAGTTAAATTACAAGAAGATCACTTGGTAATTTGAGCACAATTTAAATAAGCACTAAGCTTAATTCTGACCATCAACAGCTTTTTAAGCAAAATTTCTCCCTAAAAAGCCTGATGTAACTTCAGTTAAAAAAAAAAAATGGTTTTGTGAAAGAATCTCTTAACATTCAAAGTAAGAATTTTAAATTATTTAGCGACAGAAGAGATACAAACTTCACAGTTTTTTTATTGCACAACAAACATGACTTCTCAACGACTATTAAAGGACTGCATCTAATATGGACAACAGGCAGATGTGGTGAGTGATACTCTGTCCTTAGTGCGCTATGGACTGAGAATACATAATCACAAAATACAAACTATACAGAGCAAGAGTCCCAATTACAAGCCTGCTGGGGTGACACAACATGGTTGCATCACTGAGGGTAAGAGGAAGCAGACCAAAGAAGTAGACGTGTCCCCGCTTTTCTGTAGTTCCCATTGTGTCACTTTGCTTTCCTGAAAGATCTGTGTTTGTGCCTGTTATAGCTAAGGGAAAAAAGTCCGCAGAAGATTTTCACTTTGATGAAGTCAGGTGAAAAGCAAACACATATTCAGCGTCTGTTTTGCAGCAGCAAGCCCTTGTAGGGACAGCACGCACACCCCAGCAGCAAGAGGGGCACAGCCAAGGTCCTTCCCTGGGGCTACACCTGCAGGTGAGATCCAGCCACGGATCCCGGAACTGGGTCCCTGAGCATCTGAGCTTTACACCTCGACATATTGTGTATCCTTTCGTGAGATGTGCCCCAAGGTATCAGAAAAACCCAAGAAGTTATTTTTTGGCTCTAGGAATGCTCAAAATTTTTCCAGATAAATTAATGGTATTTGCCACTTCGGCTTATGAAAGGTTTCACAGGAATGCCCTCCTTCTGATTCGTGGGGAAACCTGTAATCATGATACAATTTTGTTAATCAAGTTTTTTAAAAAAGATGGTAATTTGGTCTGGATTTTGAAATAGGCTCCACAGGTGTGTAGAAGTAAAGGGGCAGGGGACTGAAATTATTATATTCACTTATAAGTCTGACAGTTTGCTGGTATGATTTATAAATAGGAAGGTTTGAGGGGTTTCTGGGTAGCTCAGTTGGTCAAGCATCTGACTCTCAATTTCAGCTCAGGTCATGACCTCAGGGTTGTGAGACTGAGCCCCACATGGGGCTCTCAGCGGGGGAGGGGTGAGTATCTACTTAAGATTCCCTCTTTCCCTCTACCCTCCCCTGCCCCTGCTCACATTCTAAATAAATAAATAAAATCTTAAAAAAGAAAAAAAAAAAAAAAGGTTTGGATTTGGCTTCCTTGTGGCCCCATGGCTGGTCCGATCTAAGAGGAGGAGAGCACCAAGAACAGAGAGAAGCAAACAGCTACATGGACCCTGGCATAAGCCATTCTGTCTCATACCCGAGCTCTTGCAGCCCCTGACTTCTGAAAAGGGAAGGTGAAAGGGAATGGGGTTTTGAGTGGAGATTTTCTACCCCACCTCAGGACACCGTAGGGAGAGCAGCCCACTAGGAGCAGTGTTGACAATAACACAGCATACTGGACAGCTCTGGGGCCCACAGTCCAGGCCAAGCTCACAGGAAAGCAGAAGAGGTAGCTGTCTGTGTTGTATAATTTTAGGATCACCAGAAATTACCTCCCTTACCCTCCCTTCAGGACCCGTCAACAACGTAATACTCAACCGTTCCTCAGTGTTTCCCAACTAAATTGTCAAGTGGCCAAATTATCCCAATTAATTAAATACTGCCTACTTCTGCAAAAGCATATTAAATTTGTCCAGGCCTATTAAAAATCAGGTTTCAACTTCTACAAACAGTTGAGAGGTTTACTGGACATACAACTCAAGACAAAACAATTTGGGGAAGACAGAGAAATTGCTCAGTAACATGAAACACCGCTGTAGGGGAAGGTGCGGGTTTGAAAAAGAACCCCAAAGGAAAAGCATAACTTCATCCAGACAATCTTTGGCCCACTCCCATCATCCCATTCAGAAATGGTTCTGAGTCATTTAGTCAGAAACTTTTGGCGTCTAGACAAGGACCCTGTGCTCCGCTCTACTGAGAGCACTTGGTGATGCAAAGGCTACTGACTCACAACCTGGAGGGACTGTCTGCGTGAAGATCTCCAACCGCCCTGAGAGGAACATGCAATTTTGGATTCACCAAACTCTCAAAGAAGGTTAAGTATTGCTGAGCAACAGGGAAGTATAAACAAAAGTTGCTCTTTTGATCTTAGACTAGCCATGCCACTTTTAAGACAGGGTTACCATGAATTTAGATATCTTCAAAACTGCTTAGCATTCTGAGAATATCTCTTATTTGCCGACTAGGGACCATATGAATCCTCAATGGGGAAAAGCTCACAGCCTTCCCTTTGAGATCAGGAACACAACAAGGATGTCTATTCTCACCACTGTTGTTCAACATAGGACTAGAAGTCCTAGCAACAGCAATCAGACAACAAAGAGAAATAAAAGGTATTCAAATTGGCAAAGAAGACGTCAAAATCTCTCTCTTCGCAGATGACATGGTACTTTATGTGGAAACCCCAAAGACTCCACCCCCAAACTACTAGAACTCATACAGCAATTCAGTAATGTGGCAGGATACAAAATCAATGCACCGAAATCAGTTGCTTTCTTATACACTAACAATGAATTCTAAATGTATTTTCAACAGATTCATGTAAAGATTGTGAACTAGCACTGCCCGATTAGCGTTTGCATCATCAGTGTAAAACAAGATGGCTGCTCCCCACAGCAATGGTCCCCTCACTGGAGTTATTGGGAGTTTTAAGAAAGCTAAGTTCCAGAAAATGCCTATCTGCCACTTGAATCAAATACCTGATGGACAGGAGTGGAAAAGGCTAATGAAATGGCTCTGCAATGTTCATTTGGCAGCTACCTTTTTCCAGTATTTAAACTTTTATGTTTCATAACCTTTTATAGGATCTTCACATCACAATTTATACTAATTACTACTCTACTACATTTAAAGTTTTAACTTTGAAGGAAAAGTTGGTTACAAATTTTACTTTTCTATAATGTTGTATATTATTTCAGCAATCCTAGATCTTCTTGATATTGTTTTTAACCAAGAAGTACCCATTTCTCAAGAGGTAAAACAGCTCAAAGTTGGGTTTGTCAATCTTTTCTGAATGTGCACAGAACAAGAGAACAGAAATTGGGAAGAAATATACCTAACTATTAACAGCAGTTGTGTTTGGGTAGAGGGACAAGGAATGATTCCTTTTTCTAATTTTCATCTTCTAGATTTTGTACTGAAGTTATAAACATTAAAGATCTGGCCATTTAAACATTTATGGATACCTACCACCTCTACTTCATTCAGTTACATAAATACAAACACTAATTAGTTTCCTATCTTTTTAAAACAAAAATGTTCATCAAAATGCTTTTGCTTCTCAAGAAAGCTTACATTAAGAACATTTACCACATCAGATGGGATAAAGACCATATTAGGCTCAGATATTGTTTGAATGTCAACATCTAAGAAAAAGAAGCAAGTTATCAAGTTATTTATCATTATCAAGACAGGATTGACTGTCTTGATTAAAACCAAAATTTGTCTCAAATACATTCATAGAAGTTCAATTCAAAAATATAAGCCTAGCATTAGCCAATGGTATATAGGTGACTACCATCTATAATGAAGTATTTTCCCACTTACAACGAACCACAATTTTTAAATATAATATTCTTTTCCAATGTATAGGAATATATAAAAATTTTATAGGAATATGCAAAACAGAGGCCATGGAAAAGAGGGTTTGTGTGTTTTTGTCCACCACTCCTCCCTTATGATGCTAGGGCTATAAACAGGTCAAAAGAGTGGCTTCTATCTGTGATTCACACAATTCCCAAAACTAGGACATACAAGCAAATAAATATCCATATAAAATCAGAAAATCAAGTTCCAGAAGTGACCCTCTAACACTGGAAGCCTATTCAGAACAACAACATGTTAAAAGTACAACCAAGCATTTCTTCAGACTTCATCACATTTTTCCTTCCCATTTAAAGGATCAGATTAACACATGAAGAATTCAGCTTTTCAACAGCCTTTGGAAAAACAATAATCCTAAAGCATACTGGTCTGCAACATAAAATTCATTATCTACTAATGTCATTAGGAAATACTTCAGATAGAAGTATTCAAAATGTTCTGAAGACAATTCACTATACATGAGCCCTATTTCAGCGATGAGGGCTCAGATTATTTTTAAAATATTAAAACAGGGGCACCTGGGTGGCTCTGTCGGTTAAGCACCTGCCTTTGGCTCAGGTCATGATCCTGGGGTCCTGGGATCCAGCTCTGCATGGGGAAATCCCTACTCAGCAGGGAGTCTGCCTCTCCCTCTCCTTCTGCCTCTGCCCCTGCTCGTGTTCTCTCTCAATTAAATAAACTCTTTTTAAAATTAATTACTTAAAATAAAATATTAAAACAAGTGTCCTTCCTCTAGGACAATCAGCAGCTGCAAAAGCCCAGTATAGCAGAGCCCTAGGTCCAGGGAGGTCGAAGCCAGCCCCGCCCCACGGGCGCCATGGGAACAAGGGTGAGGAAGGCACTTAACCTCGCCATGTCTCAGGCTTCTCGTCTCTAAAATCTGATGACAAAACGCCTCCTGTGTGTCATAAAGTTAAGTGAGAAAAGTGTCCACCACTATCAACGGAATTTGGTTGCCGTTATTCTATTATTAATTTTACACGTTTATTTTAATATCAAATCTTGGAGGAAAAACTATTCTGAAGGCGACGATTCTGACTACGTTTGTGTGCCCGGAGCTGCAGCTGTGAGCAAGGTGTGAATGCATTTTCGGAAGTGCCAACAGGAAGCGGGGCGACCTGTGTGTTCCCCTTTGGAAAAAACCCCTGGCAAGACTGCATTCCTTTGAATCAACTTCTATCTCATTCTTAACAGTTGCTGAACATTCGCGATCTGCTGACTGTCCAGGATTTCCCACTAAGTCTGCTGTCCCTCCGGTCCTGAGGAACTCGCCTGAGTCATAGAAGGTCTTTTCTCCTTCCCTTTTCTCGCCAGTGTGTCCAGCCCTTTTAATGAAGAAAATATACCCTTCTTGTTTCTTCCTCGCTGGGTCAGTGAGAGTGTTCTTTTCCGGAGGGCAGAGTCATCTCTAGAACATACCTAATTAAAAACACAGGTTTAAATATCTTAAAGCATATTATCTGGGTGACAGAATTCATTGTTGCCTGAACAGAAGTAAGCCCTGCTTTCTGTAGTCATCACTTCTGCCCAAAAGCTACTGCGTGTCTGACATACCAGACACGCACGCACCGTATGGCTACCTCTTGTCTGGATAACGCCAGCCGAGTTTCAATGTTCTGATCTCTCCAGGGTGAGCAGTGGGGTCGGCAAAATGACCCGCAGACCCCCCGGGCTGGGGCTCGTGCTCGCCACGGAGGCCAGCCACCCGGGAGCCGCTGTGGAAAACTCAGCAGGGCTCTGTGTCATACGGACAAAACCCTCTTCCCTCAGCCTCTCCATTCTTCATACCCTCGTTGGCCCTCTTCAGGGATTTCCACCCTCCTGACGGAAGGAAGTGAAACGGACAGAACGGCAGACGCAGAGGTGACTATTTCCTGTCTACAAGTCGCTGGGTTCCTAGAAGCAGCAGCAGAGAACTAGAGTGTCCTGGAGCAGGGCTGCCTCCCACCCTCCATCCCCACAGTGCCCAGCCCCAGGGACCCCCTGGGCAGTACTGGGCTAAGTCACAGGACACCTGACAGGCGACCCACTGGGAAAAGGGGAGCATCTGCAATCCCCCCTGAATGCCACACAGCCTTTCCCAGGAACTTACCAGAGCATGGAAAGAAGAAACTGACAAGATGCCCAGCCTGCCGAGGGCCAGCTTGGAGGGGCGGCTGGCGGCGGCCAGGAGGCTCTTGGGGTTTGGCAGCTCCCCGCCTTGTAGGCTGGCCAGATAGCAACGCATCCTAAACAGATCCATGTGAAACTTCTCCAGGTTCTGCTCCCACTGCTGGATCTGTTTAAGAACGAACAGGGGTGATTGAAATGAAAATGAGAAGGTTTCACGAGTCCAACTGAAAATACGGTCCCTTTCACAAACTTCAAGGAACAATTTGTTTCAGCCGCTGCTGCATGGTGGAAATGAATCTTCCCTGCTCACCCCCTCTCAAGCCCTCCTACCCAGACACAGTGGGTCAGACAGCACCAGACTTCATCAGGATGGCCCGAAACAGAACAAAGCCGGTGGTCGCAATCCAAACCCAGGCCACACCACCATGACCTCTGGAGAACTCCAGCACGCTAAGTCGTGCCAACCAAAGGCAGGATACACAACTGTAAGTAGTTGTTTCACTTTGTTTAATTTCCCTATACACTGCCCGCCTCTGATCTTACACCAGATTAACTAAACTGCACACAGACAGATGCTGGATGACGGACACGGTGTCTTTTACGTGAACGCTGTGCATTCTGAGTAAATGACTCAGTAAGATGCAAATGGACTTCAGGGGTAAAGGCAAATAGAGCTTCTACTCCAATTTTAAGTATATTAGAGAATAATCACCGTCTCTACATCTGAATGAAATTAAAACGCATTTTCACACCAATGAAATGTCAGTGAGCTTCTTCTTCAAAATTGAAGTTATCAATTGGTAAAGGAAGACGGTCAAATTCTGAGGGCCACTTTCCCTCCTGCCAAGGATCAAAACACATTTACCTTTATTTAAAAAGAGAAACCAGAAGGTGAAAAAGGCTCTAGTAACTTGCCAACACAGGGATTCAGCGGCAGAGCGGAAAGCTGCCCTCTCAAGGACGGTCAGAGCTTCTCCACGTTCAGGAGAGGGTCTGCAGTGAAGGCTTGTCATAAGGGTGCACATGTCACTTCACCCGCACCAGCTGCATCGCTGCTTTGGCCAGGGTTAGCCTCCAGGCAGGTTCTAACTCTTCACAGCAAACTTTCTAGGTCAATCGTTAATTCCAGATAAATGGTATTTTGAAGGGTCTCCAACATTTAACACTCTGGTCCCTTCAGTCTCTCCCAAAAGGAAAGCAACACAAACTCCGGCTACTCTCACACAGCCCCCACTCCAAGTCCTCCGGATCGAGTTCGTCGGAAGGTCACCGTGCACCTTCTCTACATGGAAGAAACACAATGGCTACCAGATCGAAAATGATCTGTTGGTTCATCACGGTCTGTCAGCAAAGCTACAAAGTCCCAGATTCTCAAACTCCATAGCAAATTTAACCTTGTGTAAGCTTCTGTACATCCATGTTAGCGATGTGATAGCCAGCTGGTGTCGGCCTTTCGTGAATACTAGAAGGACCTGTTGGCTTTTCTCAATGAACATGCCCAGTCCAGATATGTGAGGAATCTATCCGGTAAGTAGGATGTCTAGGAAACCACCTCCAGCAATTCTGTGAGGACACAGCTCTGGACTAAGAAGCCAGTCCAAACTGTCTCTTCTTCATCTTGCCACATTAGAGAAGTCTAGATTCTAAAAGTAACAAATGGTTATCACACAACCATAAACTGACACCTACCAGGAGCTGTAAGCCACGGGAAAAACTATACTCCCAGTTCTGCCTCTCAAATACCTTCTCTAGCTGATTTCCTGAAAAAACCCACAATTACAGACACCTTCTTTTGTCTTTTAATATGTAGATGTTTCCAGATTGGGCGGTGTATTAAAGCGTATCCCTCCTTTCTATCTACATGTGAAAACATTTACAAGATAATTTCTACGGGCTGTGTTGGGGATGGAAGCATCAGAGGACAGAAAACCCATCAGGTGTCAGATAACATAAAAGAAAGAAGCCCATGCCATCCACGGCGGAGTAAAAAGACAAAAAACGTAAAACAAAATCCGGGTCTATGCCAATCACGAGAGATCGAGGAAGATGACACACTTATATTTTCGGGGAATTCTGCAGTTCACAAAGCATTTGTAAAGGCATCACCTAATGTATTTATGTGACTACACATCAAAACATCACTGGAAAGTGACGACCATTCCCCGCCAACGACACAGAGGCAGTCTTAAAATCTTGCCATTAACACTGTGATCATCTTCAGCACGGCTGGACATCTCCACCCAAAAGTCGGGACAAAATGCAGGTAAATCCATGAGAAGGAAACGGATTCAAATGCTAACATCATTTGGAAGGAAGAAGAGCTTAGGGGATCCAGAGAGCCTAAAGCAGACCTTACAGAGATGAAGAAGTTCATTAACATATGTGATTATGTCTCAAGAGAACTGGTGTCTCAATCAATGTTGTACATGGCAGAGGTCATTTTAAAATTAAATTTCATGAAAAACACAAACCAGAAGGGACTTTATGACTTCTCCATTTCAACAATGTTTCCTATGTTCATCCTGACCCAGCATTTGTGATGGTTAGTCCTACAGGCGTCAACGTGACTAGGCCACCGGGTGTCCAGAGTTGTGGTCAAACATTACTCTGGGTGTTTCTGTGAAGGTGTTTTTGGATGAGAATAACACTTAGATGGGTAGGCTGAGTGAAGCAGATGACCCTCCCCAGTGTGGGCGGGCGTCTTCAACCAGCTGAAGGCCTGAATACAGACCAGAAAGGCCAACACTTCTCCAAGGAAAAGAGAATTCCTCCTGCTTAGTGGCCTTCCATCTGGGATACTGGCTTTTTTCTTTCTGACTTTGGACTTGGAACTGAAACATCAGCCCACCCTGGGGGCCCCATTCCAAGGCTGGGCCCGGAGTCTGCCAGTCTTGGAACGGGAAGATACCATTCCTGAGTCTTGCTGACACTGCGGATCTCGGGACCTATGTGTCTCCACAGTCGTGCGACTGTGTTCGTTATAATAAATCTCTTTATGCTGTTCTCTCATATATCCTGTTGGCTCTGTTTCTCTGGAGAAGCCTGACGGACCCAGCCTTCACCTCTGCAGATTTCTACAGCAGAGCCCGTCATCATCAGCCACACGGCTGTTCTATATTGAAAGACGATTTCTCTCGTTTTGAAGGCCATGGTTCTTTTAGAGACGATCCGCCATGGAGGGTAAATGAACATTTGTGGTTGGGTAAGAAACAACGAAGTATCCAATTTTTCAGACTCACTGAAGTTGAGAGAAGGACCGTGGAGAACACCGGGTGAGAGTGTGGTGAAGACACGGATTCAGATGCTTGGGTTACTTGGAGGGAAGGGGGGAAGCACAAAGGCAGATTCACAAGCTCAGACAGGCTCGTCACATTGAGAAAGTCTGTGACCACACGCACGGAGCTTGCGGGCAATGGCATTACCACACCTTTGTTTCCCATCAGAGGACACGGAGCCCCCAGAGGGCGGATGACTCGCCCTCCCAGAGTAGCAAAGGCCCCCAAGCAGACCCTGAGGGGAGCAGCATGGGGGAATCAGCCTCTATCAAGCACTCACAATGCAGCCCCTGAATCACAGGCCCCTTCGCTCATAAAGCAGGTGACTGTGCACTTCTGAGACCTACCGCAGCAACTCTCATGCACATTTTCATCTAACTGCTACCTTTATTTCTCCCCACAAATCCCCAGGTGTTCAACATGGAAGGATACAAGACTATCTACCCTCTCACTTGGGTGCTCCATTTTTACTGAACGTTTTGTGTTTCAGCCTTCTACAACCTTGATGTGCAAAGCTCAGCCCAAGTTTTAAGCAATTTTTTTTTAAATTTCATTGGAGAGACCGAGTGTGTGTGCGCAAGCATGAGCAGGGGGTGGGGTAGACGGAGAGGGAGAAGCAGGCTCCTCACAGAGCAGGGAGCCCAACGCCAGACTCAATCCTAGGACCCCAAAATCACGACCTGAGCTGAAGGCAGACGCTTAACCAACTGAGCCATCCAGGTGCCCCCAAATTTTAAGCATTAACAAAAAAGATAAACATATTTTATAATTATCAAAATTATGAGATAAAGTAGGAGATAAAGATACATTTTTATAAATGTAAAGGGAGAAACAGAAGACAGCTTTGTAGCTATTACAATTTTACGTTGGGAAATTTCCATCACCATCATCACTAACACAGTAACATTATCTGACGTCATGTTAATCAGGGAATTTCTGGAGATTTTTTTCGATTATCAAACACTAAAATGCCTAAAATCAATCCCCTTAAACCAAGACTGCTTTTCCCCCTTTTTTTCTAAATTCCTTAAATACTGATCATTGTCCCTAGACATTTCTTTATTTTTTAAGATAAATATCAGGACATGAAAATAAACATTCAACTTCTATGTAGACTGAGCTTTCATTTCTTCTAATGTCTTGCACTAAACAGAAAAATGACACGAAGAGAACTCACTCTAAGGAACTGACTTCCACTGCAAAAGAAAAAAGTACTAAGAACAAAATTAAGGAGGAAAACTCCCACTTTTAAGCTCTGTCACAAACACAGGGCAAGAAGTTTCCCCTCTATTGCTAATACGGCTATAGTCATCTAATGAGGTCAGAGAGTCATGGTACACTGTAGACGTGGGGAGCAGGGAGGAGGAAGCCTAATGCTAAAAATAACAGATGAATAAGTGATACATAAAAACGATGACAAGTACATTCCTTCCACACCCAACACCCCTAGAAAAATATTTTCTATCATTTAGTCATTTGATCATAGTATTTGGTCATTTGTCCCTTACAAGATCTGTCCCAAAAGATCATTAGTTTTTCCTTTTTGGCAAATAGGATGAAAACCTCCCATGTAGTATTTCCCAAGCACTACAACCTACCCTTCTCAGAAGAATCCATCATGTGACACAGATTACACTGAAGTTAACATGTGGTTAGAACAACCAACTAAGATTTAGAGAATGTGTTTTGTTTTTTTCCTCTGAGATAGAATTCACATACCATAAAATTCACTCCATTTTAAAATAAATACGCTTCCCATCAAATCGAGCCCAAAAATCCAAGTTATAGAAATCATTTAAAAACAAATTTTAGGGGGGCAACTGGGTGGCGCAGTCGGTTAAGCATGTGACTCTTGGTTTTGGCGCAAGTCATGATCTCAGGATCGTGAGATCAAGCCCCATGTCGGACTCCAGGCTCAGTGGGGAGTCTGTTTAAGATCCTCTCCCTCTCCCTCTGCTCCTCCGGACCGTGCTCTATCTCGCTCTAAAATAAATAAATAAATCTTAAATTTTAAAAAAGCTAATTCTGGGGCACCTGGCTGGCTCAGTCAATACGGCATGTGACTCTTGATCTCGGGGTTGTGAGTTTGAGCCCCATGTTGGATGTAGAGATTACTTAAAAATAAATATACATACATATATATACATATTATATATTATACACACACACACTCATATAACACATAAAAATAAAAACTAATCTCAGTTTTATGCAAAACCATTCATCACATGACTAATCAGCAAGAAAAACACAATCTGATTCGTTACTGAGAGGCAATACAGCCCAGTGGTTAGGAATGCACATTTGTGGTCAAATCCTAGGTCCCCCACTTGTCAGCTCTGTGACATTAGAAAATGTATTTAGGGGCACCTGGGTGGCTCAGTGGGTTAAAGCCTCTGCCTTCGGCTCAGGTCATGATCCCAGGGTCCTGGGGTCGAGCCCCGCATCGGGCTCTCTGCTCAGCGGGAAGCCTGCTTCCCCTCCTCTCTCTGCCTGCCTCTCTGCCTACTTGTGATCTCTGTCTGTCAAATAAATAAATAAAATCTTAAAAAAAAAAAAAGAAAGAAAATGTATTAACTTCTCTCAGGGTCTATTCACTCATCTATCAAATGAGTGACACATACAGCTTTACCTCACGTGGCTGCCATGAAATCACACACCACCATGGCCCGAGATCGGAGCCTTGATAAATAAGCTCAGAGGCCATGAGGATGGGAAGTGAGGCCACAGAGAGGATACCTTAGCTGGGGATGAAAGAGGGAAGGCCTGAGGGAAGGAAGCCCAGAGCCAGCGTTGAGCGTCCATAGGGAGGAGACTCAGTTCCACTCCCACACTACTTCTGGCAAAGCACCAGGGATACAGAAATGGAAAAGTTACAGATCTTTTAAGAGCTCAATTTTCAGACCAGGAGTAGCCTTAAACACAAGGCGATAATTAGAAAACAATGAGATGAGGGCAAGGAGAGAGACCCCAAGAATTATGGGGTATAAAAGAGGTCCCTGGGGGAGTGGGCAGGAAGGTAGGAGGAAGTAACCCCTGAACCCTTCCTCACAGATGAGGAGGGATGAGCCCAGTGAGGGCCGATATGGGCACTGCTAGATAAAGGTAGGACAGGTTATCAAGGGCTTTATCTCACAAGCAGGAGAAGCCACTTAAAGGGTTTTTAAACCCGGCAATCATAGGATCAGATCTGCTCTACAGATGCAACCACTCCAGGTTCCTATGGAAGATGCATCTGAGCAAGGGAAAACGGACAGCCCCCGCAGCGGTCCAGGGAAGGGAGAAGACAGTCCGACTTACCCTCCATCCCTCACCCACACACTGTGTGCCTGAGAAATCAAACCGCCAGGCTGCACCATGGCGTCTCACTCTGCCTTTGCTCATGCTGACTCTTGGCCTGGCATTCCCTTCTCCGTTCCTTATTAACTCCTCACTTCTCAAGAAGCAATCCAGGCATCCCTCCCGCAGGAAGTCTTCCATGATTACACAGGAGGCTAAACTTCTGGTTTGTCTTCCACAACCCTCTGGAATATCATTTGCTCTAGAGTCACCAAATTATGTTGCAATAATATGCTTCACTGACTGGCACCCCGCTAGATGGAGAGCCCCAGGGGACAAAACAGCATCTTCTTTGACTCCCCAGTGTGTGCACACTTGCCGGACCCAGAGATGCACTTAATAAACATTCACAGAGCTAAATGGAGTGCCCGGAACCTCCATCATCCGGCCTCATCTCCTCAGACCTCTTTCATCAACACCTCCCTCTCCAGTGTTTTATTCCCCAAATGGCTTCTCACACACACACACACACACACACACACACTCCATACCGTATTTTCCTCAAGGCTTCATTCACTTTGTTCCCTCCCCCTCACCACAGTTTCCAACTGCCTAGATTCCATCCATCCTCTTTACCAGGTTGAAATTTTAAGTAAATATTTAAAAGGAAGCCCATGTTTCACAAAGCCCAGAGCAGCCCCGAGCCCTCCGCCCCAGCCTGCGGCTCCCGCTGCATCCTCTGCCCCATGCTCACTGCCTCCCCACACCGGGGCCTCATGAGCCACTGCGCGTGGGGGGGGTGGGGGGGACGGACGGGGACAGAATGCATCAGGATGCAGGGAAGCCATTTGGGCGCGGGGGGAGGGGGGGCAAGACCGCCAAAGGGTAGTGAGGTTTTGTCCCTGTTTACTTGTTTAAAATAACGAAGGGGAAGGAAAATAAAGTTCTAACTGGACTTAATTCACAGCTCTTCCTCCCTCAGGACTTCAAAAGGAATCCGACATGTGGCTGGCCGCACGGTCTGCTCCACATTGGATATGCTCAAGTGAAAGCCGCGGCACCCTGCCCGCCTCCCAGCATCTCCAAAAGGCCCCGGGACAAGCCCGTGGGACGGCCTCTTTCAAGCAGAGCACGTCACCGTGCCATGCTCTGAAGCCCAGCCATTACTGCTATGACAGTGTCGTTTTATCTTTTTATTTGGAAAGGGGGCACACAACGATCTTCTCCACCCAAACACTACAAAGAAAATCTGTTCCAGAGACTTTACCGTGCGTGATGTAACGTACTCCGTAAGTTCTGCTCTTATTGGGCTATAAATGACTCTATCTGAGGTTCTTGGGGTCTCTGGAGCAAAGCGCTACATAAATATTTTCTTTTATGTAAAATAAAATATAGTGACGTTGCGAGTTTTAAGTGGTAAGTGGAGAAAGCACTACTGCTCTGTTAAAGACGTTTTTAAAAGGTCGTTTAGGAAAAAACGTATAGTTACAGGATATTTGAGAGATCATGTTCTTACTGGTCTTGATTTGAAAATACCTTTGCCTTTGTAGCTTCGCATAACATTCTCGAGTCAAAGATCATCTCATAAAAATAAATCTAAGCATGTGCTTTTTATCCCCCTTTACGTTTCATACTCTCTGTGTCGGCAAGTAAAGCGCTAATAACTCTCTTTACAACCATCTGGAAAACGAGCAAAGGACAGTGAGCACAACAAATGTAATTCCGGACACCCACCGCAAAGCCCTCTGGGAAAACAAGACTCAAAGACAACCTTAGAAACTGCCAGTACGATGGGGAGAATATTTTCAAGTGGAATTCCTAAAGTCACTGCCAGTGGTTTCGTACCAGAAATGCACCAGTGCAGTATGGGAAGGTAGCTGTGTGCATAGGGGCAAGGGGGACCCAGGGAAGGGGGGGAGGGGGGCACTGAATACTTAGTCCTGTCAGGACAGTGTGCCTAAAATAACTAGTAATGATTCTGACAAAGAATGTATAACGTGCTGCGAGTCATAATTGAAAGAGCTTCTTTAGGCCATCCAACCATCAAAGACTCTCGGGTGTGAGTCCAGTTTGTGTGAAAGTAATTCCCCTCCCACAGACATCGTAAATTAATTGTTTGCCAACTATAAACTACAGTTAATGAAACTGCATTAATGGAATAAAATTATATTTAATGAAAATGCATTTTTTTTAAGGTTGCTTGGACTTCCTGTGGCCATAAAAAGGAAAAGGGAAGCAAAAGAGGTGGGGGGAGATGGGGTGGGCAGGCCAGGAGCCTCTGAAAGTTGCCTGATTTCCCATTTCTCTCGCTGGATCTACACGTCTGAGATTACGTAAGGACCTACAGACTTCAAGGTGGATGTCCCTTCAGAGGAAGAAAGTATGGCTTCAGAGGTGAATTTCAGAGAGCCGGTAGAAGTTATAACCACACTTTCCCCCATATGGTCATCCCGAGACTGTTTTATTGGGGCACCTGAACACTCTGAGACACGGCAATCCATGAGTTTCACCTTTGAGGATAGACAGACTAGCACGGCTCCCGGATCCTCGAAATTCAGGACCACCCGTGAGCTGCGGTACACGGAAAACTGAGACGACCGTTTCTCCCCCGCAAGCTTTCTGGTTTGCCAGGTAACCCTGACGCAGCATCACATCTCTCCACACCACAGAGACTGAAAGCTGGGTGATGGGGACTGGCCTCAGCACCTCACTCTTCCGCGACAGGTGCAGGCAGAGAGCAGAGGGGACCCAGGGTGAGCTCCTGGTGGCGGCACTTCCTCCGCCGTGGTGCTCCTGCCAAACTCCCCAACACCTGCCACCTCCCCACCGTCTGCCTGGCAACCCTCTTCTCAGGTCCTGTTAATATAGTTGGACTGTGCTCCCAGGTACTCTTTAGATAAAGGGCATATCCTCAGAACAGTTCAGTTCAGGAGTGTAGTATACGCTCATTGAGGTTCTACAGAATTATGGAAATTATATACTCTGAAATAGGTTTTCCATATTAACCGTGAAACTTCGGTAGGGTCCCTCTGCACCCTGGTAGCCGCACATCCAGACCAGTGCCACCCCACCAACGAACAGCTCTCCCCATGTCCACCTGTCCTCTGAGCCACTGCCTCATTAACCGTCTAAAGACCCTGCATCTAGGAAGAGAGAGATGCGAGAACCCTCATGGCCATGTGTCCATGGGCTTAGGGTGCATGAGCAAAGGAAAACAGATATTCAAAAGCTGCTTCTCCTCCTCCAAAATGCAAACAACACAGAAACGAGCTATTTCATTCTGATAATGGAAGTGGAACTAGACCAGAGAAATCATTCTCCTTAGCACCATATCTGTTATAAACAGAAAAAATATATATATATATATATACTGGTTTTTTGGAACCCAAAGATGGAAATAGCTGTGTCACACTAAACCATACTTCCCAAAGCCACCCTCTCTGTTAGAATCCTCTCTGTCTAATCTTCTAGTGGTTTTATTATATAAATTTTGGTCTGAAAGGGACAATATATGAGAAAAATCAGCCAGGCAAGAAGGAACTAATCAGAATTATGAAAAACGACTTGGTTGCAAATATTCCACTGGATATACACAACCACCAAAGGTTGGAAATAAAGCCTATCCCATCACCAATGTCACAAAAGTGCTGCCGTTAAGTTCTTGCAACAAGAAGCCACAGAAACGATCTCCCCCAAGAGGGGTAAGGAACATTGCCGCCATTTGCACCCCAACTCGGATTTTCGTGGCGCGTGACATGAGCAAGGAAAGAAACCACAAATAAGTAGTACCTGGTTTTCTATGGCCTTCCTGTTCTTTGGGTCGCTCACGATGGACAGCTGCAGCTCTGCCATCTTTTTCATCTTGCTGTCCATATCTATCTTCTGAATGAGGTTTTTGGTCTGGTTCTTGAGTAGCCGAACCGTGTCCTCTTTCCCATGCTTCTTTGCAAAAAGGGATGCACAAGCTGAATGTATGGCAGTGACCCAGTTTTCGAGATCTGTCTGGCTAGTGGCCTAAACACAGGGGGAACAACATTAAAATGGTTGTCTTTAAGCACCGGGAACATACATAAGGGTTCTTCTTTCTCTGATCTTCACTTAACTTCAGACACAGTGACTATACACATTTTTCCACATAAGAAAAATATTTTGAAAATAAGGCGAGTCTCAATAAAGCAGAATAAGTAAATTACTACGATTCTTAGCAGGCTGAAAACCCCTTCCGCTCCCTCAATATCCAGAAAAACCACATACATTCAAGCTGTGGGTTGATCGTCCAGTGATCTCTGGGATCATACAATAGGACCTACTGGGAGAATTTCTTAGAACTAAGGATATTTTGCCTGAATCACAAAATACTCATCTCATACTTGCCCCTGAGAAGTTCATGTGGATGTTTAGAATTTTTCTTTCAAAGATTTTATTTATTTGAGGGAGAGAGAGCACGAGCAAGCGCGAGCGCATGAGCAGGGGGGAGGGGCACAGGGAGAGGGAGAAGCAGACTCTCCACTGAGCCTAGAGCCCAATTCAGGGCTCGATCCCAGGACCCTGGGATCATGACCTGAGCCGAAGGTAGATGCTTAACCCACTGAGCCACCCAGGCGCCCCAGTCCATGCAGATTTAATCCAATGCTCTTACCTTCCCTACAATTCAGATTAACGGCAATTCCTTACTTGGCTTTAAAAACGTAAGTGAGGAGAAGGAAAATCAAACCTCAGGCCCTGGATCTTGTAAGTCAAGTAGTGGACAGCAAGAAGACTAGAGGCCCAGTGAGTTCACCTGGTACTGGCAACAGGAAATCCTGTCTGTGCAGAGAATCCTAGATTCCCAAAGTCAGCAGAGAGAAGACTAGGCAATTCTGCAGGGCTCCTGAGAATAGCCAGGACCAATGTCATTGAGACTCCTGAAGCAAGGACCTAGGAGTCTTCCCTGAGCTTTTCTGGTCAGACAGAACCTGCAGCACTGGGTCTACACACAGCACTCAATTTAGCCCAGGAATCACTTCAGAAATATACTTTACTTCCTTCACTTCCGCCCCTTTTGAGTTCATCAGTAACAGCACCAATGGTTAGAATTTCTTCAGCACTTAACACATACACATTATTGACCCGTAATGTGATCCCGTAAGCTACTGTTATCCTACTGACTAAAGGATCGATAGCTCAGAGAAGTTCAGTAGTTCTCCAAGATGGCGCACACACCCAGCAGCAGCACCAGGATCTCACCCCTAAGGCTGACACCAATACCACAATGACGAGCTTGGCATCCCACCATGCTCGTCAACGTTGCATCTGCTAGAAAACTGCTAAAAATCGTAATGGGAGACAACTCGAAACTTAACATCCTGAGTCCACTTCCACTGGAAAATGAGACCTTACAGCATTTGTCCTTAAGGCTTTCCTGAAAAGCTTCTTTTTCACTTCTCCTGGGATTCTAGGGAAAAATCTAAAGCTCTCCTAGCTGTATTCTGTAGGCTTCACTTGAGAGTCTCCACTCAGAGAATTTCAGACCTTGCACCACCAGACCGTGAGCTACGCCAGAACGAGGACCACGGTTTTTCTCTCCTCAAATCCTCAAGACCATTCCAGGGGGCACAGCCTGGAACGTGAAGAGTGTTCCAAGAAATGCTTGCTGTATGAACGACTGGATGAACACGGGCCCCATGCCACCTGACGGTAAGCAGGGGCTGGTTCTCTTAAGCCCCAACCCAAAGCCTAACTCTATTCCATTGGTAAACTATGCCTCTTCATTCTGTCCTTCTCATCCTCCTAGTACACAAGCCATCGCCTCGACCTCTGTCTAGAAAGTTCGGCAGTACCTGGAAAAGGTAGACGTCTCCAAAGGAGTTGCTGAGGCAGAACACATTTTCCTTCTTGGGATGTTCTGGGACCGATTGCACTATGCTGTCTTCTGCAAACAGTGCACACCGAGGGGCACTGCTCTGGTCCATGGAATTCTTCCCATAGGTCTCATAGAACAGCAGGGTGCAACCTACAAGACAGAGAAGCAAATTACATCTCTGTCACAGTCTTGAGGATCTGGGAAGGCAGGGAGAAGGTAAGGGACACATGAAGGAAAGGAAGGAAGTAGGAAGGAGGGAGGGCGAGCGGGGGGGCGGGGGGGAATAGAATGAGACAATCAACGATGTAATACAAAAGGAAATTCTGGTACCCAAAGTATGCCTTGTTTTATTAGCGTAACTCAGGTGAAAAGGAGAAGTTTTTGTAAACATATCATATTGTCATAGTAATAACAATACCAAGCATTTATTGTTGCTTACTCTGTCAGAAACTCTTCTAAGTTCTTCAATGGCTCATTTAGTCCCCACAGCAGCCCCAGAAGGCAGGTGTGGTTATTATTAACCCCATTTTACAAATGAGAAACCCGAGGACTTATACCACTGTGCAGGTCCCACAGCTGGACTCTGGCAGAGCAGGGACCTGAACCCAGGCGCTAGCCCCAGAGCCCTCCTTCTCGACCACGGCACTGCATTATTTAAGAAATCCGAATGCAGAGAGAACAACCATGTTCATTAAATGAGGGAGCTTCTTATACTTACAACTGGTGGTAACAAGAAAACCTGCAGAACTTTGCCATTTATGAGAAAGCACCCAGTTAATTCTCCAAATGCCACATAAAATAATTTAACATTAGTGTATTCTTTTACCGCACAGTAAGAGGAAATAACACTATGAATTTTACTAGTTTAGATTAAGAGGGGAAAATGAAACTAAATATCCCTTGATTTTAAAATATGACACAAAGGGACACCTGGGTGGCTCAGTCATTAAGTGTCTGCCTTCAGCTCAGGTCATGATCCCGGGGTCCTGGGATCGAGCCCCGCATCGGGCTCTCTGCTCAGCAGGGAGCCTGCTTCCCCCTTCTCTCTGCCTGCCTCTCTGCCTACTTGTGATCTCTGTCACCTAAATAAATAAAATCTTTAAAAAAATAAAATATGACACAAAAATGCTTGCAAATACCTAGCTTTCCCCTATAAGCTAATGAATTATTGTGGGTAGAAGTTATGAAGGATCTACTTTGATAATTAGGAGTGCCTTATAATTATTAGACATAGCTTTCAAGCAAATTCTAAAATGTTCACAAGCATGTTCTCTTATTGAAAAACCTTCATCTGATAAACACTTCTGAGCACTTCTCACGTGCTGAGCCCTGGCATCCAAATACGGCGGATAAGGTCACCATCCCCCTGCTTTGCACAGCCTCTCCTGCTGATGTGAAGCACCAGCTGCTCTCAGCCGCACAGCCAATGAATGAGGTCCAGTGCATGAGTGTTTGCCCCTCGGAGTTCGAAGTCCTCACTCACAAAAGTCTAAATGTTAAAAAAACAAAACAAAACAAAAACCCATTTCATGCTAGCCAGTGTCATTTCCTCCTTCGAAAATCCACATCTTAATCTGGACACCTAAGCTCAGATCATGGAACCCAGGGCAGCACAGAAGCCAGGAGAACAAGATGCTGGCAGGTAGCTGTGCCCTCAGAAAGAGCATCGTGACACTTTCCCCCTCCGTGGTGCTTAACGATCTCAAGACGCTCTAGCAACCTTTCTTCCTGCAAACAAAAGGCACCCACACTGAGGCTAAGAGAGACTTCCAGAAGGGAAAACAGTAGGCAGTCTCCGACCAGGGCTGTTCCTGCAGGGCTGAGCCAGTCTTTTTCCAGCCACTGATGCACTTAGAAACAATGTTCCCAAATCTTTCCATCAGGAAAGGCCTGTCTGACTGCTGCTATGTATGCAACCTGCCATGACCTGGGGACCCAAGGGCCAGGGTCAAGGTGACAGACCCACGCCAGTTCTGCCCAGTCCAAATTCTTTCCAATCGGTGAACATTCACTTCCCAGCTTCCCCACCATTGTACGCCCAGCGGCTGTGGTTTGAGTCATGACATCTAGAGGAAATGAACACAACCTTGGGCAGATGCCAACATGCCGCCAACTCAAACGCCCCATCTACCGTGGCAGCGTGAAACCAAAACAGGACATGTCATGTTAGACCCAGGCCAGGAGGGAAAACAGTATGCACGATTTCACTGCTATTGAACTTACAGAAACAGGAAATCAGTGGTAAATCTATTACATCAAAGTTAACCTCATCTGTGTCTCCCATGCTGGGGCGATAAGGCTGAGGGAAAGTGGGGCACCCCTGTCTGTGGCATCTCCCGTCCCCGTGGCCCCCACTCAGGGCTGCAGCCAGCAGCCCTGCCCGGTCCCTGCCAGGAGCTGGGGTTGGCCTGGAGGGCTGCCAGCAGGGGTTCTTCTCGCCACTGTAGCAGAAAGAGAAAACAGACCAGAACGGCGGCAAAAGTACGAAAATAGATGACGTGCCAGTAGAAGTATCACCAGCGGAAAAAGGGAGTTCGTCTCATCTTTCCTGAAACCCACCTTTTCTCGACACCCTCTCAAGCCACACTCATCACACCACCCCCTCATGCATGGCAAAACCACTGGGATCCCCGAATTACGGCAGGAGCCCCTCTCCTGATTCACTGGAAGACATATGGAAAGCAGCATTACCTTTGTTAAAAATGTAATGACATCCTCCAAGCCCTAGAAAACATTTATGCCCTTAGCACACTTGACACATGACACAGGTATACAACTAGTGCTTATAGCTGCTCTCTCCAAAACACCATAAATACTTCAAGAATTTATAATTCTGCTTAAATGTACATGCTTGTATACATACATATATATATACGTGTGTGTGTGTGTGTGTAACTAAGATTAAACCAAACAGTTAAGTCCAAACATTACAACTTGGATTCCAAGCCAAGAAAGTTCAACTCAGCCTAGTGAATTCCCAGAGGAAAGAGGTATAGAAAGCCACATGGAAAAGGTTATGCTGGAAAAAAACATCTTTATCGCATAACTTTCCTTGGCTGCAAAGGGAAGGAAGGAATGTGTGCTTGATAACATTCACACTTACAAAGCACCCTTTCTCCATGGGTCTTAAAGGGTTTTAGGAGCAAACACCACGGCAGCAGAGCGCAGGCAAGAGCGCAGACCCTGGGGCAGTCAGACAACTCAGGGCCGTCCCCGCCACGGGGGTCAGTGGCAGGAGCCCCCAGGCCTCAGGTAGGTAGGCCCCAGGATGGAAAACCCTGGAGGTGGGCTCTTCCAGCTCTAAGGGAAACCTGCCTTAATCTCCTCCCCCAGGAAGCCTCCCACAATCTGGCTCTGCACAAATGTCTTCAGAAGCAGGGAAATCAGGAAGAGAGCCTCCTGCCACTTGCTCATGGCTCTGGTCACTGCTGTCCTTCTAATTCGGAATCAGCTTGCCATCCTAACCCCTGGGGAACGAGAAGAAATTCAGCACCCCTTCCACAGGATTGCTGCTCACGGCCACCCCACTCCTGGCCTTCTCCAAGCTAAATGTTCCTAAATGTACACCATATAGCATGGCTCTAACCCCCCGGCTGGGGTTAGGTCATGGACAGACAAACACACACCATCACCGGCCTCCACCACCTCTGGAGTGGGAGTTGGGGGAGGGGGTGTTTCAGAGCCATTAAAACAGGCAGGGAATGACTTCCCAAAGCATTCATTTTAACAAACAAATTTTACATTAAAAAATAAATACAATAAATAAATACAATTTTTTTAAAAAAGCAACACAAAACAGATACACGTCTCATACGGAGTCAAGTGCATCGCTTTCAAACAACACGCCAGAAGGAGGCGGCTTCGGACTGTGATTCATAATCAGTCCCAGATGCTCGCTCTCCTGAGAAGACATTTTCCCTCCCGTCTCCAATCAGGGATACTTCAGGTCGAACCTATTCAAGAAGCCCCATCTGCTAACAAACAGGGCTCCTGCACTATCGTGCCCCCAAGGACAGGATGGCCAGCTCCACCCAGGGCAGAGGGAGGAGAGACCGCTGCGGCTCTAGAACCCGGGACAGCTGGAAGAAGGAAGCCAAAGATCACATCCACTCTTTTAAATCGCACTTACTTTTATCTTGACTTCATCACATTGGAAACTCATTCAAGGAATGGCCTACAGGGGCACCTGGGAGGCTCAGTGGGTTAAGTCTCTGCCTTTGGCTCAGGCCATGATCTCAGGGTCCTGGGACAGAGCCCCGCATTGGGCTCTCTGCTCCGCGGGGAGCCTGCTTCCCCCTCTCTCTCTGCCTGCCTCTCTGCCTACTTGTAATCTCTCTCTCTGTCAAATAAATAAATAAAATCTTTTTTAAAAATAAAGAAAAGAAAAAAGAAACGGCCTACAGCTCAACCCCCGCCCCCCAAATCTCCTTGTAATGCTTGGCGGCCACAGTTCCCTATCCTGTACTTGGATGGTTATTTGATTATTAAACCTGAGAGCATAACGTATCCCTTCAAACTGTATCTTGGTAGGTTCAACCCCTTATTCCAACTCTCCAAATCTCGCCCGTCATTTGGCTAAGAACCTGTCTCCCCAGGATGCCCAAATGAGAGGTGAGCTCTTGGCCCTTCCTCAGCCACAATGTATCACAAGCTGGAAAACAGGACTGGGACTTGGGTATTATAAACCATCCAGTTTGCTAGGGAAAAGCATCACTTAAAGGCAAAATGCCTTCCAAAGTGCATCCTTTCCAGACAGGCTTCTGAGTTATTATGAAATGGCACCAGTTCCCCAAGGCTGGGGTGGGGGCATCTCATAATTTCTACAAGGTGGGGTGGGGGCGGGAGTGGGGAGTAGCAAGAAAGGAGCCCTGTGGGACGGCTCAGGCCTTCCACACATAGCGTCTGCAGAGAGGATTCCCATTTCTGCTTTCCCCCCGGGACGGGGAAGGCGGTCACCCGATAATGAGGTCTGGCTTTGAACACCACACTCAGTACCTCTGACGGAGTCACAAGATGACTGAGCACATGTGACTGTGAGGCTGCCCCGCCTGCTCGCATCTGTGTAAACCGTCTTCACATCCGTGTAAATCACACCATGCTGACTCGGAGCCTCGCTCCTCCTCAGGACATTAAGATCACTTCCAATCTACGCAACCGCAGGGAGCCTGGCAATTACCATTCTTAATTGGCAATGCTTCCAAGAAACTTTCATAATCTTAACAAAACAAATCCTTACTCCTATTTCCTTTACATTAAAAAAGGGGGGGGGCATTTGTTTGGGATGATGACAATTAGACTTCCTCAGTTGATAAAGGTCAGAGGACATCCAGATGTTGTGTCGCATAAGGTGAGGATACCTGTGAAGAACAGGACACTCACGATCTGCATTTGGTTACTTATTTGGAATATTTTTACCCCCAGATGCAGAAAAACTATTAAAGAATGGTATGGAAATACCTAAAAAATAATAAGCTATACCTATCAAATTCAATCACTATGTACTAGAATGAATAATACATACAAATATTACGTAAGCCATATTCTCCAGGTGTGAGAAAATATCTGTAGCAAAGCATGCCGGGAGACATTGTATCAAATCCCTTCACATTGACACAAATCAACCGTGGACTGACTGGTGCTTCCTGGGAGAGGGCACAGCTGGAAGAAATGATTCCAGTGGCCCCCTCGAGTCAACAAGGCACCTACCTTTCAGTGTTACCCAGTACTGTTTCCACTTCCTCCGGGCCACCAACTCGAGCTTCCTTTCCTTCTGCAAAGTGACGAGGGGTTTGAAGAACAGCCATCCGGCTTTTCGGACCACCCCTTGTTCCTTCTCAAAGAGCAGATCAAGTTGCTCCAAAGAGCTGAGGGACCCGCTGCTGGAGTCTGCGGTTTCTGTGGACGTTTCTACATTCTCTGTGTTGGTCCTGCTCATTTCCAGCTCCCGCATGAAATTCTCATAAATGTTCTGTTGGAGGGGATCGCTGCCAATTGCATGAGCGGATTCGCTTCTCTGGGGCAGGATCTGAGCTGAGCCCCCAGACCACAGTGAAGCAGACATCTGGAAGGGCCCCTGCACGTCTGCATTCAGTCCATCTGAGCGGCTGTCAAAGTAGTCACTGCCTTCCTTGGACCTCGGCTCCTGTGAGCAATGCAGACGACCACCCATCAGAGGTTAGGTACATCCAAAGCATCCCTTCCCCAACACTGGAAACACGTCGTACTGCTGTTTGCTAATGCTGCTGCCACAAAGCAAGACTCTTTTAACAAAAATTCATCTTCAAACATTAAGTCACCAAACCAGAAAGAACTGTAGAAATAGTGTTGCCCAACCCAATCCAGAGCCAGTGGAGTCAATGCTTAAAGATAGGAACTGACTAAAGACTCCCGACAATCCTACCTCTAACCTATGCTGAGCATCAAGAAATTAACTAGTGTATTTGTAACACATTAGTGAAGATTTCTAGGCTGACATTTCTTTGCTGACTGTGAACTGGTGTCTTCCTGGAAGGAATTCGTGCTCCTCATCCAGGTCTTCCTCCTGGATTCTTTTAAAGGTAGAAAATCTCCAGTTCCAGGGTCAAGGGGTTTAGGGAATAAGTACTCAATGTTGTCAGGTATTGTTATGCAAACTTCTCTTCCTCTGCCCAAAACAGTCAGTCCTCAGCGTCTTCCTACCCCTACCCATATTAAGATTTGAGGATGTCTATCATCTTATTTTCCTTCTTGAGATAGTAAAAACCACACACGTGGGATTCTTCATCTACAAAAAGTATTTCCTAGTAATGCTGTTTTTCATAAACAGTGTTTTGGGTTTTTTTTACTTAATTTGAGAATTTCTCCCATGAAAGGAATATATTCATTCACTCACATCCTTTCATCTGAACATCTATTTTATTCTAGCCATTGGGGATACCAAAGACATGATTCTTAACTTCAACATGTACTGCAACATAAAATCAGACACTGGCAGCTCTAAATAAAATTAATATTTATAAAATAATGGCTGCCCCCCATGAGACTACAATGCACTGACAGTCAGTGGCCAAGCAGAGCTGAAAACACGGAATGTTTCCTCATTTAGAGAAGTCCGGTTATTTAAGAAGAATAACTTTCAGACAGGCCATTCACTGGTAAACATCAGTAACTACATTTTTCAGCAGAAGGTAAGCCTAATTTAAGACTTAAGACTCTAACATTCCAAATTTAGAGCTTAGATTAAGTAAGTCTGCAGAGCAGTGCTCAGTGTACACATCTACTCAGCTGCTAGAAGACTGTCCATTATATTGTCTTACCCATTAAAACAAAAATAAAATTAAATAAATAATAAATATATAATAATTTAAAATAAAAATGAGTCAAGGCCACTGACCAAAGGCCTTATTCTGAATATTCCACTGTGTGGAGGGGTTATCTTTTCCGACACTCTATCCAGAAATCCAGTAGCAAGTACATTTTGTAGGAAAATCATCAGCTGGAGAGTGCTTCCAAATACCCAGGGGCTATAAACAACGGAGCCCCAATCGCAGCTATTACTAACAAAAATATTATTTTCCACTTGTGTTTACACCATGTCCCATAGTCATATTTATTTATACACAGATGCTTATGCAAGAATAGAGCAAGTAAGCCAGCTGCAGTGAGTCACTTAGGGAAGAAGCTTTCAAAATAGTTTAAGATTTTTTTTTTAATTGTCACTTCGTTGCTCTTCAAAAACTCCTAAGAGGTGAAGGAATACTTCTCATTCAGCTAGCATTCACATCGTGTCAGCTACGAACCTGACTCTGACTCACAGCCCCCAAACACCAGGATGCCTCGGATACCCAGCAAGAGCTCTAATGGGGTGTTTCAAAACAAGCCAAACTCTGCCAGAGGAAAGACACTCAGGTGCCAAACTTAAATGTGACCCTATAAACATTGTTGACAGCGTTTCTCGTAAGAACGTCTTCAGTTGGTAGTTGTAGCCCTCACTTTTAAATGTTCCACCACAGCAAAGCGTGACAAATTTTCCTAAGAAACGGGAAAATACTGCATTTCAGCATTTATAACTGATTCTTAGACATGAACTTTCCCAGTTTCTAACACATTTCTAAAGCTTTCTATTGAGAATCCTAATAGCCAGTGACTGATTTTCAGGCTAACAGGAATGCATGAGTGGATGTCCGTCCCTAAGTCGGCTCAGCTGCATTCCCCCGTCACCGTGCTATGGGTGTGAAACCAAGGGGTCGTGTTATACCTGTACACAGGGCAGTCTGACTTCCATTTCTCTGCATGCAACTAGATCATCCTAAGCAATGGAAAATGTAACTTCATGACCAGGGCACTACCGAAAAGAGAGAGGGGCTCAAGAGAGTTCAGTCTGTCTCGGGAGGTAAAAGAAAACTCCTGATCTTCATTCCTCACTTTCTAGGAAAATGTATTCAAATTCACACCTGGCCATTCTTCGCTTGTCTTTTTCCTTCATCCCACAGTAGAGACCACTAGCTCTCTGCGACTACGCAGCCCTCGAGGGTCGTGAGGTCTAAAATTAAGAGGGCCCAGAGGCCAGGGTCTCTGCCTCCTGAATGTCCGCTGTCACTGTTGCCCACCAAGTACGCCTGACCCTCCTCCCAGGGCCCAGGGCAGGGTCATTCCTTCTTCCCCCTCCCTCTGAGTTGGACATGACCATGTGACTAGCTCGGGCCAATAAAAGCATACAGAAGAGACACATGGAAACGTCAAAAGCCAACACAATTTTCTTTCTCCTTCTGCTGTCACGGCTTGCGGTTTTCCAGATGGAACTGCTCTGTGGACCCAGGGTCCCAGAGAGGCACAGGGCAGACCAGAGTGACAGCACGGGAAAGAACGAAACTTTGCTTGTGCTAAACCTCGGAGTTCTGAGAGCTTTCTGTTATCTCAGCATACCCCAGCCCTCCCTGACTGACAGAACTAAAAGTTTACCCAGGACAGGAACAAGGACTCCCAGTACAGCTCCATTAATATCAAGGTTTGTTGGCATCAAACACATACTCCTCTCTAGCACATTCTCTCTGATTACTGTGGTATTCTTTTTCAGTTGTGTATGCTTTTCACTAACTCACCCACTGGTTAAAAACCCTAAGAAGAAAGGGTTCCTCTTTTATATTACTTCTTTAAAAAGTCAAAACAAGTAAGTCTCTCCATCATGGTAAGGGTTTCTGGACCTTAGCCCTGCTGGCAGACAGAAGTTTATGTGATGTGAGAATATGCATTCATTTGGTGCCATCTGCCACATTGTCAGGAATTTTGCTCCCATGCACTGACTACATTTTTAAGGATCTAAACCTGCTCTCTCCCATAAATCATGAAAGGAAAACAACGGAGGAAAAAAACCACGACCAACGAGAGTGGCGCGCTTGCCAGAAAAATTCGTCTTGCTCACCTTTATGGATTATCGATTATGGGAACATAAGCAAAACGAAAAAGCTGGCTTCACAGGATACTTCTTAAAAATCCAAAGTGGTTTACTTTAACATTCAATAAGCCCAAAGCAACTACCAGTGGCTATCAACAGTACCTTGGCCATGTGTCTCATCAGAAAGAGCTCTCAGATGAGGCTTAGTAGAAATGGCTTTGGCCCCGGCTTCTCCACCAGCTTGCCGTGTCTCTTTCAGGGAAGACCCTCAAACTCCTTAAGCCTTATTTTCTTCATTTTTAAAATGAGGTGGAAGTCCTTTCCAGCTGTCAAATCTGGATTCTTTGATTATATAACCGGTCTGTTCTTAACTCCATAGGCTAACAAGCCATTCAGAACGAAATCTCGGGATGACCCAGGCTTGAAGGAGGTCACCTCCCATGGGGACAGTGTGGGCCTGAATGGGACAGAACGTGGTGAATACACAGTGGCAAGTGGTCTGCCTTTAGCCGCACTGAACCTGAATTAGACTCAGTACAGTGGTGTGTGAGCCAGGCCACACACGTGCACAGATGAGAACCATTCTCTATGCAAACAAGAGATGGGGAGTAACGGGCTCGAGGCCAGGATCAATTAGGGGTCCCGGTAAATGACAGCTAAACCTCAGTCAGCCACAGAACACCTGAATCAAAAAGACACAAAAGTTGCCCGTGTGGGATTGCAGCCCCAGAGCAAGCAGAACCTATTTCCCTCATCAGGATCAACTTCTGTCAGCTGTTCAGGACATGGGACCTGGGAGAAAAGGTCTAATCTCTACTAGGCAGTGGTTGAGTGTAAAGAAGTGAGGAGTAAGGCATTAGCAAATTACTACATTTGGGGATATGAAGAGTTCCGTGGAGGGACGGTGGTCGTCTGTTCTTTATCTGTGGGTAAAGGGAGAGCCAGGGGCAACAAAGCACAACACAGGAGGGGTGTCGGTGGTGTGCCTCGTGCCTGAGAAGGAAATAACTAATAGTAAGTTTTACAGGTCTGACACGATCTACTCAAGGAAGGTGTATTCTTGGTCACCCATAAGGCTCTATAAAATTTTATAATTCCGTATCTATCTAGGATGGATAAAATGCAGTTTTGCTAGAGACAAACTGCCCACTCAAATTCTCTTCAAAAATGCGACTTATATTGTGTAAGCAAAGGAAAAAAAAAGAAAAAGGAAAAGCTTTCTTCCTTCTACAAATAACTAGAAGCAGAAACACACAAAACAGAAAAGTCAAGAGCAAAAGAACTAAAAACCTAGCGGCGTCTGGGTGGCTCAGTCAGTTGGGCATCAGCTTTCGGGTCAGGTCAGGACCCTGGGGGTCCTGGGATCGAGCCCAAGGTCTAGCTCCCTGATCAGCAGAGGAGTCTGCATCTCCTTTCCCCTCCCTCCCTGCTAGTTCTTTCTCTCTCGATGTATCTTAAATAAAATCTTTAAAAGAAGAAGAACTAAAAACCTAGCAGTTACCACTAGTTACCTAAAAAGGCAACCTATTACTTTCCTCCCTGGTGACTAAGCCACTTTTGTTTCCCCATTACAACTTTATACATCATAATAAGTATTATCATCATCACAATTCTTTTGTCAGGCATTATATTTTTGATATTACGTGTTCTTGGGTACAAGATGTTTTCAAAAACTGTTTGCTATCCCCCTTAGAAGGCAGTGAGATTATACAGATAATTTTTTTATGTATCCCCCAAAATGTTAATTTCCCCAAAGTAATGTCAAGTTCAGGAAAGCGACTCATTCCAAAATAACAATGATCTAGCTCTCCTTTTTGTTTAGGCTTCAAGAATGAGCTCTAGCAAAATTCTCAGATGACCAGTTCACTGGGGAATTCTCTGGAATGCTGCACTTTCTAAGGACAGTTTGGCGACGCCTTGGGACGAGGCCTGTGTCCTGCGGCATTCAGAGCCGAGCCCAGGAGGTGAGCTTGCACTGAATCAGAGAGCCTGTGCTCTCTGAATCAGAGGTTGTGGGTTAAGAGGAAAAGTGCATATCTGAAGCGAGAGAGAAAAACCACCTCCACCCACCCCGGCAAACAAGAGGCGCCCAGTCCGAGACTAAACTCTTCACTCTCCTGAGCTCCGTGAGCCTCCGCCCAGCGCTCTGGGGCAGCTCCGGCAACACTCCCGCTGCCGGGGAAGGGAAGGGAACCTTCCGCCTCCACCCTAAGGTGTGCTCACCTGCAGCTTCCTTTTCTTCCTGGAGAGGCTTCCCGTCCAGTCGCTGATGCGGCGCATGCGGGCTTTGAGCGTGTCCTTCTTGGAGGCGTCCTCGGTCAAGGCCTTGGACTTGCGGCAGGGGAGGGTGAAGGACGAGTACGGGCCGGGGTCCCTGCGCTCCACCCGGGAGGGCACGTCCATGTCCGAGGCGAAGGACACGCGGTGGCTGAGGCTGGCGTGCGTGCCCACGAACTCATCGGACAGCCGCAGGCCCGAGGGCGGCGCCGGGCTGGGGTCGGGGTAGAGCTCCCGGAGCGAGGACAGGGACGAGCTTTGGTTGAACGGCTTGGGGGCCCCGGGGGGCGGGAAGTCGGCGGCGCAGAGGCGGGGGGCGGGCGTGCCGGGCACCGGGAAGGAGCCCTCGGCCTCGCTGGCCTCGCTGGCCTCGCCCACGGGGCCCCAGGGCGAGTCGTACCAGGACGACTCGGAGCTCAGGGAGCTGCCCTTGCTGGAGCGCGGCCGCGAGTCCGGAGGCGAGTCGGGCCCGGGGCCCAGGGTGGGCGAGTAGCGCAGCAGCCGCACCGGGCCGCCCGCGTCCCCCCGGGGCCCCCTGCCCTGCTGGCCGCCGTTGTGGAACTCGACCCGCAGGCAGCCGTCCAGCTTCCCCAGCGTCTTGATGAGCACCCGGGGGCTCTTGCGGTCCTCGGCGGGCGGCGTGGCTGCCGCGCTCTCGTTCCTCCCGTAGCAGTTGAGAAGGTGCCCACTGCAGTCCCTCGAGACCGCCAGGTCAGCCGCCCGCTCGGGCCCGACGTAGTGGAAGCCGTTCTCCGCCGAGAAGGCCGCGCTGCCGCTCTGGAACTCGTTTCCCGAGGCGCTCGTCCTGTGCTTGGGGTAGGCGCTGCTTTTGGGGACTTTGCACGTGGGTCCGCCCAGTCTGGATGCGTAAGGCTGATTGCTCTTGAAGTGAGAAAGGCAGCTTCGGGCCAGGGACCGGGACTTGTAACCCGCCCCGCTGCTTCCGTGACCCCATCCATGCAGTGACTTGTCATCCTTCCCATGAATGCTGCGTATTTTCAGGGAGCAAGGCTTTTGCTCAGCACCAGTGTTAGAGCTGCTATGATTTTTAGATCCTTGAAGGGTGTACTGACTCTCAGAGTTCCCCATTGTAACCTAAATTAAGAACAGTAGCATCAGTAAGAAACATGACCCTAGTTACATTCCACTGTGACAGAATTTTCTAAAAAAAAAAAAAAAAAAAAGTTCCACACATTACAAAAGAACTTCTTTTTTTTTGGTGTCTCACACAAGGCAAAGAAGTAGGGACAAATGTTACCTACTGAATTCTCTCTGTGCCACGCAGGTCGTCAACCAAGTAGACAACGTTGCACACCCATGTGCTAGTTACTTTAAACACATAATTTTTTGTATGATATTAATTCAGACAATGAATAGGCATAAAAGTCAACTTAAAGCAGAGTCCTCCTTTAGGTGTGGCACTGACGGGTTCTGAATGAATGACTCTTGAACAGAAACATGAAGGAAAGCATCTTAGCTCAGGCACTCCAAAACACCAGCTCCTCAGTGACCAGAGACAGCGACCTCTACCACACACCAACTGCTAGAAGAGCAAATACCACACCCCAATAGAAGAGATTACTGCTCCTTTTTAATAACATGAGTCTGGGGACCACACTCTGTTGGAGCTTTGATAGATCACACAGAATAGGAACACCACAAAAGGAGTCCCCCAAAACTAGGCTGAGATGAAAACAGGGGTGGGGTAAAGAATAAAAGTTCTCATTTGGGGCAGAAAAACACTTTAATAAAACGAATCTCTAGTGCTTGTCAAAAGCCTTTGAGGGTCCTCAATTTAGAACATGATGCGGAAAAGAAGTCGGAAGCTGACTTATCAGAATATGGATGTCTGAAAAAAATTTAGATTCTTTTCATTCCCTGTAAAACCCCAATGTGTTCGATTCGTCTGTTACTTAAGTCAAACACGCAAGTCGAAATTTGAGCCAAACCTTCCCCTTGAGTTTTTCACCCTAACCGGTATATCACTATTTGAGGCAAGTTAGAAATCATGTTTCCAGTTCCATTTCAAAATATATTTAGTAGGTTTTTACTTTTAATTCTTTTACACCTAAGAATGTACACCCACAAAACAAAAGTCAAATGGATTGACTTTTCTTTGGTGGGAGTTAGCAAACACAATTAAAAACAAAATTAGCCAGATCGAACAATTAAACTTCCTTATTACCTTGATCACAGTCTTGCCACTTGACGTGAACCACAACTCATGTGCGCTGGCTTTACCTGAAGTCTAGTCTGTGCTCTGAGGGAGGTTAAGCGTCAGAAGGCTTTACCGGGTCCTAGAAAAGGGCAGCATGGTTAAGTATGGCAAGTGAATCCATGAAACAATCCTGAAAAACAGAAATACAAGAAAACTGTCAAGCGTTTTACACTGAGCTCCCGGAAGGTAAAAGCAAAGGTTTCTTGTAAATTATATGAAGAAACCACCAGTGTCCAGAATCACTGTCAGAATAATAAATGAAATGTCTGTGAACTGCTTGATTCATCAGAGGTGTTGGAAGATACAAATGAAGCTAGAACTGCCCATCCAATCTCGTAAAGACCATTAACTCAGCACACAGTCTGTAGTCCAATGCGTGCCTTTGTTTCAGGGGAGGGCAGGTGAAGGCACTGGCATGAGTCACGGCTCGTCTGTCACCACCATTAGGAAAACAACTTGCAGACTCTGCACACCGACGGAATGGCAGGAGCATCACCCGGATAGGACAACAGTGCATTGTTCTCTATTTGACTCAGTAGTAACAACAAAACCCCAAATACAGAATCACAGTGAAGTAAGTTCCCTTTTAGAGGATGACCCATAAAGGAGATTAAAAGTTTATCTCCAGCGTATGTCTGGGTCTTTCCACACAAGCAGCAGGAGCAGGAGGCCCACCTTGGAGGGTAAGATGGCAGCCTGGGGGAGCTGCCATCTGGCGGGGCTCACTCCCGGAACACAAAGCCTGAATGTTCTCTAAAGACAGAGCAGAGCCGTGTGGGTTCAAGTGGAACTTTCTCCCTGTTTAAAAAAAAAGAAAATTATTTGTAATTGTGTTAAAAGACACATAGCATAAAACTGATCATCTTACCCATTTTGTACTGTACTGTTAGTTGTGTTAAGTGCATTCTCATGCAGCCAGTCTCCAGAACTCTCACCTCACAAAACTGAAACTCCCCACCTCGCTCCCCAGGGCCCCGGCTCCCACCACTCTCGAGGTATCTCACGGAACTAGAATCACACAACAGCATTTGTCTTTTCGGGACGGGCCTTTCTCCCTTAGCAGAATGGCTTCCAGGTTCCTCCATGTTATAGCTCATGTCAGAATCCCCTTCCTGTATGAAGCTGAGGCATGTTCCGCTGCACGTGCACACCCCATCTTGCTCCTCTACTTCTCCATCAGTGGACACTCGGACTGCTTTCCACCTGTTGGCTCTTGTGAATGATGCTGCTACCAACGTGGGTAGACAGACTCCTGTCCGAGACCCTGCTTTCAGTCCTTTGGGGTACATACCCAGGACAGGAACTGCTGACTCCTATGGTAATCCTGTTTAACTTTTTAAGGAACCACCATCCTGTTTCCACAGCAGCGGCACCACTGCGACACCCCACCGACCACGTCGGTGCGGTCCAGTTCTTCCACACTCTCACCAGCCCTGCGGTTGTCTGGGTGTTTGACAGGGACCGCCGGCAGGTATGAGAGGTATCTTAGTGCAGCTCCAGTGTGTGTGGTCTCTAATGACTAGCGATGCTGACCATCCTTTTATGTGCTTGCTGCACCTCCGTACAACTTCACTGGAGGGCTCCACAGTGACTTTTTTTTTTTTTTAAGATTTTATTTATTTATTCGACAGACAGAGATCACAAGTAGGCAGAGAGGCAGGCAGAGAGAGAGGAGGAAGCAGGCTCCCCACTGAGCAGAGAGCCCAATACAGGGCTGGATCCCAGGACCCTGGGAACATGACCTGAGCCGAAGGCAGAGGCTTTAACCCACAGAGCCACCCAGGTGCCCCTCCACAGTGACTTTTAAAGTTAATGAAACACCAGCCCTAAGTCCCTCCAATAAGGCCAAAGACACAAGTCTGCCTGAGACTACTGTATAGTCTCACGTGTCCACTTTAAATTGGGGAGTTGGGGGGAATATCAAAAAGATATTTCACTTTGGCAGTAGCAGGAGGATCTATGAGCATCTCACTCGTGTGGCCAGAAACAGCACCTGCTACGCTACTAACCACTTCTCTTTCAGTGGGCGCTCTCACACATCTAAAAGAGGGAACAGCCCCTGGTTGAGATGCCCCTAAAACATGGCCCCCGTGACCACTCTGACGCCAGAGCTGGATCACAAGAACGCCACCTTTTTTTCTTAGAAGGGGAGAGGGGAGAGGGAGAAGGAGAAAGACAACCCTAAGCAGGCTCCACGCCCAGGGCAGAGCTGGACACGGGGCTCCATCACAGCCCTGAGATCACGACCGGAGCCAAAACCAAGAGTCGGGCACTTAACCGGCTGAGCCACCCAGGCACCCCAAGAACCCTACCTTTTAAAAGCTCAAAATCTGAGTTGTCGGTATTTTCTCCACCACATCTTAACTCAAGGAACTCGAAGGGGCAGAGTCACCCCTGGCTGCCGCCACGGAGACCTCTCCCACGAACTGATTGAGGGGAGCCTCTGAACTTGTTTACTTTGCTCAAGACCAAGGCCCGGTGGTGACCCCAAAGGTGAAAGGCTCCGGGGTCACTCACCCACAGCCGCCTGCTTTGTCAGGCCCTTCTGCTCTGAAGGTCACATGCCTGAAGACCGGCACACACAGCCCTGGCGTCAAGTCCTACAACATCAGTGGCACAAAACCGCTGCTGAGAGGCCCCCTTTGTCAGCTGCTCAAGGACACACAAAGGCCAGGAGTCAAAGCCACAGAAGGGCTCCAGGACGGAAGCTCAGTCCCCAACAGCAGGTGATAACCTCAACGTTTCATATTACTTTTGAAATTAAATAGCTTCATTTTTATGTCATGGTATGCTTCAAAACCATCGCCCTGGACCCTGTCCCTTACAGGACACTGTCCACACGAGGCCTGCCATTTGGGGGGCCCATTCAGTACACACCTGTTGAGCTAAATAAACCAACTTCACGTGGCAGAAGGTTGAGCAGGAATGAGCAGGAATCATTCCCAAAGGGTCTGGCCAAAAGACTGACACATATGCCCACAAGGGCATGTTTCCATACTGAACACAACACTCCCTAGAGAAAAGCAAAAGGGGGTTGATGGAGACGGGGAACAATGTGCATTGTTGCCTACAGAAATGCCTACCAGCTGTTCAATATCTTCAGCCAATCCTGGCAGAAGAAAACCAGCCTTCAACTAGAATGAGAAGAATTTATTCAATATTTATGAGGAATTTATTGACAGGAAGGGTCATCTCTGAGGGAAATAATTACCCTGAGGAGTTTGGCAAATTGAACAGATACTAACGGTCATGCTTCAGCTGTGATTTTTGTCTAGAAAAAAGACAATAAATAGGTCAAATGTTCAGCACCCCTGACTCCTTTACTAAAGGAATTTTATGGTAGTTAAAAACTTTTTTGTTGGGTGCCTGGGTGGCTCAGTTGGTTAAGCCACTGCCTTCTGCTCAGGTAGTGATCCCTGCGGAGTCCCAGGATCAAGTCCCACATCGGGCTCCCAGCTGTGCAGGGAGTCTGCTTCTCCCTCTGACCTTCTCCCCTCTCATCTCTCTCTCTCTCTCTCTCTCTCTGTCTCAAATAAATAAATAAAATATTTAAAAAAAATTTTTTTTGTTGATAGAGAGGGGGCTGAAAATACGAAACAACAGATTCCCTATTTTTTTTTTTAAAGAGAAGAAACAGTTCAAAGACCCCAGTGTCTCTAAGCAGAAAAAATGCATATTAGGTACACTAACCTATAATAACCCGTATTAGGAATGCCTCCATGTAGTAACACGTATTAGGTATGCTAACCTACAACTGATGTTAATGGGTATATAAATGTGCATCCAGGCCCACAGCTGACTGAGAGAGAATTCAGTGAAGACATTCTGGAATAAATGATATGCCGCAAAGACTGTGTGTACTGAGCAAATATTGTGTGTTGCATAAACACTTTTTTATAATAATTCTTTTATTTATTATATAATAAAATATCACAATTTTTAAAAATAGACCACAATCTCGTGAACCTAAAAGAAAGATAAAAAAAGTCCTTGTCTTTTGTTTTTTGCATTCCCTTCCAATCTCCAATTATATAAATGTGCTTTTTAAGCTAAAATCACAAATAAGAATGATGTTTGTTCTTATTAAAACTGTGATCAATGACCACCCCCCAGAAATGTCCAGCAATGTGAAGGAGTTCACAAATACGTCACCACCATCCCAACGGCCACTGGGACCTACTGAAATCCACAGAAAACCTCTTTCAGGAGGAAATGCAAGATTTACCTTTTCTTCATTTGCCTTGAACTGATGTGTCAAGATTCCCAAAGTCTCCATTTCTATGCAGTATAGAGTTTACAGCCGAGGAAAGACTGCTTTGTCTCTGGCCTGGGCCAGCTGTCAGAAAGAGCAACTAAGGGGAGTAAGAAGCAACCCCCGAGGGCCAGATGGCTCTGTGAGGAGGACGGGGGCTGAACGGGGACAGCACGCACCACAGAGGTGTGGGGACACTGCATAAAAGCAGGTTTATAGCTGGGCAAGGCAGTGAGGGAAACTCAGGTTCTACCACCATGAGACACCAACAAGGCTTCTCACGGAATTCCAGAGAGATTTTCGTACTGAAATAGGAGCTTCATCCTTGTCCAAGGCCAACATTCCAGATGGTGATAAGAACGAAAAAAGATGAGAATACGACTGTAACAGTATCTACTTGGTGTCCTTTATTTGGGGGTGGGAGGCTGGAGAGAGGGTACTTCGATTATTAAAAAGACAAATCTCAGATTCCTACTCTAGTTTGTGTCAGAGAACTTGAGTTTAAGACCTGTTTCCATCTCTTACATAGCACTAGTCTTTGGGCAAATTACTCTCTGAATCTCATTTCCCCCACTTACAACTTGAGGATAAAAATATCTACCCTACTTACCTCACAGAGTGAGACTAGTGGAAATATATATGAAACCACAAAAAAAAACTGGGAAACACAGCACACATCCATAGTACTATTACTAGCTTTAGTTTTACGTCTAATTTTGTATACTATGATATCAAATCTTAGGACCGTTTGTTGTTCCATTTTATTAACTATCAATTATGTTAATTATTATATATTTATATATTTGTAATCTTCCAATTTCTGTTAGCACATTCCTGATTTTTTTTATCAATTCTCCAAATAGTAACAGTATGTAAAACTACCTTGTGTGTCAGAGTCCTGCCAAATGTCAACAAAAACAGTCACATAAGCCACGTACTTCTGTTATTAGACAGTCATGATAAAAAAAAAAAAAAAAATGAGGAGCACCTGGGTGGCTCAGTGGGTTAAGCCTCTGCCTTCAGCTCAGGTCATGATCTCAGGGTCCTGGGATTGAGCCCCGCATCAGGCTCTCTGCTCAGCGGGGAGCCTGCTTCCTCCTCTCTCTGCCTACTTATGATCTCTCTGTCAAATAAATAAAATCTTTAAAAAAAAAAGATGGACGAAAATAACCTAACCGCTCAATGAACAACTGGTATGACTTTAAAGCAGTCATTCTCAACACCACATCAATTTTGGCCCCATGGGGACAATTAGTAGCATCTGGAGACATTTCCAATTGTCACAACCGGGGTCAGGGCATCTGGTGGGTGGAATTCGGTCCATGGCCAACAGGATGGCCCCCATGTGTTGCCTGACCCAATGTGTCAATAGTGTTGAGGCTGAGAAACCCTGCCTTCAAGTTTTACTGCCTGTCTTATTAAAATGGCTATAACACAAGAATATGCTGGAAAATCGGAAACAAATACATTCATCACTGCCAGGATCCAAACTTAGTAACAAACACTATAAATATTGCCTAAACCTGCTTCTCTCATTCTGAGTCAGTGAACTAGTCAGAACGCAAGAACTAAATGCCATGACTCAAAGAGGCTTGTTGCTCATCATGCCTTGAACCCCATTTGTAAAGGAGGCAGGCGAGAGCAGCATCTGGTCTCCCCAGGGATAGTGCTTAGGAAGAGGGATCCTTACCAATCAAGTGGGAAGACAGCAAGCTGCTGCCAGGGCCTCAAAAGCTGAACATCCACTGTGGAGCCCTATCGGTCCTGTTCCGATCCAGCAGGAGCCCTTCCAAAGGCATATTCACAGATGAACGGACAAACCAACCTGCAGGTCGGAAAGCCCAGGACAAGCCGGCTGGTGCAGGGCGGGGAGGGGCAGTAAATCCCACAGAAACCACAGCCCAGCTTTTGCACCACTCATCACCTGAGGAAACCATTTTATCCCAAGGAGGGTCTCCGCACTCACCCCTGTTTCGTTACAAATCTAACGACTAAGCATTTAGAAATGCTTGTTCAACTACGGGTCATGAAACTCATTCAATGAATCGGTGATCAGAATTTTTCTCAAAAGAACAGAATAGAGATAGAGTAGAGTACAGAATAAAATCAGACAGAAAGTAGAGATGGGCCTTCCAGCAAAGGTAAAAATGGTTTTATGAAATTAAATTCAATTCTGTGTGTGCTTGTCTGCTTGCCTGGATACTGAGCAATCCTGAAGGACAATCATATCTTCGTGACCAAAAAAAAAAAAAAAAAAAAAAAAAAAGTGTGAAAACAATGAACCAGTGACTTATAAAACCTCAAGGAGCAGTTGCATGGCACATCCGTTTTAGTAAGACCCAAGGACAAACAGAGTCCAGGGAGGCTCAAAAGATTTGCTCGCTCACAGCCCCGGGCAAACGCTTGAGCTAAAGACAGGAAGAGACAAAGGGCCGCCAGGGTCAGAGTGCAACCGCGGGCTCCACAAGCTGGCACAAGGTCCTGGCTCTCCTTCATTCTACATCTTAAAAGAAACTTTCACTGGATGTTTAAATTCTTCCGAGCAAAGTTAAAAACTAGCCCCCCCGCCCCCCCGGGGCACGTGGGTGGCTCCATCCCTTAAGCATCTGCCCTCAGCTCAGGTCGGGATCCCTCCTGGGAGCAAGTCCCTGCTCCGCGGGGAGTCTGTGTCTCCCTCTCTCTCTGCCCCTCCCCACACTCAAGCTCTCTCACACTTTCTCTCAAATAAAGCAATCTTTTTTTTAAGTTGTTTTTTTTTTTTTTAAGATTTTATTTATTTATTTGGCAGAGAGAGAGAGAAGGAAGCAGGCTCCCCGCTGAGCAGAGAGCCCGATGCAGGACTCGATCCCAGGACCCCGAGATCATGACCTGAGCCGAAGGCAGAGACTTAACCCACTGAGCCACCCAGGCGGCCCTCAAATAAAGCAATCTTAAAAAAAAAAAAAAAAAAAAATTACTCCCCCAAAAAGTTAACTGAAGACCTGAGTCTTGAAGGATGAGCGGGATCCTGTTAGGTGAAAACAGAAAAGGGCCTTCCAAGGAACAGAAAAGCAGTTCCTGAGACATGGGCACTCTGTGACGGCGTGCGGAGTCCCTAAGTGACTGAACGGAGAAAGACCCCGGCTTGTTCAGGAAAAACTCATCAAGGGCAGCAGGGCATGACCACTGACATCAGGGACAAGGTTTAGAGAAGCGGGAGGTGGGAGAGGAGGAGAGGCTGGGGAGAGGTTGACTCTCCATAACCCATCACCCCTCCCCATCCCCCCACTGTCCCAGAAGCACCACGGTGTGCCACCTCCTAGGGACACCTGAGCATAACATCTGGAGAAGCAGCCCACAGTCATCCACACCTCAAAGATCAGTGTGGGGGCAGCACTGGCAAAGGAGGGAAATGTTCTTAGTGCTGGCAGAACCTCGGAAGTTGAATGTCACAGAGTCCCACTCACCATTCAACATGACTGAGGAGACCCTCCTGCCTATCTCCCCCTCTGTCCTGAGACTGTGAGGGAAACAAAAGGGATGTATGATCTGATCCCGTCCCCAAAAGGGCTTCTCAGATGGCGTGGGGAGGGCTCATTACCAATATAAACCATTTGTAGAACCAATAAGGGGTTTATGACAATTTTAACAGCATGGAGTTCACGAGCGAGGTGGTGAGACCAACAATCCCACAAATATTATCGGTATGTCGCTGGAATGCCAGGGAGCTGAGAGGCCCAGCTACATCTGCGCCATCACAGAAACTGAAAATAATTCAGGGTTTGGTTTTTGTTGTTTTTTTTTTAACCACCTTTTCAAGCAAAATTATAGAATTTAGTTTTAAATAAAATAATCCTAGTGAAAATCATGATTTTTATTTTTCTTTTAGAAATGATCAGAATGCCTTTCATACATTTTCATCCTTGTTTTTCCCAGTTTTTCTTTTTAAATATATCAAATGTTCAGTCCCACCCTTTTCTCCAAAGTCTACTTCAAATCTCGTCCAAAATTTGGCCAACATCCTTGCCTCTACAGACCTTGTGCAGTAAGCACATTTGGTGGCGGCCAAAGACTTACAAGATTCAGGTTTGCTAGCATGACTTTCCAATAACCTCTCATTTTAAACTTTTATAAACAGGAACCCTTCCACAAAAAAGGGAGTTCGGGCTTGGGTGAGTACTTCCCAAGCTTTGTATGGAAACAGAAGCCCTTCGATGGGGGACTCACGGGCTGTGAACCACAGGGCTTCTCACGGACTCGGACACCAGTAGGTAAGGCACGTGCTTCAGTAAATCAGGAGCAGGCATCGCACCCCTGATCCTCAATCACATTCTGTGACCAAAATACACCGTGGTAACTGTACCTAGTGATTCCTGGCAAAATCTCGCTTCATTATACACCGTTCAAGTTAAAAAATGAACAGGCTTAAACCACACATTTTCTTTCCCCTCATTTGAGTAGGCGCTTTCCTCGCCCTTATAAATGCGTGACTCTTGCGCCCCAGGCCAGCGTGCAGCCTGATCGGAGAGCTCACTTCTCTAAGCCTAAGGCTTAAGGCTACAACAAAAGTTGTTCTGGGGTCCACAGGTGAAATTAAACCAGCTCTTGCTGAACTTTTCTTTAAATTATATGATTATTCACAACAAACCTAGTCCGATTTTAGCTGGCAAATTTACAGAAATTTTCAGGGGGAAAATGAATAGATTAGGTATAGCTTAAATTGCATAATTTAGGGGTGCTGGGTGGCTCAGTCGGTTAAGCATCTGCCTTCAGCTCAGGTCATGATCTCAGCGTCCTGGGACTGAGCCCAGCATCAGGTTCCCTGCTCAGTGGGGAGTCTGCTTCTCTTTTTCTCTCTCCCTCTGCCACTACCCCTGCTTGTGCTCTCTTGCTCGTGCTCTCTCTCAAATAAGTAAAATCTTTAAAATAAAATAAAATAAATTGCATAATCTATAGGAATTTGCAATTTTTGGATACCTAAAGTAGGAGGATACACAGAGGGAAGGAAAGGATCTAATGCTCCCTGAACTAGTGTGTGCCAAGGCCACCTGGGGCACAAGAACCCCAAATGCTTTCAGGATCAGCCCTGTCACCTCCAGGGATTAAATAATTTCACCGAGACCACTAAGGGGTCAAGGTAGGAAACCAACTTGGAAATTTTTTAGTATTGTTTTAACACAGGCATTACATCAAAATAATTTTAAATATTTCTGCACTTTTCAACCTGAAATTTTCCCTTTTTTTTTTTTTTTTAAACAAAGTACAATTTAACTTTCAGGCTTTTCTTCTAGAAGAACATTTGTGATCCACGCCCTTTCTTAAAGAAAGCACTAAGAAAGTCTGTCTCTGGTAGTATCCTTTTTCCGGGCAGCAAAGGCTTACACAGCTGGGAATGGCCAGGAGAAAGAAATGAAAAACGGAACTTTTAAGTTAATGGAGAAGATTTAAGGTTACAATGTAGTTTGTCCATTTCGCTCCTTCACAAAAAACATCACACAAAGGAAAAACTGGTTTTCTTGGTGGCGTACACTTCATGGTCTCTATCTTAAATATCCACTGGAATTTAGAATATACCTCCTGGGGCACCTGGGTGGCTCCATCAGTTAAGCCTCCAACTCTTGGTTTTGGCTCCTGTCATGATCTGTGGGTCATGAAACAGCCCCACGATAGGCACCACACTCAGGGGGGGTCAGCTTGATGATGCTCCCCCCTTCCTGTCTCCTTGCTCACGTGCATGCACTCTAATAAATAAATAAATCTTTAAAAAAAACAATATACTTTCCCAAGGCTGTGAGGGTGGGACATGGTGACCAAGACCCCAGGGTGGGGAGGGGAGGGGGAGAGGAAGATGCAGAGGGAAGGGGAACTCAAGACCACAGAACAGCCAAGTGGCACCTTCCTGAAGCTTTAGTTTCACTGAATGTGGAGTAATTTTAGAATTGCCTCAATAAAGAAATATATCATGAAGTAAAATAGAAAATTTACATGTTTGAGGTAAAATACAAGAGTCCGGCAATATTTAGCATCCGCATTAGGCTGCTGTCAGAACCTCATCAGGCATCCTAGGTAAGATAACTTTGACTGATTAATGCACTATCTGTTTACCGAATAACTCCTTTGTGTTGGACACTGTTCCAGGCCTTGAGGATATAACAATAAATAGACCCCCCCCCAAAAAAAATTCCTGCTTTCATGGAGCTTTCATTATAGAAGGGGAGGGACGAACAACAAATGAGGAAAGTAAGTGAATTACTATCAGGTGACAAAAATTTTAGCAAAAAGGAGGAGGAGGAGGAGGAGGGGTTTGGGGAGGGATACTGTCATTTTAGAAAGGGTGGAAGAGGAAGGCCCCTCCGATGTGGCAGTTAAGTAGACTAGCAGGACAGAAGCCACGTGAATTCTGGGGAAAAGACACTCGAAGCAGGGACGCCTGGGTGGCTCCGTTGGTTAAGCAGCTGCCTTTGGCTCAGGTCATGATCCCAGCGTCCTGGGATCGAGTCCCGCATCGGGCTCCTTGCTCGGCGGGGAGCCTGCTTCCCCCTCTGCCTCCGCCTGTGCTCGCGCTCTCTCTCTCTCTCTCTGACAAATAAATAAATAAAATCTTTAAAAAAAAAAAAAAAAAAGACACTGGAAGCAGAGGACAGAAAGTACAAATGCTCAGAGAGGTAGAACGGGCAGGCCAGTGTGGCTGGCACAGGAGGGGTCAAGAAGGGACAAGGAGCCAGAGAGTGCAGCCCAAAGGGACATTTTCAGGCCACTGGCTTTCGCCTCGAGATTGAATGTCATGATTAGAGGGTGGTGACTCCAGAAGGCTCACCAAGAGGTATATTTCAAGAGGACCACTGTGGCTGCCCTGTGTTGGGCTGTTGGCAGTTTTGTGGAAGTTGGGGGTGGGGGGCAGTTAGGCTGCTTCAGGTGAGAGACAGTGTGGGCTGGACCAGGTGAGACTGATGAGGAGAGGCCCGAGTCTGGATCTGGTGGAAGGGGGGAGCGAGGGCCGAGAGGCTTCCCAGGTGGACAGGCATGAGCGGTGACAGGTCGAGGAGGCCACCATGATGTTCATTCTGGAAGAATGGGGAAGGCCACCGCAGAGGAGGCCTAGAAGGAGACAAAGAGTTGGGTTTGAGATGTCTGTTGGACCTGAAAGTGGGAATACTGAGCTGACATGAATGGATGAGCTCTCCAAGGGAGTCAATAAACAAAGGGAAGAGAAGAGGCCTGGGGCACTCCCATATGAAGAGGTCAAGGAAATAAGGAGATGAGCACATGAAGGAAACAGAAGATACAGTCAGTGAATCTAATTAAGAGGAAACCAAGAGAATATGCTGCCCTTAAAGCCAGTCAAAAACTCTGTTTCAAGGAGGAGACTGTGAGGAAGTGCCAATGTTTCTGAGAGTTCAAATAACAAGGACTGGGAGATAAGAGAGCACTGAACCCAGCAACGGGGAGGTTTATCCATGAACCTGACCGGAGTGGAGTGGGAGTGGAGAACGCTGGGTTGGAGTGAGTGTGAGGACGAGGTCAATGAACCGGAAGACGGTGAAGGGCAAGGACTTGCTCCCGCTGTCCTGTGATGGGGAACAGAGCAACCCACTGTTAGCCAGAAGGACAGAGAAATCCCAAAAAGGGGGGTGGTCCCTGGCGTGTCTATCTCTGTCTGTCTGCGTGTCTGTCTTCAGGAGAAATCACGGCATGTGAATGGCAGTAACTGGAGGGAAAATGTGCCGTGTGGCAGGGAGAGAGGTTACTGCCGAAATGTTGTCCTTTAAGGAGACAAAGCAGAAGGACTCTCACGCACATGACAGAACCCAGCCCAAAAGCAACCACCCTGTGCCAGGAGAGAAACTCTAGAAAAACACTTGAAAACAGTGATACAGAAGATGTAGTAGGGCGCCAGGACAGAAGGGCATTAACTCCAGCACAGAACACTGGGAAGCTGCTTATTGCTGTGTGTTCTTATAATTTCCATTTTCCCCTTAGAAGTCACGTGGCGGCGGGAGCAAGTGAAGGTCTTTGCGAGGTGACACTTATTTCCAGGGTGTTTCAGTGTTGTTTTGTATTTCACTTTTCTGGCTATTTTTGATGACTTTGTCCATCCCATCAGTGGTGAGCAGACGACATCTGCACCTACACACCCCTACACTATCCTTGAGTTTATGTACACTTTTCATAAAGATCTTTACTCTGTTAACTTCTACTATCACGAGTTTTCCTGGTTTAGGACTGTGTATAACGAGGCCTTTCACTTGTCACCCCACCTTCCAGGAGTGGCTGCAGAGGACTTGAAAACAGTTTCATTCTCTCTGCCCAGAGCTCCTTTCCTTTCACCTTCAATCATCCGAACGCTCAGCTTCTGTCTCTCCCAGGCCATCGACGCCGCATCCCTTAAGCTCTTCCCCACATCTCCACTTTAGAATGGAGATTCTAGGGGCGCCTGGGTGGCTCAGTGGGTTAAGGCCTCTGCCTTCAGCTCAGGTCATGATCCCAGGATCCTGGGATCGAGCCCCGCATCGGGTTCTCTGCTCAGCAGGGAGCCTGCTTCCCTTCCTCTCTCTCTGCCTGCCTCTCTGCCTACTTGTGATCTCTGTCAAATAAATAAATTTTAGAATGGAGATTCTAACAATTCTGCCACTACAGACATGTGTCACAGTCCAGGACAAAAACAGGATAAAGGAGTGTTTTCACTTTCCAATGTTGTCCTAAAGATAGCCAGGATTTGCAAACCTTTATTTAAGTCTTCGGAACGCCCTGGACCAAGTCCTTCCTGACATTATCTGGAGCACCTACTACATCCCTTTCCTACAGTGAAATGATAACTCAGTCTATCACTTTACTTGTGACGTTTGTTTTTCCAAAAGTGCCTCGCATTACCGTGGTACTCAAGTAAAGCCCATCTGCTGCTTTGCTGTTCCCTTCCGTGCCTCCCTCTATTAGGACCTCCCTCTAAACAGTCTTCTACTGGAATGGGACTGGGGGAGGGGAGGGAACGCTTCGTCTCTTCATCCCAGGCTGAACCAGGAAGATTGTCAGGTGAAGTCTAATCAAAGCTGTCTCATCATCAGAGGTTAGCACAGCTCACGTGCACCTAAAATTCTCTCCGGTGATACATGAACGGGAAATATGACCCCAACTGAGTGTACGGCTTTGAATTTCATTAGGATATTAGACAGACAACTCTTGTCTCCCACCATAGCTTTAAGTCTGTCTGGTCTGATAAGTAGATAGGTAAGTAAATGAAAGAAAGAACAGATAGAGGGAGAGAAATGGACAGGGGTGGGTGTGTAAACATACATACACATATATGTATATATGTATACACAGACATGTTTCTACCACTTACAAAGAAAAAGCAGTACATACCAACGCATTTCCAGTTCAAGAAACAGCCAGTCTCAGGAAGGGGCTAACAAGATACCTGGTATCCCGTGACAGCCCAGCGACTAACCATCTTACAGACTTTGGACAAGCCACGTCAGTGCTGTGGTTTTCCAGTTGCAGCCTGACAATACTATGGGCTTTAAACAGCTGACAATAGTGTATAACACGTTCCTGGGACACTCACGTTATAGCCTCCCGCCACTTATAAGCCTATTGAGATACACTGAGTCATAAAGACACTGCCATTATCAGAATTTGAACTATTACGAACACAATGTTGTGCACTTGCAGGCGTCAACAGTCAGAAATTCAGGATTATCTCCGACATCATTACTGCCTTTCCCCATCTTTAATATTGTTGCTATTATTTTCGATTCCATGCCTTTTTTTTTTTTTGAGTCCTCCTAAGAAAGCCATTTTTACCTTGGCCTTTACCTAAGGTATACTTAATGTTAAATAAAAAATGCAGAGTATCACCTAAATTTTTTTAATGTCCAAAAAGATCTTGTTCTGAATGTTCCATTAAAAATGAGGTTTTTTTAAAATCTCACAGTGGCATTAAGGGGTCTCACTAACCCAGTTTATCATCTCCGTGTAAATGAATCTTACAAAGTGGGCCAAACCGGGGGCATGTGCAGGCATAAAAAAGTGTCCCATTCGGCACGCCTGGGTGGCTCAGTTGGCTAAGTGTCTGCCTTCAGCTCAGGTCATGATGCCAGGGTCCTGGGATTGAGTCCCACATCCAGCCGGCTTCTCCCTCTCCCTCTGTCTGCCAGTCCCCCTGCTTATGCTCTCCCTTGCTCTGTCAAATAAATAAATAAAATCTTAAGAAGAAAGAAAGAGAGAGAGAGAGAGAGACAGAGAGAGAAAGTCCGTCCCATCCAGCATCTAAGGAGCACGTGTTTCCTTTTCAGACTTCCCAGTGTTCTTCCCACATCCTCCCCATATCGATGGTAAAAAGAGGTTTTAGCGAGCCTGCACTCACTTTAAATCTCTAAAAAAGGGAGTATGTTTCTCCTCAAACACAACTGTAGACCACCAAGACAGAAATATCTACTCTACTTAGTAGTTAAGTGAGGGACCACTTTGGAAGGATAATCTCTTGGCAAGTGGCCCAACCCTTATCTCTCTTGCTTTTCCAGGCATCCCTGAAGGGGCTGGTCTGAGAGGCCTTCGCAAGGGACTCTCTCTGCACTAAAATACTGAAGAAAGGTGTTATCTACTTGCATTCAAAACACTAAATTGACAGTCGGGTTGGTCTGGATGGTCTGGACTGGAGTCCTAAGGTTCTTCAACAGGCTTCAGTCTCTGACCACACGCTCTGGTAAAAATCAACGTGGCTGACAAGTGTTAATCTGACTAGAGGAGAAGACAGTGCCCTGTCAGAGCAGCCCTTTCCAGGTCCAAAGGAGACGTAATAAATAAAATGTTCCCAATGTTTCTATTAATTCTAACCTGCGTGAACAGTCCTCACCACAGCCTCATCCCAAAAAGACATTTCAGTCAAGGAAGTGAAGGAACGGACAACGCACCCTCTAGCCACAGAGATGAAACACGGTGAAAGACACGCATTGCCTTTCCTCAAATAACTCATAACCCCATTACACTGAAAGTAAGTAAAAACTGTAGGATCCCTGGGTGTGACAGAGGGCCACAGTGAAATACTTAAAACGTGTGAGGAAAAAACCCTCACGGCTCTTCAGGGGTCCCCCTACTTTCCAGAAATTCTATAAATAATCTTCCAAGTTACAATGACTTCAAAAAAGCTTCCTATTTCTGTCTCTCCACCTACCAATTTTCTGAGAATTACATGCTTGGCCAAATGAACTTACAGCTGAGGAAGTACTATCCCAAGCCAGGGTTCCTCGACCCCTGCTGATAAGCTCAGGGTTCAGACAAATGCCTAATGAATGAGCAGCTTAGGAGGGAACTATGACATGAAACGGCCATTCTACTTGAACTAGGTACCCCCCCACCACCACCACACACAAAGATCACAAGGGATTTCATTTCTTTTTCAGAAAATTCAAGACAAAACTTAAGGACAAACAGTAATAAGCAGTGAACCTGAAATCACAAACTTGAAAAAGAAACTCCTAAACCAAACAACTCACTCAGCTCAAAAACTAAGGCGTGATGAAGTTACATAATAACCAGGAAACTACAAAATACAATCTCTGCCATATTTTAATTTCCCTTCGTGCCCTAAAAGAAGTAACTGGTAAAGATAAATTAATAGTCATTAAGGCTTTAACATGACCAGACTGAGAAACGGTACTTCCTTGAGCTACCAGGGAAAAATAAACCCAAACCACACAAGCCATTAGCGTCTGGAGAATCAATTAGTAAAACAGGGCGGGCAACTGTATGAAATCACCAGTAGGCACTGGAAAGCACATACACACTCAGATTTGAGGGTAACCTAGCCTTATGCAGCCTAAGTACAAAATAACGTTAAACAAAAGAAATATTCCCAAAAGGAGTGTTTCAAGAAACACTGAAATCTCACATATAAAATTAAGTCTCAACTCCAGAAAGGGGAAAATAAACATTTTTAACCTTACCTTTGCCAAAACTTTGGATGTAGCCAGTGTTCCTCAGGCTCTTTTAATTAGCAGAAAAAGTTTCACCAAGTCAGGGTCTATAGACAAATCCACAAACTCTCTCTTCTTTCTGCCCATGGTAAGGCAGGAAACAGCGCTGAACACTTCAAATGCTCGGCCGTTAAGAGCTAAAAACAGATCCTGTGCAATGCTGGATATATTTTTGTCTGCTAGCTACACACCCTCATCATGTTCAATTTTTTCCATTGGTGGAAGAGTATGATGCACACTTAACCAGAAAGTGGTTTTCCATGGGCTGCCTGGAGCGATTAGGCAGGACAGCCTCGGAGCCGCCAGGCTCACCCATGACTGGGCTGCTGTTGGTCCCACATTCCAGAATTACCACCAAAGTTCCATAGGAACGCAGCCCCAAGTTTGCTGAATAAAGGTTTACTCACTCGAAGGGAGCCTCCGCCGCTTTTTTAAGCCTTTTCGGCAGTAAGAACACACACCTACCATCCTTGCGTTTAGAGCAGTAGTAAACATTCTGGCTCCGAAACCACAGCTGGAATGTTACGGTCATAAAAACCCCGCCTCGAGAGCAGCCCTTCAAAATAATTTTGCGATTTGCAAAATATCGGGTGTACACTTACTCCCATGTTCCTTGCCGGAGTCATTTCATTTTTATGTTAGCTGAGCTGCGGTGCTCCAACCACACTGGGGGGGGGCCTGTTATTCCAACAGGTCACTCTTTTAGGGGAAATAAGCATGACACTGCCTTTTTAAAAAAGCGACAGGCCAGACATGCAAGGGTTTGAGGTCTTCCTGTATCTTTTGATGAAAGACCTTCAATTTAAAGTACATCCCACAGGTGAAGCGACAGTTCCAAATCATTTTATATTAATTCTTGGGAAAGGTGTGCTGAAAGGGAGAACAGGATTAGGTCCGTGTAGTTTCTAAATTTTTGAAATTATATTCTACAGAGGAAAACAGCTCAAGCAGAAGTGTTCGAGTTATCCTGGACAAACTACGACAGCAGCTTTTTAAGGCAGTATTTTCATTATTTTTCAAATGTGAACAGATCGATGTATGTAGCTGACAAGATTCTTACTTAATATTCAAGACCGGACTGTATTACAGACATAGAAGCTTTCAACTCCCTATCTTGCATGAAAAATGCATCGCCGACATAAGCATACGCACACCTACACACAAGAGAACAAGCGTGAACATGTAACTTTTTTCCCCACATAGGCTCGGTGTAGTTAATACCTGCTTAAAGATACACTTTCTAATCTTTAATAGCAAATAATAAGAGCCGTTACATACAGTCATCTGTCTGATAGTTACTAAAACTAGTCTAACCTCTACAAAACTTTACTCAGGAACACAGACATGAACACAAACAATTTTTAGTGCTGGTGGAGCACACCTGGAAAATTGCCGATTCCAATTCCCTCATTTCACAGATAAAAAATGGAGGTCTTAAGTGACTTTTCAAGGTCATAGAGCTGGTCAACAGCAAGGAGCAGAGCCAGGACACGCCACTCAAGTAACCACAACCCCCAGGACCGAAGTCAGAAGGTTGCCACGGAAGCCAAGTCACATAACAAAAAACATGGGGATTCCCAAAATGTTAATTTGATGTGTGTGTGTGTGTGTGTGTGTGTGTACGCCCATGTGCATGCTTGTGTGTGCACGTGTGTGCGTGTGTTAAAAAAATACCCCAGGCTGGGCACCTGGCTGGCTCAGTTGGTAAAACATGCAACTCTGAATCCCAAATCATGAGTTCAAGCCCCACGTTGGGCACAGAGCCTACCCAGGGGAAAAAAAGAAAAAAATACTCTGGGTAAATACAGAAGAAGAAAGAATGCTAAGTCATCAAGCAGCATCATTTCTGTTACTAAGATAAAAGTAAAATGAAGTTTCAGCCAGTGTAAAAGAAGTAATTTCTTGAGACAGAAGAACTACTCCTGAATATAAAGGGGGAGAGAGGAGAATTAGGGAAGACGGAAGAAGGAAATTTAAGAAGATGTGCTTCTCAACGTGAAATATATCAGAAAATAATGAATTATGTGGAAACATTTGCAGGACCCTATTCTAGTCCTGCCTCTAGATTTTTTTTAAAAAGACGTATTTATTTGAGAGAGAGAGAGAGAGCAGGAGCAGAGCGAAGAGGCAGATGGAGAGGAAGAAGCAGACCTGCTGCTGAACAGGGAAAGCCCGAGGCAGGGCTGGATCCCAGGACCCTGAGTTCATGACCTCAGCCAAAGACAGATGCTTAACTGACTGCGTCATCCAACATCCCTAGACTTTTTTTTAAAGATTTTATTTATTTGAGAGAAAGAGAGCACACAGAGCACACATGGGTGGGGGGGTGGGGACAGAAGAAAAAGGAGAAACAGACTCCCTGCTAAGCAGGGAACCCCATATGGGGCTCGAACCCAGGACCCCAAGATCATCACCTGAGCCGAAATCAAGAGTCGGATGCTTAACCGACTGAGAGACCCAGGCACCCCTCACCTGTAAATTTTAAGAAATTTTGACCCTCTGATGCATATTATATGTAGATCCACTAAAGCCAGAAATTACGGTAAGACTGAATTATCTCCAATATTTCTCAGACATTTCCAGTGGGTCTGCACGGTCTCATTTCATTTTTTAATTATGGAGGTCACCCAAGTAACTTTAGTTCTATGGGTGTATAAAGTCCCTTAGGGTTTCAAACTAAGATTTTTTAAATTCTTTAAACTCTGCCCAACTACAACAAAAGAATCTCAATTTAGTACTCTATCCTAAAATTACAAAAGCCAGTGTATCTCCAAATCATAAAACCAGACATTATCTTTCTAATGCTTCATTCTGAGATAGTAACATAATAGGATATATGTATTAACAGGCATCTAAAATTAAGTTCCTTGGCAAAGATCTCCAAGAATTATTTAAATTACACCTTATAAAGTATTCTATCCTCAAACATACAATGCAGAAGAACACATATAAAAACATATGGAAACATGCTAAAATTATAGAATTCTACTGGTGGTGGTGTTCACTGCACAATTCTTTCAACTTACTGTATTTTGGCAATTTCTCTTAATAAAAAGTTAGGGGAATGACATATATACACACATGCACACAGTCAAACTCCTATAAATAGAAAATAGAAAAGTGGTTGCCAAGGGCTCAGGGAAAGGAGGAGAGGCTGGTAAAAACTTTTGTTACAGAGGCGCCTGGGGGACTTGGTCAGTTGGGTGCCTGACTCTTGATTTCAACTCAGGTCATGATATCAGGGTCCTGGGATGGAGCCCTTTGCTGGGCTCCACACTGAGAAGGGAGTCTGCTTCTCTCCCTCTCTAAGCTCTGTCCCTCCCCCGGCTCCCTCTCTCTCTCTCTCTCTCTCTCTATCTCAAATAAACCTTTAAAACTTTTGTTACAGATGAGTAATGTCTGAGGATCTAATGTGAAACATAGTGACTACAGCTGCTAACACTGTATTGCACAACTGAAATTTGCTACAAGTAGAACGTAAATCTCACACAGGACAAACAGTGAGGTGACAGATGTTCTTAATTAACTGGATGGAGAGAATCCTTTCACACTGTACACATATATCAAATCACAATGTGTACTTTAAATAACCTACAATTTTATAAGTCAACTATACCTCAAAAAGGTGAAAAGTTTTTAAAACTATCATGTTTTTAAAAAAATGTAGTCTTAGTCTAGACTAAGCAAAAGTTGTTACTAACCTGATGATGACCATGGACATGAATCTTATATTCCAATGTCACATGACTAATCGTAATTCATTTAAAAAAAAAAAAATGGCCACAAAGTAAAGTGGAACTATCTCAAGCTTCAAAATCAGTAGATCTGTGTTAGCAAGTCATCCTAGCGACTTTAAAAGCCTTCTGAATCCCAGTACCTTCATCACAAGATGGGGTTGACAATAATAATGCTTATCTCCAATAATAGATAAGGGTGAACTAATCTACAGTTACAAGGAAGATGGACATTAAAATACATTTTTCAAAGTAACCTGAGAGAAATGACATCACTGCTTAAAATTCAAGAAACCCAGCTCCTTACAAATTCTTCACCTTTGAGGAAAAACACACAATAATATGAACAAAAATCCTACCAAGCATTATTCCTTACTGACAATCTTCAGTCAATTCTAAGGATTTCATCTGGTAAAAAATTAATGGAGTTTGTTAAATAATTTATTGTTAAATAATAATGGTTAAATATGTATATTTATCACTAAATATATTAGTTATTGTTAAATAATAAAAGTTAAAAATATAAATTACCTCTATCCAAAAGATTCCAAAATACTAAACAACCTCTCACAAAAATAAACAACCACCTTCAAGTGAAATTAACAAATGAACGAAAGACTTCACAACACACTCATGTGCCTGAAAAGAACTGTAGTCTGCTGTTTCTGATAGGAAAAGCAATACTTCAAATAATGTGGACTAAAAAAACATGGGACAGAAGTAACACCACTGCAAAAATGTCCTAGATGAAGGCCGTACTAAAAGAAAAGGAAGCATGTGAAAAATCACAAAATCCATAGAAATAATACCGGGGAGGTGAATTTTCCTCCCAGTTCATCAAAAGGAGATTATTTTACAAGTCTTCCAAACCAAATGCTTCCAAATGAGCCCAGAGAACATGGTGAGTGCCTGTGTAGCCAGCCTTCATATCTAAAACTGCCGTGGTTGGAAGGTTTTACCTCCCATGTGCCAGACTGAAAACACACACATGTGAACAACTGTCAGGTGCAATTCTTTCGCCACCTAGCTGTTCCCAGCCCAGGGCCCAGGCTTCTAAGCTCCCCCTGCCCTGACCTCGGCCCCTGCTGTGTGATCCTGGATCCCTCACTTAGCTTCTCAGCTTCTTAATCTGTAAAATGGGGATAGTATTACCTGCCCCACAGGGTTGTTGTAAGGATTAATAAATATAATACATGCAGATTGCTTGACACAAGGCCTGCCTGAAAAGGCAAACTCCATAAAGCAGAGATTTTGTTAAAAGTGTTTACTGTTAAGTCTATGACTCTAGGGGTGCCTGGGTGGCTCAGTCAGTTAAGCATCTGCCTTCGGCTCAGGTCATGGTCTCAGGGTCCTGGGATCGAGCTCTGCATCAGGCTCCCTGCTCAACGGGGAGTCGGCTTCTCCCTCTCCCTCTCCCCCTGCTCATACTTACTCTAATAAATAAGCAAAATTTAAGAATCTACTACTTTAAAAAGTGCCTGGCACCTGGTGAATACCCAAAAAAATAATCCAGTGAGTAAGAGCAGGGAAGGAGGGGAGAGGACAGTGATGGCAAATACAAAAGGAGCAAAGTGTCTGTTGCACTTTTTTGTCAGAGCCTCTAAAATCCTTTTATCAAAAATCAGCCAGCCCATGTGTCATCAATACCCATCAAGCAAAACTTTCAGAAAGTTTCTGTTTGAAATTCCCCAGCCGTTCTCCTGCAGCATTTCACTTTCCAAGCTGTTTTGGCCTCAAGAATATGCCTGAACAGCAAGAACCATGCATCCTTCAAATCCAGAGTCAATCTGAAGATACTTCAAATGCTTTCCTAGCATGGTGTATATTGCTTTAAGGCCACAGCCTCACAAGTGTTGATTAACAAGAAAACAGAGGTTGCCTGGGTGGCTCAGTGGGTGAAGAGTCTGCCTTTGGCCCTGGCTTCTCCCTCTCCTTCTGCCCCTCCCCCTGCTTGCATGGGCACATGCTCTCCCTCAAATAAATAATATCCTTAAAAAGAAAAAAAGGAAGAAAATAGAGCCCAGTAGAATCAATGAAAAACTTGGTATTTATTAAGTAAAAATAAAAAGCAAAATAAAATTTTAACTTTTTTTTTTAATGATTTTATGTATTTATTTGACAGAGATCACAAGTAGGCAGAGAGGCAGGCAGAGAGAGAGGAGGAAGCAGGCTCCCCGCTGAGCAGAGAACCTGATAAGAGGCTCCATCCCAGGACCCTGGGATCATGACCTGAGCAGAAGGCAGAGGCTTTAAGCCACTGAACCACCCAGGCGCCCCTAAAATTTTAACTTTTTTTAAAAGTAAACTGGAGTTATGCCTATAAAACCAATAGTTGATCTTAAGCTAATTCAAAATGTAATACTAGCATGGTACGTACTGTTTTAAAACCACAGCAAACCTAAATTTCATAATATAAGCTTTTTCTAAGTGCTTCAAAGGCACCAACTGTGTAGAAAAAAAATTTTAATGGAATCGATTGTCATGAAAATGAGAATTTATGGAATAAGTATTCATAAAGTCCTGGTGGGTACCTTACATAACAAGCAAGTCCCAAGAATTTAACCAAATGACCAGTTAATTACTGTTGCAAGAATGAGCAAATATGAATTGACATAAAAACTAAGATTTAAAACAAATTCTTAATAAAAGTTTTCTTTTTTTGAGAGAGAGAGAGAGAAAGAGAACACATGCCAACATGAGAAGGGGGAGGGGTGGAGGGAGACAAAGAACCTAAAGCAGGTCCCATGCTCAGCAGGGAGCCCAACCCAGGGCTCAATCTCGGGCCCTGAGATCATGATCTGAGCGGAAATTAAGAGTCAGATGCTTAACTGACTGAGCCACCTCCATGCCCCAGTAAAGTTTTCCTTTAAATGGACTTGTTTCCTATAGGTCATTATATCCAAATAAACGCACTTTGACTATTGACAATTATTGATAATGTATAAACTCCTGACTTTTGAAATTAAATAGAATGCTTTCTAATAAGATGTAACATTTATAAATAAATGATAAAAATTCGTATTAAAAAACCATGCTAGCAAAAATAAAACTACAAAATGAGCTTCCACAAAAGTAAAATTAAAATTTTCTGTAGAAAAAAATCATTTCACTGTGGTGAGTGCTGTGAAGTGTGTAAACCTGGCGATTCACAGACCTGTACCCCTGGGGCTAAAAATACATTATATGTTTATAAAAAAATTAAAAAATTAAAAAAATCATTTCAAAAATATAAATACTAGCTACTAGACACATCTGTTTACGTTTTTTTTTAACATTTTATTTATTTATTTGACATTGAGGTAGAGAGCACAAGTAGGCAGAGCAGCAGGCAGGGGGAAAGGGAGAAGCAGGCTCTCCTCTGAGCAGGGAGCCTGACGTGGGGCTGGGATCATGACCTGAGCTGAAGGCAGCTGCTTGACCCACAGAGCCAACCAGGTGCCCCTTACAACACTTTTGAAGGGCTCCTTTGGAACATTTAAGAAAGTGTAAGTAATCTGTCCAGAATTAAATGTAATCAGTTAAAAAGTATTCTATTCAGCCTCCCATTCGACACACAATATCTTCTTTTTATGGACTGAAGTGAAATCATTTAAGCTGAAAGGTTCCTAATCAGTTTAATTCAGAGAATAATTGAATTCGAGTTTTCCAAGAGACCACAGAGGTCATCCAGCTAGCCCTATCTTGCTTCTAATTTGAGAACCTCCTACGGTATCCTGACAGATGGGCCACTCTCTTCCACCCAAATCCACTGAGTGATGGGAAGTTCACAGCTCCATTAGGGAGCACATTCCGTCGTCTAAAAAACAACTGATGGATGAGAACTCCTTCCAAGGGACTCTAAACCAGTCATCCTCAAAATTCCACTAATTAAATTAATCTTTCTGTCATTATCAACACACACCCTACTCCCCTCTTCCTCCCTACCACCCGACACACAACAAAAGTCCAGATTCAGGGCTCTTCCCCTGCTCTCTTTCTTCTAGTTTATCAGCACAATGAAGCCAGAACCACTCTTGTAGAACAGAATAAACGAGCAAAACCAGACTATAGTTTTTTTTTCACTGAAAATCAAATGTATAAAGAGTCCTAAGATTTCAGTCTGTGCCTCGGTGGGCAAAGAGTACAATGCTCTTGGTAACCCCTCCAGAGTCAATGAGTTTATGGGCCCTCATCTGTCTGGTTCCACAAAGTCTAGGAGGCATTAGGGGGTCCACTGGAGAAGACAGAATGGAACCTCGTTTCACAGCCCACATGCGTGTGCAAATTACACACTACTCCCATTTCACCCATCCAGGAGCCCCAACAACTGATCTTGGGGAAGACGAGTGAGTTTCCTGCTGAGAAAGAGGAAATGACCTAAAACAGAAGCAAAAAGGTTGTGTCTGAACACAGAGGGGAAAATTTACTGCCCAGGTTCAAGATCACACACACGCTGTCAAGGCTGTTGAAAAGCATGAAATGACAGAGGCCAGAGTACTACAGTCTTAAGAAACAGAAGTCATTTATTTGCAAACTAGTCTTGTACAAATATTCTTCAGCACACACGCAAAAAAATGTTCTGTTCTATTTTTCTGGAAACATGAAACTCTACAAAAATATCTTTAGTTTTTCCACTATGAATACAGAAGTAGACAGAACTTTTCCAGTGTTCTCCTAATTTTACTATAAGTAAAACAACTTAAGTAAATGAAACATGGCACCTGACACTCAGTGTTGGGAAGACACAAAGGGGTAAATACCGCGGTGGACCGGCCTGTGCCTGCCCCATCTGCTGGGGCCAGCAGCCTCCCAGGCCCCCTGCCCACTGTCACCTGGGAATGCAGAACCCTATCTTGCCAGATGAACTGCATTTTTAAGAATCACTGAACATGCTGCTTTTATATAAAATTTTCAATTTTCAAAAGGTAGGCAACTAATTTAAATATCCTTAAAAGATTTGTCAAGGACCCATTTTGCAGGCCCAACAAAGTTTATCCACAGCCCAGAAGCAGCCAGAAGCCCACCAGGGTGCACCGTCTGATTGAAATGGTAAAACACAAGCAGGAACGTTGTAAATCCTGAAAAAGTTTTATTTAAAGGCAACCAATCAGCAATCCCAACTCCCTGACTTCAGAAAGCTAAATCCTGGGTCTCAAGGGACATACATCTCCACACAATCAATTTGGCCAAGACAACCAGAGCCGCACACGGGAATTCAGACAGGGGGTTGCTTTTGCAGAAGAGGGGTTGTAATGGGCCACACAGGCCATGGCAGAACCCTTCTTAGGGAGCAGAGAAATCCCTTCTCCAGGAATTTGGATCTGCAGCCCAGCAGCCTCTGGACCCACATCTGTGCAGGCACATGCCACACTCCCGTTTCCCCCCAGCTCCTAGGTTTTGCTCTACTCATTGTTCCTCGAATCTCATCACCCCTGCTCCCTGCTTACAGGACACACTCTCAAGAACAGCATCATGCTCCCCGCCAAGCTTTCTACTTTCTACACTAAATATTCCATCCCCTTCATCATTACAAATGGGACACTATTTCCAAACACTCCTAACCACAGTCACTGTTGCCCAGACGTTAGTATCCCTCTTAGATCTAACATCTAGAAAGAAAGAAGGAAATGAAAAATCATGAAGCCCTGTGCCAGGAGTGTTACGTGTATTTTCCTATTTAATTCTCACAGTAACCCTCTTTGATTTGTATTATCAGCACTACTTTGCAGATGGAGAAACTGAGGCTAAGAAAGCCAGATAATGTGCTGATGGTCACAAAACAAGCACACCTAGAAAATTCAAACCAAGTCCGTCTGATACCAAAGAGACAACAATACTGCCATACATACAGAAAACAGCATATCTGTGTTTTATCACTATGACAGCTAATTAAAATTATTAATAACTATAAGCAAGCCTTTCCTGTGTGGTGACCTTGGGGAATGGCCTGTTTTCATCCATGTAACGCAAAAGCAAATGCTCAAAATCCTGTCTCCACTTTATGAACAGTATCCAAATATATTACTTTTAAACCTAGCAGATGTATTTAATATATAAAATTCTGAGTATATAATAAATAAAATAGCAGAAGTTTATATAACACGTATACTAACATCCTTGCTCCATGAGGAAAATGATCTCACCACCCTCATTTTACCGAAGAAAATCAGGCACCAAAGCTTAAATAACCTGCCCCAGGTCACAGAGCCAGCAAATGTCAGAGACAGGATTCAAACAACTCAGGCAATCCGACTCCAAAAAAAAAAAATCTAAACTTCAGACTTTTCAAATAGGTGTGTTTCGGTCATGGTACCTGAACTTCATTAAAGCATAAATGAAACAGTCACCGAGGCTAATCAGAAATTCCTTTTAAATATTCTAATGTAGACGATGTAAAGGTCAACCAACATACAAGTTACCAATTATCATCAGAATTCCTAACTTTAATAAGGGCTCTATTTGCAAATAAACCCAAAATGTTACAAAACTTCCTTTTTACACGGAAGATCATGTGAAACTTGAGAATTCTGTGAGAGAATAATTCACATTTAAAAACCGCTACTAGGGACGCCTGGGCGGCTCAGTGGGTTAAGCCGCTGCCTTCGGCTCAGGTCATGATCCCAGCGTCCTGGGATCGAGTCCCGCATCGGGCTCCTTGCTCAGCGGGGAGCCTGCTTCTCCCTCTGCCTCTGCCTGTCTCTCTGTCTGCCTGTGCTCACTCTCTCTGACAAATAAATAAATAAAATCTTTAAAAAAATAAAAATAAAAATAAAAACCGCTACTAAATAGACAAACCGCACCTTCAAAATCTCCTCCAGCGCCAACACAGTTCTCACCGCGTGACACAGAGCAACTGAGGCCGGGAGCTGCACCTCCCCGCTGAACTCCTATCTATTCAGTCCAAAAATACCCACTGGGCACTAGACACTGCTCCGGGCTGTGGAGCTCTGGGAGGACAGACAGACATTAGAACTTCTGACCGCACAGAACTTCTGCTCTGGGGCCAGTGAGGCTGAACGGCAGGCTGATAAATAAATCTACAAGGGAGAAAACGATCAGGTAGGACCAGCACTTGGCAGAGAATTAAAATGGGTGGCCACTTTGGGTTGGGTGGACAGAAACGCCCTCTTAGAGGCAGCACCCTGAACTGAGATCCAACGGACGTCAAGCAGCACGGCAAAGATGGGACAGATGGCCACTGGGAAAGCTTACGCTGGTGTCTGCGAGGCTGGGCATCGCAAGCACGGATTGCAGACACGGCAGACGTTTCCAGAGAATGACTTGCAACCATTCCAAACACTGCCCGGGAACTCCTCCACTCAGCTCTAGTGCTTACACTGAAACACGGACACACTGACTAGTAGAACACCTCGGTCCGAAGGAAACAGCCTTAACATAATCGGAACCTTACCTTTCCTCAGGGGCTTCTTAATGTCCAAGTCTCCAGAGCTCACCCGATCTTACGAGCCCAACTAGAAATGACATACTCTGGATCTGTTCTTCATCAGGATGTGCTTTCTGGAGTTCGAGTGTGTGCTGTACCAGTACTTGGTATGTAAGAGACGGAAACGAATGCCTGCCAGGCTGTGACTCCCCCAGGTGAGTTCCCAGAGAGGATGGGGGTACCATATCCCACAGAGAGAGAATCACCTGCACATCAAGTTACAGTGCGTTTATAATAAGCCACTCAGATTTGGTGCCGAACTGCCCGAAGGAAATTCAATTTCCAGCCCCAGCCTGAGGAATCCACTTTGGCTTTCCCCGCCCAGGTCCACATACAAAGAGCAGTTAACAGAGTTACACGGGAAACAGACACACAACTGACATACATTAACACCTCTGAGATCTACGAGTGCCTCAAACTTACCCCTAGAGGGAGTGGGAACAACACTTAGTGTTAATAATCACTCATTTATCCAGAATGAGGTGGCTGAAGAGGTAATTCAAGCACACAGCCTGGAAAGAGAAAACAAAAAGGTGCAAAGAAACCATTTTTTATTACAATTTTGTAATTAAAGGTCAGTTTCTCAACATTGTGCTATATCTTGAGCTTGATTCAAAAAATGAAGCAACTTAAAAAAAATCAAAGGTTAAGTGATTAATTATAAAGGAAATATGAGGGTCCTCCCCACATTCTAATCAGAGAAGCAGATTTACTCTAACTCCTCCTGGCCAAGCCGATTTATAGAAAGATAGAGGGAAGGAGGGAAGAAAGGAGAGAGAAAGAGCAGACAGGGGGAAGAAATAGACAAACAGATGGATGATTAAATAGCCAAAGTCTACTGTGATCAAGAGCAAGCCACAACTCCAGGGCTGGGAGTAGAGGTCGAAGAGAGAAGGTCTCTACTCCCAATGAAATGAATGTCATTCAAGCAGGAGAAAGCAGTCAAAACAACACAAATAAATAAACACACACAAATATCCTAGAGCCATATGTGCAGTGCAGACACCTCCACGGGGATGATGAGACAGTCGGTGACAAGCAGCTACTTTAAACTGGAAGGTCAGGAAATGGCACTTAGAGATGGCCAACGAGGCTGAGATCCTGGTGCTACTTCGAAGTTAAGGAAATGATCTGCCAGGCAGAGGGACCAGCCAAGACCCTCATAAGAACCAGAGTGTCAGAGGTCGTTATCACAGACTGTGGGGCAGAATCCAAATGCAAGTGGGTTGAGTCAAAGAACAAGCTGCATTACTTATAAAGCAGGTGGTTTCTGGGTCCTCTCATATTCTGGAGAATAACACCTTCTTCCACTGTGTGATGCGCTGCCCAGTGACATATTAAAATTTATGGCCCCATCAGTCAACATACCAGAAAGTACCTCCTTTTTCTTTCATTTTTAAAAATGTTAAACAGATTGCTTTCAGAAAGTGAGACTTGTCTTTCTGTAAGACATTTCACCTCGGCTATGTACATAAAACATTACTTTATGGTAATAATTGTGTACTGTGGGTTACAGCCTTGATAGAGAATGCAGCCTTTGGAGCCAAAAGATTGGGGTTCCCCATCACCACCTGAGTGAGCCCAGCCTGGTTATTTAAATTGTCTGAGCCTCAGGTTTCTTCAACTATAAAGTAGAAATAGTATCGGCTTTGCAGGGATATTCCAAGTATTTAATGGGATAATGCACATAAAATACTCTATTAACTGGCTGAAACATGAAATGCTCGATCATAATGGCAATAAAATATTTTCATTGTAAATAGCTGCTACTGGGAAAGGTGTGATTATCACAATGATTCATGCTACAGAAATACACCTATGTAACCCGACACAGAAGAGATAATAATTTTCATTTATAGGTTCACAGACTATTCTATGGGTAGACCTTTAAAAACCAGCCCAAGCTCTCTCTCTTTAGGTGAGAACTTAAAACTAAAAGAGGTGGGCTGACTTGCCCAGGGTGACATAATTGGTCCAGAGAAAATGTTTAGAATCCTGACATATCTGCGCATGAACACAGGCTTGCCCCATTGGGGCACCTGGGTGGCTCAGTTGGTTAAGTGGCTGACTCTTGATTTTGGCTCAGGTCACGATCCCAGGGTCCTGGGATGGAGCCCTGGGTCAGGCTCTGCTCAGCAGGGAGCCTGCTCGAGGATTCTCTTCCCTCTCCCCACTCCCTGCTTAAAATAAATTTAAGATGTTAAATAAATCTTTAAAAAAAAAATTTTTTTTTAAAAATGCCTGTTTCCTTAGATAAATCCTATATAGATACAATTTTAATTTTTATTTTCTTTTTTTTTTTTAAGTAATTTCTATGCCCATCGTGAAGCTCAAACTCACAACCCTGAGATCAAGAGTCACACACTCTACCAACAGAGCAAGCCAGGCGCCCCAAATTTTTAATTCACTTTGGAATTAACTCAGTATGGACAAGAAAATATTTTTTTAAGAAAATATTTTTAAATGGTAAAAATGGAATATTGAACAAGTTTCAACGGACTCTATCTAAACAGATTATACTGACAATTTTTCAAAAGCCAAGACTTGTCCTATTTTGCCGATGGCCTGGTAGATGGTTATTTGCTAATCAAGAAATTACAAAATATTAAGATCTGCCACATTTAAATTTTTCCAATGATAATAAACAGATATTGAGTGTCTAGTACCTTTTATGTGCCAGAAGCTTTCCAATACATTAATTCTGAATAACTTGCCATTTTATGAATGAGTTTTTTTTACTCTCCAGGCCTTTGCACACACTGTGCCCTGCTAGGAATGCCTCCCTGGAGAACTAACTCCTAATTGCCCCTCAGTACCCAAGTTAAGGGACACTTGGGGGGCTCATTTTGTTAAGGGTCTGCCTTCAGCTCAGGTCATGATCCTGGGGGCCTGGGATCAAGCCCCGTGTCAGGCTTCCTGCTCAATGGACAGTCTGCTTCCCCCTTTCTCTCTCCTTCTGCCTCTCCTCCTGCTCGTGCTCACTCTTTCAAATCAATAAATAAAATCTTTTTTAAAATGACCCAGCTTGGGCACCTGGGGGGCTCAGTGGGTTAAAGCCTCCGCCTTCTGCTCAGGTCATGATCCCAGGGTCCTGGGATCGAGCCCCGCATCAGGCTCTCTGCTCGGCAGGGAGTCTGCTTCCCCCTCTCTCTCTGCCTGCCTCTCTGCCTACTTGTGATCTCTGTCAAATAAATAAATAAAATCTTAAAAAGAAAAAAAATGACCCAGCGTAAGTCTATCCTCTTCCATGAAGTCTTCCCCAACCTCCGACCCCCCTCCCCAGCCTCCACTGAGCCATAAGGCTCTATCTGTCCCTTCCTCGTTCAGCTCACCACTCCATCAAATTTAAGCAATGGCATGTTGTGATTGCTTTTGCACTTGTCTGTCTCCTTAAACTGATTTTGATTGCTTTCCAAGTGCAGAGCTCATCTTACCTTTGCTTTCCTGACATCTAGCACAATGCCTTACACGTGGGTGCTTAATAAATGTATGACATATAGACCAACTGATGCCTCACACTATTAATACAATATGATTTAATGTTTAAACCAGCCTGCTTTTCTACTGCATCACCATGACTTCAATTACAAAAAAGGGGGGAAGTGGCAGCTTAACTACGGTGACAGTGAATGTTCTGTCTGCCTGGCTAGGCTACAGTGCACAGTCCGGTGGTCAGTCTAGATATTGCTGTAAAGGCATCGTTTCAGGTGTGATTCACATGAAATCAGGAGACTTTGAGTGAAGCAGACTGTCCTCCATGTATGTGGGCCCCACCCAATCAGCTGAAGGTCTACAGAGCAGAGGCTGACATTTCTTGAAGAAGCAATTCTGCCTCCAGACTACAACAGAGAAAACTTGCCTAGGAGTCCAGCCTTCCACCATGCAGAATTTAAAATTCAAGACCGCACTGTCAACTGCAGCCTGAATTTCCACTCTGCTGGCTGGCCCTATGGATTTGGGACCTGCTAACCTCCACAATCACATGCAACAATTCCTTAAAATCTCTCCATGGGGAGGAAGGTGGGTAGCTAGGAAGATAGGCAGGCTCCTATCAGTTCTGCTTCTCTGGGGAATCCTGGTTGCTACAACTACTAATCATTTCGGATTAAAATAATTTTAGGCAGGGTCACAGAATGTGTGAGGCACATTGACTTCAACCTTGTCCATTCTACAGATGCAGAATGTGAGGCCCACGAGGACAAATGAGAGCTGTCACACAGACAGTGGGCAAGAATTAGGACCCAAACTCAGATCACCAAGTTCGCTCAGCTCTGCTCCTAGAGCAGATGACATGGTTTTGTCACAGTGACAAATTAGCAGTTGCCAAAATTTCTTGGATTCCCCCGTGTCCTCTTTGTGGCCTTTTCCGCTTTCATATGAATTCCAAGGCCACATGAACAATTAATTTCCATCTGGTAGCATGGACTGCAGGCCATTTTCAACAAGGGGATATTTTCTTAATAGTATAGATGGGTTTGGGGCACCTGGAGGGCTCAGGCAGCAGAGCATGAGACTCTTAATCGCGGGGTCATGGGTTCAAGCCCCATGTTGGGTATAGAGGTTACATAAATTAAAAAGTTTAAGAAAAATTAGTGTAAACAGATTTCAGCTGCTAACCGATGTCATATTTTAAGGTGAGTCAACAATGGGACAGGTACTGCAATATCCCACGACTACAGATGATCTAACGGGGCCCTTTGTGCCGTTAAGTGTACGAGATGCAAGACAGTGGTAGGTCGCCTACGTGTACAATAAAGCTCTAGCAAGTTTACGTTTTCAGTCACACAAAGCGTGTGTTGTACCTGTAACAGCACACAGGCACCACGTGTAGACAGAGGCATCAATCAACTGCTCTTACTCACGAATGCCAGCCAGTCCTGGAGCCCATGCGCTGCCTGCCGACTTGTCACCACGACATCATTTTAATTTAACACAAACCGATCTTACATTTTTCTCCCAGGAGATCGGTGATGAAAAGCCTTTCGGTGTTACAATGCTGAAGATGCTATCCCACGCCCTCCTAAAAGCTGAATATAATTGGACCTTCAGCCACGTCATAGTTAAAAATAAAAGAAGGCCACGCCTCAAGAAAGCTACCACCTTAATCAAACTAAGTCACAACATCCAGTGTTTACAAAACTTTCACTGCTGAGCTACAAGAGTATGAGAGCCTGTAGCCATCAGTGCAATGACCAACACGGGTCACGGAGAAACTGGTGGGGCAAAGACAGTTACTACTCCTTAACTCACGTCCTTAAAATAGGCTCCCCTATCCAGTGATGAAAAAAGAATGCATTTCTCGCTGAGAAATTTCCACAATTCACATCTTCTTCAAATTAAACCCCTTTTGTAACCACCATCTCTCTGAATTTAAAAAAAAAAAAATGTTTTAAAATTTCTGGGTTTACTTTAGCCTAGCTATTAGCAAGGCAGCTAATCAATTCAGAGATTTAATGTTTGTAGTAAAACAAGATCTTAGGAAGTTTTCCAGGAGCAAGAAATGTAACTCCATCAGCCCTGCACAGGAGCCGGGTCTGTGCCACCCCCGCCTCCGGCCCCGGACCTCCACTCACAGGAGGCTCATTATCACAGTCGCTCAGCCCACAGAGACTTCTGAGACATAATGGAAAAACCCCTCCGTGGCTCTCACTCGGAGGCAGGAGGTAAGATGGGCTTCATGACAGGACGAGTGCACCTGCCTCTCACGCTGACAGTCGCACCTTGTTCCTGCACTGAGCCCTCTATTGGAATCAGATGCTGCCCTTAACAAAGAGAGACTGGACAGTCGCCGGGGAGCCGTTGGAACGTTACAGAATCCACCATTCATGACAAAGGGATGGCTAATTAAAATGAAAATAGAAGTTTCAGTCTATTCTCCCCAAATGGCAGACTTCTATCCACACACAGTATACATTCAGTGCTTACCATGAGCCAAACTCCAGCAAGGTCTTTGTTGTTTACAAAACCAGCTCAAGTGAAACATGAGGGGAAAAAAAAAACAAAACAAAAACAAAACCCTCAGGACAGGGCGTATCCATTTGGGCCACTGTATTCCCTAGGCTGCTTTCTTTTAAGAATAAGCCTTCCCTAGGATTCTCGCTAAGTTCATGTATCCAGGGACAAAATTCAAGGATGCAAAAGTTGACCTGAGCGAGAGATATGCAGGACGTTTAACTAAGTTAATTCAATTCAAGGAGTATTTATTGAATGTCTATCATGTTCAAGGCACTAGGCTAAGTGTTGGGAATAGGATACTGACCGAGAGTCTGACATTCTCGCACAGACTATAAACAAATAAGCCAGAGGTCACAGAACATTGTGGGGACAACAGGCTCCATAGGGATAAGGTACTGCAGAAGCCCAGAGGAGTGGCCCCAAACCCAGCCATGAAGTCAAACCCGAATTCGATAATAATAATGCCCGCAGACTCACTGTCCCTGGTACAGCAGAATGGATCTTTCTCCACTGGGATTCCATCAATGTTTTTAAACATGCCCACGTGTTGACTTTGCTCCCTTGGAGGACGGTGGACCAGTCTATGCCCCCTCCCTTGAACCTGCTTCAGCCTGTAAGAGGACAGCAGACTAGACACAACAGGATCTCCACAGGCAGGTCAGAAAAGGCCACAGATTTCCATCTGGTTTGCTCGGAGTCCTTCACCTGAAGCCCTGAGGGAGCATACACCGGGCATCGTATTTGGTTTCCTCAAACCCTCTACTTACCTGACACTCATCACCGTGTTTTCCAACACAAGCAAAGACACTAAGGATCCTCGTCCAATCCCTTGCCAAGACAAAAGAAACTGATTCAGCCTTGGTGAGCTAAAGCCATCACTGAATTTTGGCTTCTACCCTGAGAACGACCATCCTCCAGCTGACGGACAGAACTCCATGAGTGGCGGGCAGGTCCTTCTTCGGTACACTACAGCAGTACGAGAATTCCCAGCACTTCCAAAACCACAGCATCTACGCACCAAGGTCACACATGTAGCACTAGGGGGAGCTTGCACCCCCTGTAAAACACAGCGCTAGGCCCAAAGAAAACAGATGTGAGTCAGGCAATCTCCCCATACATAACACACTTAAAACTATCTGTGGCCAGGAGACCACCTACACAATGATGGCAGGAAATACCTGCTTTCCTCCTCTTCTCCCCTGTGAGACGACTGCCCTGCCCATCCCCACCCTCTCTTCCAGCCCTGTCAACACCCAGAACGACCCCATCAGCAAATCTAGCATCTGTTTAAAGAGAGGAGAGGTGGGTGCCTGGGTGGCACCGTCGGTTAAGCATCAGATTCTTGGTTTCAGCTCAGGTCATGATCTCAGGGCGGTGGGATCAAACCCCATGTCGGGCCCAGAGCTCAGCATGGAGTTTCTCTCTCCCTCTTCCTTGACCCCTCTCCCCCCCGCACTCTCGTTCTCACGGAAATAAATAAATAAATAAATAAATAAGACTGAACTAACTAAATAAATAAATAAGTAAAATTTTAGAAAGGAAAGAAAGAAGGATTCATGGGATTCCTGGCCAGCTCTGTCAGAAGAGCGTGTAACTCTTGATACTGGGGCCCTGAGTTCGAGCTCCACATTGAGTATAGAGATTCACTTAAATAAAAACGTTAATTAAAAAAAAAAAAGGAAGATTCATAAACAAACATAACAGGATTTGGGGGAAGGCGGGGATTGTTAAAAACAACGCAGTACCGGGGCACCTGGGTGGCTCAGTGGGTTAAAGCCTCTGCCTTCGGCTCAGGTCATGATCCCAGGGTCCTGGGATCGAGCCCCACATCGCATCGGGCTCTCTGCTCCGCAGGGAGCCTGCTTCCTCCTCTCTCTCTGCCTGCCTCTCTGCCTACCTGTGATCTCTGTCTGTCGAATAAATAAATAAAATCTTAAAAAAAAAACAACGCAGTACCTCCCACAGGTAACTTCTTCTCTCTCCACCTATCCCACTCTTGCACCTGCTCCGTCTGACCAACGCAAGCTCTAAGCAAAAACAGGCAAAATGTCCCACACGAGCAGCTAAAGAAATTACTGAAGGAAATTCTACCCATTTATTCGTTCGACAAACAGCTTCCATTGGTGGGATATTATCATTTCCTCTACCCTCACCCTGAGAGCGAGGGCAGTCTTCCTTTTCATTCAGTAACTGAAGAAGCGTAGGGATAAAAGAACAAATGCAATCAAATGAGGTGCCACCGAAAAACTGTTAAATTAGCAAATTAGCACACTACGACAGCCTCTAAAAATGGCAAGCGGCAGCACACAAGGAGAAGGCACCCCACCTACAATATGGATTCAAGGGCTCCTTTAGCAAAAGGGGAAAAAACTGAAAGGGCCTACTGACCCTAAACTAGGAAACATTTGTACAACCCTGGAAAGGGCAGGCACCCAAAATGCACCTACAGAACGGATTCATCAACCACTTTTCTATCAACAAGTGTGTTCAGATCTGTTCCAGATTCTAAGCCGTCCCCAGGGAACCTCTCATCAAACAGCCTTCACCAAATACCTGCGGAAGAAATGCCCCAGGAAAGCCAAAAAGCTCGGGGCAAGGCTGACGGCCACACCTCTCAGGGAGCGTGAGTGGAGCCCAGGAAATAATGGATCGGGGGCACCTACCTTTGCCACAGAGCTCAAATGAGCCAGCACTTCACCTCATTCCAAGGCCAGACATAACTGCTGAAAAGGGGCACTTTATACAAAAGATATTTGTGGGGTTTTTTTCCCAGAAGATTTGTTTATAAAGCCAGTGTAACCAATGACTCCTTTCATAGTGCCTGGAAAGTAAATATCTGCTGAATAACTATATGTGGGGGAAGGAAGGAAGGAAGGAAGGATCCAATAGTGATCAAGTGATTTCAACCTTCAGTGGCAGGTGATTCAAAGAATGCTTGGATTTAAGTAAACTTGGAAAGATTTGTTCCCACTTGTGCTCTAACACTCCACACTGCCACATCGGCTACTGCAGATGACTAAAATACTTCATCCTCCTAAACGTTCCGCAGCTGCCACACTTTTCCTCCCTGGAGAGAGAGCACAGGCTAACACTTCAATGGACAAAGAAGTATTTTCAGACTGGCCCCGTCCCTGTACACCTCCAGGAAACAACGATTTCAAAGTCATGAGCTTCGCTGAGAAAGTTCATGCTACAGAACTCACCAGAAAAAGCATCAAGTTCTCCCCAGGCAAGGCTCATTTTGCTTGCTTTAACTGTTACCCCGGTGACAGCTCACAGGTTCCTCCCAAGGCTGGGGGATGTTGGTTGGGGCGTGAAACATTATTTCAGATGCTATTTTTACAGCAACATAATTCACAGCACTTGATGTCACTGTAACTTAAAGGAAACATACTTGACACTTGAAGAGACCATGTTGTTTTTACCTAACATTTCTGCTCTAAGTCAAATATTTAGGAAAGAAAACACCTGTGCCTATACATCCTTGCCTGCAAAGTATATTCTTTTACTTCTGAAAATAATTTGTGGGGTTTGTAGTAAATTCTCCTTTAAACACCCTTCACAGATGTTCTAATGCCTCCCACCGACAAACAATACAAGTGAGATAAAAGGTACCAGCTCACAGAGAAGGCCCCTATGGTTCCCGTGTCAGTGGTATGGAAATCAGAGATAAGGTTTTGAACAATGCTAACAAATACAAAACTGAGAGCCATAGTACAGATAATGATGTCTTTCTGGAAGGTGAGAGAACACTGGCCAGAACACTGTTTTGGTTTTTGATTCAATTAATTTTACAGAAAGGAGCCCATGTTGGCTTCCCAGGGATCACATGGCTACCGCTGCCTCACTTTTTGCTGCAGGGCCCACCAAAACGACCCAAGGAACAAACCCACATCAGGATGTTTTTAAACCAAGCAACCTAGGATCCATAAAAATTCAACCTACAGCTTGACATGGGGTTCACCTGAACCTTCAGCTGGATGAACTGTAGCTGACAAAGAGCCCATTTTATACTTAGTAACATGTAAGTCCCCATTAACAGCAAGGTGTTACGCCGGGCACTGTGAATGTATGATGTAAGAATGAATCAGACACGGCACCACTTATCAAAGGGCCTCAGGCTAGGAAGAGAAGAAAGATAGCAAAGACATTATAAATTATATAAAGAGGCAAGACAATCAGCCATCTGGGGTGAGAGCGAGATGGTGCTGTGAAAAATGCCAGAAACGTCTCTTGGTTTAAAAAAAAAAAAAAATTTTCAATCTATCCAAAACAGACATTTTCAACACCAATGCCACAAGATTATCAACCCAAACTTTTCTTAAAAAGAAAACAAAACATACCTATAAGGGAATATCAATCTCTATAATGAAACAAACTACAGAATTTTTTTAAAGGGTTTTGCAGGAGGGGCACCTGGGTGGCTCAGTCGGTTAAGTATCTGCCTTCGGCTTAGGTCATGATCCTGGCATCCCGGGATCCTGGGATCGACCCCCACTTTGAACTCCCTTCTCAGCAGGAGAGCCTGATTCTCTTTCTCCCCGTTCATGCTCTCTCTTGCTCTCTCTCAAATAAATAAATAAAAATCTTTAAAACTAAATAAATAAAGGGTTTGGAGGGTGCAGGGAATCCATTTCCTGAGATGAAGGCAGATCCTATATCCACAGACAAGAGCAGAATGGCACCAGGAAGGACGGTCCAGGGCAACAGCCTCCAGAGCATAGCGAGCACCGGGCAGCAACGGGCTGGGACTTCAGACCAGGACAACATTAACCTGGGGCAGGGCAGGGGGCTTTGCTGTGGGCCGGGGCTTGAGGTGAAGAAGTGGGGAGGCCATGCATTCTTGTAAGGAGAGGAGGCAGCACAGATGAAGGACAGAGAGACCCAGACCTGAGCCCCAGAGGACACGGACAAGCATGGGGCGTGATGTCGCACCAGGTGAATTGAGTGCAGACGGAGGAGCAGGTCAGGCTGGCCCACAACGGACACCCCTGGAGTCTGAGCTGCCACCTAGGGCTTTAGTCATTAGAAGACAACTTCGAGAGAAGTCACGTGCCTGCACTGGTGGGACCCTCCTGCGGACACCAGACCAACACCATCCATCCTACTGAATGAGCATTCACTGAAAGGCGTTCACGATGATGCAAATAAATTGGAAATCCCAGAACGTGCTTGCAAAATAGAAAAGAGCTCAGTCGTCAGAATGCCAGAGTGCCTGGTGAGGCGTTAGGGACGAAGCCGGGACCTACCCTTAGTCATTCACCCACGTCTCTAAACCTCATCTCCCTCCACACAAAATGGAAAGGATTACATCCACCTTCCAGACTGTTGTGAAAACAAAATGAGAAAAAAAAAAAATCTTTAAATTACCTGACATAGGGCCTGGTCCAAGTTAATAAAGGTTAGATAATAAATGCTAGTTCTCTATTCTTGTCCTGGTTTCTGTAAAGCAGAAATAAATACAGGCTTTCTTCCACAGTGAGCAGTCCTAATAAAAACTCTGAATTATTTTTAACTAGCGCAAGGCTACCAAGATGACTCAGTAATGCCAAGGCCAGGCCTAAGTGTCCGTTACTAACAAATACTGTAAAACATTTTTCAAAAAATATTTCTCTAGGAACTGAGTAGGTAGGTAAATTGAAAGCTGAAAGGAAAATGTAAATTGGGAAACCCACACAGTCAGACTCAGAAACTGTTGTTTCCGTATCTATCACAATATTCTAGAAGTATCCTCATAATATTCTAAAATAATAATTAATCAGGTCACTGAAGCCTTCTCCAATCACGGACAAGCAAGGGAGACTTCTGAAGGGGCAGACTGTCTAGCACAGGGCTATTTCTGAATTTAGTGTAAGGCTGAGCCTTTAGGATTGTTGTGGGATTTTTTAAAAATTTTTAATGTAATCTCTGCACCCAACTGGGGTCAAACCCATGATGCTGAGATCAAGAGTCACACTGTCTACCAAATGAGCCAGCCAGGGACTCCGGGACTGTTGTTCTTTAAAAATAAATTATCTGTCACTAAGAAAGTTACTCAGCATGCTTTATGAGTTTGTAGAATAAACAGCTTCTTGTTCTTTGAGCCCAATTTAGTATGGGAAATACTGAGAAATACATTATGGCAAATGTATTAAATGTGATCTCTGTGCATGCAAAATTAAAAGAACTGGGGGGGGGGGTGGGATTTTAAATACTCAGTAGCTGGATATAACTGAAGGTGTTGCTATGTTACGTGTTCTGGAGCTTGCTCTCCCCATGGCCGTCCATCCAGCATTCAAGCCCCACCCTCTCTTGGGACCAAACCAGAGCCCACACCGACTAGCCTCAAATTACTTACTGCATCTAACCTTCCTGTACCTCCCTAAACAACTATAACCACAGCATTTCCCTAGATTGAAAGTATTCCAGACCTTTAATTGTAATGACTTCAGCATGGAATTAGCAACATATTTCCCAGGGGTATTTCAGTACGTACTTCATAAGGATGAAAAACTAAATCTTCAGTCAGAAAGTGGCTGCAAAGGGAGAGGCGGTGGGAAAGGACAGTAGCACATGCATCTCAGGGCCCAAAATGAATGTTCCACTTCCCTCAGCCTCTTCAACCACGGCAGGAATTCGACTCCCCGTGCCTCATACCCCAAATCAATTACTGTTCGCGACTGCTGCACCCCACCATCCTCACCCAGAGCTGCTCTAAGACCCAATTCTCTCTCACCACTCTACCAGCCTCCCCTCCTTACCCTCAAATTCCTCAAGGACCTAGTCGTGAGATGAACACGGATGCCCATCCCCAGCTCTATGGACAACTGAGAACCTAATACTATTTTAAATAAGTACTGGGATTTGTTCTCAAGACAGAAAGTACATCAGTCATAGTTTAGGCACTAATAGCATCTTCATCCCTTAGGAAGAACTTAATAAACACATAAGAGAAAGGCTTATTGGTAATAATTTGAAAAGCTCTCATCCTCAAAAAAAATAGTTTAAATCATGTTAAATAAATTTAGCATTGCGTTCAATTTATTAGATAAGATTAATATGCTTAAACCTTATCCAGACATTTTAAAATCACAGCACAGTCTTTTACCAAAAGATTAATGTTCTAAGTAAATCAATCCTGATACAGAAAGGAACTCATGACTACATTAGTCGATATTGTCTTTTGGTTGGAACCCCTGTACCCACATCAGCAAATCAACAATAATATCAGCTATGCGTCAAGCATGGATTATTACAACTTTTGTAGGAGCCGAGACCACAAAAGCATCATCGGTATGGTATTATACATGCTGAACTGGATCACAAACGCAGCATCTCAGTTCTAGGACTGGTCTACGTCTACACGAATGCTTTGGGAAAAGCACCTTCAGGTCTCCCTCCATCCAGACTCACTCTCCCAGTGTGAATTTTCCACCTCCCAGACTCAAAGGGATTTTGTGGGGATTACTGATGTCTGAAAGATCTTTCATCTTTGGGGATGAAAGGGGCTAATGAGTATTTGTGGGGAAGCCCTCCCACTCTGCCCTATGGGAAGGTTCAGAATTCTCTTCTGAGGCTGTCTGCTGCAGGTAGGAAAATGTTACGTTTGAAGTGGGAACTGTGATAGACTTTTAATTACGGGGAGGTGGGGGAGCTTGCTGCTCCACAGAGACAAGGAGCCCTTCAATTCTTATTTTTCCTCGGCTGCGGCGGTGGGTGTGACCTTGAGCCTCAGCCTCTGGCTCTGTAAATCCAGGTTAAGCACACAGAGCCCCCTCTGAGAAGCAGGACTTCTAATCAGAGGAAACCAACTAAAGTGGAAACATCTGTAGTACATATTGCAATTCTATAAAGTCCCGTTTGGCTACAGTGTCAGGGCCTTCTGTAACAGGACTTAGTCAATAAGAAACAAGAAAAAAACCATGGACAACGAAAAATGGATAATCACGCCATCTCCTACAGGGTTTTTATAAAGTCCTGTGATTTTTAAACTTGAACAGCAAACTTTAGGCATGATAAATACCTACTTACAAGTGGCATCTAAAAGAAAACCAATTTAGGTCCTAATAAGAAACATGGAGTTTAATTCTAACTATCGACTATTGTTTCTCCAGAAACACTTTTCATTTGTCACAAAAATGACAGATTTTTGCTCATTTGTTCTCTACCGGGTTCCTTCCCTTCCCCACCCCCCTCACTCCCCGCCTCCCTCCCAAGCTCCCCCACACCTCCACCCATCCCCACGATGCTGCTCAGCCTGAGCTCGGTCCGCATCCATCAACATTCAACATCCTCCCTTCTAGGCGGCTTTGTGGCTTCCGCCAATGCTCACGACAGCTAAGGCTCCATCTCCAGCTTCCACGGCCCTTCCAGACCTACCAGCTGTGCCCCCTCAAAATCAAGAAGACCCAAACTAAAGTTATTATTTCCAACTCTACCCTGCCCCCAAATAACCCACTTCTGGGTACCCAAACCAGGATACTGACCCCCCCCTCCGGCCACTGTCACAAGACAGAAGCCCGCCAGTTACTCCAGGCTGGTGGCCACCTCATCTTCAAGTTCAGGTGCCAGTAAATCTCCGGGCTCCTTCTTCCTCACTTTTTCCCCCACATGTGCCTCCCTGTCCTTCAGCACCCTGTAGGAGCTGTCCCCAGCCCTGCCTCTACTGTTCCCTGCTGCCTCTTTCTCATCCCTCCTCTGTCCACCCATCTCCCCTCCACACAGCAGCCAGAGGAAAATTCTAAGGCACGAGTCTGATCCTGTTACACTCCAGTTTGAAGCCTTTTGATAGGATTACAAGTCCCAGACTCCTTCTCATAGCATAGGAAACTCCACTGAGCCTTCCAGCTCCCGTCCTACGGCCCCCGATGCAGCTCCCCGTAGCCCACAGCACGCCGTGTACTCCAGTGTCTCTGCGCCTTCCTTCCCCCACTAAAATGCCCCCCTCCACTTCAACAGCAAATGTCTCTTCACTCTCAAGACCAATTTACACGGCTCTCCCGAGACAGCCTCCCTGACATCACATATGAGGGATAATCAGTCTTAACTTTCAGATGTAACACTGCTCTGGGGTCAAATCTCTATCAGAGCACTTACCACACTTTGCGGAAACTCTGTGCCCACTTGCTTCACTAGGCACAGACTCTGTTCAAGGAGCCTTTCTTCAGCATTCCTAACATGGGGCCTGGAAAAGTCTGCATGTGCAATGACTGCTCGACGAGTGAACGGCGTAATAAACAAATCCACGTTCTGGAATACAGCAGTTTAATAAAGCCATTCTAAAATGCTCCTTCCACTTTCTTCCCTATCATCCGGAAAACCAGTTACTTCTGGTCCAAGAGTCTCCACATCTTGATGAAGATCACACAGAGACATGCCCCAAAGTTGTCTGGGAAGCCAAAGTGCAGCAGTTCATTTCTAGAATGTGCAAAAACATTTAAATATATATATATATATATATATATATATATATATATATATATATTTCTTACACATCCAAAGCCCAAAGCCGAACCAGAGGCTCAACAGTTAAGACCCACTTAAATAAAGGCACTTTTTTTAGGAATGGAGACCACTCCCACCTCAGGGCATCATCATTCCAACATAAATTGTCCTTTAAAAGATAAGACAATTAATTCACCTCATGTTTTTAAGCCCCTTTGCCCTGGGTTATTTATCATTTCCCTATTTAAGTCATCATAAAGAAATTCGTGTGGAACAGTCTTAAAGACAGGAAGAATATACTTGCCAGAAACCTTTCTTGATGAATACAGACCACAGAAGATTTTTTTTAAAAAATAGCTGAAGTAAACCAAATTTCAACTTTAAAAAGAAATAGCTGTCCAGCGAGCACAGTGCAGTTGCGACGTAGGATGGCAGAATTCATTGCACAGGTGAAAAACAATCTGTTCCTTCAACATCCCATTCTTTCAATTACCTTTAGTTACATAACAGTGGGAAGCTACATCATGACTCCAAACTGGGAACAGAGCAAATCATCTAAACTTGTTTTTATTCTTCTTACATATTTCATAATATATCATACACATATCTTACATACTTGAGTTGGCGATACACGAGCACTACAACTCAGGGTCTCTCTTCCATACTGAAAATACTGTATACAACCCCACAGGCCATCGACTTCTTCCAAGCATTTACAACATAATTCCTTGTTTGCATCTATTTCTTACTTTCTTTTGGCATCTAACTTCAAACGGGTACAGATGACGACAAGTTACCAAACCCACGTGCAAGTACATGCTGCTTTGCTCTGACAGGTGTCCTCAAAGGGGCGCTGTTATTTGCTTCTGGCGAATGGAGCACAAGTCATTCTAGGATTCTCTTGAATCGAACAATGGAAAACCAGGCTGACATGTTCACTAACAGCTCCCATAGGCCATAAAGGACTGTAAGTCCCCAAGCAGGTTCTCCTCACCCACAGAACATCCTGAAGAAGGAAACTGAACCAAAATAGGGTCGCTGATAGTTTAGAAGTCAACAGAGTGAGAAAGTGCTGAGGGAAGGGCAGTCCCAGATGTAAGTCTGCCTCCACTCCTGTCTTAGGGCTACAGTGATCACATGCTTCGTGTGTGTAAAGCGCCCAGCACGCATCTCTCTCCTCCACGCACCAGGCTGCCTACCTGCCATTTCCACCGGCGGGTCTGAGGGCAATGGAAAGGCAACCTACGCAGCCCAGCCTCCCCCCATCTCCAGCCAAGGCCTGCTGATGGCTCCTGCTCAGTATCTGCCCAGTGCATCCAGCTCTCTCCATCACCTCTGTGGCCACCCAGCCACACCACCATTGTTCTCCTAGGCTAACACAACAGCATCCCAACTGGCTTCCCTGAATCCCCTTGTAAGACCCCTCTGGGGTCTCCCCCGTGCTCTTGGATGAAGACTAAGATCTTAAGAAGACAGACAAAGTCTTACATGGTTAACTCATAACTCTGGCCTCCCCTTCTTCACTCTCCTCCTCCCTCCTCACACTACAGCCATATTCTCTCCTGCCACGGGACTTTCACACACACTATTCCTTTGCTTGAAGTGGGAGAATCTTCTCTCTTCCTGCCCTGACTCCAGCCTAATTATTACCTGTCCTGATTCTCAATGCTAGGTCAGGTCCACTTCTCATAGAAATAGGCACCTCCTCCTTCAAAGAACTTCTCAAGGTGGAGATAGCATATTTTTATCATGTGACTCATCAATGTATATCTCTTCTACTTCACTCTAAACTCAAACGATGGCAAGGAAGGAAGTCTACACTATCTTCGTTGGGGTGTTCCTGAAACGGAGCCTGAGATGAGGACATGGGTACAGATGGTTCAGGTGGGAAGAGGAAGGAAAGAGAGAGAACAGGGAGAGTGAAACGGAAGAAGGGAAAGCCAGTCCAAGCGCATGTCACCAATACTGTGCACAACAGGGCATCAATTCCACCACGATCTCCTGGGAGCCAGGCAGATGCCACTTGGAACCCTTGGGGGAAGTAGGCAGAAGCATGTGTCGACTGGCTTCTGTCCCCTCCTAGTTTCAGGCTGCGCCCAGCGGCGTTAACTCTCCCACCTTGATCTGTGTGTACACCAACCACATGGGCTCCCACAGCACCAGAACGAAGGCAGAGAGCAGGCTGTCAGGTGTACAAGGCTGTCACCACCAAGTGCATCTGAAACCACACGGACATGACCTCAAAGATGTGTCTGAAAGTGGAAGTGGGTCACAATGATGTGGCTCAGAGCCTGGGTATCTGCTACACCATGTGTCCCATGCCCAACACAGAGCCTGATATACCACAGAACCTCCTAAGTGGTACTAGTGGGGGCGGTTCTCAATGTCATTATCTTTTTTCACATAAATATAACTTCTCTCCAATAACACTGGCAGAATATTTTTTAAAAATTGGGAGAAGAAAGTTAATTCCAGGGGTGCCTGCTGGCTTAGAAGAGCATGTGACTTGATCTCAGGTTTCGGAGTCTTGACCCCATGTTGAGCATAGAGACTACTACTGTTAGAATGAGAAGAGCAACTACGTGCTTCATAATGTATGTTGCTATCCTTAATATCTTGAGCATGGGTCCCTAAGCAACTATTTTTGTCTCTAGAACATTAAAAAATATTTGTTAGACACTGGAAACGAATACTGCATTACTCCAAAATAAGCGGAGACCCTGAGGTGAAAATAATCTCATGACATTACCTAAGTGATACAGAGTATCTTCCTAAAGTATCTTCCTAAAGTATCTATAAATACCCTAGGTATCTTCCTATAGTATCTATAGTATCTATAAATTCTTCGTAAAGTATCTATAAATTCCTAAAGATTATGGATGACTAACAGAAACCAGCAAAGTGTTGCAAAATGGGGCATCTACATACAAAGCTCAGTTCTGTCAAATCTCTTCAATTTAAAGACATTATCTGCTTAAGATTCAAGAATAAAAGATTTGGGGAATGTTTATGGTACATCAGGACACCACTCATATTACGGGCAGAAAAATGGAATGCAGATTCAGTTCTGGTCATCAAACTATGATCTAGTACAATGTAGGACAGGAAGACGGACCTACATGTAAATAAAAATGGCAGAGTGGAAAAAACCAAAATGTTATTTAAAACCCAAACGAACTACCACCACTTCTGTCTCCTCAAGAGAAAGCACGACTCGTATGTGTGGAGAGACAGCGCTGTTATTTCCCCCTTTCATCTAGAGAGACTAATAAAGGAAGGAGAAAGGAAAGACAGAAATGGCAAAGCCTCTCCCACTCTTTTCGTAAGTGTCAAAGGTGCACAGAGACCTATGCCTTGAGCAGTTATTGATGGGGAGGGGGAGGTCCAGAAATGAAGAAAATCAGGAGATCCCTGCCAAGTCTCTTCTTTCTTCCCTGCCAAGTCTTAATGAAGGGAGAGGGCAAGCCACATGGCAAGAGACAGGAAATTTCGGGTGCCCGCGGCAGTGAAACCCCAGCAGTGGGATGGCCGGAGATCTTTCAGAACTGAGGGGTGGAACCTCCAATATCCGGGTGCGACCCTGCTGCATGTAAACTCTGTGTCTCGAGCCAGCTCCCCACAACCCGGTTGGTCTCCAGGAGCCCCACGCTGCTGAAACCTCCTGGAAGAGATGCGCAGGGCCTTGCTGGTAACCCTGCAAATCCAGCCAAGCGGGGAAGATCGTAAATAGAAACACTTGTAAAGAACTCATCAAAAAATCTTTATGTCCACGTAGGAGACATCAGGAAGGTATCAAAAAAGAATTTCACCAAATATCTTTCAGTTTATTGTTAAAAGTTGGGCATGCTTCCCATTTCTGAAATCAACGCCTATTGCAAAGGAATTAAAAAAAAAAAAAAAAAAAGCCAGGCCAAACAGTAAGATACACCAGAAATATGTCGCAGAACATCCCCAGAACACTCACGCCCCTCCACTGCAAGCCTCCCTGCCTGGCCCCACGGAAGGTCTGCAGGCTCGCACGATCTCCCCCTCCTCCAGGAAGCAGCCCCCGCAGGCCGCAACACTGCAGCAGCAGAACCACGCAGAACTGACCTCTGCCCCCTCTCTTAACCCTTCACGGTCTCCCGCCTGACGTGATGTAAACAATAAACCACAAAGAGGATACGTGATGTACATAAAACAAGAATCTGACTACTGTGGGCTTCGAAACAGCGAGGTGACTTCACGGGGAGGCTGAAAGTGGTGTGTCGGGGCGGGGGCAGCAGCCGGCGGGAAGGTGGAGTGGGAAGGCCAGAGCACAGTGCAGTGCGGGGCGGCCCAGGACCACTTTGCACGGCCCGTTACTCGGGGAAGGCTACCCAGTGCAGCCGGCTTTCCAAAGTCAAATGCTACCCAGTCTGAAGACCAGCATCCGCCCTTTCAGGAATGCATAAATACCCTGTTTCCAGATTACCAGGACTGGGCCGGCCTACAACCAGGGGTTATTAACGGAGATGAGCAGCATGACTGGCTGCCAAACTGGCCTGAGGGTCCAGACCTGCCCAGAGCTGGAATCAGAGCCAGTGCGCCGAAAAGGTCCCATTCCTTCTCTGTACAATGTCATTACTTTCCTTCACATACAAATTCACACTTAAAAAATAACATAACATAAACATAAAAAAGATAAAAACATAAAAAGCAAGCTCTGCTTTTGTAATAAAACATAAAAAATCAAAAATTTTAATTTAAAAATAAGAGGGATGCCTGGGTGGCTCCGTCCGCTAAGCGTCTGCCTTCGGCTCAAGTCATGATTCCAGAGTCCTGGGATCGAGTCCCCCAGCAGGCTCCTTGCTCAGTGGGGAGCCTGCTTCTCCCTCTGCTGCCGCTCACCCTGCTTTGTGTTCTCTCTCTCTAGCAAATAAATAAATAAAACCCTAAAAAAAAAAAAAGGTCACATAGGGACAAGAAGAAACACACAGTGATTTCCACAGGCTTATTTATAGAATTCACATTGCTATAATATAAAGCAAAACCAGAAAAAAATGGTTTAACAGTGTGTTTATATGAAAGAAATTAATTTTGCCAATATCCTACTCTGGAGAGGAAGAGGGGAAGGTGGGTGGAAAGGAGAGAGAGAAAAAGGGTGGGGGGAATGAAATGAGACATTTATCTTCACCGCAGTAGTAAGCAGAGCTCAGGATAAATGTGAAACCTAAAAGAAGGAGGTCTTGTTTATTTTCAATATGCTTTCACACAAGTTACTAATCACATGGGCCATGGCGTGTAATTATGTAACCCAGTTTTAATGTTCAAACCCTGTCAAGCCTCCACCTGGAATTACTCAAAAGCATTTTGCCCCCATTGAGAAACAAAGAAACAAAGTCTCCGCCAAGGTAATAAAATTCCGCAGTGAGACGCTCCCCTGCAGCGTCTGCCAGCTCTTAGACTACATTTGGTTCTGGGCCAAACCAAAAGTTCTGAGGAGGTCAAATATTCAACTTCCAGCCCAAAATATAGTCACAATCACAATTAAGGCACAGGCAAGCCAGATACATAAACTTACCAGGGTTTTATGCTTTTAGCAAAGTTTACGAGAGCATTCCCTTTTACATGACTATGAAGTTTGCACATCCCAGCACCTTAAAAGCTGGACTACATGTTTCAGGTTCAGTTCTGAGAAGTAAGGTACTGAACTCCACATTAACTTATTCCAACACTTACCATTAACATCCACATTCCTACGCTAGCAAAGGAACTCTTTTGGGTAATTACCAAATCAGTTTAAGGAAGCTTAAAAGAAATTTACAGATAAGTTTGTAGATTGTTAATAAAACCCTGCAACTATGACTCTAGGCTACTTATTCATTCATAGTCATCAAGAGAAAACTGTCCATTTTCAAAGGTATGAGGTATATACTCTTCTGCATGAGGCATACATTGGTCTAGTGTCTTTCTTCTAAGCTCTGTATCTTACATGGGATAATCATAAGGGATTCCACATAAATATTTTGCCATATGTATTCATCCATTCTTTCTACATAAGTTCTGATTTCTTCTGTTTATTACTTTTAACCAATGCTTCACCACCTTATATCCACATATACATTGCTTGCTTTTTATTCAGATAGAAAATGCATGCTATAAAGTGCACACATTTTAGCTGCACCGTTCCATAACTTTTTACATATATACATAATTCATACAACTGCCACTCAGATCAAGATAATACCACAGGAAATGTATGCATAATTGTTCGTGTCCATACACACATGCATACACCCACACACACTCCATCCTTGGGATCACAGTAAGACTGTGGTACAAACAAACAGGAAAGAGATCGACCACAGCATGATCAACCGCTAAAACATCGCTCTTTAGTTGATTGTGGAAAAAATAAAGTATCATTTACAATTTGATGCAGAGATCTTGTTACTGCATTTCTAAGTCTTGAATCACGACCCTTTTATTAAATCATGTTGCCTTGCCACTAAATCTGAACCAGTTATTTTCTTTTTTAAAAAAAAGTTTAAGTCATATACAGACCAGGAGAAAATATTTGCAAATCACATATCCAATAAAGGACTTGTATCCGAAATATATACTTAAAACTATCGAAACTCAACAATAAGAAAATAACCCAGTTTTCTAAGGAGACGAAGGGTCTGAATACACAATCTTCAGATGGCAAATAAGCACATGAAAGAGGCTCACCATTATTAGTCATTAGGGAAATGCAAATTAAAACCACAAGGAGGTATCACTACACATGTTACAATAGCTTAATTCTTTTTTAAAATAAATTGATAACATCAAATGCTGGTGAGGCTATGGAGCAACAGGTGGGAATGCAAGATGATACAGCCACTTTGGAAACAGTTTCACAGTTTCTTACGAAGTTAAATATATACCTATCATATAACCCAGCAATCCCACTCCAAGGTATTTACTGATGAGTTAACTTATGTTCAAAACGCTGTTTGTTTATCCATAATCTCCAACAACTGGAAACAACCAAAATGTCCTTTGAGAATGCAATGATTAAAAAACAGTAGTGCATCCATACCATGGAAAACTACTCAGCAATAAAAAGGAATACTCTGTTGATTCACCCAATAAACCAGATGTATCCTACATGCACTTTGCTAAGTGAAAGAAGCCAGATACCACCACCACCACCACCACCCCCCCCCCCCCCCGCCAAAAAGGCTGCATATTTTATAACCTCATTTATAGGACAGTCTGGAAAAGGCAAAAAACTCTTGGGTGAAAATCAGCGATTTCCAGGGAGTAGGGAACCACACAGAGAAGGTGAAGATAAGGGAACTGTTTGGGATACACTAGGGTGGTAAAGACATGACTCTATGCACTTATCAAAACCCACAGAACTGTAACCACAAACAGTAAACTAAACTGTTATGTAATGTTTTTAAAAATCAGTGAGGTGTCAGGGGATCTCAGGATAAAATGGAGATTACAAAAAAGGAATGCAACCTTATATAAGTGGATGACATCACTTCACTGCAGTGGGGGGCACGGGGAAGCTGACCTAAATAACTTTGGAACTCAGAACTCTAATACTATAAGCTAATGACAGAAAACAAAAAGTATATCAAGACTGTGCAGTAGCTGGTAAATCTATTGCTCTCAGGAGTACCCACTGGCAATTCTGAAACGACTTTATATACTAATATTGAAAATTTTACAAATAAATTGTAGATAATGGGAGCCAAGATTTCCACAGGAAGAAAAAGGGAAGGACAGAATGAACCCTGTCATTCTGGATAATTTTACTTATACGTGTGTGTGTGTGTGATCAAATATATCAGTATAAACTATGTATAAGCTCATGTTTAACACATATACAGATACAAAAACATTGACATATACAGTCAGAAACACCAGTATGAACTCATGTTTTCCTAGCTCTGTTCACTGAGGGAGCCTAGAAGCAGCAGCAACCCTCCATGAGCAATGAGCACACCCAACTCGCGGATCTTGGTTTCTAAATACCATTTCAACTCAAAGGTACCAAAGCTTTTTGCAGAAATGGCTAACTCCAAAGCTGGAGCAGGGATAAACCAAAGATGAACCGGGAATATCCTGTACTTCCACAATGCCCAAAGGACACAGAAGCAAAACTGGAAAAGTTTTCAATAATCAAATCTGGAAAAATGTGAGCCTAATAATGATAACCCAAAAACTAAAATAAATGACCATGAGTCCACACTGATAAAAATAACCAAACAAGTAAGTGGAAGGTACTAATCTTTCTGACAAAGAACTGCAATTATTAAATGTTGAATGAACGAGGAATATAGGAAATTATCATTAGAACAGCATTTATATTGCTCTGATAAATACTAACTCAGTGGGCAAAACTACAAAGAAATAGAGTATCTGCAATGCCTCAAAGTACTTACCCCCAAATTTGCTAAACACCATGCTGGTTTTCAGATATGACTACAAATTACATCATACTCCTCCCTCCAGAAGGTGGAGCTAAATCCCCTCCCATTGAGTGTGAGCTGGGCTTGGCAACTTGTTTCTAAGTACAGATAGTGAAAAATAAGAATTGTACTATGGAGAAAGCTGGCTGACACAACTTTAAGCAAGTCATCATGGTTAACATCACCAATAATAAGTCATGTTGATACCATGAGCCCCTAATATGGTACAAAGAGAAGAATATATCACCTTTATGATATTCTGCCCAAAATCAATAACTTCAATCTAATATGAGAAAACATTAGGTAAACACAAAGGAACATTCTACAGAACTCCAAATCATTACTCATAAAAAACAAATGGTCACAGATTGGAGAATACTAAAGAGATGACAACTAAATGCAATGTAGAATCATGAAATGAACCTTGGAACAGAAAACATACATTAGTGGAAAAACTGAGGAAGTCCAAAAGTCTGTTAACAGTATTAAACCAATTTTAATTTCCTAGCATTGATCCCTAAAATATCTTCTCCATATTGCATAGCCAGCTCCTAATAATCTTTCAAAACACGGATCAAATGCCCTCTCCTCCAGGAAGTCTTCCTTGATTACACACTCTCTGATTTGTTGGATACCATTCCTCTGTGCTTCTATCAAAACACTTATCATTCAGTACTGTACTGTTTTTCCCCGGTCAGCATCCTATAAGGGCTTGAGGAAGACAGGACAGTGGGGAATTTTGATCATGGGCTTTGGAGATCTGACAGATCTCAGTTCAAACACCAGCTCCACAACTGTGATCCATGTGATCTTGGGTAAAGAACTTAAATCTTTCATACCCTCAATTTTGCTCATTGGGAAAAACGGACCCAAGACAAGGAGTTCTTCAAAGATTTAATGAAGGAACATATGGTGATTAGCTCAGTGCTTACAAATAGTATGCTTTCAATAATGGCAGTGAATGTTACCAATCAATTTTTTAACATATAGTGTATTATTTGTTTCAGGGGTACAGGTCTGTGACTCATCAGTCTTACACAATACATAGCACTCACCACAACACATACCCTCCCCAATGTCCATCACCCAGCTACCCAATTCCCCACACCCCTTCTCTCCAGCAACCCTCAGTTTGTTTCCTAAGATTAAGAGTTTGTTATGGTTTGTCTCCCTCTCTGGTTTCATCTAGTTTCATTTTTTCCTCTCTTCCCTTATGATCCTCTGCCTTGTTTCTTAAATTTCACATATCAGTGAGATCATATGATAATTATCTTTCTCTGACTGATTATTTTTCTTAGCTTAATACCCTCTAGTTCCATCCAAGTCGTTGCACATGGCAGGATTTCGTTTCCTTTGATGGCTGCACAGTATTCCATTGTATGTATATGCCACATCTTCTTTACCCATTCATCTGTTGATAGACATCTGGGCTCTTTCCATAGTTTGGCTATTGTGGACATTGCTGCTATGAACATTGGGGTGCAGGTGCCCCTTCAGATCACTACATTTGTATCGTTAGGGTAAATACCCAGCAGTGCATGTTACCAATCACTTTTATCACTGTCAAGGGCTAAGTCTTTTCTAGTGATTTGTACAGTACCTGGTAGGTGATAAGGACTCAGAAAATGTTTGCCAAATGAATGAATGAGTGAATGACTAACCTTAATGCTGACAAATATTTATCCAGTATCTACTTCACATATTAGCAATCTTTATCCTTAAAGGTATAGGACTAGACCTGCTTCTTTGGCTGTACATTAAGATCACCTAGGGAATTTTAACAATCTACTAATGTCCAAGTGCCACCCTTAGAAATTCTAACTGGTCTGAGATGGAGCAGGTTGAGCCACTAATCTACTTGGAAGAAAATGAAATATACAAATAACAATGTCCCAGTAGCAATAAGCACACCTAGCACCCAGTTCTTGGTTTCTAATATAAAGAGCCCACGGCTCCTTGAAGAAATAGCTGATTCTAGGGCTGGGGCAGGAGAAACCACTTTGATGAAGTACATCAAAGGGATATAAAAGCCAACTGAAAGAACTCCCAGTGGCCCACAACGAAACAATCTGAGCAATAAAGTAATACTGGATTATAAACTGAAGTATAAAATAAATATTATCCATGAATCCATATTGATATAAATGGGTAAATAAGTAAACATGAGAGAGAACAGCTAAATCTCCCGACAGAACTATAAATACTTTATGTAGCTCTTATAACTTCAAGGAGGTAGGGAATAATTCCCATTCTTTAAGCAAGGACTGTGCATAGGACTTTCTTCCAAAGGGTACAAAATGTAAAGAAAGAGAGAAAAAGAGTAGCTTTATAGTAGAAAAACCTGGCAAATACTATCTCAAGTCAGGTAATCAAGGTTAATAACAACAGTGATAGGTCATATTAATAGTATATATCCCTGATATATGATAACGGTGCTTCACCTCTGCGGTCTTCCTCCTAAAAACACATTGATCCAGTCTGATCAGAAAATTCAGGGACATTCTACAGAATATCTGACCAATACTCCTCAAACTGTCAAGGTCATCAAAAACAAGAAAAGTCTGAAAAACTGTCAGCTAAGAGGAGGTTAATAATACATGATAACTGTAAGTAATAATACATGATAACTGTAAGTAATGCAGTGTTGGGATGTTTGGGTGGCTAAGTCGTTTGAGCTTCCGACTCTTAATCTCATCTCAAGGTCGTGAGCTCAAGCCCCACAGTGGGCTCCATGCTGGGCGCTGGACCTACTTAAAAAAAAAAAAGTAATGCACTGTCCTGGCACAGAAAAAGAACACTGGCCGGGGGCGGGGGGTGGGGGGGGGGGAGACAAAGAAAATCTGAATAGAAAGGGCTTTAGTTAATAATAATGTATCAATATCAGTGCATTGTAACAAATGTACGTAATAATGTAAGATGTTAGAATCAGGGGAAACTGGGTATGGTAAGTTATACAAGACAATTCTCTATACGATCTTTGCAGTAATTCTGTAAATCTAAAACTGTTTAACAACAAATAAATTTACTGAAAGGTAAAGAAAGTTGGCCAAAAAGTTAACAAGACAGTAAATAACATGTGTTGGAAAGGATGTGGAGAAAGGGGAACCCTCTTACACTGTTGGTGGGAATGCAAGTTGGTGCAGCCACTTTGGAGAACAGTGTGGAGATTCCTTAAGAAATTCAAAATAGAGCTTCTCTATGACCCTGCAATTGCACTGTGGGTATTTACCCCAAATATACAGATGTAGTGAAAAGAAGGGCCATCTGTACCCCAATGTTCTAGTAGCAATGGCTGCAGTCACCAAACTGTGGAACCAAGATGCCCTTCAATGGAAGAATGGATAAGGAAGATGTGGTCCATATACACTATGGAGTACTATGCCTCCATCAGAAAGGATGAATACCCAACTTTTGTAGCAACATGGACGGGACTGGAAGAGATTATGCTGAGTGAAATAAGTCAAAAAGAGAGAATCAATTATCACATGGTTTCACTTACTTGTGGAGCATAAGGAATAACATGGAGGACATGGGGAGATGGAGAGGAGGAGAGAATTGGGGAAATTGGAGGGGGAGAAGAACCATGAGAAACTGTGGACTCTGAAAAACAATCTGAAGGGTTTGGAGGGGCGGGGGGTGGGGAGGTTGGGTGAGCCTGGTGGTGGGTATTATGGAGGGCACGTATTGCATGGAGCACTGGGTGTGGTGCATAAACAATGAATTCTGGAACACTGACATTTTTAAAAAATAAATAAAAATTAAAAAAGAAAGAAAGAAATTTGGCCAAGAGATAAACGTGTGGCATCATTACACTGTCGGTCAGAGTACAAAGAAATTGCTGAAGAGTCATGGAAAATTTCAATAAAGAGAAGACTCAGATAGGGGAAGCTGGGAAACAGGCAAGTGTGGGTAAAAAGTCAGAATTCTCAGGACCCAAGAAAGGAACAAGGGGATCCATTAGAACCAGTGAGACAGGAGCACAGAACATGCAGGGGAAAAATAATAATAATAAAATAAATAAATGATAAATGATAATAAAAGCATAATTTGAACTGTGAACTAAAGACAGTGGAAGAAAATTGTTAATTTTGATTGGTTTTTCAGGCCACAGGTGCTCGTTTCTTCACCGAACACTTTTCTAATGTGTTCTTTAACACCCCCAAATTTTCTTTTTCCTTATACAAAATCTCATTTCAAATAATGTATGTGTGTTAAAGGAGAGAGGGCCAAAAAATCTCACGTATGAAATCAAAAGCTCTTTCAGATTTCATATGATGGATCCCAGACTTGAGAAGTCAGTACTTTACTTTGTTTTCATCCCTGAAGGTAAAATACTAAAATATATTAATTCAATCTTCTATCACACCTTGCTTCCTAAAACTGACCCCTCAGGAACTTTACACGTCACTGGCATGTCCTTGTGAGTTTTCTTTCGGAAACCCCGGCAAAGAAATACGGGTTTTCTGAAGATTTCTGAAACGGTACTTTACAGCGTTAGACTGAATCTCAAGTACTTCATTGACAATTACCTCAGCAGATCCTTTCTATCACAATTCCAACATTATATTTTAAAAATTTTGTTCTTATGCAGAATCAAAACCCCTTTTATACCATGAATATTGACAGCATGCCACTACCAAATAACTTCCCAATTTTCTTTCTCACCCTGACCCAACCTACCTTCCATTTCTAAGAACGTTTCTAAGCGTTATTTAGCATGAGCTGACAGTAACAGCTTTTTAAAAAGGCAAAACACAGGAACAATGTACTTTAATTTATGGACTCTTAGGGCTGAAAGGGGCTCTGAACACTTCCAGACCAGACCTGGCTGATGTGTAACAGACACTCCCACATCATATCCAGACAGACATCCACAATCATCATTTTCCCCAACTTCCCAGTATTCTAATTGCTGAGGTACAGAAACCTGACAGGAAAACCGACATCCAAACATGAGCTAAATTAGAGTGATTACTCACATTATAGCTGGATTTATTTACTACTTATAGGCAAATTTTCATTGAGTGACATATTTTAAATGATACTTCATTTTAATATTGATTTACAAATATCTTAAAGCCACATACACCAAACTCACTTAGTGGAGCTAAAGTACTTAGTATTCCACAGAAAAAGAATTTGGGAAGTCACAATTTTGAAAATATTTGACACACTTACTTGATCCAAAGCCGAAAAGTGATCCATACTTTTATCTTCCTCTAAACAATACAAGGACCTCAAAACCCTTCAGCTCCAGTATCCTCATTCCCGTCTTCCATGTTACTGTTGTCTATTGTTTCAGATCTACCTTGTTTTAATCACCCTAAAAATCTATTATTTTCAATCTGATGCTTGTAAATATTGTACATGTTCCCCAAAGTCTTGTCAAGGCATTTTACATTCCATTTCCTCCTTTTAATTCCATTAAATTTAATCCAATTTATGTGTGTATGTGGTAAGCCTGCTCTTTCTCCATGAATCTGAAGATGTCCTGCCCTCCCTCTCGAGTGACAATCTGAGGATAGATATCCATGTGGACGTTGAAAGTACTATTCCATCAATTTCTCTCCTCTCTTATTGCTAGTGAGAAGCCTACTGCCTAGAACTGCTGTCTTTGTAAATAATCTATTTTTTTCTACACAATTCTCTTAAGATATTTCCCTTCAACCCTGGAGTTCCACAGTTTTGTATAACTTTTTATTCATTTGCTTTGTATTTCCTGCCCATGTTTCAATGTGATTCTCCCAATATTTAGAATGTGCCCTTCATCCATTCTGAAAACATTATCTGCTATTATCTTTTTGAATATTGGCTCCTTCCAATTTTATTCTAGCCTTCTAGACTCTTATTAGACATCTTAGGCTCTCTCACTCTGTCTGCAAGTCTCTCAATCGCTTGCATGTTTCCAATCTCCTTCTCACTCTATGCTACATTCTATGTAATTATCTCAGATCTCTCTCCACATTCCCCAGATCTCTCTTTCATTTTGTCTCATCTGCTATTAATGGACTATTGTGGTGTTTTTATTTTTTGTGGTTTTTTTTGTTTGTTTGTTTGGGTTTTTTGGGTTTTGTTTGTTTGTTTTGGGGTTTTTTTTGAGCAAAGGGAGAGGGAAGGAGAGAGAATCCTAAGCAGGCTCCATGCTCAGTATGGAGCCCTACACAAGGCTCGATCCTATGACCCTGAGATCATGACCTGAGCCAAAATCAAGCGTCAGACATTCAACCAACTGAGCAATCCAGGCACCCCTGGACTACTGAGTTTTTTGTTTTGTTTTGTTTTGTTTTGTTTTGTTTTAAAGGATTTTATTTATTTGGCAGAGAGAGGTCACAAGTAGGCAGAGAGGCAGGCAGAGAGAGAGGGGGAAGCAGGCTCCCCGCAGAGCAGAGAGCCCGACGCGGGGCTCGATCCCAGGACCCTGAGACCATGACCTGAGCCGAAGGCAGAGGCTCAACCCACTGAGCCACCCAGGCGCCCCTGGACTACTGAGTTTTTAATGGCAGTAAGTACATAATATTTCTACAAGTTTTATTTGGTTCCTTTTCAAATATTTCTATTCTCATTTCATAGTGTACTATTATTTATTTGTTTGTTTATTTTTTGAGAAAGAGAAAGCACACACAGGAGGGAAAGACGCAGAGAGAGGGAGAGAGGAAATCACAACCCTGCGCCACATTCAGTGCGGGGCTCAACACGGGGCTTGACCTCACAGCCTGAGCCAAATGAGATCATCATGACCTGGGCAAAAATCAAGAGTTGGATGCCTAACCAACTAAGTCACCCACGTGCCTATGATTCTTCTTTTTTTTTTTTATGACTTTTATTTTTAACAATTAGTTCTAACTTATTTCATATTTCCTTGAAGACTTTCCTAGTATCTTAAATTCTTAGAGTACAAATACTCCTGATTGTTACGTTTTTTTTGTCTCTTCAGAGTGGATTCTTTCTTCATGTTGTTTACAATGTATGACCACATGCTCATCTTCAGAGAAAACCGTTTCTGTGTGTGAAACTCATTGCTTCTGTGTGTACCTGTGATTACACCTGTCCAAGGCCGGTCTTTAATTTATGAGCTTTCTAATACCCAGAGCTGATGAAAAGAAAGAAATCGGTGGATATGAATACTATCCACATTCATTACTCAGCTTTTAATTCTTCTTGGCTCCTTGAATGTTAACTCTTGGCTGAAAAAATCAAAAGGAATAAGTGAAAAAAATCAGAATATTGCAGGGAAAGTCCAAATGGCTTTCACCATGAGGCCTCCTTGGACCCCGTCATCTTAGTGAATTCCCCACACACCGGAGTACAACTGTAGCTCAGAAGGTGAGCGCATCAAATCTCACCAGTACACAGAAAGTGGGAGTGCCTCCCATAGGAGGAAGCACATAACTGAGCTCAAAAACCAAAAGCCTTTTAACTGATGATGAGGAATTTCTCTTTCCAACACACCAGGATATCTAGAGCAGCAGGACGGGCACAGCAGATAAGCAGGGGTGATAAATCACAATCAGAGAGTGTTTGCTGAACATGGACACAAAAGAAGGGGGGTTAGCTGGATAAAGAGAAATTTTAATGCTATCAGGCTACATGACCTGGCACATCCAACCTCACAAACAATTCCTGGCCAATGAAACAAATGTCCAAAGATCACCAGATATATTACTAGTGTGAGGTTAATACTCAGATCTTACAAACCTTGCTGTCTCTACCAAGTCATTCTGTACATCTCTGCTCTAATCTACCATAAGCTGTTTTATAGTTAAACATTAAAAAAGAAATGAATTCTCCTTGTTTCTAAGTCACTGAGCAGGACGATCATATTTTATCTGTAAATACTGTCAAAGTTGTTCATGTTCCACTGAAGACAATATATATAGTAATATGTTCTTGTAGTAACTATTCTGAAATAGTTTCACATCTACATGAAAGTTTCAAGAATAAAGAACTCCCACATCCCTCTCATCCAAATATCCAGTTTCCCCAAGTATCAGCAACTTACCATATCTGCTTCCTCTCTCCTCTCTCTCTCTCCAGCTCTTCCTTCCTCCCCCACTTTTCTCCCATTATACACAAGCTTTAGAGTAATATCTGTACAACTATACAGTATTCTTGTAATCTGAACTTCCTAAGTGTAAATAATATCTCCTTAACATTTCAGTACTTCGGATGCCCAATGTCATGAAAACAACCCATTTTTATTCTATTATGCCATAAAAGAGACAGAAGATCAAGATGGATTTGCAATATTAGGATATATTCTGGCTTTTACTTTTCCAAAATAAATTTCTATAACTCATTTATATACACATACGTTAATAATTCAACAAATATTAATAACACCAGTCTGCTAGCTGCTAAACTTACAGGAGTCAATAAAACAAACACGATCCCAACACTTGGAGAACTTACACAGTATCTCCTACAATCTACTTCCATCACAGAGTTCATGGTTAATCAGATCACGGAGAACAGAGATTTTCCTAGGTTGCGCATCACACTACCAATTCCATAATCCATAAACACTTCATTGTTTATTAAGTGCAATCAAGAGATAATTAGAATATTTAAAAGTTCTATGACCAATCAATAGATCAAGTTAACATACACTACTGTAAATGGCATATTAATGTGAAATATTATCTTGCTATCTGAAATATAAATCACTAGTATTGTTTTTTATGGCACAGGTAAAATAACACAAGTAAAAGTAAAATCTCAGCCGACAGATTTAAATTATATTCTACATTTTTTTTGGCATCTTAATTTATTCTGTATAGGACCACTGAATAGTTAATCACACATTGTCCTCCCATGCCACTCCTCCCCACACAAACCACAGGTAACAAGTTAAAAGAATAAATCTACTTTAAAAAAAAAAAATAGTAAATCTACTTTCCACTGTGGCAAGTGCTAAATGAGGTGTGAGAGGTACCTCTTTAAATAGAACAGTATGGCGGAAATCACTACCTCATTTTAAATCAGTTTGCTAAAGTCTTTGAAAGAGATGACATTTCAGAAATCATTCCATCGAAAAGAATCATAGCTGAAAAAGAGGGTATTTTAGGCCAAAAATATCTTGCCAACAGATTTATAGGAAACACAATGGTTTTGGTAGGAAGAATGCATGCTTTGGAATCAGGTGCACTTGGGTCCCGATTCTGGCTTACTCATTATTAATAGTGCATTTTTGCCCTTGGGCGAGATTCTTCCCTTCTCTAAGGAAAACAAATGCAGAGAACAAAAGCTAACTTGAATTGTAAAAAGGATTAGAAAGAACAAAGTGGCACATAGCACGGGCTCCATCACCGGCACAGATGGAGAGTCTAAGTGGGAACTACTTCCTGCAGTACAGGACCCCCCACAAGGGTCCCTCTTTCCACCATGGACCTATAGCTTCACTGGGATCGTCTGCCCAGACGCTGTCTTTGGCACCAGACTTTCCAGTCTTCGTATTCTCTACCGGAGACCATTTGCTTCAGAGAAAGCCTAAGCAGTCAGTTGAGAATGTGTTACTGCTAAAACTATCAGCAACTACTTTGCTTTTACCCCAATAAAACACTCTTGCAGTGCTATTTCCCTTATTGTGACATATTTTTGAAAAAACAGTTTTGGGACACCTGGGTGGCTCAGTGCAATGAGCGTCTGTCTGCCTTGGGCTCAGATCATGATCCCAGGGTCCTGGGATCCAGTCCCACATCACGCTGCTTGCTCAGCAGGGAGTCTGCTGCTCCCTCTGCCTAAAGCTCTCCCTGCCTGTGCTGTCTCTGACAAATGCATAAATAAAATCTTTTTTAAAATAAATAAATAAATAATATGAAAAATTTTCCCTATAACTGCCACATTCTTTCCCTGACGCACTGGATTTTTTTGTCACTTAAAAAGAAAATCTTAAATGAAAGTATCTTGCTTGCCCTTAAGTCGACTGTTCTAATTTCCTTTCCAACCAACCACTTACACCAATTTTTTTTAATTAATGCTCTCTGTCTACAGACTGCTATTATTTGAGAATAGAGCTACTCTGATACAAGGTGAACCAATTACAAAACTGGAGGTTCAAACAGCTGTTAAAAATGTACACTCAGAACAAGGTTAGCTGCTGCTAATGCAACAGACATGCCAAGACGCCGCTGCAGGTGAAGTCAGTCGAACTTTCCAGCCCCGGCCAAACCCAACAATGGTCACAGCACTAATCGCTAACAAGCAAGCCTGGCAGCTAAGTAGGCAAAAATTCAGAAGACACAAAGATTAAACCATATTCCATTACCTAATCTTTCTTTTAAGACTTCAACAAAGTCCAGGTATGAGATGAACTAGCTGTAGAAGCCACCCATTGTGAAGAGCGCCCCAACCCAGGCCCCCTCCCGCCTCCAGGTGGGAGACTACCCCGCTGCGGATCTCTGGGCCAGCAGAGGACGGGAGCCCCGGCCTGGCGGCACTCCCAGCCCAGGGCCTCTGGAGGTCGAGGCCTTGCCCCGAGTTCACAGGTGTGTCTGGCAGCCAGGATAGCAACGTAGCCTCCGGTTTTGTGCTCAAACAAGGAGCCAAGTTGGACGGAAGATTTCGAGATCTTTCTGTTCAAGCATGCTGACTTTATGTGTCTGTTGCACCATTTACGGGACTATAAAAACATCCTGCGGCGTCTCGGCCAAACTCTCCCACACAGTCTTTATGCACCTTCCCAAAGACACCAGGACCTCCGGAGTCACCCCACCAGCTCCCTTGCCCCTGTGCCCCCAGCAATACAAGCCCATTTCTGGCAAGACCAAAACCTGCTTCCCCTCTTAGTCCCTTCCTCGCTCTTCACAGCCATGACCGTGGCCATGGCAAACTGTTCCTTTTCTTTTCCGTGTATCGTCTGCTCCAAATCTCTCACTGCTAAGGACAGCAGTAAGTCTCAAATCAGAATTCTGAAACTACGGCGGTTCAGCCACCCTATCACCGGTGTGGGGGGAGCCCCACCCCAGTGAGCGTGTGCCGGTCCAGCACTCCGGCCTCGCTGCAACCGCTGCAACCGAAGCGGGGAAGCTCGGCCTACACACTTCTCTACTTGGCCTCAGTAGGGACAGTGCCCTCTCTACCGCTCTCCAAAATCTGCTTCCCATCTCAGGGGCATCTCAGGAGGTCTGTGGACAGACGGACGGAAGAAGGGGACAAGGGCCAGGCTGTGTGGTGCTGGGACTTCTCCTCCTCCCTGGGCTCAGGTTTGGGGCATGAAGGCCTGTGGGTGCTGGACAGCCTGGATGCTGGATGAGCCCTGGACAAGGAGCTAAGGGGGGACAAGCAGCACCTGGGAAGGCGGCCAGTACAAAAGCAAGAGGTGGAGATGCTGGACACCAGCCCCAGGCCGGATCTGAAACACGGAGCACCCACTCTGTCCTTGCCCACACAGGCACGGCTTCACAACGCTGACGGAAAACATCTCCACAGACGCACCCTCGCCATTCCTCCCTCCACGGCCCCTCTCAGCCTGCATCTCCAACAGAAACGGCTCCGTAACAAATCCCAAACCCAGGGGCAGAGGCAAGCCTCCCAGGCCAGCAGCTACCACTGAGAAGAGGGGACTGTCCTGCAGGGGCGCGGGGACATCAAGGGGCCACTTAGGGCACAACCCAGAGCAGATGCCCTCCACGCCGGGCCTCTGTCTGGCTTCCAACTCCAGGAGGCAGGAGGAGCAAAGCCTGCCTCTCTCCAAGTCAGCGTGAGAAAGACAGGAACAAAATTTCTTTTAAAGAAAGTCAGTCAAACAAACAGCAGTGCTGGAAACAGGAAAAGCAGAGATCCGTGCTTCTGGAGGTGCACACGATCCTTCCAGGGAGTTCTGGGGAGGAGGCAAAGACGACGGGCAGGCCTGGGCACCGGGTAGGGGAGAGCGCACGGAGCAGAGAAGAGAATGCATTAGGGCTGAGCCCTCCATGCCTCCCCGCCATCTCCTTCCCCTTTTCCTTCCCACAAAAATAGACCCTTCAGGGCTGGGAGCCACAGCAGAAGACTGAACCCATTGGTTGAAACCAAGAAAATGGGTACTACGTCTGGGGGAAATCCCAGTGTATGTGTGGGAGCGGAGTTAAAGGCAGGTCGGAACCTCCACATCAGAAAAGGCAGCCCCCCCCCCAGGTAAGACACACTTACAGGCATCCCCCCTTCTCTGACAATTATGGAGGGAAACAGGGTCTGCCTGCTACTCACAGGAGGCCTGTTTTGAAAGCTGTCTCTCCACCTGCAGAGAAGATCAAAGCCAACTTCTCAGCTTATCAGTGGAGGGCATTCATCAGAACCCACCACCAGCCAGTGAAGATCACAAGTCATCTGAGGAAAAGCCAGGACATGAAAGGAAGGGCTGTAATGAACAAACAGAACGGGCCCCAGAAGAAACCTAATTTGTTGGACAGAAGAAAACTTTTTAAAAAATTCAGATCTGAAACAAGAACGGGTCCAAAAGTTATGGGACCGGAGCCATCGGACGAAAAGAGCTCTCAACAGGAGGAAAAAGAAAGAAGTTTAAAATTTCTGAAAAGAAACCTCAATGGATTTGAGAAATAAAATGAACCAAGCTAAATCCCAAGGCTGTGAACCAGAAGAAAATATTGAGAAACGTCAGGGAACAAAAAGAGCCAGGGAAGATGCATCCTGGGTCCCACATCCAGTCAAGAGGAGTTTCAGCAAAACATCAGAGCGCGGGGACAGCGCCGCCCCCCCCCCCCCGCCCGCCGCGGAACAAAGTCCCGAGCCCCCAAGCTGAAACGGCCACTTCCAGTCACAGGGCCCCGTTCCTCCTCACGCCAAAGGGGGCTCTGCAACCCGGCCCCATCGTGCTCTCCCAAACCCGAAGACGACGTGAGCCTCTCCCCTGTGCTCTGCACCCAGCCAGACTACTGTCAGGATTTGGAATGCGAACAGGAGGAGACCCAAGATCTTGGGTCAAGTCCGGGCTTGTAACGAACGAGATGACTGACCTGCTAGGGGCTGCCGGGCTTCACTGAGACTCCCTGAAAGCCGAGGGAGTGCGACGCACGCCCTTCCTCTGGCCTCCCTGGACGCTCCCGCCTCCTGCACAGCAGAACCAGCAGGCCTGGGCTCCACCCCCACAGGTCCAGAGGAGCCGGCCTGACATGAGACCAGGGAAATCGAGGTCTTAAATTCCCCAGACGACGCACATATCCAGTGCTGAACACCAGACAGGAAGATCTCTGAAAGTCCCGGGGCTCTGTGGAAGCCTCAGAGGGCACGGGGAAGGGCGGGCCCCAGAACCTGTGTGTGAATCCCCGTCCTGCCTCTTCCCATCCATGTGATTCTAAGTCTCTCATCTCGCTGGAATCTGGCCTTCCTTACCTGTATAATGGAAAGGATGATGCTTCCCCCCAGTAAGGCTGAAACAAAATTATGGGAGACCGGCTGGCTCAGGCAGTAGAGCACACCAACCCTGATCTCAGGGTGGTGAGTTCAAGCCCCTCACGGGGGTGGAGCCCACATGAAAAAAAATTACACAACAACCTGGATACAGCAACCAGCACCCCATAGGTAATATAACTATTACAACTCTATAATTCAGGTAACGAAGGGATAGTGAGTTTAAAAGGTCAGTGACCTTTTAGGTTAGGTTAACCAATGGGATCCTGACTGCAGTATAAACATGCCCAGGAGGCCACAGCTAAGAGGGTCCCAGGTGCAAAGTGTGGCTTGCGCTAGGGTGATGGAGGCCTGAAACAGGATGAGGGGGCAAGAGCCTATACCCTCTGGGAGGTCCCAGGAAAGGCTTTCCTCCCCCAGTGAATAAGCGCTGTAGATAGCAGCAATGTCCACAGTAGTCAAACTATGGAAAGAACCTAGATGCCCATCAACAGATGAATGGATAAAGAAGATGTGGCATATATATACAATGGAAAACTATGCAGCCATCAAAAAAAAACCACAAAATCTTGCCATTTGCAACAACGTGGATGGAACTAGAGGGTATTCTGCTGAGCAAAATAAGTCAATCAGAGAAAGACAATTATCATATGATCTCCCTGATATGAGGAATTTGAGAGGCAGAGTGGGAGGTTTGCAGGGGGTAGAGAAGGAAAAAATGAAACAAGATGGGATCAGGAGGGAGACAAACCGTGAGAGACTCTTAATCTCACAAAACAAACTGAGGGTTGCTGGGTGGGGGGGGATGGGGGGCTGGGTGATGGACACTGGGGAGGGTATGGGCTATGGTGAGAGCTGTGAAATGCGCATGCCTGATGGTTCACAGACCTGTACCCCTGAAGCAAATAATTCTTTATATGCTAATTTAAAAAAAAAAAAAAAGTCTAGGGAAAAGTAGAAGAAAGCCATAACACTGGCTCCTGGCCAATCTGCCAACAAATTCCAATATAAAATTGTTTCAACCGAGATGATTTATTCATTTGAAAGCTATTTTCCTCTCATGCTAAAAGTAAGGATTTCCAAACTGACCGAATCAGGACTCACATCACAGCGACAGCCTGAATCTTCAGATGAAGAACGGAAACGTACAGAGAAGTTCATTTTAAAACAAACCTTCTTGTTCATGTTTTAATTGAAGTGGTTTAAGAATTTAAACTAAAGGGTGCCTATCTACCAAGTAGCCCCTGGTAATGAAGTTTAGAACCTTAAGGCGTGGATTTGAAAAGATTTAACAGACCAAATCAAAGCTGCGAAATGAACAGGCAAAGGTTTTTGGTTTTTTTTTTTAAGTCTTCCACTGACCAGAAACCCAGAACAATACAAAATTCCTCCTTGTTTTACTCATTCTCAGTATCATTTTTTTCCACCACACCCTTTTTCTTTGGAGTGCAGATCAAGCCAAAAATAATTTGGCTAAATTCAATCCAATGGAAATGGTTACTACATGTAAAAGAACAGATTTTGAACTCCTTTCAATCTCATCTTTCCAGAGTCTAAAATAAGCATAGGAGACCTCAATTCACCACAAACACAAATGAGTTTTCTAAAGTCTCCCCAAAATCTCTGGGGCGGGGGGGGGGGCTAGATTTTTTTCAATCATTTTCTATCATTCAAGTAGCCCAACAGTGTAAAATCCCTACATGAGTGATAATAGCGTGTAATTGGCTTAGAAGACCTTGTTTTTCACCTTTAATTTAGGATCCAGATTCTAGTTTTGTCCAAGAAGTGAAAATGAGTTTGGCAAATACACCCCAGTGTCCAACTAGCATCTGAACAATAGGCAATCTGGCCGCTCAAATCTACATTAAAACTAAGGTATTTGGCGGAGTTCAAGTCTGAACAGCAGCTGCCCTGACTCCATTAGGCATCACAAGGACCGCACTCCCTCCTCATCACGAACCCTGCTGCAAAAAAAAGAACACGGTCTATTCTTTGATTTTTCCATTTTCCCGATAGGAAGTAAATACACGTTATTTCTGAAAGCTCCATTTTTCATGCAAAAAAAAAATTTATGCTATTATTGGAAGTAAAACAAAGCAATCAGAAAACCAGAATTGTACTATTGCTTACTCCGCACGTGTCACGGCTCATTAAATGTCTTCCTGCCTGACATTCTGCAAGTTGCTCCCAGTGAGTCCATCTGGTCACTAAGCGATGCTTTCAATGACAAAGGCTCCCTAACAGCTCCATCAAAGGCCTGACTGACACTGAGGAATTCCCTTAGGTAATGAGATTATTCTAATCTCTGATTGATGAAGTATTTTTCTAAGTAAGGAAATAGATACAAAGACAAATGGTGGGGGAGTAATTACCAGACAAAGAAGAGAAGATGACGCATCCTCTCTGACACGAGAATACCTCAAGGTCATAATTATCATGGAAATTTTATACAATTTCTCAGAAGATGCCTCTACAATTTTATAATGCAACACTCCAGGCGAGAAATTCAAAATTAATTGGTTTGGGTCAAAGGTGACTTCGTAATGCTAAATTACAGTACAAATGACTGCCAAATTGAAGTTTGAAAAAAGGGTTAAATTAAACATGGACTAGAGTGGATTCAACTGCATAAACCATTTTCCATCCCCCTGAGCTTCCCAACTATCTGTCAGTCTTCTGAATGCAATGCATTTTTCCAGATCTTTTTGCTTCTGAGAATAAAGCTCAGAGGAAGTAAGCAGTTTGCTACAGGCAGTTCCTTTATTCTGCCTCTCCTTTTGGAACAGAGACAAGGTACGTTAAACTAAGGAAGCTTAAGCTTCAGGATCCTTTGAGGCCTTGGGAAGGGCCCCCAAGTGTGTTCCCAACAGGCACACAATTAGAAATTAGAGAAAAAAGTGTTCTTCTTTTTAAGAGAACCCCAAATTGTATGAGCTTGAGGCCCACCAGAATCTGGATCCTCCTGGACCTACACTCCACTTTTCATATCTTTTACGTCACTATCCAACAGCTTCTGGAAAGGGGAGGCAAAGAAAGTAACACAATCCTCAAGATGCCACCATGGCCATCAGGATTTTGTCTTCAAAGACATGTCCCAGCAAGACTTCAAGTAGTCTCTTATTTCTCAGGTTGGGGGTGGGTGGCGGGTAGGTAGAATGACGGGTGGGGGAGGCACGTCATTATTGCTAAAGAGGTTGGAAAGGATTCTGGCAATCATAACTATTTTAGAAGACTGACCAAAACACTACTCTTGAGTTGACAACTCATTATATATTAATTTAACTCCCCACGGTAAAACTGTACAGGAGAAATGGCTCTTTTAAAAAAAAATTGTATTTTTCACAGATTTGAGAGAATGAGTGCACACCATGCACATGAGCAGGGAGGAAAGACAACTGCGTAAGGTAGGGAGAAACACCTCGAAGCAGACTCCCCACTGAGCAGGGAGCCCAACACAGGGCTCCATCCAGGACCCCAAGATCCTGACCTGAGCAGAAGGCAGATGCTTAACCAACTGAGCCACCTAGGCACCACAAAATTTATATTTTTAATTATGGTAAAATATATGTAACAAAATTTGCCATTTTAATCATTAAGTGCACAACTCAGTAGCATTAAGAACATTCACACCCATGTATAGTCATCAGCACCATCTGTCTCTGGAACATTTTTATCTTACAAAACTGAAACTCCATGTTCATTAAACACTAACGCTCCCTTCCCCCTCCACCCCCAGCCCCAGGCAACTACCATTCTGCTTTCTGTCTCTATGAATTTGACTACTCCAAATATCTCTTAGAAATGGTGTTAAGTGGTAACACACACTGTTTTGTGACTGACTTGTTTCACTTAGCATGAGGTCCTCAAGGTTCATTCATGCTGAAGCATATGTCAGAATTTCCTTCCTTTTTAAGGCTGAATAATATTCCATTGTCTGTACATACCACCTCCTGTTTACACATTTTATTTACTCATTCATCTGTCCATGGACAGTAGCACAGCTTCCACATTTTGGCCACCATGAACAACGCTGTTCTAAATATGCTACAAACACCTGTTTGAATCCCTGCTCTCAGTCTCTTAGAGTATATACCCGGAAGTGGGACTGCTAGATCGTGTGGTTATCCTATTCTTAATATTTTGAGAAACCACCATAATGTTTTTCTTAGCGACTGCACCGTTCCACAGTACAACCAACAGTGCAGCAGGACGGTTCCGATGTCTCCACATCTTTGCCAACATTTATTAGTTCTGGGTTTTTTTGTTTGTTTGGGTAAACTGTTTTTTGTTTGTTTCTTTGGGTAAACTTTTTGGAAATAGCCATTCTGATGAGTGTGAAGGGGTACTTCATTATGGTTTTGATTAGCGATACTGAGGATCATTTTACCCGCTTACTGGCCACTTGTACATTTTCTAGTCCTTTGCCTAGGGGGACAGAAGTCTCTTGCTCAATGTTTTGGGAGTCCCCTGCTTGCTAGCGCATTCCAGCTTGCTGAATCCACTTACAGTAAAGAGAGGGAGAAACACCTACAAGTGGAGAAGCAGAAACTGACCTTGTTTATAAACATTAACTGGGTTTGACTTTATTCTTAAAGAACGGGTCTTTGGTTCTCTGTGACAAGAATTAACACATACTGGGGCACCTGGGTGACTCAGTGGGTTAAAGCCTCTGCCTTCGGCTCAGGTCACGATCCCAGGGTCCCGTGGGCTCTCTGCTCAGCGGGGAGCCTGCTTCCCTTCCTCTCTCTCTGCCTGCCTCTCTGCCTACTTGTGATCTCTGTCAAATAAATAAAATCTTAAAAAAAAAAAAAAAAAAGAACACATACTGGGATTTCGCTGAGTTCCAAGCATTATACTCAAGGCTTTACGTACACTCATTTTTTAATTCTTACAATAATGCTATGGACACAATTAGTAGCCCCTGTTTAAGGATGAGAAAAACCTGAGATTTGACACAGCTGAAGTACTTGGTGGCAAATCAGAGATGGGGAGCTGATGAGTTGGAATTCACACCACAGTGTAGAATTTAGGGAACCAAGTTCTCAGCCATTATTACACTCTGCTGTCCTAGTGCATCAAACACAGGAATCCAAAGCCCAAGAACATGAGTGCTAAGCAAACAGCAACACTTTAGGGTAAAAAGTAGAACTCAAAGGCCTTTTATGAGCATCTGTTAGGGGCTGGATGTTTGTGTCCCCCTCCCCTCATTTGTATGTTGAAATCTTAACCCCTAATGTGATTGTATTAGGAGGTGGTGTTTGGGTAGGCAGAAAGTATAGGAAGGTGGAGGCCTGATGAGTGGGATTAGTGCTCTTATAAAAGAGGCCCCAGGGAGCTCCCTTTCCCCTCTTGCCATGTAAGGACACAGCCAAAAGACAGTTGCCTACAAAGCAGGAAGCAGGCTCTCCCAGAATCCTCTGGGGCTTTGATCTTGGAATTTCCAGCCTCCAGAACTATGAGAAAGAAATGTTTGTGCCATGCCTAAACAAAGAGTTTAACAAAATTATAAATCATACAAACAGTTTAACAATTGTAACCAAAAATGTACAGTATTTTTGCTACAGGGGACTGGACAGACTAAGAAACTGATATGGAGAAGTGGGGTGCTGCTGTTACAAATACTTTTGGAACTGGGTAACAGGTAGGGGCTGGAAAAATCCCACACTACCATATTGGACCTTTAAGGATGATTCTGGAGAGGACTCAGAAGAAAGCTATACAGAAAGTGGTGCTGTCTCAATGTTTGTGTCTCCCCAAAATTCATACCCTGAAACCCCAAACTGCCATGATGGCAGTAGTAGGTAGGACTTTGAGAAGGTGATTAGGTCACCAGGGTGGAGCCCTCATGCATGAGATTAGTGCCCTTATAGAAGACAGCACAGAGAGCTCTCTAGGCCCTTCTGCCAAGTAAAGATACAAGAACTTGGCCACCTGGAAGACGGCCGTCACCTGACTGTGCGGGCACCCTAATCTTGGAGGTCCAGCCTCCAGAACTGTGAGAAATAAATTTCTGTTGTTTATGAGTTACTCGGTCTGTGGTATTCTCTTATAACCAGCCTGAAAGGACCACGACAGAAAGCTTCCATTTTCTTCGAGAATACTTAAGTAATCACGAGCAGAGCGTGTGTAAGACTAGGGATGGTAACCGTCATTGGGATGAGGTCTCAGATGGAAATGAAGTTACTGGCAACATGAGGAAAGGCAATCCTTGCCATAGAGTGTCAAGGACCTTGGCTGACTTGCGTGAGCGTTCCAGTGCTTTGTGGAAGGTTGAGCTGGCGAGTGATGAAACTGGGCAGTTAGCTGAAGTAATTTCTAACAAAGTGTTGAAGATGCAGACTGGACCTTGTTTGCTTTCTCAACTGGAGAGGAATTTGCCTCAGGATGAACGGTACACCTGAAGTCCCACTCACACCTCACTGAGGTAAGAGTCAGATGAGACTCTGGACTTTTAAAGCTGATGTTGGAATGACTTCGGATTTTTGGGGTGGTTCAGATGAATGAATGTGTTTTGCATTTGAGAAGGACATGAATTCGGGGGGTGGGAGGACAGGGCAAATGTTATGGACTGAATGCTGGTGGCTCCCCAAATTACTATGTTGAAATCCCAACCCCCCAGTGGGATGTTATTAGGATGCACGGCCTTTGGGAGGTGACTAGGTTATGAGGGTGGAGCCCTCATGAAAGGCACTAGTCCTCTTATAAAAAGGCCCCAGAGAACCACTCACCCTTCATCCACGTGCGGATGCGGTGACAAGATGGCCGTCTCCGAATCAGGAAGCAGGCTCTCACCAGATACCGCTTTCACCTGGGCTTTGACGTTGGACTTCCAGCCTCCAGAACTAGGAGAAACAGATGTTTGCTGTTTGAGACACACAGTTATAGTAATTCCATTACAGACGCCAAACTAAGACATTATCTACTATGGCTCCCTTCATCTCATTCTTTCCAAAAATTTCTCTTTTTGAATCTGATTGTCCTGAGCACCTCACTCAGCCTGAACAGCCTCTACCTGAGCTCAAAGACCCTGGGAAGATGCCAAGAATCACCATTATCCCCATTAAGGAGCAGCATTATGTAGCCTTTCTGTAGAAAACAGAAGAAAAACTTCAAAATAATCAAGCAAGACCACAATCAAGGCCTTTTTCATAAAGGGAAAAAACTATACCAACTACAGAAATGCTGATCATGGTGCTTCACTCCAACCTCATTATAGTTGAGGGGAAGGGGCACTTCTGGTGAGTGCACGCCAGCAGGGCCTCACCTCCAGAACCAAGCCCCAGGAGAGACCGGAAGCTGGTTGCAATGCAAGAGCCAAAAATGTTCCTGTCGCCTCACACAGCACACTCTCTTCATGCACTCGACTCCTCCCGCATGGGGGCGAGGGGAATTCAGGAGAAGCAAGCGGGAAACGTGACCGGTGTCCCTGGGGGCGTGCAACATAGAGGCCTGGAATTCAGAGATGGGGCTACTTGGGGCCCATCGCAGCCTTGCTTCTCCTAAATGCCACTAAACCCAGGAGAGCCTACATTTGTAGATTTTCCTCCCCACAACCTATGGTGCGAAATACAACCTTCATCAAAGGAATCAATGCACTCAAACCTCCAAGCATTCGCTGAGGACATTACCATGAACCTTAACTTACTACACCAGGTACTACCGGGTATGAAAGTGACTTATGACGTCTGCTCCTCATGAGCTTGTATCTCAGACTGGAATATATACACATACACACAGAATAGGAGATTACATATATACATAAATAGGTTACATGTTACAGATCTAAAATATATATGTCACAGAAAATTATATGTAGGAGAAATATGTATTATATAAGACAGATTATATATGTAATTAAATTTTATATAGTCTATAACAGAGGAGTATATGTATGTTCTACACATAATAAAGATTATGCACATTGTTTTTTCTTTTATTTATTTACTTGAGAGAGAGAGAGAGAGAGAGAGGGCATGCACAAGCAGGGGGAAGGGACAGAGGGAGAAGAAGCAGACTCCCCGCTAAGTAGGGACCCCCAACACGATGCTCGATCCCAGGACCCCAGGATCACGACCTGAGTTGAAGGCTGACACTTAACCAACTGAGCCACCCAGGTGCCTCCAACTTATGCATATTGTAAATAGATTATTTTGCGTGTTACATATATAATAGAAGATTGTATATATATATCTCTTTGTAAATTAAACTCATAATTGTAGAGTATGGAACCATGAAACACCCAAAGTAAGGATCTGAGAAAAAGACAGAGAAACACCCTGTTCCACATGACTGGCACCGACCAGTTCTCTGGAGAAGTACAGTTTCAGGATCCTTTCTCTATCTATCAAAGTTCACCAATTTGGGGTGCCTGGGTGGCTCAGTCAGTTAAGCATCTACCTTCGGCTCAGGTCATGATCCCAGAGTCACTGGATGGAGTCCCACACCAGGCTCCCTACTTAGTGGGGAGTCTCCTTCTCCCATGACCCTCCCCTCTCTCGTGCCTTCTCTCTCAAATAAATAAAATCTTCTTTAAAAAAAAAAAAAGCTCAATTTTTTTCAAGTATTTAACATAAATGTAAAATGCTTAGGAATCAAGTTAAGATGTAAGAATTTATGCAGTTAAGAAAACGCTCTGGTATCATAGAAGGCCATATGATCACATGAGAGTAAGTGGTTGCAAACTAAGCTTTTCCTTCTCATTGGCTTCAATAAGATCAGAATTCAAATCGTATTTTTTAAGTATATCCATATACCTCAATGAAGATGTTTTTTAAAAAGCATATCCATCTTTGAGCAAATCCCAGTATCAAACTGCAGACTTACAGAAGATTATAAATTATTACCCAGTTTACAACAAGATCTCTAAGCAGAGACAGATTTCCCACATCAGGTAAAGCAAGGTTCTAGTTGGCAGCAACCCCGTGGGTGAGCTGGGAAGCAGGTCCTCCCGCAGGGAACTCCACGACGACAGCAGCCTGGGACACAGACCCTGAGTCCCAGGCTCCCAGCTGTGCCGAGCCCAGATTCCTGCCCCACAGAAGCTGTGGGAGAGTAACTGTTGCTGCAAGCCTTTAACTGATGGGGTAATTGATTACAGGACAATAGGTAACTCACACAGCTACCCTTCTAAAAATTATCCTAACAATGATGAAGGATGGAGCACTTATCCTTCTTCCAGTTTCTAAATTTCCATTTTAGACTGAAATATTCTTTATTATACAGAACTGATTTTTTGGTGTACAGATGTCATAAAAAACTGAGCTGAATTTAATAGAATTTGATGCAGCTTTTTAAAAACAAAAAGAAAAAAGAAGAGATTGGGCCACACAGAGCGACACCAGGGCTGGGCCTGGATGGCAGGATGACCGAGTAAATGGGCAGCAAGAAGGTGACACGGCAGGTCAAGGAGAGTGGCCTCTGAGGAAACCAAACCTTCCAGCACCTTGATCCTGGATTCCAGTCTCCAAAACGGAGAGAAAATAATTTTATGTTGTTAAAGCCAACAACAACAACAAAATAGAATTCTGTTACATGGCACATTTTGAGACACAAGAAGAGATAAGATCATCAAAAACTGATCTGATACGCTACCGAAGCAGAAGCAACTTGTTCTGGCGACAAGGCAAAGAGCCCCACAACGGATACCGCTCAGGGACCAAAGGCCAAACGAGGCCCAGCAGCACCAGGGTCGGACCTCCTGAAGGTGGCAGCCAAGGCAGGATCTCAGGCCCACATCACCACTCCCAGTTCAGAGGAGGAAGCAGAATGGAGGTCACGGGAGTTGGGGTCAGCCATCCACTTCCGGAGCCAGTACAGAGATGAGTATGCTCTTGTCCTGTCCTGAGACAGGGCTCTGGCCATGCAGACAGCGAGAGGCCTGTGGCATTTCTCCCCTTTCTAAGGGGATCGGGATACTGTTTGGTGCCGGAGTAGCAAGGTGCTCAGCCCAACCCACTGCCCTGCCCCATGCCCCCCGCCACACTTGGACTGACTCTGTTTCCCAGTTTTGCCTTTTACCTCCAGCATCCCCTGCAGAGAAATCTGCAGTTTCTCAAAAAGCTTCCTCCCAAATAATGCAAAACCTCCCCACCTCTCAGGATTTCCCCCTTCATCTCAACCAGCATCACCTACCAAGAGAGACAGCACTGAAAACTAGAACAAACAGCAGAATACAAACAAGGTAATTCTACCCAATGGCCCCCAAGTAACTGAGAGACATGGAGGTCTGGAAGCAAGAAAAGGTGGGGAAGACGTGAGCTCAATACACTAGTAGAAATGCCAAGGGAAGTGTAACAGCTCGCACTGTTACACGACATCACACAATTTATAAAGCCCTTCATATATCTTACCTCCCCCCAACAATCGTTCTCCCAACAATCCTTTATTTGTGGTCCCACAACTACTAAGTAGGAGCACTGGGATGCCTTTGGTCTGAAAAAATTGAGCGTTAGCACTACTCAAAAATCTCATAATTTAAACCAGAATGTCTGTATAATCCATCCCTTCCCATTAAATGAATGGCAATTAAAAAAAAAAAAAAAAACCCTGGTATCTTTCATCGCATTTAGGAAATTACATAATGATGAAAGAATTGTAATTAAGGCAAGGTCAACTCCAACCTCTGACTGTGGCTACTGTAAACACACCACCCCAACTATCCAGGAGATCGATAAGCCACCCATACATTCCAATATTCCAGAGCCCTCTCCAACAGGAAATCACAAGGTAGCCTCCACCCCTCTGCCTCGATTTAAGTCCATTTCCTCCAGACCTCTGCCCTACACACCAAATAAAACTATCCACTATTCATAACACCCTCGCTTACCCCTCATTTTAAAAAGTCTAAGTTTAGTTTTTTAATCTTAATCATAAACACAGTGTTTTTCACACTAGCTTCTTAAATCAGCACTGTTGTACTCAACATCTTCAACGCTTTGTTGAACAGACCGGAAAAAGCAAAGGAAAAAAGGCTGTCAGTTTTCCCTCAGCATTTCCTCTGCATTTTGCATCCCATCTGCAGCTGGCCACAAGGGAAGACTGGTTAAGGGAAAGTGGAAATACGGCATTCCCTCTTTATGACATCTCCTCGAAGGCAGGAGGCATCAAGAACAAAGCGTCAGTCTCTTTAACCCCACACTTCCCATCTCAGAGAAAAGAGAGGGAGGGCAGGGCAGGTGAAACCCAGTCCGCACAAAGCCAGCTAGCAGATGGAGGGTCAGAGGGCACCAGGGAGCTGAAATGCTTCCCACAACAGGTGGGTAATCTGAAGGATGACAAGGGCGAGAAGGCTTAATCAAGCTCAGAGCACTTAGAGACTTTTCTTAAATTTACTACGATCCTTATCACACAGGTATGCTCACTTTGGGAAAATTCACCAAGATCCCAACATGATTTGTGCTCTTTATACTTCGGTAAAAAGATTTTTTTTTTTTTAATACTCCTTACTCAGCAAATCTCAAAAGGGGAAAATTCTCCAAATCAAGCTCTACTTTCTCCTATGACAGGAGAAAAAAAATGCGTCTTTACTTCTTAACCGTGGAAATGGAGAAACAAAGACTTCCTTATGGTTGGCTAGATAGCACAAAAACAGAATAGAGAACAAAGATCCAGCCAACCACAGCCTCGGATAGGGATAAGGAACGGCAATGGAGACCGAAAACAGTAGGGACTCGGAAACAAACCCTGAAGAACACAGGGAAAACTATTCGTGCTGACCTACAACATCAGGGGAAAAGCACATGGAGTTGTGGGTCATAGCAGTGAGCTGTGACTTTTCTTTTTCAGGAGAATAAAGGCAGATTTTAATTTTAAAGTCTTAATCACTTGAAAGATAATCGAGCAGCTGTCAGAATAGGGGGGAGGGGGTGGAAATGGTTAACAGTTTGCTTAAGACCTAACATATGCCAGGTACGGTGCCAAGCTTTTCACAGCATTTCAGGCTCACGACTAAATTTGAGGTGGAGAGTTTACTGCCCCCAATTTATACATGAGAAAGCGGAGGTTCAGAAATTTTACGAAAGAGCATACATACAATAAACAGTTGGTGGAGAAAGGATTTGAATCAGACTGAATTCCAAAGATGACGCTCCTCCCAGTACACTACCCTGGACCGTCAGGCAGCTTGGAAGAAAGTTCTTGAACAACAGGACAGAAAAACTCTGCAGTAACAATTAGGTGAAAAGGAGTAGAGAGAGTTATAAAGTGGCTTGCCTAAGGAAGAAGGCAAGTGTCTCAGAAGGAAGCCCTGATTTTTAGATTTTTTTTAAAAAATATTTTATTTATTTATTTGACAGAGGGAGAGATCACAAATAGGCAGAGAGGCAGGCAGAGAGGGAGGGGGAAGCAGGCTCCCCGCTGAGCAGAGAGCCGGATGCAAATCTTGATCCCAGGACCGTGAGATCATGACCTGAGCCAAAGGCAGAGGCTTAACCCACTGAGCCACTCAGGCGCTCCATAATTTTAGATTTTTGAACTCTTAAGAATTTTAGAGCTAATAGGGACCTTGAGGATGCACTCACTTTTCATGGAAAAAAAGAAAAAGGAGTAAATAACATTTCAACACATTTCCTCCCACCTCTTTCTGTCAACAAATGGTTGCTGAGTGCCTACTCTGTGTTAGGGCATCTTTAAAATTCTAAGCAGTCATGTCCTTTAACTTTCCACCTAAAAGACTTAAAGAATGCACATGGGTACACAGTTATTCTTTCTTTCTTCAATCCGCCCAGATAGATGTACCAAAAAGTGCATCAACCATTGTAAATGAAGCATCAAATAAAAGCTCCAAGTCCTAAGAAAAGTAAAAATTCTATATAAATTTTCACACTGGGGCACTTGGGTGGCTCAGTTGGAAGAATGTGTGACTTGAGATCTCAAGATCAGGAGATTGAGCCCCATCATGGGTGCAGAGATTCCTTAAATAAATAAAACTTTTAAAAAAAAATTTTTTTTTCAGGGCACCTGGGTGGCTTAGACAGTTGAATGACCAACTCTTGGTTTCGGCTCAGGTCATGATCTCAGGGTCATGAGACTGAGCCCCACATCGGGCTCCAGGCTTAGCACAGAGTCTGCTTGAGATGCTCTCTCTCTCCCTCTGCCCTTCCCACCACTCACACACTCACTCTCTAAATAATAAAATCTTAAAAATAAAAAATAGAATAAAAGAAATTTTCATACTAAAAAAATAAAAAAATAAAAAAATCCTGTACCACCATAGCCTTTCAAGAGTCTTTTACTTCAGTCAAGCAAGAACTGGGTGTATGACCCAGTCCCAGAATTAATCACGGTCCACTGATGGTCATTTGTATTAACAAGATTCATAACGTTTTAACATATGATTCTGATGAGAACAAGAACTTCCAGACTTTTCCAGAGGCCTCCTTAGGGACTAAACCGGGTTTTTAGTTTTCTTAATTATGGAAAAAAGGAATTAAATTCAATTCCAAATTGCTTAGACTTTACAGTTCCAGGGAGGATGATCATCTCTCTCTCACTCTCTCTCTCACTCTTGCTCACACACACACACACGCACATGCACGCACACACACACACACACACACAAATAACATGATATTTACAAAACTCCAAAATTATTCTGAGTCTCCTGATTTAAAAACAGGAAAATAGGTTTAATGTCCCAAAATGAAAAAGTAGCAAAATTAAATTTACCACTTCCACATCCATCCAGCAAATGAAAAATTAGCACCAACCATCATTAAATAACAGGCTCATTTCCTCCAAACCATACCTCGACTATCTTTTTCCTTCAGTTGTGAAAGCTTCTTTGACCCTGACGATTTCATTGATAATACAAATTTTATATGTCCCTAAATTTATTTAAGGTAGGGATACCGGACTGTCTCAGTCAGTAGAGCATCAGACTCTTGATCTCAGGGTCGTGAGTTTGAGCCCCATGTCAGGTGTAGAGATCATTTTTAAAAATTAATAAAACACGGGGTGCCTAGGTGGCTCAGTTGGTTAAGCATCCAACTCTTGATTTTGCCTCAGATCATAATCCCAGGGTCATGAGATCAAGCCCAGCATGGTAATCCAGGCTCAGTCTGGAGTCTACTTGAGACTCTCTCTCTCTCTTCCTCTGCCTTTCTCCCTGCTGGCACACTCTCTCACTCTCTCCATAAAAATAAATTTTAAAATAAATAAAACAAAATCTTTTCAAAGTTTAAGGTGGATTTTTGTTTTTGGTTTTTTTTCCACTAGAAATCCTCTAAACATTAAAACTACTTATAGTTAGCTAATGAAAGTGTTTTTAAACTTTATTCTTAAAATCTTCATAATAAAGAGTATCTACAAAAACATTTACAACTAACAAAACACTTACTGGTGAAGATTGAATAATTTCTATCTAAGGCCAGGAACAAGCCAACATTGGCTTGGAGGTAACTAGCCAATGTGACAAGGCAAGAAAAATTGGTTGGGTAACCTAGCCAATATTCAAACATGGACTCACAGACTGTCATATGCTCTGAGGCAGAAGCTCCATGAAGAAGCAACTGTAAAAAAGGCTTCTTTCATGTTTTCTATTCACTCAGTTGCAGGAACATAGCAAACATCTAAAAGAAGATATCCAGTTGGAAGTTAACAACACTGGACCCACAAGAGAGGTCCCAGCGAGAGGTGTATTAACTGGGCAGACACGAAGATATACAAATGGTAGTTGAAGGCAGGGGCAAAAATATGATTATCCTAAAAGGATAAAAAGGACCAGCAATGGTCCCCTAAGGAGAACGTCATCTTATGACAGTGGGAAGAAGATGAAGAATCCAAAGGGCAATAGGAAAGGAATGACAAAGAAGCAAGAAAGCCAAAAGAAAGGGGTTAGGCTGGAAGCCAAAGGCAGCAGATGCTTCAAGGAAGAGAAAAGAGACAAGGGTGTTCGAGGAAACAGAGCTGCTCCAAGAAAGATGTACATGAGAATAATCTCTTGGGCAAAATTTCTTTTCCTGAGTATAATTCATATCTGGCATAGTTCTTTTTTAAAGAAGCTAAGTCTTTCTATTCTTAAACTTCTTTGTTAGCTTTAAACCTGAAACACTTGCTTTGTTTCTACTCTGGATTTCAGAACCAAAGGGCTATACCAATTATGAGATGAGGGAATATCATAAAATAAAACAGATATTTTAAGCCACTGATATTATAGACCACAGATAAAATACAGTCTTATGCTTTTCAGCAACATTATCTTTTTCATTGATGCCCTGGAAAAGAAGCCAGCTGACCTTCAGGAATTTAGAGTATAAAATCTAGGGACACCTCAGTGGCTCAGTCGGTTAAGCATCTGGCTCTTGATCTCGGGTCAGGTCTTATCTTAGGGTCATAAGTTCAAGCCCCATGTTGGGCTCCATGCTGGGTATGGAGCCTACTTAGTAAAAATAAATTTTTTTTAAAAAGTATAAAACTTAACCATGGCTCCTAAAAGATCACAGAAGTGGCCCAGAGGTAACAACACAATACTTGTTTCTCTGTGGGCTGTCTTCCAACAGGGCTTAGGCACGGCTGCAGAGGTCCTGAGGCCATCACCGTGGCAATGAATAGACATGTACTCAAAATGGGACCCAGCTGTATTCGCCTATTCCCAACACCCAGGAAGGGAACCATTAGACCTAGGAACAAGGAAAATCCAAACTGGTTTGACCAGATGTGTTTAATGTACAACATAGCAGTCCCACATGCAAGGCAGTATCGGGGCAAATACAGAGAGGAAATGCAAATGAGCTATGGCCCTGGAATTTCAAACTACAATAACTTAACACATAGTTGTTTTCTACATAAAGCCAGGAAATATTAGACCAAAATTATTTTAGTCTATATACAACACAAATGTTTAAAAAAAAAAAAAAAGTCTCCTGGCTCACTGCTCCTTCCCATCTGACAGACAGCTGCATCTTCTGGTGCAGTGCCAGCCACATCCCCAAGATGTGATCGTGAAGGTCGGAATAAACTCTATCAGGCTGCTTTCAACTCTGGCAAAGTGGATATTGTTGCCATCAATGACCCCTTTGTTGACATAGCCTACACGTCCCAGTATGATTCTACCCATAGGAAATTCAACAGCACAGTCAAGGCTAAGAACACAAAACCTGCCATCCATGGAAAGCCCATCTCCATCTTCCAGAAGCGAGATTCCTGCAACATCAAATGGGGTGATGCTGGTGCTGTGTTCTGGAGTCCACTGAGGGCTTCACCACCAGGGAGAAGGCTAAGGCTCACCTGAAGGGTGGGACCAAGAGGGTCATCATCTCTGCCCCTTCTGCTAATGCAGAACCATGAGAAGTATGACAACCCCCTCAAGATTGTCAGCAAGGGCTCCTGCACCACCAAGTGCTTGGTCCCTCTGGCCACAGTCATCTATGACAACTCTGGCACTGTCAAGGGACTCATGACCACAGTCTATGCCATCGCTGCCACCCATAAGACTGCGGACAGCCCTCTGGGAAGCTGCAGCGTGATGGCCAAGGGGCTGCCCAGAATATCATCCTTGCTTCTACTGGGACCACCAAGGCTGTACACAAGGCCATCCCTAAGCTGAATGGGAAGCTCCCCGGCATGGCCTTCAGTGTCCCCACCAACACGTCAGTCATGGAACGGACCTGCCCCTGGGAGAAAGCTGCCAAATACGATGACATCAAGAATGTGGTGAGGCAGGCACTGGAGGGCCCCTTTAAGGGCATCCTGGGCTACAGTGGGACCACGCTGTCTCCTGTGACTTTAACAGTGATACCCATGCTTCCACCTCTGATGCTGGGGCTGGCACTGCCCTCAATGACCACGTTGTCAAGCTCATTTTCTGGTATGCCAATGAATTTGGCTATAGCAACCCGGTGGTAGACCTTATAATCCACGTAACCTCCAAGGAGTAAAAGTCTCTTGAACCACAAGCCCCAGGGAGAGCTAGAGGAAGAGAAAGGCCCTCCGATGCTGCTACGGGGTTCTTGCCCCGGCTCATCCCCAACACACTGAGAATCTCCTGACCTCCACCCTGACATCCCAGACCCCCTGAACAAGGGGAGGGGCTTGGGGAGTCCTATCTTGTACTGTACCATCAATAAAGTATAAAGTCTCCTGCATCCTCAAGAGAGGCAGAGTGCAGAGACGAAGAAAACAAATCCTAATTGCCCTCAGAGAATTCCCTCCGAATTACTTGGGCAGATGCCTCAATTCTCTAATTTTTCTTGTGTGTGGACAGGGATTTAATGATTAATACCACACAGGACATAAATCACTATCAGAACCTGTATTTTTCAAATGTAAACCCGCTGAGTGGTCTGTTCCATGTACACACGGTGAGTGGGTGGTGGGGAAAGGGTCACCATGTCATCCTTCTAAACTGTAATTCCTGTTCACAAATGATAGGCTCGCACAGGATTAAGACGTGTACGTACAAGGTGAAAACACATAGAAACGAGGAAAACATTTTGGCAAAATGGCTTATACTGTTCAACCTAAACACTTCCCTTCTCTCAGTGTACGTAAGCTCTGTCACTGAATTACTCATTTTTCCCCTACAGATCTTCTATATGCGATAAAGTGTATTGTATATTTTGAGAGGCTCTTCTATCTTCTCCACTATTTACAGGAGCAGTGAATTTTCTACCTCAATTAATCGCCCCTGGTTTCACCCTACACACCTTCCAAATATGAACTCAAGTTAACTTTTCACAGATCCCTCATATTAAAGATACAATATGATATTAATTCCCAGAAATTTTCTTTACTCTTGATTCCACCCGAAAGTGAGAAAAATGAATAAGGTCACTGAAATTAGGAATATGTTATGTGTTAATCTTTAAGTCTATAACACAGAAATCTGATACATTTCGTTCCTTTTATTTAAATACAGGCTCTGTAGTTGGTTCAGCTTTCAAGGAAAGTCACAAGAATATCCAGATGAACCATCTCTTCATTTTCAAAAGCAAAAAACTCTTGTAGGGGCGCCTGGGTGGCTCAGTGGGTTAAAGCCTCTGCCTTCCCCTCAGGTCATGATGCCAGGGTTCCGGGATCGAGCCCCGCATCGGGCTCTCTGCTCAGCAGGGAGCCTGCTTCCCCCTCTCTCTCTCTGCCTGCCTCTCTTCCTCCTTGTGATCTCTGTCAAATAAATAAATAAAATATTTTAAAAACAAACAAACAAATAAATAAATAAATAAATATTTAAAAAAAATTGATAGGAGGCACCTGGGTGACTCTGTGGGTTGACCATCCCACTCTTGATTTCAGCTCAGGTCATGACCCCAGGGTCATGGGATCAAGGCCTACTTTGGCTCCTCTGTTCTCAATGGAAGATGCTTGAGATTCTCTCTCTCCCTCTGGCCCTTACAGCCCATTCCCACCCCGTGCCCAGGGGTGCTCGCTCGCTCGGCTCTCTCTCTCAAAATAAATCTTCAAAAAACAACAACAACTGACAGGACAATTAAGTCATACCTTTAAGCAGCTAATTTAATTAGCAGGGAGAAGTATTTATGAAGGCGCATTTTCACACTGGGATTTTGGGCACACTGTCAAAGGGCTGAATATACTAGAAGGCATCCTGTGAATACCAGTTGTGTGGCATTTCACGGAGATTCTTAGCCATATATAACAAAGAAATAACCATACTCAGGGGGACAAAGACCTTCGTGGGAACTCATTCTACCAAAATCATGAATGCATTCTCCAATTTTAAATTTTATGGCTATTAGGCATCATGACCATGCAAGAAACTTCCTGACCTACTATTCCCCAGGTCTTCTAACAAGAGGAAGTAGAGACCTCAGTCCAAACACAAGAAACTCTCTAAGGTGAAAGGTTTAATCTCATCTGGAACTACAGAATCTCCCCTGTTGAGCCATAAACTCAGGGCAGGGCACTTAACAAAAGTATATATAGTGAACAACAGAATCCAAAAGTCTAATGTCCACCCTTATAGAAAAATAGCTTTCTTCCAACTTTACTCCACGTAAATCGAGGGAAATTAGCAAACACAGTCTTCCACAATCACATGAAGCCCAGCTAATTCTTTCTAGCAGGTAGCCATGGTCACAACCTTAGTGAGCACGGCCTGCCAACATTAATCTCCAGGTCACAGCAATAAAACGTACGCGGCCATCACAAGACTTTCAAAATCAAGTTTACCAAAAGGAAGAAGTTCGATTCTAATTTTAACACCCTAAACCACTTCGCTTGTTTTCCAGGGAAAAGGCCGTAAGAATCATCACAACTTGGCTGGGAAATAGCTGAGGCATAAAGTGTTTTCCCTCTTACATGAAATAATGATATTCCAGAACGGTCTTGCACCAGGGGCGGTAAGGAGTGGGGGCGATGTCACTCTCCTCTTACCCCTGGATCACCCTCTCTTCCTGTGCACCCCAGATATCTTCCCTGCCTCACCTCCCAAGTTTGATCATTCATCCCTCCAGCTGTCAGCCTATCAGCCTACCTTCCTGTCTCAAGCACATTAGTTTTAGAAAGTTATCATAAAGAAATATGGAAATCACTTGCTTCTATGGGTGATAAACTATGAAACTTTCAAAGAACAGCAAATCCTTGTTTCACACAGCTCCTGAGTACAGGAAAACTAGACAGCCTACCAATTCATTTCAGGAATCCTAATGCAACAAACAAGAAATGAGGAATGAATATTGCTCATCCTTAAATGGATAGGATTTCAACTTATAAAATCAAAGACAGGGACTCCTGGGTGGCTCAGTTGGTTGGGCGGCTGCCTTCGGCTCAGGTCATGATCCTAGCGTCTTGGGATCCAGTCCCTTATCCGGCTCCTTGCTCCGTGGGGAGCCTGCTTCTCCCTCTGCCACTCTGTCTGCCTGTGCGTGCGCGCTCTCTCTCTGACAAATAAATAAATAAAATCTTTTTTAAAAAAAAAATCAAAGACAGTCAACTAAAAATCCATTAGAATCATTAAGCAAGTTCAATAAGGGCACCATATAATGAATATACAGTAATGAGTAAGCGTCTACATATTAGTGATAACCATTTAAAAATTGAGGGGGAAAATCCTTTTCTATTACCTGCAAAAAATCACTTAAAAACTAGGAAGAAAATAACAATGTATAATATTTATATTTAAAAACTATAAAACTTTTACTGAAAGGCATAAACCAAAAAAAATTCTGAGATATTCTATGCTCCTTAGTAGGAAGATTTGAATCAACAGGTCAGTTGTCCTTAAACTGCTACACGTTCGGTGCAATCCCAAATAGATTTTTAGAACGTGACTGGCTGATTCTAAAGTACATCTAGGAGAATAACTTTTTAGAGTGTCCGAGAGGATGTATTCTGAGGGGAAAAAAATATAACAAGGAAGTATTTGTCCCATCACCAAATATTCTGTAAAGTTACAGTAAGTTTAAGAATCTGCTACTGAACAGAAATATTCAAAGTCCATGCAGAGATGCAAGTTATGGGGCGATTTAGAATATGATAAAGGTGGCATTCCAAGCCAGCAGAGGAAAGATCAGTGCTGTCGCAACTGATGTTTGATCAAGACTTTTTCCTTCCCAACCCACTGCTCTGTGGTAGGGCTTCCCAGTGAGTAACGGCAGCAGAACAAGAGTGTCTCCTAACTCACACAGGCTGCCAAAGCCAAAAAGCGTGCGTGAGCTTCCTAGAGCTTCCCACTAAGTCCCTAACGAAGGGGGAGCCCACACTTGAACCAAGCCAGAGCCAGAGTCAGATATTTCAACTTTCAAGTTCCCATGGGAGAGCCGAGACACCGCCTTCTCTGCATCCTGAGGTTGGCACCAGGGCCAAGGGGGCCCCACAGGCTGTCCTGTGAGTCACAGATGAGTCAGCCCCTCAGAGCCTGCCAGCCCCTGCTCGAACACATCAACCTCCAGCGTGTATCCTCTTTGTTACAAAAACATTTCCAATCCCCACTCCTATTCCATGGTGGTCCGTTCCCTTCAGAACACGACCAGTAACCAAAGTGAACCTTGCAAAGAAAAGGAACCACAGAGCATGAAATGTTCTCCCCCTACAGTGATGGGGGGGGAGGGGGAAAAGTGAGAAACTCTCAATTCCTGAAGCAGAAAGATGACTCTTAATGAGAACCTTGGGAAGAACTTGGAGAAAGCATGTCAGAAATGATGGCAAGATCATCTGTATTTGCTGAGGAGTAAATGAAGGTTTTTATCATGGGACATTCTGAACATGTCCCCGAGGGGAATACTGTTTAGCGGTTCCTGATGTGACAGCTTACCCAGGTCTTAAATATTCTTCTCATTAGTGGGCCTTTTTTATCCCGTATCTAGCCAAGGTCATGATGCACTTCCAGAAGACAGAACAAAATGCCTGGATGGAAGCTGTTTTGTGTTTCCACAGAGAAATCCAACCTATCATTATCAGAGCTCCAGCAGGGTGACAAGACACCTCTGAGCAAGAAAGAACAGTCAAAGAAGACTACTGTGTTCTGAGACGGGATTGCCGAGACAGACACAGAGACCAATTAATGCTCGCCGCTGGAGTTCTCAGAAGCGCCAGAAGAGGCTTGCGTCCAGCCTCTCCATACCAAAAGATCCGAGTAGGATCTTTTCAGAAGGCTCCGAATGTCTTCCTCCCTTGCTTCTGGTCTTTGGGAATGGAGGGGAGTGGTGGGAAGAGGCAGAGGGGAGGGAAGGTGCTCACAGCATTTGTGTATGTGTATTGAAAATACATTTTTTAATAGGACTGGCAGGTACAAGTCTGACTTCGAGGGTCAAAGGCACATATTTTCAAATAAATTGATTTCAACTTTGATGAAGAAATATGGGCATGAGTACACATGACATTAAAAAAATAAACTTCGAACAAAACAACAACACAGGTTCTATGGGACGCTAGATAACTAAGAGGACACTGGAAGTAAAAGCTGAGTGTCTGAGCACCTCACGCTTTCAGAGCTGTCTCTCAGTCCACATACAACGAGTGCTGAGCCCTGCACACGTCTACAATCCTAACTTGGAGACATCTGCCCTCCCCACTGACACTACAGGACACAAAAGCACAAAGAAAGGCAGGGCCATTTGCTTAGTAGAATGAAATCCCATCCTGGCTCTCCTGTGACTTCATTTGCTTTTTATAGCTTGGCTTTCGAACACAGTAATTGCTTTCTTTTTTTGAAGACATGGATTTACACCACATTTGAGTGTCCCTATACATAGGTTTCAGTCTACTATAATAGCAACCTCACAAGATCCACCCTTGAAGACCTAAATATAACAGCAATTTAGGAATAGGGCCTGGTTTTCCTTCCTATAAAGCAAAAATATTAAAATCATCAAAGACAACTTACCCAACTGCCAGCAAAAGACAATTCCTAAACCCAGTTGTTATGACATCCTCAGAAAAAAACGCACAATTTCTTCCAGGAAATTTGTGGTCGGCAAATTCTATAAGATTAAAAAAAAAAAACAAATTACATCATGTTTCGTTTCTGTTAGCTCTTTTAATCTCCGGATCAAATGCTGGTACTTGAACCTTACAGTTAGAAGAGCAGTTATCCTAGACTGATTCGAATTCTCAGAATGCACTTCTGTTCTTCATTACTTACGTCCTATGAAAGTGACAACAAGTACTTCACCCCAAACCATGGAGCTCCAGGTAACAATGTGGTACAAATAAACAAGAGCTTTGGAATCAGACCAGGTCAAAACCCAGCTCTAGGGCTTACCTGCTCACCGCCCCGAGCCCATGCCCTTCTCCCCAGACTGGGAGGGAATCCCTTCTGCAGCGCTCAGAGTTAAAGGGCACTGGGATAGGAGGTACCCGCTAGAAGCCGTGGCATCAGCAGGCTCCTACAAAGTCAACTAGCGACGATGTCCCTGACAATGACGCAGGTTTTGGAATACTCTCTTCTCTCTCTTCATCTCTCAGAGGAAGACAAGTAAAGGCCAGAGACATTATGTCCAAACCAACAACCCACCGCTCAGTAAGGGGGGTAGGGAGCAGGCAATGGAGGCTTCTAATACGAGCAGGAGGTCTAGGCGTGAGGAACAAAAGCATAAAAACAATCAGGTCCACCAGGGCCTCGACCTCCAGGGACGGCTGGCTAAGTCTCATGATTGCTGGGTGTGGGCAGAAATATGAACTTTCCCCCACCAAAACAAGGCCTCCAAAGGATGATGGGGATCATCTACTTCAGGCAACTTCCCAGTATCTCCTCATCTTTGCCTGGCCGCCGAAGACCATTCACTGAAATGGCTGTCCTCGGGCCGGGACATCCCCCAACACCCCCTGGTTGCAAAAGCAGCAGAGAACACCCCAACCTGCACCAGATCCCATTCACGAAACATGCAAGAGCAGCTGAACAGGACAGAGGTTCACGACGGAATGACAGGCTCTCGGCTGTTGGAAGGCGAATTCTCCAAAAATCTATGTGCTTTGAATCAAAGGGGCCCCTTTGACCAGGACAAGTTCTATGATACAAGGTCAAGTCACCTAACCTAGCAGGAAATATTTCATTATCTATTTAAATGAGATCAAATGATATCAAATGATATTTATTAGATCCCATAAATTTTTATTAGGTGAAGTCTGCATCTTGACAGGGTTCACACCTCAGATTTCTCTTCAGACGGAGACATGGCTTCAAGACTCAGGTGCTGGGCACAGGCATCCCCTGTCGCTGAGACGCCCCCCACCCTACACTCCGGGCTCAGATTTTCCTCCACAATCCATTTCCTAAAGTGGCTGGAAGTAAATCCAAGTCAAATTCAGACACCTTGAACAAAGAGGAAAGGATTACAAATTTCAAGATGAAGTAAAATTCATTTGCCAGGAAAAAAAAAAAAAAACCAACCCAGAACAGAACCGGCTTCCTCCTTCTCTCTCAGTGCCCCAGTTTGAAAAACCGCTTCGTCAAAAGAGAAGCCAGAAATGAGGAAACCTAAGACGGATATGAAAAGGAATTCACTCTATACACATCCGCAGCTGCAAAGCCAAAACCAAACCCAGGACACAACGCAAGCAAGCCAGTAACACTTTCCTCAACACCATCATCCGTTGGAACATTCTCTAACGAGAGCCTGCATTTAAGCAGTAACCATGCTCCTGACTTCAGTAAGCTTTAACCTCTCGTCGTAACTCAAGGATTTGGCAACAGACATCGTATGGCTTCTGCAACAGTCCATTCAATGTTCTCTCCAAGGTGGGAGCTGTAGTAACACAACTCAGTCATCCTGGTTGTTTATGACTCTCTCATTAGCATTAAATGCGTCGGAGATGATGTCAAGGAGCTCTTCGAGAATGAGACAGGCACCCGTGTATGCACAGCATGCTCAATGCTGTTTAAATACGGTCAGCTTTCTACAGCAGCTGCTAGCGAGCTCAACATCACTGCCCCTGTCCCCTTTATCTCATTTTCTTCTCAAATGATTTTGTGGAAAATTATCAAGTTTTGAGAGCCACACTGAGATAAAAACAGAGAGGGAGGCAAACCATAAGAGACTCTTAACCACAGGAAACAAACTAAGGGTTGCTGGAGAGGAAGTGAGGTGGGGGATGGGGTAACTGGGGGAATGGGCATTAGGAGGGCACGTGATATGATGAGCACCGGGTGTTATATAAGACTGATGAATCACCGACCTCTACCTCTGAAACTAATAATACACTACATGTTAACTAAATTGCATTTAAATAAAATAAATGGTAGAATTTAAAAAAGTAAAACAAGACTAGGGAGGTCATTTTCATAAGCTCCTCTGGACTGATACAACAATAGGGGAGGAAAGTAAAAGCAAGAGTTATCAGGCATGATTCTGCAGATTCTACTAGGCGGTCATTAAACTGACAGCTGGACCGTCCTGAGGGGCTCTGGGGGCAGCAGCAGCCGGGGCGGGTGCTGAGGGATGCGTCTTATGCTGAATCTTTGTCAACTCCTAAACCTCACATAGTACTGATGTGTGTTATGTGTTAGATAAGGAAATAAGTGAATGACCAGATTGCATCAGTCATGCAACCATGAGTGTGATAAGACTTGAATTTCAGTCCTACCTTTGACCAGGACAAGTTCTATGACAAGATACATGGTCAACTTAACCCTGCAAGAAATGTTTCATTATCTATTTAAGTGAGATTAACTGAATGGATGATATCAAATGATACTTAGATCCCATAAATTTTTATTATCTGAAGTCTGGTTATATAACCACTGCACACCTATGAGGATCCCTATTATTTAAAAAAAAAAAAAAGTGTTGGTGAGGTTGTAAAGAAATCGGAACCCTTGTGCACTGCTAGTGGGAATGTAAAATGGTGCAGCCATTGTGGAAAACAATATGGCAATTCCTCAAAAACTTGAAAACAGAATTACCATATGATGCAGCAACTCCTCTTTTGAGCGTATATATGCAGAAGAACTAAAGGCAGCATCTCAAAGACCTGGGTACACTTGTGTTCATGGCAGCAATGTTCACAACAGCCAAAAGGTGGACAAATCCAAGTGTCTATTCATGGATGAGTGGATACACAAGATGTGGTAGAATATTATCCAACCCTAAAAAGAAAGAAAATTCTGACCCATGCTATACAACACAGATGAATCTTGAGGACATCACACTAAGTGAAAGGAACAAGTCACAAACAGACAAAAACTGCATTGATGCCACTTATATGAAACACCTATAACCATCAGACTCTGAGACAGAAAATAGAAGGGTAGCTGCCAGGGACTGAGGGAGGGGAATGGAGAGTTATCGAATGGGCACAGAGTTTCAATTTAAAATGAAATCAGGGGGCACCTGCGTGGCTCAGTCAGTTAAGTGTCTGACTCTTGATTTTGGCTCAAGTCATGATCTCAGGGTAGTGAGATCGAGGCCCACATTGGGCTCTGTGCTGGGTTTGGAGCCTGCTTTGGATTTTCTCTCTCCCACCCCCTATCCCACCCCTGGCTTGCTCTCTCCCGCTCTTAAAAATAAAAAAATTTAAAAAAAAATTTAACTTAAAAAAAAAGATAATCATGGCTTATAAATTATCCCTCAATATACCTGATTTTACAACAAAAACATTTTCAAAAGTTCCCCTGACAGCCTCTCATTCTTCACATCAACAAACGTTCAATCACCCACTAATACGCAGACGATTCAGGAGTTTCTCTATCGGGAATAGGAGACACCCTTTCGCTCTCACTCTTGAAAAGTTGTCAAAGAAATTGGGGAACACGGGAAGGACTGCAGAGCCAGGAAGTGAGAAAGCCAGCATGGAGAAGCCAACGAGGTCATGTGCCACCTACCACCTTGCTGCCTTTTCTGATCTGTCCCCCTTGCTCTGCAAACAAGTTGAGGCTCAGAAAGGTTAAGTGACTTCCTCAAGATCCCGCATCTGGTTGGTAAGCCATGAGCAAGGAATCAGGTCAACCAGTTATCAGTCTCATGTTCTTTCCAATATATCACAGAAAAACGTGTTTGGGGAGAAAAGGAAGTTCTGGGGTCTCACTGCTATCTCCATGGTGGTCCATCCCCAACATTTTCAACCTTCTCCCCATGAGCAACTTTCATTTCATCATTCATTTATTTCCATTCACCTAATTTTTAATTTCATTTAATTCATTTTATTCATTTTACCATTGATTCAACAAATCCTTTTTAAGAGCTTAATTTTTCTTAAAAATGTCCTCTGGGCACATGTTCTCCCTTACAGCTACCCTCTTTATTCAATCAGCAGATATTTATTAATTGCCTACTAATATGGATGCTAGTAACATGTGTTTCTTTGAGGACTCTTCTAGCAGAGACGGAAGAAACTACAAATTACTAATTAACTACTAAATAGTAGCAAACACTGTCGCTAGTTAGAATGATCACAAAGCAATTAAAAAAAAAAATACCGTCAGAACATAAGCAAGGGCCAAAATGGGAAGTACCACCGATGAGTTCTCCCGCAGTCCCGAGGAGAAAGACTTCCCTGTGAATCCACCGACAGCTTCCAGGCAGTCTTAACATTCCAAACAAACTTTCCTACTTGTAAAAGGGACCTGGCAGTTAGGGAACATTTATGGAGCACAACACCACGGCTTTTCCTCAAGGCACCATTAAGCAGTATCCGTATTTCAATTGCGAACAAGGTCACTAAGGGGCCAAGAATCAAATAACCAGCCCAAGGTCAGAAAGCAAAAATGATCTTTCTAGATCTGAGACCAGTCCTGTCCAAATTCAAATACGATACTTACCCTAAAATTCAGTGATGTCTATGAAACTAATAAAAAAAAAAATACAGGTAGTGTTATAGTACTGATATGTATTTTAAAGTTAAGAGACCAGTAGAAATGTAAATACATTAGTTATTCATTCAAAAACTTTAGAGCTTCTCTTAGGGACAGAGCCCAGTACTACAGATGTTTCCAGAAGCTAAGACAGAACTACACCTATTTCATCTGTCCTGCTTTCAAGGGGAGGACCGTCTTGTAAAGGCAATGCCAATCTTAGATTCTGATAAGGGAGACAAGAAATCGATGCAAACGGATTGCAAATAAAAATACAAACCAGAAACTCTGGACATTCCCAACAGGAGCTAGGAGTAAGTGATAAGAGACAAGACAGTGAGTGTCACCGACAGGGGAAGAGAGACTACCATTGCCCATGCAGCACGGATAAGAAGCTATGGCCAAGTGGACAGACACTGGGAAGGCCTCCAGCAGGGACAAAGGGCACCAAAGGTCTCGAGCAGCGCTACCCAACTGAAATAAAATGGGAGCCACATGATTTAAATTTTCTAGTAACTATATTTAAAAAGGTAAAAAGAGAGGCGCCTCGGTGGCTCAGTTGGTCAAGTGTCTGAGTTCAGCTCAGGTCACTATCCCTGAGTCCTGGGATCAAGCCCTGCATCAGGCTCCCTGCTCAGCAGACAGCCTGCTTCTCCCTCTGCCCCTCGCCCTGCTAACGTGCACGCGCTCTCTCTCTCTCTCTGATAAATAAAATCTTAAAAAAATAAAATAAAAAGGTAAAAAGAAACTGTTGAGATTAATTTCAATATTCTTTAGCCTATGTACCCAAGTAATTAGTTTACCACTAAACAGTTATTCATGAGGTGGTTCTGTTTTTTTCACGCTAAGTTTTCAGAACCCAGCTCGGGTTTTGCATTTCCAGCACCCTTTGGTGCCACTGGCCACACTTCGAGTGCTCAGCAGGTACACAGGGCTCGTGGCTACCGATGTGGACATACAACCAAACCATATAGAATGGGGGGGGGTGTTGTTGGTTTTGAGGGGCAGTGACTAAACCAACTAAGCCAAAGCCACGACTTCATGAGAAATCCTAAAGACAGGGTTTAAAGTTCAGCTGAATTTAGACAACAGGAAGTTGGTAATGTTCTAGGACAGATAACATGAGGGATCAATGATCCAACAAGCTACTGTTCTACCCCCAAGACCTCAGACCCCCAGGGACGGCAACCCTCAATTCCATCCCATCGGCCCGTCCGTGTCCCTCAGCAGGTCCTGGCCCCCTCAGTCCCCCAGGGGCCCTCTGACCTGCCTATTTCCCTCTATCAGTTCCACAATGATGTCATTACCCATCTGAAGCCTGTTGCCCCCTTCATTTTCTCGGATAAACAGTATTCATCCCTACTGGAAGTCAATTCTGAGGGTCTCATATTTCCACCCTCCACTCCTGGACTAGTCAGTCCCCCTGCAGTTTGCCTTCAAGTGTCACTGGATCGTGGGGGTGGCCACGAGGCCTTCCAGTTCTCTAACTTGAACCTCTGCCACTTCCTACTTTTCCCTGACGTGTTCTCAGTTCTCCATCGTCCACACAGAGGCCGCTCCAAACGTGCTGCTCTTACCCAGGTAACTTCCGCCACCCTAAAGCCCCTAACAGTTAGCCTATAATCCTGCCTCCCATATTATTTTAAAAGCACATTCCCTCAACTTCTGTCCAAACCTCAAAATCTTTCTGTCCCTTCACTGGCCCACGTGCCCACCTCAGAAGACAAGAGGCTCTCACCTCCCAGGCCATCTGCTGGGGCTCCAGACCTGGATGAGCCCCACCGCCAGGCCAGCCCACCCCACCCCAGGGCATCTGCAGCTCAGCCTCTCCACCTCTAACGCACCCATTTCCTCCCCGCACCTCCACACTTGCCCTTGTCACCCTGCGCGGACTAAGTCTTGCCACTGCCCTGTACCTTTCCGCTTCTTTTGCCACTAAAGATACTCCCTCAAAATCTCTTCTCTGCTTTCTTTTACTTTATTTACTTCTTACTTTTCAACTATCTGCCGCTGTTCCTAACCGTGACAAACGGTCCTTCCATTCCCAAACGCTCTTGGAATGGTTTCCACTGATTTCTAAACTTCAAATCCAATGGCCTCTGCTGATTTGTAACCAACAAAGAAAAGTCATGAGGAAAAAAGTAAGAACTCCGCTACGTGTCCACACCCTGAGACACTGACCCGTACCACCCTCCCGCCATCTGTCTATATGGACACACAAGTCCTTTTCCATTTTGTAGGCCGTCTTTTTTATTATCTCCCGCCCACCTCCTCCCATAGTGCCAACCTCCCTCCTTCCAAGCACTATGAACACACATGCAAGACTGCCTTTTAGGATCTTACATTCCACAAAAACGAGATCCTATTACACACGGTTCTTTCCTCTTCATTTCTCGCGGGAAACCTTCCGGGTCAGGAGGGACGGAAATCCGAGGCCCGGCCGTGCCACCTTCCACCCAACTGTGCTCCTGCTGAAAGCATCCACTGACTTACCAGTTCTCTGCCACTACAAACAATGCTGCAATAAATATTCTTGTACAAACAAATTACATACAACTGCTTTTATTTCTACGGGATAAAGTCCCGGGAGAGGAACCAGGAGGTCAAAGGCTATGCGCATTCTAAATTCTACTAGACTACGCCAGAACTCTTCTGCAGGGGCGGCTCCCGCCAGCATTGCTCGAAGACTGCCTTTTCCAGGAGATACCGTCCCTTCTTAAATTCTCAGCAGTCTATCTGATGAACAAAGTCTAAGACTCACCCTCACCTCCCCCCTCCACTCCGTGGCATTCAAGAGTGTAACTCCCTCCCCTGCGTCCTAGTCTCATTTTACTTCTGGAAATTGAGCAGACAACAAGGATGTGTCCCGGTCCCTTCCCCTCTCTGCACTTGCTCTTCTCGGACAAGACCATCCCTTCACAGGGTTTTAGTCATCGTCGCTAGAGGCGGAATCCAAACCTACATATCCACCCAAGACCCCTCTCTGGAGCTCCAGACTTCTGTTCGTGGGACATTTCTCACAGAGACTGCTGACCCCTCAGACATCAGGAGGCCCACATCCAAATTCCCCTCGACTTGTTCCGAATCCCCCTCACCACTATGTCTGTAACACGGCCCAGGCTCGCGCCGCCAGGGTCCCGGGTCCCATTCTACTCTTCCCTACGCACTCCCCACAGGCAGCCGGCTGCCCGGTCTGGGCAGTTCTCCGTCCACCCCCACCCCGTCCATGGGGTTCGGGTCCCTCCTGCATCACCAGGACTCCTGCAAGGGCCTGCTCGCACCCTCAGCTCCAGCACGCACCCACCCGTGAGCGTAACCCTCCCACCACCTCCCCAGTGGCCGGTGACGTTGACCCCAGACACCCTCAACCACACTCGTAAGATCTTCCAAGCTCTGTTCCCATCTACCTTCCAGCCTTTCGGTGGGCAACTCCCTCCAACCCCAAACTCCGCACAGGCATGTCTGGTTGCCGGAGCCGCAAGGAGATTCTTTTCTGCTGGGAGAGAAAACTGTGAGAAGGACAAAGAAGGTAAATGGATGCTTCCTGGAATTCCCTCTGCTACTGCAGCAGGAAATATCTCCCTCTTTCTTAGCTTTAAAGAGGAAAACTGTCAGATAAAAGAAACCGGGTAAGTAAACGAATCATATAAGATAAACGGACGAGAAACTACAACAGGGTGTAGTGTATACTCCAAAATGACCAAAATCCGAAGATGGCAGAACAGAAAGGCCGCCCTACCCAAAATCAACCTCCATTTATACAAACCGCAGAGAGCAGTTTCACGATCACATCTGTCTCCTGATAGAGTTTCCTGCATCAGACAGTCATAACCGGCTGCCATCAAAACTCAGCAAGAGAGCCCTATCCCATTATAATAGGAAAAAAACACGAGGGTGAAGTGAACAAAACTTACTAAATAAAACTGGAGGAGACAAAGCTTGAAAACTATTTGGCATAATAATTCAAACTCATCTTTTGAAATACAATGAAAATGACTTAATAAGCATTTACTTGATGCCTGAGTTAAACTTTGTCCTGAGTAATTGAGGAAGGACAAGAAATAAAGATAAGCTCAGCAACCTTAAAGAGTATACACACAGCGGCACCTGGGTGGCTCAGTCCATTGAGCTTTTGACTCTTGACTGCAGCTCAAGTCATTCTCTCTCTTCCTCTGCCTGTTTACCCCCTTCCCTGCTCTCTGGAGCATACAAGTGTGTGCTCTCTCTCGATCTCTCAAAAAAAAAAGAAAAAAAAAGTATACATACCAGCTAGAGAGATGAAACCCATACCCATGAAGGGAGATAAGGATAAAGAAATAGATTTTCAAGGGCATAAAGTCAATACGCATGGAAAATTAATACAAATAGCATGAGATAATTCAAAATACTTTTTCTGAACTCTGGTATGTGGAAAAGATCCCTGCATTTTTTTTGTCAAAGCAAACAGAATAATGATCCGCCCTACCTAAGTTGTTAAAAAAAAAAAAAAAAAATTCCGCCTCACAGTATCTTAAATGTTTTCTAGCCTCGCAGTAATGATTAGAATCCAAGTTTCAATCACGCTTCACACTTTGGAAAGACTGTGAGCTCTGCTCCACCAACCTGGGCTCCAGCCTCTTCTGATGGGAACTGTCAACAATCCATCACCCAATCTAATGGCGGGACGCGGTGTCACAGATAATTTAAACAGCTGTCAGAGCTGAGCAGCTCTTCAGAATTCCATCTGGCTTGTAAAACACACACATGCTCTCCACCCTGCCCCCTCTCAAGAAAGAACCAGGAGGAAGGATATGAAGTCAGACAAACTGGGATCCAGTCCCAGCTGTATGCCTCACAGTATCCTCAGCTACAATATGGATTCCCAAAATCCTTCTCCCATGGTAGAGGGGAGCATTCATTTTAAGAACCATGTGAGAGGACCCAGCACGGTGCCTGACGCACAAGAGAGATCAGTGAGTCAGTCACCCTGACTTCCCTTGAGCCCCTCGACCTTCCGCAGCGTGTCCTTTCCAAAGTGCAGCTCTGGACAGCACAATTTCAAAGCAAAAGAGACAAAATTCTATGCCAAACTCTGAACGTGGGGATTTATAGGACGTCAAACATGGAACAGGCAGAGACATATTCTATAGTCGCTTTCCAGATTACCCGCAGCAGGTGCACTTTCTGTGGCTCAGGTGATCGAAACAAGCTGCTGCATCCAACGGCCCCAGCGGCACTACAGGAGCCATGAGAGCTTCTCGTTGTGGCGGAGAAAGCCGGGGGGGCCTCCAGCCCAGAGAAGGGTGAAGATCAAGTGAGGAGGAGGAAACTCAGGAACGGCAGCCTGATGCCCCCACTTACCTGGGAAGAGAAGGTGGGCAAGTCATTTCTCTCACCTGTCCTCTAAAGTGAATCTGCAAGGACTCTAAGGTCTCTCCTGGTATTTTAAGATTCAGATAGTTCAGGGGCTCCAAATGCTGCACTGTAAGATTTTAAGGTGGGGTGGGGTGGGTGGATATATTATGTATTTCTGTGATAGCATCACAAACTGTCCTGTGGCTAGTTCTATGAACTACTATCATATACGATAGAATCATGACTTAAAGGGTTTAGTGGAGGGGCTTGCTTTTGCTTTTAACAACCCCACCCACGCACTCAGCATAGAGTTAGGGGGGAAAAAAAGGGGAGGGGATTGTTTTTTTTGTTTTTTTTGTTTTTTTGCAAAACTACTTTCAATCAAAAGCTCAAACGGAGGATAAAACAAAATATGTAAGGGTTATCTTTCTCTTCCTACTCTGTGAACTCCTTTTTTTTTTCTCAGCAAACTCTCATAGCAAAAAAAAAAAAAAAAAAGGATGAAAATGTGAAGAGACATACATGAAATGGAACAGAACAATGGAGGGAGTGGGTAGAGGGAATCAGGACTTCATCATAAAAGGTTTGTAATAAACTGGCCAGAACAGAAGATAGTCTCTTTGAATTTGAGCTCTACTCAAACGCTACATTTTATTAACCACTCCTATTTTCTTTCTATAAAGAAATTCAGCACAGCATCAGCTTTGATATATTTATAATACTTCTCTTGGAGAAAGTCCAGAGTCTACATTTGGTTTTAAAAGAAGGTTCTTCCTGCATAGAAGCTATCTCAAAACGCCAAAACACACATTCAGAAAAGCTGAGCCTCTTGTTAACATTTCTCAAGCAGACAGTAGCTATGCGCCATTTGGTACCCACCAGAATCCCTCCAAAAGTATCCAAAGGCTGCCAATTTCTCTATGCATTTATAAGAATAATCATGAAGAAGTGTTTGTTTGCAGAAGAATTCCATTTTGACTGGTATGCCCATCAAGAGTTTACTGTCTCCCCAGGGAGCGCTCACTGGTTTTAGTGACTTGGACAAATACTAAAATAGCTGTACTTTAATGGATTTTGGAGAACCAGATAAGGTATAAAAACTGAGGACAATCCCAGAGGAACTAAAATTATGTTTCGTGCATGTTTAAATTATATACTACTCATAAGGTCACTGTCAGACCCACCTCTGAGGAGAAAAACAGATCAAGAGGACTGAAGGAAGTATGGCCTGAGACAGCCCCACTTCACGGTTCAGTACTGAGAATGGCTCAAGTAACTGTGCTGTTCAAAATAAATATTTCATGCCCAATTAACTTAATATGATAAGAAAAATCTGAGAAGCCATACAATCTCAATTCAGTTCATCTAAATAAAGGGAGATATTCAGGAAAACTGCAACATGAGGTCAAGACCAAGGGAGAAAGCTTCTAATTTTCAAAAGATCAAGCACAGACTAATAGTTACCTTTCCCGAAGTTTCCTTTTGGAATAGAACAGCATCCCTGGCCCATAAAATGACAATTGTGTTTTCAAATTGAGCAGCTACCTACCATATCTAAGAAGTCATTTTTTAACATCACTCTGTGTCGTCGAGCACTCACCCAACGTTAATAAGGCCTGAAAAGAAATGTTCTTTCATTTTCTTTTTATCAACTTCCCAGGCTTAAGAAGAGGAGCAGCCTATTAATTTATGTTTCTACATAGCAAAAGCTGCCAGGTCTCCCCAAAGCCCTCACATCCAGGGAAACCAACCAGAATAAAACTGGTAACCTGTGATTCAAAGGGAAGGTCTGTAACGTTTTCAAAGATCTGTTGTAATAACACAATTACAAAACTTTAAAGATGGTTCATGCCGTGAGTATATGGCACCAGCTGATACACACCGTAGGCATCATTACCACATATACTCTCACTTACCATGAACACTGGTGCCTGGGTACAGTGCAGAGGGCAGGTAAGGCAGCAGTGGTTTCCACATAGTTAAGGAGAAGCAAACACCTGAGTGTCTGTTAGCTTCCAGGAGCCTCAGGTACTGCACCCACTACAGGAGCAGGAGGAACTCCTAGGGGTCTCAATGAGGCCCGCTGCCCCCAAGGGATGCCAAAAACCCACCCTCAGAGCTGCAGTCTTCTCCCCTCTTCAGTCCTGCCAGGCTCCATCAGAAAATATTTTGCTACTTTCTATCCACGTCCCCCTCCCATTTTAAAAACTTTTTTTTTTTTTTAAGATTTCATTTACTTTTTTGTCAGAGACAGAGAACACAAACAGGGGGAGCAGCAAGCAGAGCAGGCAGAGGGAGAAGCAGGCTCCCTGCTAGACAAGGAGCCCTCGATTCTAGGACCCTAGGATCATGACCTGAGCTGAAGGCAGCGGCTTAACCGACTGAGCCACCCAGGTATCCCAAAAACTCACTCTTGTGGGAAAGGCACAAAAGTGTAAGGAAGACCTGACACAGACATACATAGTTCAGAAAAGCTCCCAAGGTGATTAAGTACCCTTTCCCCAGACTGAGAACTTCTGCTCTAAGACTCTGACATGTTTTGTGAATCCTGCAGAGAGAGTCCACGGTATCTACCTATCGATGGCATTCATTAATATGTATAAACACACACACACACACATATATATGTATACACACATAGACCTCTGTAAATATATGTCCATATATAACCCTGCATAGAGATATATCCACATATATAAGACCTATTTTGCTTTATACCTTAATATACCTATATATGATAGTTATTTTATCAACTTAAAGGATGTTTTGGGGATGAGATCAGCATTTTAAATCCATGAACTTGGAATTAAACAGGCTGCCTTTCATGTGAGTAGGCCTCGTCCAGTCAGTGGAAGGCCTGACTAGAACAGAAAGACCTGCCTGAAAAACAGAAGAGGAAGGAAAACGTCCAAATTTGTTCCATGAGGCCAGAACTACCCAGATACCAAAACCAGATAAAGACACCACAAAAAAAGAGAACTACAAGCCAATATCTCTGGTGAACAGAGACTCAAAAATACTCAACAAAACACCTGAAAAACAAATCCAACAATATATTTTTAAAAAATCATTCACTGTAATCCAGTGGAATTTGTTTCTGGGCTGCAAGGATGGTTCGATATTGGCAAATCAATGTCATAAGCACTTCAATAAGAGAAAGGATAAGAACCATATGATCACCTCAATAGATGCAGAAAAAGCATTTGACAAATACAACATCCTCTCATGATAAAAACCCTCAACAAAGTAGGCTTAGAGGGAACATAGCTCAGTATAATAAAGATCATACATGAAAAACCCACAGTGAACATAATCCTCATTGGTGAAGTACTGAGAGCTTTTCCCTAAGGCCAGGAACAAGACAAGAATGTCCACTCTCATCACTTTTATTCAACGTAGTACTGGAAGTCCCAGCCACAGCAATCAGACAAGAAAAAGAAATAAAAGACATCCAGATTAGTAAGGAAGAACTAAAACTTTCCCTATCTGCAGATGATACTATACTATTTCTGTACTATATAGAGAAAACCTGAAAGACTCCACCAAAAAAACTGCTGAAACTGATAAATGAATTCAGTAAAGTCACAAAATAGAAAATCAATGTACAGAAATCTACTGCATTTCTATACATCAAAAATGAAGCAGCAGAAAGAGGAATTTAAAAAACAATCCCACTTCCAGTTACACCAAAAACAGTTAAGATACCCAGAAATCAACCTAACAAAAGAGGTGAAAGACCTGTACTCTGACAACTATAAAACAGTGGTAAAAGAAAGTGAAGATGACACAAATGGAAAAATATTCCATGCTCACGGATGAGAAGGTCAGATACTGTTAAAATGTCCATACTACCACAGCAGTCTATAGCAATTCCCATCAAAATACCAATAGCATTTTTCACAGAGCTAGAACAAGTCTAAAGTCAGTATAGAACCACAGAAGACCCCAAAGCAATCTTGAAAAAGAAAAAGCTGGAGGCATCACAATCCTGGACTTCAAGTATATTACAAAGCTGTACTAATCTGGTGTGCATAAATATCATAGAAAAAAGCACAGACAGTAATTTCTTTGATGTTGGCCACAGCAACTTTTTTTCTAGGCAGATCCCCTGAGGCAAGAAAAACAAAAGCGAAAATAAACTGTTGGGACCACATCAAAACAAAAAGCTTCTGCGTAGCGAAGGAAAAAATCAACAAAACTAAAAGGCAACTTGTGGAATGAGAGAAGATATTTGCAAATGATGTCTTCGCTAAAGGGTCAGTAACCAAAATATATAATGAACTTATAAAACCCAACACCCATAAAACATATAATCCAATTTAAAAATGGGCAAAAGGCATGAACAGACCTTCCTCCAGCAACATACAGACATGTGAAAAGATGCTCATCATCGCTTATCAAGGAAATGCAAATCAAAGTCATAATATCACCTCACACCTCTCAGTGGCTAAAATCCACAACACAAGAAACAATAGTTTTTGGCAAGGATGTGGAGAAAAAGGAACCCTCTTGCAAACTGGTGCAGCCACTGAGGAAAACGGAATGGAGGTTCCCCAAAAAGTTAAAAATATAAATACCCTACAATCCAGCAATTGCACTACTGGGTATTTACCCATAGAATACAAAACAACACTAATTCAAAGGGATACATGCACCCCTATATTCACAGCAGCATTACTTACAATAGCCAAGATATGGAAGCAACCCAAGTGTCCATCAACTGATGAACAGATAAAGATGATGTGGTATAGATATGCAATGGAATATTACTCAGCCATAAAAAAGAATGAAATCTCACCATTTGCAAAGACATGGATAGAGTTAGAAAGTATCAGGCTAAGAGAAATAAGTCAGTCAGATAAAAGAAAAATACCATATGATTTCACTCATATGTAGAACTTAAGAAACAAAACAAATGAGCCAAAGGGGAAAAAAGAGAGAAACAAAGGAAAACAGACTCCTAAATACAGAGAACAAACTGATGGTTACAAGGGGAAGTGGGTGGGGGGATGGGGGAAATCAGGAATAGGGATTAAGGAGTGCACTTAGGATGAGCAACCGGTGATTAAAATAAAAAACTTTAAAAAAAATTTTTTTAAAAAGACTTGTCTGAACAAGACTCCATCAGACTTTATCTGCACCACTGGCTCTCCTGGGTCTCCAGGCTGTCTGCCCACACTGCAGATTCTGGATTTACCAGCCTCCAAAATTATGTGACTCACTTCCATATAATAAAACTCTTTTGATATAGCAGCATTATCAACAATAGCCAAATCATGCAAAGAGCCCAAATGTCTACCAACTGATTAATGGATAAAGAAGATGGGGTACATCGGGCTCCTGGGTGGTTCAGTCGGTTAAGCAACTGCCTTTGGCTCAGGTCATGATCCCAGGGTCCTGGGATGGAGACCCATGGCAAGCTCCCTGCTCAATGAGATGGGGAACCTCCTTCTCCCACTCCCTCTCTGTCCCTCCGCTTACTTGTGCTATCAAATAAATCTTTAAAAAAAAAAAAAGATGTGGTACATATATACAATGAAATATTAGTCATCAAAGAATGAAATCTTGACATTTGCAATGACATGAATGGAGCTAGAGTGTATTATGCTAAGCAAAGTAAGTCAATCAGAGAAAGCCAAATGCCATATTTCACTCGTATTTGGAATTCAAGAAATAAAACAGATGAATATAGGGAAAGGGAAGGAAAAAAGAAGGGAGGGAAGCAAACCATAAGGGAACTTTAACAGCAAAGGACACACTAAGGGTTGACAGAGGGAGGTGAGCCGGAGATGAGCTAGACGGGCGATGGTGATTAAAGATGGCACCTGTCTTTATCTGACTGACTTATTTTTCTTAGATTTGCAATGAGCACTGGGCGTTATATGGAAGTGATGAATCACTGAGTTCCACTCCTGAAAGCAGTATTACACTGTATATTAACTAAAATTTAAATAAAAATTAGAAAAAATAAAATTGTAAAAATCCACAAAAAATAAAACTCTTCTTGGATACTTTGGATACATACAGCATCCTAATATACTCTACAGAACCCTAATATACCATGTACAATACACACTTAAGGCACATACACACATCTGTATGTGTATAAATATATTAAACTAAAAAGTTTCAAGTAATAGTTATCCTTACTACATGCAATATACTTAGATACGTTCTATTCGATATTATGCTTTGTTATTCTACCTCCTGTGTCTTAATATGGGTGCTGGTCAAAAAAAGAAAAGTCAGAAAGCCATTGGAATAAAAAAAAAAAAAAAAAGCCTATCCCTACAATTAAAAAAAATTTTTAAAGAAAACAACCTGACCCACTAAACTGATGTCATTGCCTGTGACAGTTTGAAAAATACTGTTTTATTCAAAAGGCTGCATACTGTATAGTGTTCTGTCCCTAAATGTCTTCATGTAACAGACCACAGAAATTATTCCATATTTATGGATAGCTATTTTGTAGGTCTTTCCTTTTTTTTAAGATTTTATTTATTTATTTGACAGACAGAGATCACAAGCAGGCAGAGAGGCAGGTGAGAGAGAGAGAGGAGGAAGCAGTCTTCCCGCTAAGCAGAGGGCCCGATGCGGGGCTCGATCCCAGGACCCTGAGATCATGACCTGAGCTGGAGGCAGAGGCTTTAACCCACTGAGCCACCCAGGCACCCCTTTGTAAGTCTTTTTTCTTATAATGACAGTGAGATAAGGAAAAAGAATGAATATTAGGGTTTCCTAAAGCCCCAAACAGAGTCACTGAGTACCAAAATCAAGTTTAACCTAAGTTACAATGTACATTAAGGCTGATTTTAGAGTTTCCATAAAGTGGACGACAAAAGGAAGAGCAGTAGTACACATCCTCTCAGGACACTTGTGACCTATGAGATCTTTATCCCTTTTATTGAGACATTAGTACTGCTGCTCTCCCTCTCATCTATTTTCCACCAAAGATTCCAGTCAAGAGTAGGAAATTCAATTTCAGCCTTGACCATCAGACTTGCAAGAACAGGTTAAATTATATGACTTCAATCACACATACTAATACAAAGGCAGGAAGGCACATCCCTGTTACCCAAATCATCCCCTCTCCCTTGCCCCCGTTTCCTTTCTACTAATTTCCCCATTTGTACCTGAAATGAGCTGGAAATCTTCTGTCACCATGAAAGTCTCAAACTCATTTACTTCCTACCTATTTACATATGCTAAACACAGTTTCTTATATTAAAATGCACAAATCAGTTTCTTCCAACTTTTTAAGTAGCAGTCTATAGCATCAAGAGCATGCAGAATCAAAGAGAAAGGTACCAATGCTTGGGACCTTAGAAAGTCTCCTCCATGGGATTCACGAGGACATTCAGTTCTGCGGAGGGGCCCCAGGGACCTTCCCCATCCCCATCTCAGGGGAGTAAGAAAGCCAAAAGGACACATGAATCCTTTTGTCCTCTGCCCCTGCTGTAACTCACATAATTCCACTTTATCTCTTTTGTATTTTGGAGATTCACAAAAGATGTAGTTTGGAACAAAAGATTCCTCTGATTTCAAAGGTGTGAAAAACCAGTAATATTGTACATTTCACAAATAGGAAAACAGAAACCCGGAGAAGCTGAATGCTGTCTATGGATCTACAACCCTATTCAGAGCAGACCAGCACCAGACCTTCAGAGCAGCAGTCCTCCAGAGGTGGCCAGGATCGACAGAAGCAGCATCTCTTGGAAACTTTTCAGAAATGAAAATTCTCAGGCCAATCCCAGATTCTAATCAGATAGGGTGAGGGTGGGAGGGAAGGGTCCAGCCATTTGTGTTTTAACAGACACTCCAGGTGATTTGGACGCCCTGAAGTTTGAGAGCCTCTGTTTTGGAGCATAGCCCATTCCTTCCATTATTCTCTTCCTCTTCCGATCCCACATCTCCACTAGAAGCAAACATGAAGCAAATTGCCCCAAAATACTGAACCGAACTGCAGATTCACCCACTGGAAAGGTGGAAAACATCACAAGGAGGAATTCAAACAAAGCTATCACACAGTCTGTGATTTTTTTTTTCTCCCAAAAGGAACATCCACAACCCAAAGAGTCAAATAAACAAAAGGACCACGGTTCTCAAATAATAATTCAAGAGGGAAGGAGTCACTAATATTTCCGAAATTAAAGCTCGATGGAGCACCTGGGTAGCTCAGCTAGTTAAGGGTTTGACTCTCGGTTTTGGCTCAGGTCACAGTCTCTGAGTTGTGGGATCAAGCCCCACATTGGGCTCCATGTTCAGCAGAGAATCTGCTTGAGATTCTCTCCCTCTCCATCCACCCCTCACGTGCTTGCTCTCGCTCTCAAATAAAGAAATAAATCTTTAAAAAGAAAGAAAGAAAGAAGTCAAACCACAAAAGGGCTTAACAATACTAAGGAAATTATTTTCAGAAAACCAGAATCATGGTACCCTAGACTGCTGTGACCAATATTATCTAAGGAAAGCACCAAAAAGAGAACTAAAAGATTATTAAACTACGGGAAGAATATTAAACTATAAGACAGCTCCTTTTAGAAAAACCTAGTTCAGATACCTAGAAATAAGCAGAAACACAACTATTTCTCACCCCCAGCCTGAGGTGATTAATTCCACCAGGCCTCACCGTTTGTAAGATCTGAGGTAGAAATCCGTCATCTACACAGGTGAATTTGCTGACCTTCTGCAGAATAAACACACAAGAGGCACTATGCAGAGTAGCTGTTGTGAGCCATGTGTCAATTTCATGCTATGTTAACAAACCTCAAGAGTGTCAAATGAGAAATTATAACATGAAGCTTGAACATCTAAAATTAAGAAACAAAGTAAGAGTCATACTATTCAAACCTTTGATCATCTTGTTCCTTTAGGAAATAAAATCTTTCAAACTACTTCCTATTAAGCACTCGGTAGGTGAACTTTCACCTTGAAAAGTAAATACCGTATACACCAAAGTGGAGAGGCTTGGGGGGAGAAGTGATAAGAGGGAGGAGCTTTTAGCTAATTTCCTGAATTAACTAATGTTAATAGTATGATTGGCTCACAAAGAACATTAATATTAACATAGCCTCTGCTCATTTATTCACTTCAGATTAATTAGTATAAAGGAATGCACTGCAATATTGAAGATCTGATAGGTAAAGCCCTCCTCATCTCTTAACAACGTTCCCCTACCCCCACCCCACACAAACTCCTGTTTGCTTACCTGCAAAAACCTACAGAACATCTCAATAGCAAAGACACAAAATGTGAAAACCAGACTTCAGACCATGGTAATTAGCACAGGTTGATAGAATTTAAAGTATCAGTTGTTGCTTTTCAAAGCAATTAACAAAAACATCACAGCTATTTAGAAACATAAAGGCAAGACAAAGCCATATATCTTCTTACACAAAATAAAGGGGTGAACTAGAGGTGTCCCAGCTGGCTCAGGCATGAGAGCATGCAACTTTTGACTTCAGGGTTGTGAGTTCAAACCCCACCCTTGGGTATAGAGATTACTTAAAAAAATAAAATCTTTTAAAAGGTTGGGGGGGGGGGTGGAAGAAGTGAACTAGATTGCTTCTAAAATTCCTTTCACCTCCAGTAATGTATATAGTATCCTCAAATCCCCTACTCACAAATTATTAGAAAAATGTTCTATGTAAAATTGTGCCTTCCTTTGGGCCACCTCTAAAGTACACAAGCTAAGAACCTGTTATTGCCTTTCACAGATTCCAAAAATTCTATAAAGTCATAGGTTTCATTTCCATTCCCAAAGAAAATCTAAAACATTTCCTGGTTCTTTGATGCAGTCCTTGTAACAGGTCCTCCTCACTATTAAGCAGAGAAAAAAAAGTCTCGACAATCCTAGGATCTATGCCTAGCTCTGCTTGCCACTAATTTATGATACAGAATGAAAGCAGATCATTTAACTTCCCTCAAACATCAAGCCTCTCTTCTGAGAAATGGGTTGAATTATAAGATTTCTAAAAGTTACTCTGTTCTAAAATGCTGACTGAGTGGCACCTAGGTGGCTCAGTCTGTTAAGCAGCCGACTCTTTATTTAGGGTCCGGTCATTATCTCAGAGATGTGGGATCAAGTCCCAAATCCAGGCTAGGCATGGAGCCTGCCTGGGATTCTCTCTCTCTCCCCATCTTCCTCTGCCCCTCCCCCCACCTTTCTCCCCCTCTCTATAAATAAATAAATAATAAAACGCTGATACATGACAATTTTTTTTAAAGATTTTATTTATTTATTTGACAGAGAGAGAAAGATCACAAGTAAGCAGAGAGGCAGGCAGAGAAAGAGGGAGAAGCAGGCCCCCTGCTGAGCAGAGAGCCCGATGTGGGGCTCAATCCCAGGACCCTGGGACCATGACCTGAGCTGAAGGCAGAGGCCCAACCCACTGAGCCACCCAGGTGCCCCAATACATGACAATTCTTAAAGTAATACTGCACAGTTTGAGATTTGAGACGTTTTTAATGTGTATTTGAATATAAATCCTGTCTGTATCATTATTTTTAAAAGTCTGTCATATCTTCTGCACACAGAAATATAAGTGTACTGAAATTATTCAAGAATTTCTAATGCATTCTAGGGGCACCTGGGTGGCTAAGTCAGTTATGCATCTGCCTTTGGCTCAAGTCATGATCCTGGAGTCCCGGGATGGAGCCCCATGTCGGGCTCCCTCCTCTGTGGGGAGTTTGCTTATCTCTGTCCCTTATTCTGCTTGTGCTCTCTCTCAAATAAATAAAATTAAGTTTAAAAAAAAATTTCTAATGCATTCTATAAATGTTTTAAAATTTTCCTTTAGACAACACAAAAATTCTGAGGTGTTACTTCACACTGACAATAAAATGGATATGTGCTCATTTATTTTCAGAACTACTCATTTATTGATCTGCTGAAAATTCCAAGTGTTGTCTGCCAACTGTGTATACACCATTCAAGTTTGAGTCAATTCTCTAACTAATGAGATTTATCAAGCTATCAAAATTTAGTTTCTGTGACAGACAGCTTTTCAGAAAATGCCATATTGCAATGACATTCTCATAACACACACCAAGGCTCCGGAGATGTCAACCATCCTTCTGGACTCAATTTCCTCACACATTTAGACTAATGGCCAAAGTGGAACTTATAAAAGTTGGATTTAGTGCCAACCCCCAGTTTCTAGACAGGTAATTTTAAAATCCAAATTACACGGAAACCTGAAATAGAACTAAGCAAAATGCTGCCTGTTAGGGGTTTTCAGGAAATGATCTTTATTGAAGATAGTAATGCTTTTTCATTAAGTTATTACAAAATACATGTTTCTTGGGGCGCCTGGGTGGCTCAGTGGGTTAAAGCCTCTGCCTTCAGCTCGGGTCATGATCTTAGGGTCCTGGGATCGAGCCCCACATCAGGCTCTCTGCTCAGCAGGGAGCCTGCTTCCTCCTCTCTCTCTACCTGCCTCTCTGTCTACTTGTGATCTCCTTCTGTCAAATAAATAAGTAAAATCTTTAAAAAAAAAAAAAAAACATGTTCCTAAATACACTGAAATTTTCTCTACTAGCTTTCACTATTAATACGCTTATAATTCATATACTTAACAAATCTTTTCTTTAGTGACCAAATGTTTAGCATTTTTATTTAGAGAGAGTGCGCACACACGCGTGAGGTGGGGGGAAGCAGAATCCCAAACAGACTCCCTGCTGAGCACGGGCTGAAGGGGGCTCGATCCTTGATCTTAGGACCTAGAGATCATGACCAAAGCTGAAATCAAGAGTCCCACACTCAACCACCTGAGCCACCCAGGCACCACCCACCCAAATGTTTCTTTTTAAAAATAGTGCCCGTTACACTACAAATCACAGATCAGTCAGAAAATAAGGAAAACTACATTTGTAGGTGGACAACCTCCGAGTCTCTTGCTCCTCTCTGGCAAATTAACTAACATGGTTAGGTCCTCCCGATCCGAGACAAGCCACTTCAGACAAGTACCAGGCAGGGGACAGACATAGGAAAGGGTGCATGGATTCCACTGACACAACCCTACCTCCTCCCCAAGCCGAGTGTCCTACAGGGCAAACGTCACCCAAAGGGCAGAGTTTCTCAAACTACAGCCACCAGCAACACCTAATGTGCTTGATAAAATGCACCCCAGATCTCCAGAATCATTATCACAGGGTAAATGCCAGAAATCTGTACTTTCATCTGCCGTCAAAGTACTGGGTTATTATGGGCATGAAGGAGGGCACATGATGTGATGAGCCCTGGGTGTTATACACAACTGATAAGTTACTGAACACTACATCTGAAACTAATGATGTATTATGTTAGCTAATTGAATTTAAATTTAAAAAAATAATAATAAAGCTAACTTTAACTTCCAAACTGATAGGCAAAGTCAAGTTTGAGAACTGCCATCACTGGCCTCAGTTTCTCCGTCTGTAAGAGAAGGTAACAAGACCTGACCACCACCTAAATCCTCCTCTGACTGGTCATCTTCACAATTAAGGCTCAGCAATGCCATCATTTTACCACATTTTCAGGGTAGCTCCATCTGGGGCCCACAACAGCTACCTTCTACACATACTCCACATGGCTACTGTGTTCATACACATTCTGTGCCCGCCCTGCTCCCCAGAAAGCCACCTTCCTCACCTCCACGAAGGCAATGATCTCATCTCGGGTTCTTCCCCAGCCCTTCTAGCTCAACACAGAATTCCCCTATACCCAGTTCCAGAGGCCTTGACACTCATATTACCCAGAGCCCCCCAAGACCACTGATAACTACGTCCTAGCCATGCCTAATTACTCATTCTGGATTTACCAAGACCCAGCATGCTCCCAGCCCTGCCCTCCTTACTAGTGTTGCGTGATGGCGACCAGTCTCCCAGTAACGTTCAAACACCAGTGAGTATAATAGAGAACAAATACGTTACTTATAAATTCTCCTGACATTTTCTCTTCTGTTTTCTTGTACTCAATAAAGCATAGAACCATTGAGTTTTATAGCTTAAAAATCATTTAGTCCAATGTGATTAACTTGGCCATCAACGCTGCAAATTAAGAAATGGAAACACAGGGAGGAGGTCATGTTTTCTTCAAGATCACACACCTATTTCTGGTGAAACTACTCAAAATCCAGGCTCTTAAATCTATCCAAAACCCACAGCTCCAGTCTTTTGTCAGTACGGTATGCTGACTGCCTGGACAAGTACCAAGAACAATTCAATTAAACACATACAAGTATCTTTCAACTAGTTCATCCTTTGCTGTCCATCAGAATGGAGAAAAATGAGGGTACCGATAAAAAGTCATATGGGTCCCAAAACATCACAAATAACAGATGATCACTACTGAACAGTTAATAAGGAATCCAGCTGAGAGAGGGGAAGGACACAGGCATACACACAACCTCTGTGTGGGCGATACCATCATTTAGCAGATGGACCCTAAGAGTACAGAGGATAGAGTATACTCTTTGAGAGAAAAGAAGGGGGTAAGAAAGTATGAGAGAGCTTCAGAAGGAGGACTGAGCTGAGAAGGCTGCATGCTCTCCAGATAAAACAACAAAATTCTGACGCAGGACAAAACGAAAAGGAGCGAGCCACTAGTGGCGTTGGATGTGTATGTAATGAGTGGATCCAGAAAGTGTTTCTGATTCAAGTCTTATGGAAAACGAAGTTATCTGCCCACATGACATGCGGTGCCCTTCCCAACAAGAAGTTCAGCAGACAGCTGTGAAAGGAGAGTTATTAGAGAGAACTATGGTTTCATAGGGTCATTATGTTTTTCCAGAGGCAAAGTTCAAAATGGAAGTTAAATAGGAAAATATTTCGGTCTCTGATTTGGCAAATGTTCATCAAGGGTTCATGTCTACATACAGTAAGTATTAATCCCAGACGTTTCAAACGCCACCAACACAAATGATAACTTAATTCATTTTAATGTATTCCAGATGTGTTCTTCCTCAGTTTCTGTCCCTATGTACAAATGCCTTCTTTTGAAAGAACAAAAATGTCCATTTCAAACCAGCTTCATGGTTATCCAGGGTGGTAAGGGTAAATATGACTATTATGCTATCAACTACCACCCTAGCGTGAGGCCTGAAGAGGAAAACTGATGAGGACTTGATGCCTCCGTGACCAGAAGGCAGTAGATGAACCGCTCGAACACAATCCCATTTTCTTCCTGAGAAATCTATGGTCTCCTATGTTTAGGGGAGTTGCCAAATGAGTAAAAGGTGTATCCCAGGCCAAAAGCTAGATATTAATACCCAGTAGAACGACATTGCTACCACCCCCACACTTCAGAAAGATAGAACAACATCTTTAGCCCTTTGTTACCGATAAAGTCCACTTAAAGAGTCAACTACCTGGCAAAGGGACACTCGACTTTACCATCATGGTATCACCTTCAGAAACATTTTCAACGACCACTTCACACACTATCAACACCACCTGCAGGTGTCCGCGGCTTACCATGCTGGACCCGGAAGAGGTACAGAGAGTAAGTCCAGCGACTCCCTGTGTCATGGCGATACCCCATGAGGAACACAACGACCGATATGGACCACATGTCCACAAAGTGCCTGGAAACCCAAGAGAAGCAGACGTTCGGAAGGAAGGCTCGGTACAGTCTCAACGGATGAGGGCGACAAGGAATGTGACAAACAAGGAAGAAGCCTCAAAGGGAACGCTGTGCAAAGAAATGGGAAAACAAAGGAGTCAGCCTGTACTTGGCCATACCACCCCACAGCTCCGTCCTGCTGAACATCCATATTTTACACGATGTGAGGCAGCCACATGGCAAGGAGGGGGGAATGAACACTTCCGGAACTCTTTCCCTGGGGCAGGCAAGACTCTAATAAGTACATTATGTAAATTCATTCCTTAATTTCTCAATTCTCAAAACAATCTTCTATAAGGAATGCACGGCTGTCACCCTCCTTTTGGAGATGAAAATCCTGAGGCATAGAAACCTCTTTACTAGACAAAAACCACTTAGAAACCCGATGGTCCCCAGGGGGGGAGTGGAAGGGTGGGGGTGTGAAATAGATGGCGGGCATTAAAAGTACACTCATCCTGACGAGCTCCGAGTGCCACACAGAATTGTTGAATCACTGTAGTGTACACCTGAAACGAGCAACACTGGATGTTAACTATATCAGAATTTTTTTTAATTTTTTTAAATCTTGAATTTCAAAATAAAAAAATACTGCATTAAAACCCATCAGCACACTTTAAAGGCAATGAAAATATGTACCTTTTATCAATTTAGGGGGAGATCTGCAAGCTTATTCATCATGCCGTTTCCCAAACCACTAATGACAAGAGAACCTTCAAAATTCCAGTTTTGCATCTTGTTCCCAGTGCAAAGGAATCCGTAACGGGAACTCCTGAAGAACCACGTCCAAGAGACACAGTCAGAAATCTAACCATGAATTTAAAAGAAACCTTGTAACCCAGCACCATGAAAACACAATGAAAGCTGCAGTCCAGATTCTGTTACTCAATCTACAAACCTCATAAATGGAAACAAAGCAGACCCACTCCCAGCTGGATGGAACGCCTGGAGAGGATCAGGCTGGATCCCAGGGCGGGCAGAATCCACGACAGGAAACGCACCACACACCCCTGGCGGGGAACCCTGTCGGGCCACCAGCCTGTATCTACCAGCCTTCATCTGTGGGAGGGCTTCAGATTGGGAACGTATTCATAAAAATAAAAGCTTTCAAATTCTAGGTTGTTATTAAAATCCTTGATTCACTTACAATTACAGACATGCCAACAGCTGACAGGATAAGAGGGGAACGTGGAAGCAGACAGAGGTGGGTCCGATCTCAGCTGTTGTGACTGCTTTACTAGGTGAATTTGGGTGAGGGGGCCCCCCCACAGGTCCCCAGCCTTCTCCTTCTGTGTCGCTGAGATCAGTGAACATCCGTAACTGGACACAATCCTCCCTGCCCTCCACACGCTTGTCACTCACCAATCCCATTTCACCAGCTAGTTCAGGAAATCTGTCCTGGTCAGTCCCCAGCCCTGTGAACCAAAGCCCTTCAGCCCCCGCCCTATTACACCAGCTCCTCCTTCCACCAGCCCCGCCTTCCCAAATCCACCCTGCGCAAACCTTCCAGGGGGCGTGGCCTAAAATGCAAATCTCCTCTGCCTAAAAGGTGATTCGCTAAAGTGATTTTTCTATCACAATATCACTTGCCTTTCTTCTCTCCTAGAAGTTCTCTTACTTCAAAGATTTAAGGGACTTAAAACAACTTAGGAGCTCAGTAAATGCCTGTTCCATACTGAGGGGTAGTGCAGGCTTCAGTTTCTTCCTCATTCCACAAATAGAGCCCCGGGTGCTCTCTCTGGAGGCATAAATGGGACCATGCATACAAAGAGCCCAGCACAGTGCCTGGTAGGCACTTCCTGCCGCAGATTCTCTCCTTTTGTTACTATTCAGTGTTCTAAATTGTGTGAAGCATTTTCACACATGCGAGCTCACCTGACCCTTGGAATAACTCTGAGACTTAGGAGGTTATATGAAGAAACTGGAGCGGGTGAGATTTAAGGCCCGGGAATCAAGGCTAGTTTTTGGCAAGATCTACTGATTCCAAATCCTGAGTTTTTCTATGATCCGTTGTCAGGAGTTCTGGCACTGTTTATAGAAAACCATTCCGGCCCGTATCTTCCACGAAATTTATCCAACAGAAGGTGTTATTTTACTGCACTTACGGAACACAAACACATAGGCCAAACGCCACTATAATGGACTCAAAGGACTTTGGTTTGTTCTGTATCAAATAATTCAAGTAAACTATCAACTGGCTCATTCATTCACGCCTTCATTCAGCGAATATTTATCACATGCTACTTTGACAACAGGCACCGTGTTTTGTGCTGGGAATCTTCCCTTTCCCTGAGAAATTATAATTACTCTGTACAAGGTTTTCCAACTGAAGCCAACAACGGAAGGGACAGAATGCTGGTACCTGAACAAACATAGCAACAAACAAAGAGCCAGAGAATCTGAGAGCTCATCCTGGCCATGCTCCTACATAAGCTCTGTGACCTTAGACAAGTCCCTGGTACTAGAGTTCCTTACCTATAAAATGGAAGCATTGGTCCACATTGTCTTTAAAGTTATTCTGTGCTATGAATTCCAGAGATTCCAGGATTCCACACAAGTTCTTTTGACATTTACAAGTACTATTTTATACCACAATTTTATAAAATTGTTTAATTTTTAGGATGACTTAAGTTCTCATATGAAATGGCACTTCGACTCAATTTATTAACACATGTTAATGTAAGCAAGGCTCTTTATGGCCTTACTTTCAAGATTTTTGCACCCTTCTCTCAGGATATCACGATTAGACATGTAAACCTTAGTGCCTTAGAAAGTAGCTAAGGAAGCCCATTACATGTTGGCACACATCTCTGAGGCCCACCTATAAAGTCATACTCCCAGGTTCTTCCCTATAATCAAGCAGAAGACATCTGTTTAAGAATCACCCTGAACAGCCAGACGTAAAATAGAGCGAACCGAAGCACATTCCTACATGCTGACTGATAGGAGAAATCTTCCCCCAAACACTTGCTTCAGAATTTTCTAGAGTCCTATAGAAATAATCCTTTGTCACTTATTCCAGGAACCTTAACTGAGCTCCTGCTCTGTCAGCCGCTCGGATGGGTGCTGAGTACAGCAGTGCAGAGAGGCTGAAGCAGGGTCATCACTGGCCCATACCGTGTTTTTGGATGAATTACAAGGGATGCCCGGTACCAGTGGAGACAAGTGCGCCAGGGGTTTGGTAAGAGGGGTGCAAACTGGATTTCTACCTCTGCTTATCCACTGGACAGGATAACCCTGTGTGTTAACAAGCTGTGCAACTGTACAAGGTAGCATACCTAGATGTGTTTTTAAAAAAATCAATGTTCTAGTAGGGGCACTGCCTACTATAAGGAGCTTAAATGCCTAGGGATAACCGGGAAGAAAAGCCTCCTAGAGAAGGTATTTGACTGACACATGAAGGATGTGTGGGTAAACAGCAGATGGAAATCGGAGTAAGAATAGTGTAAGCGGAATGTTCATTCATTCCGGATAGTGGTCTAGAAATGACAACTTGGAAGTAGTATGATGTGTCTGGCAGTGTGTGGTGCATGTGTGTAAGGAGGGGAGGGAGGAGAGACTCTGGGAACAGTCCCTGCACAAGACTGAAAAGGCAGGCAGGAGCCAGATTACAAAGCACCTTATATGGCATGACATGTTAAGGTGTGGAAACCTGATTCTGAGATCACTAGGGGCTTGTTTTGCCACTGAAAATAAACTCTTCCTCAATTACATGCTGCCATATATTACACATTTGCCAATCACAAAAATCTCCGAAATCCTAAAGCAACAAGTCTTACAAGCCAAGCAGGCAAAATCCAACGGAAAACAAATTTGCTTTTAGAACTACACCAATTTTGTTTGGCATTTCATTTTTAGAATTTAAAAACCTTAAGGAGTATCAGGAAACATCTTTAAATGTGTATACACGCAAGTTCTACTGGTTACGCTCAAATTATTAGCCCAGTAATTGACACTTTTTATTCAGAGCCTAGGTCTGAAATATTTACAGCATATGGTCTGCACCTGTAAGAGCCTTGTAACACTTATTTTAAGAACTTCTAGAGGTAACCCAGCTTAAACTGTTGGAGAGGGAATTGGAGATAGCCAGGTGCTATCCATTAAAATAATTATGTCAGCAGCCCTCGAGAAACAGGAGGTAGAATGGGCGAGCAACCATAAGATGAGAACCCCAAGACCTTCACTACGTAGAAATAAACATCTTATCAGGATCCAAAGTTGTCTGGAAGATTTCGAGGGAATCCAGGCTGCCTCTCCCAGAGCCAGGGAGGCGACGCAGAAAAACCTCCCCACGAAGAGCATTATCTTCAGAGCCAAGCAGCCTCCTCTCTGCCCCCTCCCCAATTAATTAAAGTTACCCCATTTTGCCATTTTAAAAACAAGGGGGAGAAGCCCATCAATATTAAGTTTCACCGCTTCTTAAAGATAAACTGCCCTGTGCAATCTTACTCCATACCTTTACGGCGGCTGTCAGCCGTCAATTGTGGGAAGAAAGGGCTCTTTTCTTCCTTAACTGGTTTTGGTAAATATGATCCATTTGGGACACAACGTGTCGGCTTTCCCAGAAACTTGGCACCTCGGCCGCCCCCAGGAGCAGGGCCCGTCGGGGACAGTCGGCGGGGCGGGCGGGGCGGCCGCGGCGGGACTTGCCCCCCCCCCGCCACCCCCCGCCTGGTCCTCCCCGTCGCGCCGGGGCCGCCGCCGCCCGCAGGGCCCGAGGGCTTCACGGGGGCCGCGCGCGCCTCTGGAAGCTGAGCCGCCGCGGGCCGCGATCCGCTCTCCAGCCCCCGCCCCGGGCTCCGCTCCCGGCCCCCACGACGGCTCAGCGCGGCGACACGCTGACACGCGAGGTCCGGGCCGGCCGCGGCGGGAGTGAGCCCCGCGCGCTCGCGCCGCCCGGGCACCTCGTGGAAGCGAGTTCTGGCGAGTGCCGCGGCCGTCGCCCGGCCGGCTGCGCCCAGAGAGTGGAAGCGCCCGGCGCGGTGCCGCCGTCCGCGGGGTCCGCGTCCGGCTCTGCGCTCCAGGAGCCCCCGTCAGCTCCCAGTCCGCTCCCTCCCGGGGAATAGGGAGGCCGGCGCCGGGAAACAAAGCGGAGGGGAGGTGGGGCGGCGGGCCGGGCGCCGGGGCCTCCCGCAGGGGTGGCGGCCGCCGGGAGCCGCGCGCGGGGAACGGGGCCCTGGGAGCGCCGGCCGCCGTCCGCTCCGCCCGCCCGCCGCCCCTTACCTCAGCCGGAGCGCCCAGCCCTGCGCGCCCGCCGCCCTGCTCGCAGCGCTGCTGTTCCCGCCGCGGCCCCAGCGCCGGGCCCCGCGGGGACGCCGTCTGCGCGGGGCGCGAGAAGTTGTTGGGGGGGGGGGTCCCTCGGTCCTCCTGGGCGGCCGCGGGCACGGCCGGCCCTCGCCCTGCGCGCAGCGCCTGTGGCGGCGAGAGCGGCCGCACCTCCTCCCCGGCCGCTCGGCCCGCCTCCCTCCCCGCCCGCGGCGCAGCCCTCCCCTCCGCCCCGGTCCCTCCCCACCCCCGTTCCTCCCCTCACCCCGGCCCGCGCCGATCCCCCGCCGCCCGGCCCCGACCGTCGCCTCCAGGACTTTCTTTGGGGCGCGCCCACTAACGAACACCCAGAACTTACAAACTCTGAGTGGGCGCCTACCCAGGGCGAGGAGTCCCGCCTGCCTTCGAGGCTCGAGTGAGCTCCGGTTCCTTCGGCAGGAGAGCGGAGAGCGGAGAAGACGGTTCCTCGGGTACCGCCGAGAACAGTAGCGGGCGGACTCCCCGGTCTCGTTGGGCAGGCGGGAGAGATGGAGGTGACGCCCGCGTGGACACCCGAGGGTGCAGGAGAATGCGGGCGCTCCTGCGGGCTTTAGGAGAGAGACCTGGGTGCTCCCGGGGCCCGGGATGATGGGGGCGGGCGGGCGCGCAGGGCAGGCGGGAGTGAAGGCTGTGCTCCTGCGATCCCAGTCTTTGCCTTTGCAGAGTCTCTCCCCTGAGGAGGACGGGGAAGGGAAGGAAGATGTAGCCCCAGTGGGGTCGTCCAAGAAGAAGGCGCCGACACAGGACCAGCCGTGGAAGAATTTCTTAGGGGGAATGGCTGTGGGGTTAAATGGAAAAGGGAGACAGCTTGCTGTATGCACACCAGATCCCAGGGAAGGACAGAGGGAAGCAAGCCCCCTGGCCTCCCTGCCCGCAGTCTAAGGAGGACCATCGTGAAACCCACATTCCGAATTCTTGGGACCCAAATGCCACCTAGTCGTGTTTCTACCAGTCATCGGCTGCGAAGTGTGGCTTCCGCACAAACCCAGAGGTGAATTTCAGAGTAGGAAAGCCAGGGCCTTTGGTCAGTTGAGCTCCAAGACAGCTGAAAGAAGATTCTCACGGCTGCCCCCAGTCTAGAAGACAAACAGAATCAGCTCTCCCACACACACCTACACATTTTCGATGAAGCCCCAAGGGTTGGCTGGGATCAGACGGACCTGGCTCTCTCTCCACCTTCAGCTGAGTCGGGCTCTGTTCGCTGAACTTGGAACTGACCCCTTTCGCCTACATAGGCTTCCCCTGGCCCTGCCTCCGCACCTGCGCAGGTGGCTCTACCTAGGAAAATGCCTCCTCACTCCGCTCACCCTGCAAAACTCAGTTCAAGCGTCACCGCCTCTCAGGAGCTTTTCCCACTTGACACATGAATTAATTCTGCCTCTGACTTACCACACTGCGGTTTGGATTTTTTGGATTTTTGGTTGGTGGGTTTTTTTGTTTGTTTGGGGGTTTTTTGTTGTTGTTTTTATATTTTTTCCCCTTTCTTATATTGCAATTTTTCACACTATTTTATAAAATTTCTTTTTTTCTCAGTTATACAAGTAATATGTTCACTGCACAAACGGAAAAATACCCAAATACCTCCAACTTCCCTAATCTTCTAGGGACGGCTTCCCTTGAGAGCCAATTAATCAGAGTGTGAGCCCCCATTCCATGTGTCATCAGTCTGGGTCCAGTCAGGAGAGATCAACCACCCAGCAAAACAGTTTAAAGAATCTTTAACTACAACCGGATTTGGAGCAATGAGGGATGGACAAGTAAGAAGCAGAGAAAAAAGAAAATAGGTATAGCAGATAAAAGGATTTAGGCACAGCCCCTTCTTCTAGGGCTGAGACAGAGCACCAAAGGAGGAGCCTCCTGCTCCCCCAGAGTGAGACCCACACCGTGCTGGGGGAGAGCATGGCCATGGCTCACGGAACAGCAGAGAAGTCACTGTGGTATCATGCCGGGAAATTTGCTGGAAATCTATGCTCTGCAGTTTGCTGATAATCTACCCCGAGGTTGTGAGGAAAGGTGCTCACAGAGCAGTGTCTCCTGGAAGCGCTTCACTGCAAAATCACCCAGAGAGGAAGGGGCTGGGAGACACTGGTGGCTGCCCTCCACTGCAGGGTCCTGGTGCCAGAGGCAATGCCCAAAATGTGGGGAGCTACCCAAGCAAGGGCATGGCAGCCCCGGACAGAGTTCTGTCCTCCTGCAGTATCTCCCCCACACCGCATAGTGACAGGCAGGGGAAATTACATAAAAGGCCTAGATCCATTTTTATGGAGAAGGCAAAAAGGATGAGTTTGGAACTGAGGGGCAATGAGGAGGTAAACAGCACACTAGGCAACCTCAAAAAGTCCAGGCGTAGTCACTGCCCCTCCCCAAACACACCTGCACATCCCAGATGAACACGGTCAACGTCTATGAATCTTGTCCCGCAGGTGGCCATTTTGTTCCTGGCTACCAGGCCGCCTCCTGCAAGCGGCCTCAGCCTTTCCCCTCTACAGCTTTGCCCCACTTGGAGGCAGGGACGCCTCCTCCCCAAGTTCCTCCCAGCACAGCTCTGACCAAGTTGTTAGGCTCAACACGATTGAATAGAAGGCTTGGAGAAACCAAATGGGATTACAGAAAGGAAAAGAAAAAAGTTAAAACCTAACAATGGTCCCCCAAATATGAAACCATCCACAGAGCTCCCTGCAGCATGTCTCTCTCTCTTTAGCCAGAGCCGCACACAGGCAGCCAGTGTGTGCCCCCCACCAGAGTCCAGGCTGCCGTGCCATGAGGGCCTAGTGAGGGAGAGACAACTTTCTCTTCACCTTCATCTAATCCCGCTCCATTGAATACAGGATAATCCGCAGAGATGCAACTTTGTCTACAGTAAAGATGAACGTACATGTTATGTTAGGAAGAGAAACTTAGTCCCCAGTACCTAAACTCACTTATTAATCCACTTAATGGAGCATCTCCTCAGCACCTGGCACTGAACTGGGCGGTAGAGATAAAATCTGTGTAATTGTTACAATCTGAGGGAGAGCAAATCACTTTACAAATCACTTTTCAGATAGTTCTTTTTTATATCTCTGCTTAAGATGCAAAGCATATCATAATGAGTTAACCGAGCACTAAGGAATTAGAGAGGGGCCCCTGGAGAAAGCAACACTTAGCTGAGCTCTAAAGGACTGAATTGGAACATTCTAGAAAAAGGGGATGGTGAATTTGAGGCTCTGCAGTGGGGAAGAGCTGCGGTGGGGAAGGTTCTGAAGAAAGGGTTTAAGGACAAAGCACCAGGAGATGAGACCAAAGGGACAAATGAGGCAGTCATGCATGCTTATATAGGCATGTTAAGAATTTTGGATTTTATCCTTCCAACAATGAGAACCCACTGGAGGGTTTTAAACACCAACCAGCCTAGCTAGGGGTGGAGAACAGACTGGAAAGTACATCTGGGAAGGGCCTGGGGAGAATGTATGAGACGAGTGCTCTGAACAGAGGTTGGGCCTGGAGATAGAGACTGAGAAGTAACTTGTCCATAGAAATAAAGCATAGCCCCGGGTGTGGTAAAGGTGGCCCCAGTAAAGACTGTGGACAGAAGAGACAGAACTCTTTCAAGGTGGGGTTGGGTGAGCAAAGAGAACTGAGAAGGAAGAGCCCGTGGGATGGCGGACAATCGGGAAATTACACATCATCTTCGTTATATGGCAAGATCAGCTTGCCTGTAGAAGAACCAAAGGCCCAATCAAAGCAAATCTACTCCCAAAGGTAAATTCAAATTTCCATGCTTGGCAACGACAAGAACAGCATGAAGGATTTAAAAAGGCAGCCCCACTCTCCTCGCCATGCACTCACTTCATAGCCATCAAAACTGATCAGCCAGTTTCCTATTTTCTGAAAGGTCGAAAATAATAGTAGCTACAATCCCACTTCCTAGAAATACCCATTTTGTTATATTCTCTGGCAGAATCTTTACTTAAGTTACCCAAATCTAAACTCAAAGTAAAAGATCATCCCCAATTCACCTTTCCCCCCGCATTTTCTGGCATCTAGAAGGTGCCTAGCTGTGTTTACAGAATTGAATTTTGTCTGCAAATTCTTTCCGGTGTTGTGCAGTATTTCTGATAGAAGGACAGTGAGCTAATGGTGTCAACCAGCAAATCACCCTTCCCGAGTTCAACGTCAGCAAAGGTTTTCTTGAAAAACACCTTCGCTTTGGGAAGATTTTTTTTTTCTTTTTTAAGTTGTGGCTTTTTGCTCCTTTTTCACCCTTTCCCAGCAGTTGAGGAAAGAGTCTTCCTGCCACACAGAGTCTCTGCTACAGCCCAGACCCTACAGGTTATAGAACCGACGTCCCACATGCGCACACACACCCAACACCGCTCAAGAACGGTTGTGTTTAATCCACAGCTCCATGGAGCCCAAAAGCAGTATTACAGTCTTACAGTCCATGGGCAAGAATGAGGATTCCTGTACTTGCACTAAGTGCTCTTCTGTTCTTCATGCCATTAATGTGAACACGCTACCCACACTCTTCCTCCCAGCAACCCCGGGATCTAGTAGGGAGCCAAAGAGCACCGTGCCTCTCTAGTCCAGCTGTCCCTCCAGCAGAGGCAGGCCACTCCGCCCTGTGTCAGGCAACTTTTGGAAAAGTCGAAAGTTCTAGAAGATAGCCTTTTCAAGGAAGGGCACATCTCTCTTTTCTGAAGATCACTTGGTCCTTCATAAATGGGTCTTTCCTCGGGCTGTTTGGGAACTTGCATGATTTACTTCACTGCATTTTTCTAATTCCTGAAAGAAAGAAAGCAGAGGCTTGACTACAATTCCAAAAAGCTGTCTTTAAACCCAAACTCTAGATCCACCCTCTAGATCCATCACCTTAAACCATTTGCCTGTGTGTATGGTGTGCATTTGAGAGGCAGAGCCCTGCAGTGGGCGCCCCGCATACATGGATGATGCATGTTCTTTCTCCTGGATTCATTTGACCAGTTTTCCTTCCCACTGCCAAGTTCATTTTTTAAAATCTTTTCTTTTCTTTTCTTTTTTTTTTTTAAATTGAATCCAGTGTGCCTAACATACTGTTATATTAGTTTTGGGTGTATAATAGAGTGATTCAACCATCCTGTACATTACTCACTGCTCATCGTAAGTGTGCTCTTAATCCCCTTCACCAATTTCACCCATCCCCCACCCATCTCCCCTCTGGTGACCATCAGTTTGTTCGCTGTAGTCAATAGTCTGTTTTTTTATGGGTCTCTTTTTTTGTTTGTTTTTTGATTCTTAAATTCCACATATGAGTGAAATCATATGGTATTTGTTTTTCTCTAGCTTATTTCACTGAGTATTATACCCTCTAGTTCCACCCATGCTGTTGCAAATGGCAAGATCTCAACCTTTTCAGGGCTGAGTAATATTCCTTTGTATACCTATACACATCTTTATCCATTCACCTATCGATGGACACTTGGGCTGCTTTTATATCTTGGCTATTATAAATAATGCTGCAATAAACACAGGGGTACATATATCTTGGTGAATTAGTGTTTTTGTTTTCTTTGCATAAATACCCAGCAGTGGAATTACTGGATCATATGGTAATTCTATTTTTAATTTTTTTTTCTATTTTTAATTTTTGAGGAGCCTCTATACTATTATCCAGAGTGGCTGCACCAGTTTGCATTCCCATGAACAATGTACAAGGGTTCTTTTTCCCACATCTCCGTCAACACCAGTTGTTTCCTGTGTTTTTTATTTTAGCCATTCCAAAAAGGGGGAGGTGGTATCTCATTCTGGTTTTGATTTGCATTTTCCTTATGATGAGTGTTATAGAACATCTTTTCATGTGTCTGTTGGCCATCTGGATGTCTTCTTTGGAGAACTTCTGTTCATGTCTTCTACCCATTTTCTAATTGGATTATTTGTTTTTTGGGTGTTGAGTTGTAGATGTTCTTTATATATTTTGGATATTAACCTTTTATCAGAGATGTCTTTATAAATATCTTCTCCCATTCAGTAGATTGCCTTTTAGTTTAGTTTTTTAAAAATTTTTAGACTTTTATTTTCCAAAACATGGATTACTTTTGTAAACAAGGGAAAAAGAAAGAGACCCTAAATATCATACTGAGACAAGCTTAACAGCATTTTTTATTCTTTTATTTTTAAGACTTTTCTTTTTTAAATTTATTTTAAAAATTTTTTAAAGATTTTATTTATTTATTTGACAGACAGAGATCACAAGTAGGCAGAGAGGCAGGCAGAGAGAGAGAGAGAGAGAGAGACGGGGAAGCAGGCTCCCTGCTGAGCAGAGAGCCTGATTTGGGGCTTGATTGCAGGACCCCAGGATCTTGACCCAAGCTGAAGACAGAGGCTTTAACCCACTGAGCCACCCAGGCACCCCTAAGTTTATTTAAATTTTTGATAGTTAACATACAGTGCAGTATTGGTTTCTGGAGTAGAATTCAGTGATTCATCACTTACATACAACACCCAGTGCTCATCATAACAAGTGCCCTCCTTGATTCCCATCCTCCATATAGCCCATCACCCACCCACCTCCTCCATCAACCCTCAGTGCTCTTATGACTTGTTTCTCTCCTTTATAATTTTCCCCCTTCCCATGTGTTCTTTCTTAAGTTCTACATATGAGTGAAATATATGGGATTTGTCTTTCTCTGACTTATTTCACTTAGCATAATACCCTCTAGCTCCAACTATGTCATTGCAAATGACAAGATTTTATTCTTTTTGATAGCTGAGTGATATTCCATTGCATATATGTATATCTTCTTTATTCATTCATCTGTTGATGGACATTTGGGCTCTCTCCACATTTTGGCTGTCCTAGATAATGCTGCTATAAACATTAGGGTATATGTACCCCTTTGAATCAGTATTTTTGTAAACTTTGGGTAAATACATGTAGCGCAATTGCTGGGTCATAGGGTAGTTCTATTTTTGAGGAACATCCATACTGTTCTCCAGAGTGGCTATAAGAGTTTGCCTTCCCACCAAGATTATAAGAGCATTCCCCTTTCTCCACATCCTCATCAAAATCTGTTGTCTCTTGTGTTGTTAATTTCAGCCACTCTGACAGATGTGAGTGATATCTCATAGTTTAGTTTGTTGATTCTTCACCTCACGGTACAGAAGCTTTTTTTTTTTGAATGCCAGTAATTCATTTTTGTTTTTGTTTCCCTTGCCTGCGGTGACATGTCTAGTAAGAAGTTGCTAAGGCCGAGGTCAGAGAGGTTTCTGCCTGTATTCTCTAGAATTTTGATGGTTTCCTGTCTTACACTAAGGTTTTTCATCCATTTTTAATTTATTTTTGTTTATGGTGTAAGTGGTCCAATTTTCCCAATACCTTTCACTGAAGGTGAAGGTATTTCATTGAAGAGACTGCCTTTCATTGAAGAGACTGCCTTTTTTTTTTTTTATTATAGGTGCTGCCAAAGCAAGCACAAGACTGCCTTTTTTTTAAAAAAAAAGATTTTATTTATTTGAGAGAGAAAGTGACTGCATGAATGGAAGTGGGGGAGGAGTAGAGGGAGAAGGAGAAGGAGATTCCCTGCTGAGCAGGGAGGCCCCACACAGGGGTTCGATCCCAGGACCCTGAAATCATGACCTGACCCAAAGGCAGATGCTTAACTAAGTCACCCAGATACCCAAATAGATTGTCTTTTTTCCACTGGATATTCATTCCTGCTTTGTTGAAGATTAGTTGCCATATAGTTGTGGGTGCCTTTTAAGTTTTGTAATTGTTTCCTTTGCTGTGCAGAAGATTTTATTGTGATATAGTCCCACTAGTTTACTTTTGCTTTTGTTTCCCTTGCCTCAGGAGACATATATAGAAAAAAGTTGCTATGGCTGATGCCAGAGACATTACCACCTGTGATTTATTCTAGGATTTTTATGGTTTCAGTTCTCACATTTAGGTCTTTAATCCATTTTAAATTTTTTTTGTTTATGGCATCATAAGAAAGTGGTCCATTTTCCCAAAACCATTTGTTGAAAAGACTTCTTTCCCATTGCATATTCTTTCTACCTTTGTCTAAGATTAATTGACTATAAAATCACAGGTTTATTTCTGGGTTTTCTATTCTGTTCCATTCATCTGTGTATTTATTTTTGTGCCAGTGCCATACTATTTTGAATACTACAGTTATATATTATATCTTTACATCTGGCATTGTAATACTTCCAGTTTTGTTCTTCCTTTCCAAGATTGTTTTGGCTATTCTGGGTCTTTTGTGGTTCCATACAAATTTTAGGATTGTCAATGCTAGTTTTGTGAAAGATGCCGTTGGTGTTTTGATGGGGATTGCTACAGATTGCTATCAGTACTATGGACATTTTCACAATCTTTATCCTTCCAATCCATGAGCACAGAATGTCTTTCTATTTGTGTCATCTTCACTTTCTCTCATCAGTGTTTTATAGTTGTCAGAGTACAGGCCTTTCACCTCTTGGGTTAGGTTGATTCCTAGGCATTTTATTATTTTTGGTGTAATTATAAATGGGTTCATTTTCTTAGTTTCCCTTTTTGCCATTTCATTGTTAGTGCTTAGAAATGAGATGGATTTCTGTGCATTGATTTTGTATACCACGACCTAATTGAATTCATTTACCAGTTCTAATAATTTTTTTTTGGAGGAGTCTTTAGGGTTTTCTCTATATAGTACCATGTCATATGCAAATAGTGAAAGTCCTACTTCTTCCTTACCAATTTGGATGCCTTTTAGTTCTTTTTCTTGTCTGATTGCTGTGCCTGGGACTTCCAGTATTATGTTGAATAAAAGTGGTGAGAGTGGGGGGAGGAATCAAGATGGTGGAGAAGTAGCAGGCTGAGACGACATCAGGTAGCAGGAGATCAGCTAGAGAGCTTATCTAAACATTACAAACACCTACAAATCCAACGGGAAATCGAAAAAAAGAGCAACAATTCTAGAAACAGAAAATTGATCACTTTCTGAAAGGTAGGACCGGCGGAGAAGTGAGTCCGAAGCAACGGGAAGATAGACCGCGGAGGGAGGGGCCGGCTCCTGGCAAGCGGCAGAGCAACGGAGCACAAAATCGGGACTTTTAAAAGTCTGCTCCACGGAGGGACATCGCTCCAGAGGCTAAACCAGGGTTAAGCCCACGTGGGGTCAGCGTAACCACAGATCCTGCGGTGTCACAGAAGGACCGGGGGTGTCTGAGTGCCGCAGAGCTCGCAGGTATTAGAGGAGGGAAACCGGCTACAGCGACAAAGCTGAGGAGTGAGCTCTCAACTCAGGGTTACCTTGAGCCAGTCGCAGGCTGGGTGAGCTCAGAGCGCGGCCGGAGACCACGGAGACAGAAGCGACTGGGCGCTTTTCTCCAAATGCAACCAGAGGCCAGGGAGACGGGAGCAATTGGGTGCTTTTCTCTGAGGGCGCACTAGCTCTCGGCTCCTCCGGGCCCCGGAGATCGGGAGGCCGCCATTTTCATTCCCGTCCTCTGGAACTCTGCGGAAAGCGTTCAGGGAACAAAAGCTCCCGAAAGCAAACCCCAGCGGATTACTTAGCCCGGCCCCTGATAAGGTCGGGGCAATTCCGCCTGCGGCAAAGACACTTGAGAATCACTACAACAGGCCCCTCCCCCAGAAGATCAACAAGAAATCCAGCCAAGACCAACTTCAATTACCAAGGAGAACAGCGGAATTCCAGAGGAGGAGAAAGCAAAGCAAGGAATTCATGGCTTTCTCCCCATGATTCTTTAGTCTTACAGTTAATATTTTTTTTTCTTTTTTCTTCTACTAAATATTTTTTTAACTTTTACCCTTTCCTCTTTTAACTTTTTTTTAACTAGTTTATCTTAACAATACCTTACCCCCAAAATAAATAAATAATAATAATCTTTTTTTGAAACTTCATTATTAATAGTCATATTTTATCATCCATTGTATCTAACTGTATTTTTTGTATATACATGTATTTTCTTTTTTTAATGTTTTTTCCTTATTTGTTTTCTTTTCTTTTCTTTCTTTCTTTCTTTTTTTTTTTTTTCTTGTTTATCCCCTTTCTCCCTCCCACGATTTGGGGTCTCTTCTGATTTGGTTAAAGCACATTTCCCTGGGGTCGTTGCCACCCTTTTAACATTTTATTTGCTCCTTTATATATTCTTATCTGGACAAAATGACAAGGCAGAAAAACTCAACACAAAAAGAAGAACAAGAGGCAGTACCGAAGGCTAGTGACCTAATCAATACAGACATTGGTAACATGACAGATATAGAGTTCAGAATGATGATTCTCAAGGTTCTAGCTGGGCTCGAAAAAGGCATGGAAGATATTAGAGAAACCCTCTCCGGAGAGATAAAAGCCCTTTCTGGAGAAATAAAGGAACTAAAATCTAACCAAATTGAAATTAAAAAAGCTATTAATGAGGTACAATCAAAAATGGAAACTCTTACAGCTTGGATAAATGAGGCAGAAGAAAGAATTAGTGACATAGAAGATCAAATGACAGAGGATAAAGAAGCTGAGCAAAAGAGAGACAAACAATACTGGACCACGAGGAGAGAATTTGAGAGATAAGCGAAACCATAAGACGACACAACATTAGAATAATTGGGATTCCAGAAGAAGAAGAAAGAGAGAGGGGAGCAGAAGGTATATTGGAGAGAATTATTGTAGAGAATTTCCCTAATATGGCAAAGGGAACAAACAACGATATCCAGGAGATGCTAAGAACGCCCCTCAAAATCAATAAAAATAGGTCCACACCTCATCACCTGATAGTAAAATTTACAAGTCTTAGCGACAAAGAGAAAATCCTGAAAGCAGCCCGGGGAAAGAAGTCTGTAACATACAAGTGTAAAAACATTAGAATGGCAGCAGACCTATCCACAGAGACCTGGCAGGCCAGAAAGAACTCACATGATATATTCAGAGCACTAAATGAGAAAAACATGCAGCCAAGAATACTATATCCGGCTAGGCTATCATTGAAAATAGAAGGAGAGATAAAGAGCTTCCAGGACAAACAAAAGCTGAAAGAATTTGCCAACACCAAACCAGCTCTACAGAAAATATTGAAAGGGGTCCTCTAAGCAAAGAGAGACCCTAAAAGTAGTAGATCAGAAAGAAGCAGAAACAATATACAGTAACAATCACCTTACAGGCAATACAATGGCACTAAATTCATATCTCTCAATAGTTACCCTGAATGTTAATGGGCTAAATGCCCCAATCAAAAGACACAGGGTATCAGATTGGATAAAAAAAACAAAACCCATCAATATGCTGCCTACAAGAAACTCATTTTAGACACGAAGACACCTCCAGATTTAAAGTGAGGGGGTGGAAACAATGTACCATGCTAATGGACATCAGAAGAAAGCTGGGGTGGCAATCCTTATATCAGATCAATTAGATTTTAAGCCAACGACTATAATAAGAGATGAGGAAGGACACTATATCATACTCAAAGGGTCTGTCCAACAAGAAGACCTAACAATTTTAAATATCTATGCCCCAACATGGGAGCCAAATATATAAACCAATTAATATACTATATATAGCATATATACTGTATATAGTATATACTATATATATAATATACTATATATAAATTATATAGTATATAACTATATAATTTATATATAGTATATAACATATATACTATATATAGTATATAACTATATAAAGCCAACTATATAATTTATAATTTATATACAGTATATTATATATATAAATATATATAGTGTATATACATACATATATATACTATATATACAGTGTGTGTATATATATACATACTATACTATACTATATATATACTATACTATACTATATATATGTATATATATGTGTGTATATATATAGTATATAACTATATAAAGCCAACTATATAAACCAATTAATAACAAAATCAAAGAAACACATTGACAAAAATACAATAATAGTAGGGGACTTTAACACTCCCCTCACTGAAATGGACAGATCATCCAAGCAAAAGATCAACAAGGAAATAAAGGCCTTGAATGACACACTGGACCAGATGGACATCACAGATATATTCAGAACATTCCATCCCAAGGCAACAGAAAACACATTCTTCTCTAGTGCACATGGAACATTCTCCAGAATAGACCACATCCTGGGTCATAAATCAGGTCCCAACCAATATCAAAAGATTGGGATCATTTCCTGCATATTTTCAGACCACAATGCTCTGAAGCTAGAACGCAATCACAAGAGGAAAGCTGGAAAGAACCCAAATATGTGGAGACTAAACAGCATCTTTCTAAAAAATGAATGGTTCAACCAGGAAATTAAAGAAGAATTGAAAAAAATCATGGAAACAAATGATAATGAAAACACAATGGTTCAAAATCTGTGGGACACAACAAAGGCAGTCCTGAGAGGAAAATATTTAGTGGTACAAGCCTTTCTCAAGAAACAAGAAAGGTCTCAAGTACACAACCTAACCCTACACCTAAAGGAGCTGGAGAAAGAACAACAAAGAAAGCCTAAACCCAGCAGGAGAAGAGAAATCATAAATATCAGAGCAGAAATCAATGAAATAGAAACTAAAAAAAACAATAGAACAAATCAATGAAACTAGGAGCTGGTTCTTTGAAACAATAAGATTGATAAACCCCTGGCCAGACTTATCAAAAAGAAAAGAGAAAGGACGCAAATAAATAAAATCATGAATGAAAGAGGAGAGATCACAACCAACACCAAAGAAATACAAACAATTATAAGTACATACTATGAGCAACTCTACACCAACAAATTCGACAATCTGGAAGAAATGGATACATTTCGAGAAACATATAAACTACCACAACTGAACCAGAAAGAAATAGAAAACCTGAACAGACCCATAACCAGTAAGGAGATTGAAACAGTCATCAAAAATCTCCAAACAAACAAAAGCCCAGGGCCAGACAGCTTCCCAGGGGAATTCTACCAAACATTTAAAGAAGAATTAATTCCTATTCTCCTGAAACTGTTTCAAAAAATAGAAATGGAAGGAAAACTTCCAAACTCATTTTGTGAGGCCAGCATCACCTTGATCCCAAAACCAAAGAAGGATCCCACCAAAAAAGAGAATTACAGACCAATATCCCTGATGAACACAGACGTGAAAATTCTCACCAAAATACTAGCCAATAGGATCCAACAGTACATTAAAACGATTATTCACTATGACCAAGTGGGATTTATTCCAGGGCTGCAAGGTTGGTTCAACACCCGAAAATCAATCAATGTGTTACAACACATTAATAAAAGAAAGAACAAGAACCATATGATACTCTCAGTAGATGCTGAAAAAGCATTTAACAAAGTGCAACATCCCTTCCTGATTAAAACTCTCCAAAGTGTAGGGATAGAGGGCACATACCTCAACATTATCAAAGCCATCTATGAAAAACCCACTGCAAATATCATTCTCAATGGAGAAAAACTGAAAGCTTTTCTGCTAAGGTCAGGAACACGGCAGGGATGTCCATTATCACCACTGCTATTCAACATAGTACTAGAAGTCCAAGCCTCAGCAATCAGACAACAAAAAGAAATTAAAGGCATCCAAATCAGCAAAGAAGAAGTCAAACTATCACTCTTCGCAGATGATGTGATACTATATGTGGAAAACCCAAAAGACTCCACTCCAAAACTGCTAGCACTTGTACAGGAATTCAATAAAGTGTCAGGATATAAAGTCAATGCACAGAAATTAGTTGCATTTCTTTACACCAATAACAAGACAGAAGAAAGAGAAATTAAGGAGTCAGTCCCATTTACAATTGCACCCAAAACCATAAGATACCTAGGAATAAACCTAACCAAAGAGGCAAAGAATCTATACTCAGAAAACTATAAAGTACTCATGAAAGAAATTGAGGAAGACACAAAGAAATGGAAAAATGTTCCATGCTCATGGATTGGAAGAACAAATATTGTGAAAATGTCTATTCTACCTAAAGCAATCTATTCATTTAATGCAATCCCTATCAAAATCCCATCCATTTTTTTTTTCAAAGAAAAAGAACAAATAATCCTAAAATTTATATGGAACCAGAAAAGACCTCGAATAGCCAAAGGAATATTGAAAAAGAAAGCCAAAGTCGGTGGCATCACAATTCCAGACTTCAAGCTCTACTACAAAGCTGTCATCACCAAGACAGTATGGTATTGGCAGAAAAACAGACACATAGATCAATGGATCAGAACAGAGCCCAGAAATGGACCCTCAACTCTATGGTCAACTAATCTTTGACAAAGCAGGAAGGAATGTCCAATGGAAAAAAGACAGCCTCTTCAACAAATGGTGCTGGGAAAATTGGACAGCCACATGCATAAAAATGAATTTGGACTATTTCCTTACACCACACATGAAAATAGACTCAAAATGGATGAAGGACCTCAATGTGAGAAAGGAATCCATCAAAATCCTTGGGGAGAATGCAAGCAGCAACCTCTTTGACCTCAACTGCAGCAACTTCTTCCTAGGAACATCGCCAAAGGCAACAGAAGCAAGGGCAAAAATGAACTATTGGGACTTCATCAAGAAGCTTTTGCACAGCAAAGGAAACAGTTAACCAAACCAAAAGACAACTCACAGAATGGGAGAAGATATATGCAAATGACATATCAGATAAAGGGCTAGTATCCAAAATCTAGAAAGAGCTTAGCAAACTCAACACCCAAAGAACAAATAATCCAATCAAGAAATGGGCAGAGGACATGAACAGACATTTCTGCAAAGAAGACATCCAGATGGCCAACAGACGCATGAAAAAATGCTCCACATCTCTCAGCATCGGGGAAATACAAATCAAAGCCACAATGAGATACCACCTCACACCAGTCAGAATGGCTAAAATTAACAAGTCAAGAAATGACAGATGCTGGCGAGGATGCAGAGACAGGGGAACCCTCCTACACTGCTGGTGGGAATGCAAGCTGGTGCAACCACTCTGGAAAACAGTGTGGAGGTTCCTCAAAAAGCTGAAAATAGAGCTACCCTATGACCCAGCGATTGCACTACTGGGTATATATCCTAAAGACACAAACGTGGTGCTCCGAAGGGGCACATGCACCCAAATGTTTATAGCAGCAATGTCCACAATAGCCAAACTATGGAAAGAACCTAGATGTCCATCAACAGATGAATGGATAAAGAAGAAATGATATATATATACAATGGAATACTATGTAGCCATCAAAAGAAATGAAATCTTGCCATTTGCGACAACGTGGATGGAACTAGAGGGCATTATGTTTAGCAAAGTGAGTCAGTCGGACAAAGACACCTATCATGTGATCTCCCTGATATGAGGATTTGGAGATGCAACATGGGGGGTTTGGGGGATAGGAAAAGAAGAAAAAATGAAAGAAGATGGGATCGGGAGGGAGACAAACCATAAAAGACTCAATCTCAAAAAACAGACTGAGGGTTTCTGGGGGGAGTGGGGATGGGAGAGGGTGGTGGGGATATGGACATTGAGGAGGGTATGTGCTATGATGAGTGCTGTGAAATGTGTAAACCTGGCGAGTCACAGACCTGTACCCCTGGGGATAAAAACACATTATATGTTTATTAAAAATTTTAAAAATAAAAATTAAAAAAAGAAAAAAAAAGTGGTGAGAGTGGGCATCCTTGTCTTGTTCCTGACCTTAGGGAAATGCTCTGGTTTTCACCATTAAGTATGATGTTAGCTGTGAGTTTTTCATAAATGCCCTTTATTATGTTGAGGTATGTTCCCTTCAAAACTACTGTGTTGAAGGTTTTTATCATGAATGGATGTTGTACTTGGTGAAATGCTTTTTCTGCATCTATCAAAATGATCATATGGTTTTTATCCTTTCTTTTATTGATATGGGGTATCACACTGATTGATTTGAAAATATTGAACCATTCATACATCCCAGGAATAAATTCCACTGATCATGGTGAGTGATTTTTTAAATATATTGTTACAGTCATTTTGCTAGTATTTTGCTGAGTTTGTTGAGGATGTTTACATCTATATTCATCCAAGTTATTGGCCTACAGTTCTCTTTTTTGGTAGTATATTTATCTGGTTTTGATATCAGGGTAATACTGGCCTCATAAAATAAATTTGGAAGCTTTCCTTCCTCTTCTATTTTTTGGGATAGTTTGAGAAGAGTAGGTATTAAGTATTCTTTAAAGATTTGGTAGAATTCACCTGTGAAGCTGGACTTTTGTTTGTGGGGGAGTTTTTTTTTTTTTTTTTTTACTACTGATTCAATTTTTTTGCTGGTAATTGGTCTGTTCAAATTTTCTATTTCTTCCTGATTCAGTTTTGGGAGATTATATGTTTCTAGGAATTTATCCTTTTCTTCTAGGTTGTCCAATTTGTTGGTACATAACTTTTTCATAATATTCTCTTACAATCTTTGTATTTCTGTGGTGTTGGTTGTTATGTATCCCCTTTCATTTCTGGTTTTGTTTGAGTCTTCTCTCTCTCTCTTTAAGGAGTCTAGCTAAAGGTGTATCAGTTTTGTTAATCTTTTCTAAGAACCAGCTGGTGGTTTCATTGATCTATTTTTTTTTTTTTAGTTTCTTTTTTATTTATTTCTCTTCTAGTTTTTATTATTTCCTTCCTTCTACTGTTTTTAGGTTTTGGGGTTATTCTTCTTTTTCTAGCTCCTTTAGGTATAAGGTTAGGTTGTTTGAGATGTTTCTTTCTTCTTGAGGTAGGCCTGTATTGCTACAAACCTCCCTCTTATAACAACTTTTGCTGCATCCCAAAGATTTTTGGACGATTGTGTTTTCATTTTCATTGGTCTCTATGTATTTTTAATTTCCTCTTTGATTTCTTGATTGATATATTCACTGCTTAGTAGCATGTTATTTAACTTCCATGCACTTGTGTTCTTTCTAATTTTTTTCTTGTGATTGATTTCTAATTTTATAGTGCAATGATCAGAAAAGATGCATGGTATGACTTTTTTTTTTTTTAACTGGCTGAGATATGTTTTGTAGCCTACTATGTGATCTATTCTGGAGAATGTCCCACATGCACTTGAAAAGAATATGTATTCTCTTGTTTTAGGATGGAATGTTCTGAACTATCTGTTAGATCCACCTGGTTCAATGTGTCATTCAAAGCCACTATTTCCTTGATTTTCTGTTTGGATGATCTATCTATGGACATAAGTGAGGAGTTAACATCGCTTACCATTATTATATCATGATCAATTAGTTCCTTTATGTTTGTTATCAACTGCTTTTTGGATTTGGGTGCATAAATATTTACAATTGTTATATCTTCTTGTTGGATTGTCCCCCTTATGATTATATAGTGCCCTTCTTTGTCCCTTATTATAATTTTTTTAAAGTCTATTTTGTCTGATATAAGTATTGCTATTCCAGCTTTATTTTCACTTCCATTTGTATAATAAATGCTCTTCTATCCCTTCACTTTCAATCTGCATGTGTCTTTAGGTCTAAAATGAATCTCTTGTAGGTAGCATGTAGATGGGCCTTCCTTTTTTATCCATTCCATCACCCTGTGTCTTTTGATTAGAGAATTTAGTCCCTTTACATTCAAGGTAATTATTAATAGATATGTACTTGTTGCCATTTTATTACTTGTTTTATGGTTGTTTTTATAGTTCTTCTCTGTTCCTTTCTTCTCTTGCTATCTTCTCTCATAGTTCATTGGCTTTCTTTCTTTTTTTTTATGATTTATTTATTTATTTATTTATTTATTCATTTTTGGAAAGAGAGTATGAGTTGTGGGGGGGAGGGCAGAGGGATTGGGAGAGGAAGAGGGAGAAGCAGACTCCCCCCTGAGCAGGGAACCTGTCCCAGGGATTGATCTTAGGCCCCTGAGATCATGACCTGAGCCAAAAGGCAGATGCTTAACTGGCTGAGCCACCCAGGTGCCCAGGGCCTGCAAAGTTTCTGCTAAAAAATCAGCTAATAGCCTTATGGGGTTTCCCTTGTATGTAACTGTTTTCTTTTCTCTTGGTGCTTTGAAAATTCTCTCCTTATCACTACTTTTTTTCCATTTTAATTATGTGTCTTGGTGTGGACCTCCTTAACTTGATTTTGTTTGGGGCTCTCTGTACCTCCTGCATCTGGATTTTTGTTTCCTTCCCCAGATTTGGGACGTTTTCAGCTATTATTACTTCAAATAAATTTTTTGCCCCCTTTTCTCCCTCTTCTCTTTCTAGAATCTCTGTAATGCAAATGTCATTATACTTGTTGGTGTCACTGAGCTCCTTGAAACTTTTTTGATTTTTTTTTCCTCTCTCCTCTTCAGGTTGATTACTTTCCATTACTATGTCCTCCAGGTCACTGATTCATTCTTCTACTTCTTCTAGTCTACTACTTATTCCATCCAGTGTATTTTTAAAAAAGATTTATTTAGGGGCACAAGGGTGGCTCAGCTGGTTAAGTGTCTGCCTCGGCTCTGGTTGTGATCCCAGGGTCCTGGATTGGAGCCTCATGTTGGGCTCCCCTTCTCCCTCTCCTGCTTCCCCTGCTTATGCTTTCTCTCTCTCAAATAAATAAATAAAATCTTTTTTTAAAAAAAAGAGAGATTTATTTATTTATTTGAGAGAGAGAAAGCAGAGGGGAGAGAGAAAGAATCTTCAAGCAGACTCCCTGCTGCGCATAGAGCCCAACATGGCGCTCAATCCCAGGACCCTAAGATCATGACCTGGGCCAAAATCAAGAGCTGGCTGATCAACTGACTGACCCACCCAGGCACCCCTCACCAATCCAGTGTATTTTTTTTTTAAGATTTTATTTATTTATTCAACAGAGAGCGATCACAAGTAGGCAGAGAGGCAGGCAGAGAGAGAGAGGAGGAAGCAGGCTTCCCGCCAAGGAGAGAGCCCGATGTGGGGCTCGATCCCAGGACCCTGGGATCATGACCTAAGCCAAAGGCAGAAGCTTTAACCCTCTGAGCCATCCAGGAGCCCCTCCAGTGTATTTTTAAATTCAGTTATTTATCTCTTCATCCCTGATTGGTTCTTTTTTATGTTTTCTGTCTCTTTGTTAAGGGTCCCATTGATGTCCTCCACTGTCTTCTCAAGTCCAGTGAGTATTTTTGTGACCATTACTTTATATTCTCTATTGGGCACGTTACTTATCTCCATTTCATTTAGGTCTCTTGCTGTCATTTTGTCTTGTTCTTTCATCTGGGACATATTCCTCTGTCTCATTTTGTCTAACTCTCTGTGCCTGTTTCTATGTGCTAGGAAAGTCAGCTACATCTCCTGTTCTTGCAAGTAGTTTTGTAGAAGAGCTTCTGTAGTGCCCTGTGGCACAGTGTCCCCTGTTCACCAGCACCTGGCACATCAGGGGTGACTCCTATGTGTGTTGTGTGTGCCCTACTGTTGGGCTTTAGCTGCTTTTGCCTTCAGACCAGTTGTCTGCAATGGCTCTCTTTGCCTCTTGTGGACAGAAGTCTGTCCCCATGGTTGTTAGTGAGCCAGTCTGGGGCTGTCTCGTGTTTTAATGAGTCAGACTAGACATTTGCCTGAGATGTGCTAACACTGAACTTCAGGGCTCTTTCTCCATGTTGCGACAAGAAGCTTTTGGTGGTGAGTAGGGCCTGCGATCTGACCAGATGTCTGCTCCCAACCCACTTTTGGGACTGGGTCATCTTTCCGTCTTCTCAGGGTGGGAATCACCTTACAGTGGTGCTGGCCACTGTCAGGGCTGCCTGCTCACTGCCAGGCCTGTGGCCCCACTTTGGATGGGCTCCAGACAAGTGTGTATTGGAGGGGGTGGGTCCACAGAAGAGTGCAGCAGCTGGGCTTCTAGTGCCAGCAAGGTCCTTTGCTCCCAGAGAAGACCCCCAGTGATCCCTTCCGTGCAGCATACACTCTGAGATTAGTAAACAAATCTCCCGCTTGTATACCTCAGGCAACATTTTTCAAACTGTTTCTATGCTGTATCTCCCTGGGGCGATTCTCTGTGCTGTCTCTTTAACTATTTTCTGAATCCAATAAAGTGCCTATTATAATGCTATACACCTTAAGGATGTCCAGTCAATGCTTGCTCACCAGATGGTTGTATAGCCAGTATCTTTTCACTGGAGCTTTCAGCATAGGAAATGTGTTTGCTGAACCCACAAAATTTCTGTAAAATGCAAAGCTTACAAAACACAAGCACAGCTTTTCTCTCAAGTTTCCCTTTATGGCCCCGAGTTCCACTTTCTCAATCCCCTCATCCCGTGACACTTGCTCTTGGACACCATCACAGCTTCTCTGGTTGGACTCTTCCTGAATTCCTTTTACTTCTTCCCAACCCTGTTCATTATGTTCAGACATTTCCACTCTCCCCTGAGCAGCATTTTCTTCCTAACCTTCTATTAGGTTCACGCTACTGCTGCTTCTTATCGGAAGCATTTGCATGTGGCATTTAGATGCCACAGTTCTAAGTGGGCCAGAAGAAAGGAGAAATAGATACACTTCTGCTTGCTGACAAAGATAGCTTATGCCACATGTGGAGTGGAGGCTTGCTGGCATGGAGTCAACTGATTATGGACAGGATCTTTAGATGGGAAGTGATTTTTTGAAATTGAACTACCTAGAGAATGGACTTGGCCTGGATATTAGACTAGCAGCTTTCTCTTTGTAAGCAGAGGTATGAAATCTGTTCAGGTGCACTGGTATATAGTTGAAGAGGCATGCATGAACTATTTTGTACCTCTTTAGAAAGTTATAATTTGGTGATGATATAGTACTTGGGTTGGGGTGCAAACTAGATATTCAAAACAAGGGTATTAAATGAGCTAAAACCTGACCTGGAGCTCAGATTTATATGCTTGTCAATTTTTTAAAAGTCCAGTATATCTCAAAAGAAAGAAAAAGTCTTAGGGTACCCTGTAACTATTATAGTGGACATTCATCAAATGTGTCATATATATCAACTATTTATGTATATATGGGATATATATATTTGCATGTCAGTACATATGGACTTACCTGATTCACTTAATGGCCTTACCCTATTACATTTTTTAAAAGGAGTTTACAAACATTAGTAATAGAATGAGGAACTGATATCATACAGAAAAAAATCTGATTTTTAAACTTCATGTCTAGAATACAACCTAAATACTTATTGAATTAACAGATACAGAATTAATGAATCTTTGTTGTCTTAAGTTAGAGCAATAATACCTTAAATGTGTAGCTATTCTTTCCCTTTTTTAATCCAAACTTTCAAACTATAAGCTTTACATAAGCCACGAGCTTTAAAATCCAAACTTCAGTCTTTAAAATTAGATATAGTTTTCTATAGGTCTACTTATAACCTTTCTGTAAGAGATTAGATTTGTATCTTTACACTATAAGGAATAGGTTCCCATTAAAAAATAAAAAACAAATTTGACATTAACATTTTCTCTTCTAGATTATTTTAAAATTACCATCAGTATCTGCAGTCAAAGGTACAGGACTGATGACATCTTTCTGCCATGAATTTTTCTCCAATATTGAATTTTTAAAATACTGGTATTTTACCATTTTCCTAAAAAGAAAAGAAAGAAAGGAAATAGAGCCGTTGTCTATTCTTTATGCCTCTGGGATAGTTTACTTCCTTCCTTACCCCACCCGTTTTACCCACCCCACCCAAGAAAGTATGGGGAACTACGTTTGTGTATTTTATTACTCCGTCATTGAAATGAGTCTCTGCAAACACACTTTCTCTTGTGGAATTCCCTAATAAAAACAGTCTGTTTTAAACAAGCAGCCATGAGATCGGAAGATGACACAGAAGCTCAGTGCGGGGGGCTGCTGTACTTTTTCCCTCTCACCTCACAGTCTGGCTGTGCAAATCTCTACTCCTTGCCAGCAATGCCACAAGAGAATTTATAAAACAATTTCGGTTCCTTCTACTGAGGTAGACCCAATTTATCACATGTTTTAGAAAATTTCTTTGTTAAAGCACCATTTTCTATCACAAGATCTTGTTAATTGATGCGGAGTCCTAACAACCTGGAATTTAACTGAGAAATGTGCCCCCCCCAACGACCATTATGAGCCAGCAGCGTTCCTGTCGCTACCTGCTCACACAGAAACCTGAAGGCGGTCCGGGTTTGCCTACTGGAGAAGGAAGTGGCTGAGAAATCTGCCTTTTGTCATCACAATGAGGTCATGAGAAACAAGCCCTTCTGAGAGGAGCACTCTCCTGTCTCGCCAGCACTGTCCTGAGGGCCAGCTGAGCAGTGGGGGGGGGGGGGGGGGGAGGGGGGGGCTAACCCCAGTGATGCAGTGGTGACCCTACAGGCATCCAGCTCCGACAAGGAGTAACTGAACAAGAAGTACGTCAGAGGGTCACCCAGACCGTCCAGGCACCACCACCCTCATCTTTTCCTCCTAAAAGTTACATTTTACTCCCATTTTATTCCCATCCTACACAATTTCAGCAGAACAAAGACTTACAAGTGGAGAAGGACAAAAAAGAAAGTTCCAGAGTATGATGCCTTGTTACCGAACTCCCAGCCCCTGCCCTGTCCACACCCACCTCACCATTCTGCCGCCACCTCCCCAGACTCCCTCCTCCTCTGTCTTGCTCCCTCCCTCACTCAGTGGTGTCCCTAATTCCCACACAGCTCGGAGCTGCCTCTGACCTTTCCTGACCTTCACGCCCACAACAATTTGGTCCTCCGGCCTCCTCCTGGTCACCTCCTAAAAAGCGTCCAAACCTCTCCTCCTCTCCACCATTCCCGCCGGAATGGGAATGGGCAGAAGCCCCGACAATCACAAGGTCCTGGTAACTCTCTGATGCTTTGGGACCTGGCAAAGTGGCATCTGTCTGTGAACACCTCCCAGTGTCTGTCTGGGTGGCACCAGCGGTGTCCTTTCACTGCATTTTGAGGATTTGTTCCCCTCCCTAACTATCCGTGGACTCTAGGATGGGGGTATACTCCTCGTCTGGGAAATGGGACAATAACATTACCTGTCGCCTTAGGCGGTAACAAGATGCAAATGAAATATGTTATCTGCAGCACGGAGCTCAGTGCTCTGCAGAGGAAACTTCAAGAATCTCCTCTCCCTGGGTGAGTAGACAGTGAGGGTTTCACTGTTCCCGGACCAGGACTCAGAACATCCCAGGGACTTGAGGGCCGCTTGCCACACGAGCAGGCAGTTCCCTTGATGGAGCTGGTCCATTTCTTGCTGGATACACACATGGTGCAAAGTCCCACTCAGTGACATGGCCACGGGATGCTCAGCCCCCATGGGCGGGAGTCTCTTACTTCTTCCCGGTCCATCACATTAACTTACTCTATTCATTACCATAACTAGGTTCTGAAAAATCTCCTTTTTTCCTTTTCCCCTTTCATCGGGAGCTGCTCGTGTGTAACACTTCTCTGCAGGCTTGAGTTCACCTTCATCGGAGAGCAGAGATAAGGAATGTTCTTGGAGCTTTTTAGAGACGTCAACCCTCCCAACCCTCTCTGCCCCCAGAAGTTACATGGTTGGCGGAGGCTCTCCTTTGATAAAAACCCAGCGCCCTTCCTTTCCTGGGTATATCATGCTGCATCATGCCAGATGTGATTACACGAGGAGATGTCTGTAAAGCACTGACCATCATATGTTTTCAGGGAAAGTGAATGTGTGTGTGTGCGCATATGTGTGTGCATGCGTGTGTGTGCGCACATGTGCACCCATGTGTGTGTTCGTGCACTCTTGTGGCACAGTGTAACAGCTAACGGCCCCTACTGGAGTCAGAATTCCTGGTTTAAATCCTGGCTCCATGTCTTTCACTCGTTTTGTGACCCCTCCAAGCCTCTTTCCTCATGTGTCGATGGCGATAATAATAGAGTGCGCCAGATGGGATCAGCTGGGGAGTAAATGAGTTCCTACCTTGTAAAGCACACAGTAAGCACCATGTGTCGTACAAGCTACAAACAATTACAGAATTCTTTTATCCTGATGCTTGCTTTCCAACATATTTTCAAACACGAAAAATACATAATATGTGGCACAGTGTGGGCTTTGTCCAATGCAGGAGTTCTTTATTGCTCTTTGACGGACTGATATCTGAATTCACATTCACAACACAGCCCTGGATCACTCCGTGGAACAACGCAGATGATTTTAGCACAAAACCAGCGTTGCGTAAAGAAACTCAACTGTGTACTAGCCTAGGGAGAGGAAATTCAGAGACCGATGATATACTAACATTTATTGAGCGTTTACTCTGTGCCAAGCCCTGAGCTCAGTGATTCAGATAATGTATTTCATTTGCATCTTGTAACTGCCTTATGAGGTAGGTGACACCATTGTCCCATTTCACAGACGAGGAGATATCTGGGTCATAAAAAGGGTAAGCAACTTGCCCGCAGTCATAGAGTTGTCTCCCAGCTGACCCAGAGTGGATTGGTCAGGTCACTAACTACATGCGGAAGACGGGACTCTTCATTTTATTCATGAACTCCTTTCCATTTGGAAAACGAAGTTCCAGATTTCCATGTTAATTATCATTGTTACCACATGGATGTTTATTAAATATTAGCTGTTGATTATAATGACTGAGCCCTAGACCACATTGGGAAGTTGGCCATGGCCTTCTGGGTCCCTTCCCCAATATCTCCTCTAGGTCCCAGGATAGAAATCACACAAGAAACAACCACTGGCTGTTGCTAAGAGCTCACGCCATGAACCTTCTCAGGGGACATTGGTGTTTAATTGAAAAACTGATGATGCCTTTGAGAATGAAAGGAATGATGAGACATTGTGGACTCTCAGATATTCATATGAGCAATGAGGGCAATTTAATAGAGGAGGCCTCCCCGCAGCCCGTCAATCACTCCGACAGATCGACCTTGATGGTACACATTTATATGAGAAAATATTGTGACTGCATTGAGTACTTTCTGTAATTCGCTTCCCGGTGAGACCTTGGCCGGAGTTATCTCTTACTGCAAAGTTCACATGGTTGAAAACTGTATCTATTTCCTCAATCGGTGTCAGCCTTGACTCAAGCAAGTTTAGGCTAGTCATGAAACAAGAACCAGAAAAGCAAAAGTCCCCTGAGCCTTGCCACACTGGTGTGCTTAAGGTAGATACAAACTTGAGAACTCCTACGTGGAGAGAGGCAGATCTGCACACTGAGGACACGGGGTCACCCGAATCCCCCTCGTAAGGAAAACATGGGCTCAGATCCTGAGTTGAATATAAAATGTGGGGACAGGTACAGAAATCTAATTATCTTTCTTCTTCCCTTCTTGAACTCAATTCAGTCCACCAACCCCCATTTCTAGTTAGTAGTTGTGTTAGTTTGCTAGAGGGTGGTAACAAGTCACCGTACACTGGTGTCTTTAAACAACAGAAATCTATTCTCACATAGTTCGAAACTAGAAATCTGAGATCAAGGTGTCAGCAGGGCCACGATCTCTGTTAAGGCTCTAGGGGACAATCTGTCCCATGACTTTCTTTTAGCTTCTCGCAGTTGCCTGAAATCCTTGGCGTTCCCTGGCTTGTGAATACATCACTCCAATCTCTGACGTCCCGTGGGGTTCTCCCTGTGGGTCTCTGTCTCTTCTCCTCTTCTAGGGACACCAGTCATACTGAATTGGAGCCCTCTCTAACGACCTCAATTAACATGGTTTCATCAGTAAGACCCTATTTCCAGATAAGGTCACGTTCACAAATACCAAGAATTAGGACTTGAGCATATCTTCTGAGGAACCATGATTCAAGCCACAACAGGAGAAGGATACTAAATGTCATGACCAAAGAAATTCAGTCCCTTCCAGTGTAGAAATCTGGTCTCTTTCAGACACTTATTTTGTTAATTTTGGATGCCCCCCCTCCCCCAGTTCCCTGCTCCTTTTCTCCTCTCTGGATTTGAAATAAGTTCCAGGAGGAGGCCAGGGGGTGCGGGCAGGTGAGGGATTCCTAAGAACGAAGGCAGAGCCGGCCTGGCATGAGGGATATGTGATTGGCACACACGCCTTAGGGCTCTGAGTCTATCTAGCCTGGACCTGACATCACACTTGGCCTTTATGGTAAACAGCACCGCACAAGCCCTGCACAGGCTCCCACCAGCAGGACTCCAAAGGGTGTGTTCTTGGTTCAACCTGAAGGCCTCTTCCAGTCTGCTGGGCCATTTTTGGCCCAGCTCTGTGCCTTTCTTTGGGGAACAGACAGGTTTGGGAAGTCTCCCTCCCACAGCACTTGGGGCCTTTGGGATACACAGGACTTAAAAGCTGTCCTCTGGCTCTCAGTCTAAAGCTGTTTGGGTTGTTTTGTTTTGTTTTGTTTTGTTTTTTTCAATTCACTGCTCCACTGGATGGGGGCTTCTCAAGAGGCCCCAATTTCCTGGGGGCTGATCCCCAGGGATGCTGCTTTGGGATCTCCAGATCTTCTCTAGGTTGTTTTATCCCCATCTCCAGGGACAAGGGCACAGCCTCGCACAGCCACCAGCTAAACTCTCTGATTGTCTCTGTACCTCAGCTCCCCCTGGCCCTGCGCCCCAGCCCAGGGCAGGTGTTTCTCTCCAGGGTCAGAGCACATTTGCGCATGGGGTCGGGGGTCATTGTCCTTAGGATATCACACATGCTTCTCTATTCTGCGGTTTTCCTTTGAGATGCCCAAAAGTTCTTAACTTCATGCTTCTAGAGATGGAAGAAGAGCTTATAATAGACCAACCCTTCGGAAGTGAAAAACTAGCAGTAAATCCGGATAAACCATCAGGCATGCAAACTCATGTTTGGAGTCATGAAAGAGCTGCCCAGAAACTGAGGTCTAGGACCAAAATCTCTGAGAAAAGAGAATTCTGGAGAGAGGAGCACACGATTCAGTTTCTTTTTCTCCTAGAGACATTTGCCGATCACTAAGCTACCAAGACAGCCAGAGAGAAGGTATCTGCAAGAATTGGGCCCCATAAAAGTCTAGCATCCAAGTGATGCATAGAACTTAGACAAATCAATTAAATAAAAAAAATCAGTCATTGCAATTAAAAAATGGGCAAAAGATTGGAAAACTTACTATACAAAAAATATACCCAAATAACTCATTAACATGTGAAAAAATATTCTACGTCAGTCATCAGGGAACTAAAAACTAAGACAACAAAGAAACCCTAGAGTATGCCCTCCGAATGGCTAAAACTAAAAAAACGATAATCTCAAGTGTCAGCAAAGCTGTGTATAAGGCTCAGAATTCCTATGCGAGTATAAATTCATACAGTCACTTAGGAAAAAATTATGACAGCGACTACAGAAATTGAACTGATGCAGAATTTAGGATCCTGAAATTCTACTCCCATGCATATACCCAACAGAAACACATTTAAATGTGCTCAGCGTAGGTATAAGAACATTTATGGCAACGTTACTTGTATGTGATAGTCCAAAGAAGACACAATCCAATTGTCCCTTGATAGTAGAATGGAGCAAGTGTGACGCATTCATATTATGGAATACTGCACAGTATAGTAAATAAATCAACTCTTGTATGAATCTTACAAACGTAAGGTTGAGAGAAAGGAGCCAGGCATAAATTAATTGGTACTAGGTAGTTCCATTTCTAGAAAGTTAGAAACAGGTGACACTAATGTCTGGTGTAGGCATCGGGATAGTGGTTGCCTCTGGTGACTGGGAAGGGACCAGGGAAGGGAGATGCGCTGGTAGTGTTCTATTTGTTGAACCAGGACGTGGTTACACAGGTGTGATCATCAGAGTAGATCTGCAAAGCTGTATCTGAGAATCAGTGTCTTTTTCTGTGTTGATGTAATTTTAATTAAAATGTTAGAAAACCAGCATTCGTCACACAGACCCTTGACATCAAACATCAGAGCTATAGCTTTTAGTGTACTTGGTCTTTGTGTAAAAAAGGACAGAAACATCATTAGGACTGGAATGACTCTTTGGATCTCAGCATTAAGCCCAATGGCATCTGCCTGTTGGCAAAGCCTGCTCACGCTCCCCACCTTCAAACTCAAGTTCTCGAGGTGAAATACCACTCCACCTTCCTGGGCTCACCTCCAGATTTTGCTTGTTTCAATGGGCTATTGAATCTTCTTGAAGTCCCGCCGGAATCCATCAACCCAAGGACTCCTTCTGCCCCAAGAAGCAAACTTGCTCTCAGTGTCCTGCCTCTGGCACAGAGAACACAAAGACAGCAAGCTCCTCGAGACCAAGGACCCCCACTCCCAGACCTGACCTCTCTAGCCACCTTGATTTTCCCTTATTTTCCTCTGTACCATGCTGCCGCTGCATAAAACACCCCTGGGGTGGTCAGCTGCCTTCTGATCCTGTACCCCGTCTCGGCGACAGGACTGTAGGGTCCTAAAAGGCAGGACGGTGCTTCACACTCTGTTTTAAATGCCGCAGCTTTGGTGGTTTCTTGAGCAAAGCCGCTGCTCGGAAGTATTTGCTTTTCTCCATCCCGGCCCCCCGAGGGGTGCTGTTGTGGGGAAGGAAGAGTAGGAACATCCTGAACTCAGCTTAAACCTTTTGAAACAAGAACCTGCCACACTCACGTGACTCGAGGCGTCATGGTACAAACGCGTCTGCAGGTCCCACGTGGAGAAGCGGCAGAGTGGGGTGACTTCGTGGAGAAGCTGCCGTCCAGAAGCAACGGGGCACCCGGAGAAGGACCACGGGCTTCAGCAGCTCTGGCAGCTCTGGGCTGCGAGCAGATCCTCAGCGCTCCTCCCTGACGAGGAAAGAGCCAGGGTCAAACCTTGGTTCTACTCAAGAGCATCATTACTGATGACAGAGGGCCCTCCCCGGTGGTCACGGCATGCCAGGCGTCCCGCTATCCCAGCTCATCTTCGAATCAACCCAAAAGGGTAGAAACTGTTCGGCAGATGAGGCAACTGAAGCCAAGACAGAAGAAATAACTTGTCCAAGTTCTCATGGCTAATAGAAGTCGTAAAGTCGGGGTTCAAATCCAAGGTTCCTGTGCTCCAAAGCAAGGCCAAAGGAAAACATGAACATACGGGTCTAGTAACTAGTGAAAGCAGCCCAAGATGTGACAAGAGGTGCACACAAATCACTGTCCACCAGACAGACCAAGTGCCACAGGACCAGAACAAGTGTCATGACCGTTTTTTGGCTGCAGGGGACTCTATCAGGAATACTAAGGTGAGGAGGGAAATTTTATCTCCATGTTACAATGTTACAAAAGACTGAATTTTCAAAGTGGAGGCCTTTTCTATAACGACACAGCGGGGCTGAGCTGAGCAGACACTTTCAGAATTCCTCCTTGCAGAGGAAAGATCTTGGATTTAAATATCAGTGGAGTATAACTGAAAAGCTAGAGCTGCCTCGAGGATGTCCTCTCCCGGCCACGCCTCCGCCAGGTCCCTCCCAGCACCACAGGCAAGACCCTGAAAAGACCTTGGGGGCCTCGGTGCTCTCCAAGTGCCCTTCTGGCCATGGAATGTTCGTGAATTTTTATTGCACTATAGACAACCTCTTATCTGTTCAAAAGGACAGCAACATGGGAAACACCGCTTCCATAAATGATTGTGGGTTATATTATCTATAGACAATAGTAATTTTCTTTTTTAAAAAAAGTAATGATTTCACTGTCATTGCCGTATGTTTACTATAATATACCATTTGTGGAAGCTCCTACAAGTTGCCCCCCAAAACTTCAATATTTGCATTCAGTCATTTATATTCATACTTAGGCACTGTGGTTTACCCCAGAATGGCTCTTGTTTGGAACTTCCCATTTTAGAGGAAGGCCTACAGATTTAGGGCCAGCTTAAAGTCCCAAAATTTGGTCATGGGAAGACATGAGGAAGATTCCTATCTAAGCGATATTTACAATTTATTTGTGCAGCGCACTTTTTTCTTGGAAGTCTTCCGAGTTTCCAGTTCTTTTATTGAGGCTTTATTTGAACGTCTGGCCCATAGTTTCCCAACCTGGGAGCTGAAACATTCTTCTACGACCACATCTTCATAAAAATAGTGTGATATCAAGACGCAGAACCCATTGCGTCTGCCATTTGCTCAAACAGGGCTCATTTATTTACATATTCCTTATTCATCAACCAAGGATGTACTCTGTGCCAGGCACAGCACAAGGCCCTGAAAAGAGAAAGACACGGCTTCCGCTCTAGAGGACATTCCGGAGCACGACGAGTAAGGCTTATCCCACTCTCGGACATTTGGGGGGCCAAGGAGGTGGGGGCAACGACACCTAATACCTAGCATGCTGTCATTCGAGAGGGAAGCGAAGGAGCCCGGCCCGGGGAACTGGAGTCATGTGTCCGTCCGTCATCAGCCTGGAGGCTCGCAGACAGTTATGGCCTTAGCTTAATGCCCAAGTGGAGCATCTCTACCCGAAGGCCTGTTCGAGCTGCCGTTAGAAAGGACATGGGGTACTTTGTAAAATATCTAAGTCTTATGCCAGAGCTTGAATCAAAGGGAAAAATACAAGATTATGTAGCATTTCAAAGCTTAGTTCTTCAACACTATCTCCAAGGTAATCCGGTCTTCCTCTGGCTTTGTTTTCGGTGACTCCCATAAATATATAGATATTCTTTTCTTTTTAAGATTTATTTATTTATTTGAGCGAGAGAGAAAGAGAGCACACGAGCCAGGGGAGGGGCAGAGGAAGAGGGAGAGACTCCCAAGCAGACTCCACGCTGAGTGCGGAGCCTGTTGCGGGACTCAATCTCAGGACCCTGGAAACGTGTCCTGAGGTGAAATCCAGAGTCACACCTTCAACCAACCGAGCCACCCAGGCGCCCCCTCGACATTATTAAAATGAAAGGGACAAATGTGGCTGTTGATCCAGTGGCTGTGAAAAATGGTGACAACAAAATTAGACAAAAGGAGTAGAAAATATTCCAGATAATAAGAGGATGAGCAAACAGCTCGCACAGCTTCTCTGCTCACGTCCTTGCTGAGGAAATGCGGAACCGCTGGATATGGTCCCTAGTCAAAATAAACACGTGGGCTCTCACCTTGCTTCCATTAGTTTCTAGCTGCTTGACTTCAGATAAATTCCTTCATTTTCCTTAGGCTTCTTCAGTTTCCCCCTATGTAAAGTGGGGACAGTCCTACATCACTGGGTTGTCGTGGAGAGTTAAGTGTGGTGGTCAGGGCCTGGCCCCGCCAGGACTCATATATATGCATATTTGAATACATTAACATCATTAGTATTTAAATATCAGGTTTTTCAAAATTATAACTGGTATTATGTGTGATTTCTTATATATATGGAATTTTGAGGATTCTCAGATGGTTTGAAGGAGGTGATTTTTCAATATAAAAATTTTAAAAAGCTGGGCACCTGGGAGGCTCAGTGCATTAAGCATGGGACTCTTGATTTCGGCTCAGGTCATGGAGATCGAGCCCTCCGAGGGCTCAGTGCTGGGCATGGAGCCTGTTTAAGATTCTCTCTCTGTCCCACCTCCCACCTCCACTTACACTCTGTTTCTCTATCTCTCTCTCATAAAAAAATAAAACAAGCTGGCCTGTACCTGCTTTTAAAAATCGCACTGCACGGTCCTGCGTGTTGGAGTCTCTGCATTTCTCTGTAGAAGTGTGAAGCATTCATAAAAAGCAAACGCAGCCGTGCCTCAAATTATCGCCCCACCTCCCACATGCACATATGTTTTTCTACTTTCTCCAGCAGCGTGAGTCTAGTTTTAGTCTTTGGAAAAAGCTTCCCCAATTATATGAAATCAGTCATTTACTGCGTAGTAAGAAGGCACCAGAAAAGAGCATTCAGGATTTCTATTTCACGAGCAATGCTGGGAAAGGTCTGGAATCGGAAGCAGGAACCATGTGTCACCGCGAGCGCCCGGAGCCACCCGCACCTGTTTCCCACCCAGGGCTGTGCACAGCCCCTCTGATTGCCGCCGTGGCATTTCTTCCTCACCCGCACGACAGTTTGCCCGATGAAGGAGGCAACAGCTCCCATTTCTGCCAAACTTCTGGGGAAAATACTTCTGGCTGCCCCAGGATGGGACACTTTCCTGCCTCTCTTGGTCCCATGGGAGGGTCAGCTCACCATTGAATTGGACTGCGGAACTTTGGGTATTGCTTTGCATACATGATGAAGGAAAAACAATTTTTTGAGTTGCTTTAACTTAGTAATCATGACAGAGGAGGTTCTCTGTGATGGGGAAATGCATGTTTCTAAACGGAGGCAGAGGGATGGCACAGACTGTTTCATATCTCAGGATGCGGAGGGAGGGAGACGTCTAGTGCTCACTCACCGGCTCTTCCTACAAAACAAGGGCAGAGTCTGTGCATGTCTTGGGGGGGAGGGCGTTTGCATAATTTATATGGTGACTTGCCTGTAAACCTTAATCAAAAATCTGCTCAGGTTGTGTGAAATGAACAACAGCTGAGTAAAACAGCGTCATGGTAGAGTTCTCTCCTGAATATAAAATTGATCGGGAAGATAAATCCAAATACCATTTTTCCACCTTGAATCCAAGATATATATAGAAACTCGTAAGTCCAGGCAGCCCCCTAGTTTAAAACACTTAAGTGGTATCAACTAAGCAAGAAGAATTTTGGAAACAGTGTAGCCCTTTCGTGAGTTTTGTCATTAAAAACATTCCAATATAATTAAGAGAAAATCAGTTTGAAAAAAAATTTTTTTGAGAGAGAAGGCGCACGAGTGCACTTGTGAGGGTGAGGGAGGGGCAGAGGGAGAGAGAATTTTAGTCAAGCTCCGCACCCAGCCCCTATCCCTATGCAGTGCTTGATCTCACCATCCTGAGATCATGACCTGAACCAAAATCAAGAGTCAGGCATTTAACTGACTGAGCCACCCAGGGCCCCCAGATGTTTTTATTTTATTTTTATTTATTTTTTTTTAAAGATTTTATTTATTTATTTGATAGAGATCTCAAGTAGGGGCAGAAGCAGGCAGAGAAAGAGGAGGAAACAGACTTCCCGCTGAGCAGAGAGCCCGATGCGGGGCTCGATCCCAGGTCCCTGAGATCATGACCTGAGCCGAAGGTAGAGACTTTAACCCACTGAGCCACCCAGGAACCCAAGGTGTTTTTAAAGGAGGGTTCTTAGGGGTTCCTGCAGTAGCTCAGTTGGTTAAGCATCTGACTCTTGATTTTAGCTCAGGTCATGACTTCAGGGCCATGAGATCGAGTCTTGAGTTGGCTCCACGCTGGGCATGAAGCCTGCTTGAGATTTTCTCTCTCCCTCTGCCCTTCCCCAACTTGTCTTTTTTTTTTTTTTTTCTTTTGTTGTCTTTATGTTTTAAAAATATTTTCTACACCACTCCTTCGGGAGGAGGAACTTAGGATTGAAATGGATGTCGATGGACTATGGCTAAAATATACCAGTTTTAGGAGGGAGAAGGCCATATGATGTCCGTCCAACTCTTTGTGCATTTCTACATCCTCAACACATGGCCCTGTCCTGGAATATCCTGGGCACTCTAAAGTGTTCAATAAATGGGTTAATACATGAATGAATCACTTAAGATGATGAACTCAGTCACTAACAGAACAAAGGACGTTGTTCATGAGAAAGAAGAAGACAAGAAAAAATAATTAGAATTAGAGTCTGGAGGCATAATTTACTTAAGACGTGCTTCTGTTGTGCTAATCCTATTCTTTCTCTCTGCCTTAATCTCCTGGTGGCCAATGTTTGTGTCAGATGTGGGAAGGTGGTGAAGACAGGAAGGGATAAAAGTACTGGCCATCACTGCAGGCACCTGCTTCGTGTCTTCACGTGAACAAAGAAGGTGCATAAAGATCATTCAGTCCAAGCCTTCACTCTGCAGATAAAGAAAGTGAGAAAGCAAATGACCTGATGAAGGTCCGTCCTTGGCCCAACCAGCTGAACATAAGCAATATTATATCATTATTTATTGCTTTGGGAGGGGAAGTGTTATGTGTTGCCAAAGGAAACTTATCATAGACTTAGCTGATATCAGCTCCCCACCCCAAAGGCTGGGTTAGGTTTGTTTAGTTTGACCCAATTGATGGATCGCTTTTGCATTGATTTTAATGAGAAAAGCTCAAAAATAATACTTTCTCTCTCTCTTCTTTTTAGAGAGAGAGAGTGTGTGTGCATGCGTGTGCACAAGCAGGGGGCAAGAACAGAGGGAGAGAGAAAGAGAGAGAGAGAGAGAGAATTCCAAGCAGGCTCCATGCCTGGCACAGAGCCTAATGTGGGGCTTGATCTCATGACCCCGAGATCATGATCTGAGCCAAAATCAAGGGTAGGATGCTTAACCGACTGAGCCACCCAGATGCCCCTCAAAAACAACACTTCTAAATTTTACTCTGAACAATAATGACTGGGGGCGTTCTTGCTGGAAAGGCGGGTGTCTGATCCCAACACCCGAGATTCTATTCTGTGGACCTGCATTGAGACTAAAAAAAAAAAAAAAAAAAATGGGAATTTTTACAAACACACACAGTTGATTTGGATGTAGAAGCTGTACGCTGGGACACTGTCCCAAAGCGCCTTAGCTCAGCCAACAACTAAGGCAGCACTTGCAGGAAGTTGTGCTGACTGATTCACGGAGCTGGAAGTAACGTGTGTACATCATGCTTTGCAGGATACTGCTGTCTCATCACTGTCAGAGAGACATGTTCAATGATATGTCATTATATGCTGGTAACAAGTGCTGTATTCAAAACCATTTATTTATCTTAACTATTTGACACTTTGTGAAAGTCGAGTGCACTTCCCAAGACCAAGCCAAATGCTGTTCTCTTAACATGATGGAAAGACCAAGAGACACCACCAAGACTTCAGAGAGAAGATCCTGGAGGAAAGCAGCCAACCTGATCTAGCTTGGCTCACAACAGCATCCCTGGCACCCCACACTTGCTGAACACATAGTAGGGGCATGAAAAAATACGTGTTTATAAGTTAATCCAATACAAAGGCATATGAAATAGTAGAACAGTAGAACATTTGGATAATGCCTCTGTGTATGTAAATACCAAATACTTGTAATACTTGCAATCATAAAATCGATTTGTTCCTTGTTAGAAAAATAACTGATACATTTGAGAATGTTAGAAAAATAACTGATACATTTGAGAAGGAATGAACACGAAGTCTGAGAGGAAATGGAAGGCGAGAAATCCCGGGCTGGAGGGGAAATTTGACCTTTCTTCCTGGGATCTGTCTATGTTTCTGATTCCCTAAACTTTCCATTACTCTAAACCACAAGTCTCTGTGAGGCTCAGTGTATTTTAATTAAGCCCCAGTGATGAACAGACTTGCCAGCCTTCGTGCTGGTTTGTGGCACGGGGCTTCAAAGCGGGGTCTAGAGAAAACAGGGAGGAGGGGACCCCAGCTTGCCCTCTCATTAGCAGTTTGCATGACCCTCCCACAACACAGAAGCACAGACTAATGGGGTTAAGAATTACCCCGAGTGGGTGTCATGGTACGGAACAGTGATCCTTCCCCTGCCTTCCAGGATCAGCATTCTGTTCACAGACGAAAGGTCTGTCTGTGTGACTCAGGCTACGAAAATGCTTCACTTGGCAGCCACCGTGGGTATCCCCCACTCGGGCCTCAGCACAAGTCCAGGAGGAATCAGAAGGCCGGCCCAGCCCCTCCCCTGGTGCCATCCGCGACGGTCCAGCGGCCTGTGCCAACAGCCACAGTGGAAGATGGAGGCTGGACGGGAGAGTGTGACCTGAGCTAAACTCTGCTCAGAGAGGCAGCGTTTTAAAAGTGGGTGGGCTGGACTGCAGGGCAGGCTCTCTTTTTCTTTTTCTTTTTTTTTCCTCTTCTCTTCTCTTTTTTCTTTTTCTGTCCTTTTCTTTCTCTCCTTTTTCCTCTCCTTTCTCCATTCCTTCCCCTCCCTTCCCTTTCCTCTCGTACTCTCTCCATTTCTGTCTCCCTCCCTCCTTTCTCCCCCACCCCCACCTTCCCTTCCTTCCTTTCTTCCTTCTTTTCATTCTCTATCCTTTCTTTTCTTTTTCCGTGGATCCCTCTCTCTGCCAATCCTCCTTCTTCCCTTCCTTTCTTTCTCTTTGGGTCTCTTGGGAAAATAAAACGATCAAAAATCTCAAAGAGATATTCAACTGGCCAAAAAAAAAAAAAGAAAAAAAAATCAACTGGCAGAGATTTCTGTGTACAGTGTTGGCCTTTCCCCAAATCTGCCACTGTCACCCACTCGGCCCTTTCCTGTCAGTGTGAGAGACGCACAGGTGGCTGCCATGAAAAAGTACAGAGAAACGAAGAGGAAATTCAATAACTAACCCTTACAGGATTGCTGCACATACACTCTCATCCGCAAAGCGTCACCCGATGGGAACCTGCGAGGTCCGGGCATGTCACGCACACGACCCCCTGTACCGGGTACCATCCTTGGCTGCCACAAAGCTCTCAAAGGCGTTGGCAAGATAACCTTGGTTCAGGACATTGAACCATATTATACCTGAAATATACTCTGTGAAATGATTTTTGGACTCTGAACACAATTATGACAGTCGCCAACTCTGCCAAGTTTACCGGGTAAATAAGGAAAAAATAGGTAGTTTAAATATTAAACCCTTCAGGTTTGGGGACAATCACCTCCTAAAATGGGCCCAGAAACTAATTTTCCACTTGCACATATTCATTCATTCAACCCAAAGAAGGGTGGGTTTCAGTGAACAGGTCTCCGAGGCCGTCCATCCCGGGACTGACAGTCCCCAGGGAAACTGGATGGTTGCAGTGCAGCCCGACGGCCATAAAGTTCAAGTCCAGGAGGTAAGTTGATATCTTCACGTTAGTCCAGGTCAGCATTTGCTGATGTGTTTTAAAGGGGAATTCGAGAAGATTGGGAGACAGCTCCAAGCTTGCGTTTCGATTTTTGGAAGTCATTTTGCTCCTGAGTGGCCGTCATCTCAAATCATCCTCAGTGTCCCAGCGCTGTCATCTGTGAACAGGTGCGCTGAGTTGTGGCAGGTAAACACCGAGCGCTCAGCCCAGAAAATTGTCATCTGAATGATGTACATGCCCGTCTTGAGCCCCATCAGGCACTAGAGATGGATGCTTTGCTAATACATCTCCCATTTGTCAATATTAATTTAAGGCACTTCGAGTTGGCAGCCAAGAGCGTACTTTTCCAATAAGCAGCCAACTTTTCTTCCATTAAATCTTTAGGAGAATATATTACCAACTTCTGGGAAATACCATTTGCAAGAAGCCGAGCTGGAGTAGGTTGAGGAATTGGCAGTAAAAAGCTGCGGACCACGGGTACACGTGTGATTGGCAAGTCAGATGGTCTCTACAAGGCTTCCATGGTCGTCTCTGCCCAACCACCACCCCTGGGACCGCTCGGGCTGCCCCGTGGATGGTGCCACTCTGGAAGGAGGACCGAGAAGCACCGCGGCAACAGAGACAGGTTCAGAGTCTGTGTTTAGAGAAGGATATGAAATGAAGAAGAAATTCCTGGGCCATGAGCTCTTGGAACGCATAATCCAGCTGAAAAATAAGATGGTGCCCATGAGAGAATGAGCAACATGGCCGAGCAGCAGGTAACCATGGACCAAGAGGTGGGACAGAACTTCTAGAAGGGAGGGAGAGCATGTTGGAGGAACAGGCGAGGTGGTGCTGAGGCCAGCTGGAGGCCCACGACCTGCAGAGGAGGGGGAAGGGCCCCAAGTGGGTCACTAGGAAGGACAACGGTCCTGATGGGACACCGAGTGCTCTGAGGGTCAAGCTGGCAATGGGCTTGTCCTCTGGGCACCCTGGGGCACCAGAGTTTTCTGAAGAAGGGAAAAGAAGGAACCAAAGTTTTATAAAGATTACTACAGAGGCTGGGCTGTATCAGAAGGCAAAGCAGAAACCCAGCAGCAGTCAGAGCCGTCAGGATGTTGTCGTCATCCCCAAGGCCCCCAGGGTCAAGTGACAGACGTGCACTCCTACATGCACTCAAGGAGATCCACTAAGAGAGTGGGAAGAAAATATCGGCATTCTTATTTGCATTTACCTTTAAAAGTGCCATGTTGTTTAGTGTATATTTTATGTATTTTAAATAGTTTAATAGAACCTGCGTATGTTACCAACTGACATGTGTCCCTGCCGAATGCATGTACCGAAGCTCCGACCTCTAATGTGACTGTATTTAAAGATAGGAGGTAGGATCTCTCCTCTCTCCCTCTGTACCCCCAGCCACCCCCGCCCCCTGTGCACGCATAGAGAAGAGCCCATGTGAGGACACAGTGAGAAGGAAGCTGTCTATAAGCCGGGAAGAGAGCTCTCACCAGACACCAACCCTGAAGACGCTTTGATCTTAGACTTCTGGCCTCTAGAACTGTGCAAAAACAAATGTCTGTTCTTTAAGCCACCCCGTCTGTGGCAATGCCAGCAGACTAATACGCTAGATAACACGTAAACAATTTAAATCTGGGAGAGTGAGTTATATCTCGATTAAAAAAAAAAACTTTTAAAATCTGAGGTCCATATATGAATATATTTTGCTAATGGGCATGACCAAAAAGTTTGGTGGAAAAATGCTCTAGATGCTAGGGGCCCGGGCTGAGATGGTAGTGAGTGCTGAGAGCTACTTTGGAGGGAAAATAGAATCTCAGTAAACCACTGGCTGTAGGAAATGAAGGGAAAGGAAGTGTGAATAGAAGCTCTCGGTGTTTCAGTCTAGGAGACAGGGAGCGCTTCTGTATCCCTGTCAGAGTGGGGAGGGCAAGACTTGATCCCACAGGAGGGTTGGAGAAGCTCAAGGAGCACAAGGGCTCAAGGAATTCGTCATGCACCGAAGCCACCAGAAGGGTGAAAGGAAAAATGGGAATTTCAGGGCCACAGAGGTCATAGGAAGAGAGACTCTCAAGGAGGAGGATGGTTTGGACAACAGCATCAGGGAGGTCAAGCGGAATGACCTGAGAAATACCTTTCGGAATTGCACGGAGTCACTGAAGACTTTCAGAAAGTGAATTCATTGGAGGAGAGAGAGGGGACATTGGACGGTAGGGGGTTAAGAAGGGACAAATGGAGAGGAAATTAAGGGAGCAAGTAGTATTTGGATTTCAGCCATGAAGACGTGGGTATCAGAGTCAGAAGTGTGTGGGGTGGGAGGTTGGAATGTGTGAGCTTTCCCCCTTTATCTCGGACCCCAGAGGCATTCCCCGTGGCTAGTGAAACAGTGCTAATGGGATGGGAAGAGGAACAGGAGGTCGGACTGGCGAGGCCACAGCAAAGTGTTCCATCCTGCCCCAGAACCTTCCAGACAGCTCTGGTTTTGTGTGTGAGTTTGTGTATGTGACCGAATATAAGGCAGTTCTAATTTTGTAAAGCCAGAAGGGAAACACAATTCTTAAATCCACACACTGATTGGAAATCTGGAAATAGCTCCCAGACTTCACATCTCACTTGAGAGTTTAATGTCAGAGGAAGATCTGACGTAAATGGTGGGAAGAGCTCGGAGTTCATTTGGGTGTCAGGATCGGGTCTCAGCCACCACTCACACACCCAGGAGACCATCCATTTCAGTATTCTGGCTTTGCTTGGGTGGAAAAGTATTTACCACCTATTTCACGAGTGTGTGAAAGAATTCAAAGTCACATGTGAGAACTAAATGATATTTATAAAATTCTTTGAGATCCACAGATGAAAGTTGCCGTTAAGTCCAGAGTGTGATCAGCCAATGACAGGGCACCCTGAGCAAATCAGATTCTCCCAGAAAATAAACATGTCCTGGGAACAAATTCAGTAATCCTGGGACCCACATTAAACATTTTAACTGAAAAGCAATAATAACTGATAATGCCTCAGTAGCCCATCTTTCTGCCTCTAGAATTATCTTCCTCATTCACATCCTTGGACATTTGTGGACCTCATACAGAACACTGACATCTGTCTGGTAGAATCACTGACTGCCAGGACTAGAGCGATCTCCTAGTCCAGCCATCCCTTTGCTCATTTAATCCCCTCTGTGATCCCCATTCTCACCCTCTTCCATCTAAAGATAGTTTGGAAGTCCTTTTAACCATTCTTTGCATCTTTGCAAGCCAAGGCTCACTTAAGGCTTCTGCTGCCTTAAATCTCTTGTCTTGTTTATCCCTGCTTATTCACTCTTCTCTTTCTGTGTTTTTTGCACATTCCTTAAAATCAGATCCCACTGGCGGGGCCCCAGATTTCTTGCAATAATGGTTTTTGTGCACCGCAACTTGCCTGAACTTGACCAATAAAATCTGAGCTGACCGCAGGGTCGTGGGGCTTGTATATATCCTCAGAGAGTGGTCAGCCCGCCACTGGGTGTTAGGTGATAAGGTTTTAGCTGCGTGAGCTTTGCTGTTACAGCATCAGTCCCTGGTGAGGCTCCTCCTGAACTACCAGTTTCGGAGCACGACTGGTTAGAACAAACTGACAATGGGGCTCGGGGCTGGTTCCCCGTCCTGGGCTTAGCCCTCTCTTGCCCAGATGGTTCAATGGACTTGCCAGTGGCCTTGGTTAGAAGCGGGAGGGGCAGAGTGTGGATCGCTCAGGATAATCACCGGAAAAACAGATCGCAGTAGCACCCCTATGCCGGATACCTCAGGCTGGAGCCTTACGAGGGAAAGAAGACAGTGGCAGGAGAGACAGGAGCCTTGAGAGAGAAGGTCTCGTGGAAATACGTCTTGGCGAAGGGAAGCGTGGAAGGGTGACGTGCAAAGAGGAAAGAGGGAAATTCAGAGATTACTCAAGCTGTGCCTCTAGCCGATCTCCTTCCATACTTGGATTCCACATGCAGATCTCCCATGCATGTTTGAAGAGAAGCTTTTAGAAACCCTGAAGTAGGGGCATCTAGGTGGCTCAGTGGGTTAAAGCCTCTGCCTTCGGCTTGGGTCGTGATCCCAGGGTCCTGGGATCGAGCCCCACATCGGGCTCTCTGCTCAGCAGGGAGCCTGCTTCCCTCTCTCTCTGCCTGCCTCTCTGCCTGCTTGTGATCTCTGTCTGTTGAATAAATAAATAAAATTAAAAAAAAAAAAAAGAAACCCTGAAGTATGTGTGTGCAAGCTTGGGGGCGGATGGCTACAGGCAAGTGTGTACATGTGTGTTTGTGTGCGTGCATGTATGTGTGTATAAGGTAGGGCTGCCCACAGGGCAGGGTGGGTGGCCCTTGCCTGTTTCTTCTCCACTGGCTCAGACGTTCAGGTGAGAGGAAAGAGCAGGCGGGGCTGGAATGGGGAACGGGCCCAACGCAAAGACAGGCTCTACCCCTCCGTGCGCACCCTTGAAACCTCAAGGAGTTCAACGAGGTAACAGAAGGCACGTGTGCCCAGTGTGAGTTTGATACACGTGAAAATATACACACAACTGTTTACCTTCCAGAATTTTACAGCGCAAATGAGGAAGCTGGTCCTAACACCGTGACAACAGAGAATGTCAAACGTTTAAGCTCCGGTCCCTCAGCGGGCATGGGAAAATGGTTTATCTTGGATCCAGGGGCTGCCATTAATGCCATGAGGAAGTCATAGAAGGAGGAGCGATCCAAAACAAAAGTTTCAAGGTCACAGAGAATTTTTCTTCTCATCCAAGCACAACAGAATCTCATGAATGTCAGACCATGAGCACAGGCTGGAAAATTCCACGGAAATGGAATTTTCTTGATGTGAGATCGTCGTTCCAGAGCTTCAGTTCACAGAGGTTTTCCCCTCAAATTTATCTGTGAGGATCGCACAAGCAGCCAAGGGGCGCTCTTAAAATTAGAGCACTTCACAGAAAGAGAGCAAAATTGACTATCAATCTCACCTTACCTGAAAGCAGCCCTTTTTTAGGCATTTGGGGGAAAAAAAAATAAAAGTTGATCTCCAAGAAGGCCATTTTCATTTTAGCTCAGTATTTGACTTTGATATTCATATAAAAAATTCAATAGCAATACGTGTTAAAAGAACTTACTCAAAAATAGAAATTCAGGCAAAGGGTAGTCCCACAAAATAGTGACAAGGAGGCACACCCTTCTCAATCTACCTCAAAAATGACCCTTATGGGGGCACCTGGGTGGCTCAGTGGGTTAAAGCCTCTGCCTTCGGCTCAGGTCACAATCCCGGGGTCCTGGGATCGAGCCCCGCATCAGGCTCCTGCTCAGCGGGGAGCCTGCTTCCCTCTCTCTTTGCCTGCCTCTCTGCCTACCTTGATCTCTGTCTGTCAAATAAATAAATAAAATCTTTTAAAAAAAATGACCCTTATGTTTTTTCTGTAGGAGTGGGAGGTGCTTTGGTCTGAATGTTTGTGTCTCCCCTCCCCAAAGTCATATATTAAAATCCTAACTTCAAGGTATTAGGAGGGGAAGCCACTGGGAGGTGACTGGGTTATGAGGCTGGCACCCTCCTGATTAGAGTTAGTGGCCTTACAAAAGAGACCCTGGAGAGCTAGCTCGCCCCTTGTGCCACGTGGGGAAACCTGGGAAGGCAACGTTGTGAGGAAGCAGGCTCTCACCGACGCCAAATCTGTGCAGCCATGACCCGGGACTTCTCAGCCTCTAGAATTCTGAGAAATAAGTGTATTGCTCGTAAGCCATTGAGTTTAAGCATTTTTGTTATAGCAGCCCGAACAAACGAACACAGGCTTTAAAAGAACCTAAAATGGACTTCAGAGACCTCTAAAGGGCCTATACACTTAGAAGCATCTAGAATCAAAGCAGTGGTGATGCCTTCCCAGCCTGGCAATCCTACTATTTAATGAAGAGTGACTGAGGAAACCCCTAACATTTCACAAAATATTATATTTCCATTCAGCTTCCTTCAGCCAAACGTTCTAAAATTTCCAGAAAAGACCCACTGCCTACAAATCACTGTTGTATTTGCCTGGCATTTATCTTCAAGGGAAAACACCCAGTTTCATTGAACTTAGTCTTTAGTGAGCACTAGTAATAGATAGAACGTACACGGCTCGTACCACTACCGGCTACTGTCTCTGGTACTTCATATGCCTTACTGCTCTTGACACACGCAAACCCTGCGATGCACGAAATTTTATGACCCTCATTTTATAGAGAAGGGAAGTAAGATGGGAGGTGGTCTAACAACAGTCAGAAGCGATAGAACTGAGATCCTGGGTAGGGAGGTCCCAGGGACTGTGCCCTTGACCACTATGCTCTACCACCTCAAGAGTAAGGGAGTCCTTGACTAGAAGAGCGCCCAGTCCGGCAGGAGGGCGAGAAAAGTAAAAGGGCAACATGGCCGCGATGTGGTGCGTGTAGGACGGAGGTATGTGCAAGGGCTTCGGGCACACACGGGAGGCAGCAGCCTGGAATGGTGGGTTCCAGAAAAGCTGCCCAGAGGCACTGTCACATGAGGGCATCTTGCGAGGTAGGGGGAGGAGGGGGCTGGAGATCATGCCAGATAAAGAAGGGTAAGAGCAAAGACACAGAGGGACCCAACGCATGACAGGCCCCAGGGTGAGAAAGGGGTGCGAGCGATGAGGCTGAGGAGGGGGTGGGGACGGGTCACAGAGCCCCTTGAAAGTCAGGTTGGGAAGCTGGGCTTAATCTTGGGGGAGATGGGAGCCACTCAGGGCCGTTCTCAGGGGAGGGCCGTGGTAGGACAAGCATCCTGCTTTACCGGGAAGGCAGAGCAGGCCACGGAAACTGATCAGAATGTCAACGCAATGGGCGAGAGGAGCCCGGGAGAAATGAGCTAGGAGACCACTGCTGACGTCACCTTCTTTTGCTCTCTACACCAGCACCCACGTGACAGCCCCTGAATTGTGTGGAAACTCAATACATGTTCATTTTGAAAACAACAAAGGTAAGGGAGTCCTTTCTGACATTTGGGGGGTGGGGGGAGGGGAGAGCTTAGCTTTCAAGTTGAACCACTGATTATCTGATTTTCTTCTCCATCAGAATCTCTGTAGGGGGCAAAGCCTAGAAGAGAGCACGCAAGAAGCTTCTGATATCCTCTCCACACCAAGCATTTGACTTTTCCTAGACATCTGAAAAAATTGCAAATTTAATGTCAGGGCAGGTCAGAGGTTCCCTATCACCCGGCTAACTTCAGGACAGCCTGCACACTAGGAACTGGTGGCCAATGGAATTCACTACTGACCTTCTTAAATTTAATCCAGACAGCCAGAGGGGAGACACTTCATATTCTGCTAGGCTTAGAAGCTCCATGATCCTCTGAGCCACTCTGTCCTGGAAAGAAACAAGTTGGTTTGTTAAATCACCTGCATGTGAATTATAAATTCAAACCACATGAAATCAACTGCTTACATTTCGTGGGCAAGATGAAGTACAATTCCAAAACAAATTACTGTGACGATTCATGCAAAAGCTTGATTTCTGAGGCTTAATTGACATCACTCACAACCTGACTCGTTGGACCTCAGACCAGTGAAACACTGGTTAAGAGCTTCTACATGAGAGTAGCAAGAAACTGTTAGAGAAAAAGGTTCAGGCACCGTACTTGATTCAGACTCTGCAAATGCAATAGGTTTTCATTGGACTGTTATCTCCTCAATGGCCAACGCATTCCCAGGAGCATAAAATGAAGGATTCCGAGGTTCATGTTTGGGATCACAGAATTTTGAGGACGGGTGAGATTTTCCTTTTCATAGATGAAGCAGTGATACCTGCAGAGGCTGCCCCGCCGCAGTTACTACTGGAATCAGAGGTTCACTAACCAGTGTCTTTCTGCTACGATAGAAAAGTACCTCTGAAGTGAGAGCTCTCATAAAGACTTTTGAGTCACAAAGCCTTCCATGTTCATGTTAAGTTTAAACTTACTTTATAATCTTTTTAAAACGTGGAAGTAATTTGCATTTTAGAAATTCTAATAAGCTCAAGTCTTTATTTTTCATGGAGAAATGAGTCCCAGGCAAGGGTAGGACAAAAAGCACTCTCCCCTGTGACCTTCCCATAGTTTCAACCTGTTCCTGGAGGGCACTTAGTCCCTGACTCCATGGCAACTCAGAAAAGCTTAAAGTACTTGGGCTGGCTGAGGCCTTAGGCTAATGGACCTCAAACCCTCATTACCTTTAAAACACACACACACACACACACACACCCCAACACACCCCCCAAAAACTGCAGCACAATCAGACAGTGAATTAAAGGAACAGCTAGTCTAGAAAATCCTAAAGAAACATATGTTAGTTGAGCATCTGTTGGAGCTAAGCCCTGTGTTCCCTCCCTGAAATACATGATCTCACTCAGTTCTTAAAATTGCCAGGCAAGGTATAAAGACTCGGGCTGAGTTCCTCCCCCCAACAAATATTTCCCTGAGCATCTGCTCCACACCAGGCACCAAAGTATACAAAGGAGATATAGACATACATTGTTTCCTGCCTGCAGTGAGGTCACAGTCTAACAGGGGTGGGGGAGAGGGAGTCAGGTGAGTTAACTAGCATTGTGTTGTTCAAACAGCAGCTTGCGACTTGTTACATGATCATGAAATTAATGTAGTGGGTCTTGATCAGCATAAAAAAAAACAAATGAATGAACAAATAAGTAAAGTAGAACAGAAGAGCACAGAGTAAGGAATGTCAACACGCACGAGGTAAGGAAACTCACATAGATGGAAGTCGTGTATCTGTATCGATTGTGTATATGTCTGCGTGCACTGGTTTGCAGTGTAAGATAGATTTCCTTTTGTGGGTCATGGTGAGAAAAAGTGTGAAAGCTCTCCAGTTACAGAACAAAGTGACAAGCGCTCTATTAGAAGTTCATGCAATATGGTGAGGGCAAAGAGGAGTCAGCGAGTGTCCTGTCGGTGGGTAGAACTATTAGCACCTGGCTCCAGAGGGAGAACTTCTCCTAAAAGAGAAGTTCTTTTAAGGATGGGATGTCCAAACCTAACAATGCACAGCATTAGGACATGCTCGGCAAGGACTGGTATGAAGCTTCAGGGACTAGAGGTAGGGGTCTCTTCTTCTGCAACGCTGGAAAGAAGGTGGGTACCTTTGCGGCCAAGAGAGGGCACAATATTAGTTCTGTGTTTGTACAATGCAGCCAGGCTCAAGAAGAGGTAATTAATTCTCAAGAAGATGGAACCCCTATCTAGCCCTGATTGCTAGATGTGTGCAAGCTGCTAGAAGGTCCACCAGCACCAGCTAGGTCTGGAATGAATTGCCATCATCCCACTGTGGAGAGAGGGCAGGAGAGAGCCTCTGGAGTCTGGAAGGAGATGCGAAGCTGGAGGTGAGGCCCTTGATGTGATCTTACTCTCAAGAGCAGCGCCCCCTTTGGGATGTCAGGTTACTGCAATCTCCCTTATCAGGATAGAATCATTAATAAAGTTTTTAATAAAAATCCTTAATAAAAAATCATTAATAAAGCTTTTAATAAAGCTACCTTCAGATATGCTAGACACCACGTTATCGTTTGAGGATCGCTGGCAAGCCACTAGACTGCCATGCAGAGACACCTTCTCCAGGTTCCGAGCGAGGATTCAGGGCAAGAGAACTAAAGACCTTCCTATAGAATAACATGAGTCACTTCTGTTGTGAGGCTCTCTGACATGGGAGTTAAGTGGCTGCAACAAGACGTAGCTCAGGGGCTACCCTACAACCCAGCAATCACACTACTGGGTATTTACCCTAAAGATACAAATGCAGTGATCTGAAGCGGCACATGCACCCGAATGTTTATAGCAGCAAAGTCCACAATAGCCAAACTATGGAAAGACCTAGATGTCCATCAACAGATGAATGGATAAAGAAGATGTGAGATATATATATATATGATGTAATACTATGCAGCCATCAAAAAAGAAATCTTGCCATTTGCAATGGCATGGGTGGAACTAGAGGGTATTCTGCTGAGCAAAATAAGTCAATCAGAGAAAGACAATTATCGTATGATCTCACTGATATGAGAAATTTGAGAAACAAGACAGAGGATCATAGGGGAAGGGAGGAGTAAATGAAACAAGATGAAACCAGAGAGGGAGACAAACCATAAGAGACTCTTAATCTCCAGAAACAAACTGGGGGTTGCTGGAGGGGAGGAGAATGGGAGGAATGGGGTGGCTGGGTGATGGACATTGGGGAAGGTATGTGCTATGGTGAGTGCTGTGAATTGTGTAAGACTGATGAATCACAGACCTGTACCTCTGAAACAAATAATATATTATATGTTAATTTTTTTAAAAGTAGCTGGGGGGGGCAGTCAAATCCATTATTTATTTTGGTGATTTTGTTTTTGCATATTTATCATTTAATAAGCAATGACATGGGTTGATGTCAAGATTAATTATTATGTATATTATTTAATCCACATTTCCCTTGTACAGACTTGTGATAATAAAGATGATAAAGTTTTTTTTTTTAATAATCTCTCTACCCAACATGGGGCTCAAACTTACAACCCCAGGATCAAAGAGTCGCATTCTCTACCAACTGAGCCAGCCAGATGCCCCCAGACTCACAACAAGAACTGCGTACTACAGAAAATAAGCAGCCCCCCAAAATATATAGAAAAATAACAACTAGATGTCTATGTTTTTGTTTCCTCACCTATCATATATGACAGAACCATACAAAAAACAAGGTCTTTCCTAAGCCCCCCTGCGCTATAGGTGATGGTTAAGGAAAAAATTCTAGCCTATGTTGAAAGCAGAATAAATAATTAGGGTATGAATATTTATTCTATTAAAAACAAATTAAATAGTTGCTGTCAAAGTGCTTCATAAACTTCATGGTACTCTGTAAGTCCTAACCATTTTTAGTTATTATCAATGCCAATAAATTATTGCCACGTAAAAATTAAAAGCATTAGTGCCCACAAGTAAGTAAAATTGTATTTGATGCTTCCCGAGTATGTTGTTTTTCATACATCTTTAGTTTTAAACCAAGGACTCAGGTGTCACTAACATTTTCAAGGGTTAACAATAAATAGGCAGAAAGTTTAATAAATAATTGTTCCTCGTTAAGAGAAGTACAGATCGACTTTGATTAGTAACAATGATCTTCATTGTACAGATAGAGAAGTAGAGTGATTTGTCTGGCATCACACAGAATCAGAATAAAAGTCAGACCCCCGTGACACCAGAGTCCTCACATCTTTTTTACGGCAGGGGTGGGGGGGTGGGGAGCAGGCTCCCTGCTGAGCAGGGAGACCGATGCGGGGCTCGATCCCAGGACCCCGAGATCACGACCTGAGCCAAAGGCAGAGGCCTTAACCCACTGAGCCACCCAGGTGCCCCCAGAGTCCTTGCGTCTTAACTTCTAACCTCGCTCATGATCTTGGTTGTTGGTTTGCTTTTTCATACACAGCCAGGAGCTGTTTTCTATTCTTTGTCCAGAACATAGATGATCATATGTAATGTAACAATTATATATCGTAATCACACACATCACAGAGTCAACAGTATCATAGAATGAAAAGCTCTCCCTGAACATCAGCAAGACAAATTCATCTTTTCTGTTGGTAAGTCTAGATTCAAAAGTTTTTTGGCTCCTTAGCTTTTTAAATTTTGTTTTGTTTTCGTTTTGGTTTTGCCATGTTTCAACTAAAATTAGGTGTCACAGCCTTGTGTTTGGGGGGGAAAGTCTCAAAATAATATCTCACACAAGAAAGGTAACTAAAGTGGGTGTGTTGCTGGTATAATTTAACTTAAATATGTTAAGTTCTACTTAAAGGTTGTTCAACAGATAAGTTTTATGGGGATGGAGGAAGTATCTACAGTTTTTAAAAGTAAAAGATATATTCAATGGTTTTAAATGTGTGAGATTAAACTTTCTAATCTAGAGATGTGCATTTGGGTGGTAAAACTATTAAAAGTTAAACCCAGGGGCACCTGGGTGGCTCAGTCGGTTAAGCAGCTGCCTTAAGCTCAGGTCATGATGCCAGCGTCCTGGGATCAAGCCCCGCATCAGGCTCCCTGCCCATCGGAGAGCCTGCTTCTCCCTCTGCCTCTGCCTACTTGTGCTCTCTCTGTATCTCTCTGTCAAATAAATAAATAAAATCTTAAAAAAAAAAAAAAAAAGCTAAACCCAAGGAAATACTACCATAGAAGTTCAGCCGAAGAATTACTTGTAGGAGAGGAGGGGGCCTGTGATTGGGGTGGGACGGACGGAAGGGGCTTGCAGGGTAGTAGCAAAGTTCTATTCCTTGACTTGGGTGGTGTACCCTTACGGTAATTCATAAACCCACGCACTTGATCTGTGGGGCTTTCTGTACTGGCAGGGTTTTTTGTTTTTGTTTATTTATTTTTTTCTTTCTAGACCAAAGGGGTTTCCATAAATAAAACATTTGTTTTAAAATTTGGAACGAACAATACGTTGATCAATTACTTGTTGTTTTCAGGTCTGGTAGGACGGAGAGAAAATGAAAGCACATGTTCCCTTTTAGGTTTTAATCAAGTTCGGAGCAGCTCAGCATTTCCTCTCTCAGGAGGCACGGTCAAGATAAACCCCAGGCGAATTCTACGGAACACACCCGGGCCAGCAGTCCCATGTACAGCAGAATACCTGGGTCTGGGCCCCCAGCCAGCCTGGCAAAGGCCTCTGCGGTACCTCCTGGCCTGGGTCCACGGACAAGAAAAGCAAGCACATTACAGAGGACGCGAGCCGAGGTTATGCGATTCTAGTTCTCCGGAGTCTAACTTCGCTCTTGTTTCTGTGGCGGAATAAAATGCTTCGCCCTCTTCTGTTTATTTGCACAGAGGGCTGTTCAACAGAGGGGCACAAAGGGTGGGGGAAAGGCATAGCCATGCGGACGAGAATGATTTCCAATCACAATAAACACACCCAAAGAGGGAGGAAGATGGCAAGTGATATATTTCCTTTCTAACATTCTTTAAAATAAATGCAGGGCCCTGGAGGAGGCAGCCTGACATGTTTCCACTAGATGAGTTAAGCGTGGAGAAGCACGACGCTTTGTGCTCTATCTGCGCTATGCCCAGGCCCCATTCCAGACCCCAGTATGGCAACTGGCTCCCAAGGGCCTGAGTGTCTGGACCCCGGCTACAATGCCAAGCCGCCCGGGTTGCTGGGAAATTCACAAGGCTCCCGTCTCCTCCATCGGCCCTTGGCGGTTTGACATCAGGGAAGATGCTCCTCTCTGACACGTTCTGCCAAACCTCCCTCATCTGCCAACGGAGTCGCAGACCACTGAGCAGTGCTCTGATGGCTTAGACGCCCCAGCCACGCCAGGCCACAGCTGGGACCGAGCCAAACCTACATTCTGGTCTGTGGTTACATTTTGAAGAGATTTCCCCAGAAGCATGTGAGCAAAATCCACACAAATTTTAAGTAACATATAATTGTTGGGAAAGAATTTGGGGATTATCTTTTCTTCGTCGGCTTCTATGAATTTCTCCCCTCGAATGGCTAAGTCCACGTGTCATTCCACATTTGAACAACACGCGGAAACGCAGAGCACCAAGGCACAGGACACACTACGCACCGTGAAGCCATAAAACATAAACACCAACAAGAAGCTGAATTCTCCCATTGCTGTCCAAATGGAGTATAAGAGCATAATCCCTCAAGTCCCATAAAAGGAGAAAAACCTCTCTCATTTTCAACATGAAAAGACACTCTCCCCCACCCACCTACCGCACATCCAATACTAATGACCTGGCCATGGAAGGGCAAGTCTATCAAATTCCCATCTTAGACAGCTGATTTATTTGTTGTTCAAAGCAACCGTCTATGAATATGTTGTGCTGAAGCGTAAGAGGGATATACAATAGCTTTGCATGGTGGTCTATTGCTATTACTAATGTCCCCTAGAGTTGTGCAGTGCACAACCTGTGAGACTACATATGGCAGCCCTGATTATTCTTATAGCATCAGAATATAGTCTTTACTTGTATATTTGCATATTATGTGTACTATAAGAACAATATTTATAGTTCTTATGCTATATAAATCTGTTGCTTCTGTCACATACCCATGTAAATCCTATTTGTTTATCAACTCTTACACACTAAGTTTCATTATTCTAAACCAACGATAATAAGCTAATTATGTTTAGAGCCTAAGTGTGAGGTTCTTCTTCTTTTTAATCTTTGAATTATAAATCTACTTGAAAGTCAGACTTAATTTCACCTGAGTTCACTGTGATCATTGATTTTTCCCTCCTTCCCATTCCACTGGTCACCCAAATTGGAGCTGGATTCTAATTCTACCTTATAAATCTCTCTCAAGTCTCTACCCTCTCAAGCCTTCTTGTATCTCCTCCAGACCATTATAGTAGCTTTTCAACTGGTCTTCCAACTTCCAGTCTCTTGCAAATCAGTCTGTCACATTATAGCAATAATTTCTTTCTCAAACACAGATAGGTTTAGGTCACTCCTCTGCTGTAGAACATTCAAGGGCTCTATATTCCCCAAGAGATGAAGTCCAAACAAGTCTCTGTAGTATATGACCAGTCAAAAGTCCAATCAGCTCCTCAGTCTGGATTACAATGACTTCCAGTAGCAACCAACATCCAATCATGCATTCATTCAGTGAAAATCCATTCGGTCCTCTAAAAAGCTCAGCGGGATAGAGATGTTACTAGTGTCACCGTGGTGATCATTTTGCAATATACGAAGGTATCGAAGCAACACAACTTAAACTTACAGGATGTTATGTATCAATTATATCTCAACAAAGTTACAAATAAAGATGTCTTAAACACACACACACACACACACACACACACACACACACACACACACACACAATGGGACTCAGAAGAACTGAAGAAAAGTAGTAAGACCCATCCCCAGACCTCGGGGTGTAAACACTTTGGTCGGAGAGACTAACATGTAAATAAGCAATTCTAATCGACCACCGTGAGTGCAGTATGGCCCCAAGCTGCCGTGCCAGTCTCATATCCAGCGATGTTCCTGGCCATAAGTATTTGCTTGTTTTTTAGGGCTGCTTGTTTTTGACTTATACCCCTACTCTAGCAAATTCTTACACTGTGCTGCAATCATTCGCTTTAGTGTCTCTGCTCTCTGCTACACTGAAGGCAGCCCCTCTATTTTAAGGAACTGTGACTTCTCCAGCTCCTCTCCTACGACTTGGCTCACCATGCAGAACGGTCCATTTCAGCAAGGGAAAACCGGGCCCCCAGGGCTGGAGCCACTTCCCATCCAAAGCAGGCACTCGGTCGGTCTTGCCTCAGCCCCTGTTTCACTCCTGTAAGCCTGTTTACTCCTCAGTGTGGGGGAAGATGTTCTCCGGGTGGCTGAGCCCAGCCCAGGCCCCGGAGGGCTGCAGTCCCAGTGAGGCAGAGGTGGGGGGAAGCACCAGGAAGGGACGCCAAACTCCTAACAGAGTGGGTTCATTGGGCTGCCCTGCACAGCAAAAGATCCCCGGCCTCTAACTCCAGTATCTCTTGCTTCTCGAGGTTGGTAACTAAGAATCTGGGTTCCATGGTTTCTAGAAGTGGTTACCTTTGCCCGAGGCCAATATGTGAAGGCAACTGGCATAAATATGAAAGAAGAAATGAGGAATCATACCTGAAATTAAGTACAAATGACTTCCTTCTTTCCTTCCTAAAGATGGAAAAACTAACTTGCATGACTGAGAGATGTCATTTTTATATACCTGAATATATTATTAAACAGCCTATTTAAAAAATCCATTTCAGGGACGCCTGGGTGGCTCAGTTGGTTAAGAGGCTGCCTTCCGCTCAGGTCATGATCCCAGCGTCCTGGGATCAAGTCCCGCATCGGGCTCCTTGCTCAGCGGGGAGCCTGCTTCTCTCACTGCCACTGCCTGCCACTCTGTCTGCCTGTGCTCACTCTGAGAAATAAATAAAATCTTAAAAAAAAAAAGAGAGATAGAAAAAATCCATTTCAACTAAGTGAAATTAATTTGTCATCCATTTAGTCTTCATTTATCCCACGAAAGAGGGTAAGATATGGAAGCTGCCCTCAAGAAATTCATAATCTAGGGCGCCTGGGTGGCTCAGTGGGTTAAGCCTCTGCCTTCGGCTCAGGTCATGGTCTCAGGATCCTGGGATCGAGCCCTGCATCGGGCTCTCTGCTCAGCAGGGAGCCTGCTTCCTCCTCTCTCTCTCTGCCTGCCTCTCTGCCTACTTGTGATCTCTCTCTGTCAAATGAATAAATAAATAAAATCTTAAACAAAATGAAAGAAATTCATAATCTAGTGGCGACATTACGTTCATCGATAGTTCTGCCATTTCCCCCAAACTGAGACACTTCAATCCACAGACATTTATCCCGGGGGCGCGGGTGGGCGGGGAACGCAACTCCCTCGAGGCTGAAACCGGTGACTTCTTCAAGAAAAGTGACTGGACCAAAGCCCAAGCAACTGAAAGACAGACTGGAGTGTGTATGTTTGCAGAACAGTGTCTGCACGTAAATATTTACCAATACAAAGAGAGGTGGGCAAACATGGATGGAGACGTTTGCCCTTGAGATCGGCATGGAGGGTGGGGCCGGGTTGGGCAGAGGCTGTCATCCCTGGTGCTTGCCCCAGCCTGAGGGGGCAGCCGTGGGAGGTATGGTTTCTTGCCCAACAGCTGGGATTCCCCAGCTCATCGCTGCAGGACTGTGAAATCTCCCAGCCTGCTCAGCTGCCTTCCCGTGGAAAGGGGGATGAAGAACCTTACATGCCGGGTCCAGCCTCTGCCTGCTCCTTGAGCCGTGCACTCCCTGGGACCCCTATCTCGCAAAGGAAGGGTTAGGAGTCTGCTCCTTCCTTGAAAGATCTGATATGCTCGTAAGACAGGATTCAGAGACCGGGTGGCATTCTCCTCCTTACTACCCCAGCTCTGTCTCTTCTCCTCCAGGGGTTGGGGCGTGGGGGTGTCAGGCTGCCTCTGCCTGCAGGGTCTGGGATTGGCCAGGTCAGAGTCCTAAGAATCAAGGGAAACCTCACTAAGCCAGGATCTTCATCTCAGAAAAGAGAAAACTGGGATTCAGAGTGGCTTACCCAAAAGATGTTCAGTAAGTAAAAGCCATAATGGTAAGTTATGGAGAAAACCAAAGAAATGCTGTTCAAGTCTGAGAAAAGCACATTTCAGAGCAGTGGTTCCCCTCCGCCCAGCTGAGGCCCATCCGAAGCAAAATTGGCTTTCCGTTCCTTTTCTCAAATGAAGTAAACAGCCTCGCTTTTAAATTCATTACATAAAATCAGCTCCAGAGAAACAAGGAGCAGGGACTAATAAAGTCTGGGGGTGGGAGGGAGTTTCCCATCTACCAATCTGGCATCTCTAAAACCCACAGCCTTTCAAAAAATTCAAGGCGATGTTTGCCCAGAGAGCAATTTCGTCTTGTAGAGAAAACCCTGTAGTTGGGCAGGAAGAATGTAACAAGGTGCAAGGATCAGCATAAATTTCAACTTCAAAAGGAGAATAATCCCCGTTTCTGTAAACGCTCCCCTTCCAGATAAACAACTGGGTCCCCAGATTGGAGATGAGTCATGCCCATCCCCAGAGGCACCCCCCCCCCCAAACCACACATTCCTCTTCTGTCCTCCACGGGCATTTGCATACATCCTAACCTAAACCAGGGCCACTTACAAAAGGGCTTGTGTTTAACTTTATTCTATTTAATTCCAGTGCTTTCTTCCAGCTACCCAATCTGTATTTAATTAAAATCATATGGCAGCAAAAGTTGAATGGTATGAAAAGTTTTACCATATGTATACAATTGACTAGCTGTAGAATTTGGCATGTCTGCAGTGATCCCATTAAGTGGGGCGAGCCTGGCTTATTTTGGAGTGTACGTTATATGTTTTGGATCAGTTCTGTTTTTTGCTTCTACTCATGCTGTCTGTGATGCTTAACCCTTTGTCAACAGTCTCCAGGTTGTGTTCCTGCCTCTCCACAATGAGGGTCACTGCACCCTAGCTCTAGAACGATTTGCCTCATTGGAGGAAGGCTCCTTTGAAAATTTTCTATTTTCAGAAGCAAAACTAGCTTTCTCTGTCTTGACAAAGGCCGAGCAGATACCATCAAAGCCTCCAGGATCAAGTGGAACTGAATAGAGAAATTGCAGATGGAATCATTGCTTCCAGATCCTAAAGGCACACTTCTTGAAACTTGAAAGAAGTAATTTTAAGACAAAAAGAGGAAATACTGGACTACTGTAGATAATAAAAATATGAAACTTATGTCCCAAGAGGTAGCAGATACAATATAAAAGGATTGAAGCAGGAGTTAGCAAAGGGCATGCTGACAGATCCACCTTTGAGGAACATTCTTGACATTCTGAGACTGACACGAGGGAGGGAAACCATATCTTTCCAAACTGATCACACACCTGCCCCTCCACCCCCTTTCCTGCCCAACAAAACAGCCTGGATGCCTTTTTCAGAGGGAGAATTCTAGGTTAGATGGGCCTCCAACCTGACTCTCTTGGTCACTCCACTGTGATTTGATAGAATTTATAGTTAATATAGCTACACGGTTTTAATTTTGCTTTAAGACATTCTTCAATATAGATTTCAGAATGAGTTGAAGTCTCTTTTAACATGTGACATGAAGAGACACATGTTCTTAATCTGTGCATTTAAAATTGTTTTAGAATTACATCAATGAAACATAGCCTCATAAGAAAAGTTGGGTCACCAATCCTCAACTGTGCGAGCGTGAGAGTAATGCAGAGGAGCTCCCAGGTTGGCGACTATGTGGAGATGTGGGGACAGTGGCATGGCCTGGAACCTTGGTACCCTCTCCCCATATGTCACCTTGTGCATCTCTGCCTCTGGCAAAGCCTCTATTCCTGAGACCACTCCTGCTTTGGGGACCTGACCGGATGGAACAGAAGAAACTGCAAACCCAAGTGGCCTCACCTCGGAGCCATTTTCATAAGATACAATGATGGACTGGGTAGTGATTGATGCCTGGATGAGATTCTAGTCACATGCCAGGACCTTTTGACTTTTACTACTGTTCTGCTACAAGGGATCCATGTTCAAAGACCAGGGGGTGGACTGTAATACTGTGATTTGTAAGTGTGAAAAAGAAAACCACAGGCTAAAATGGTGTCACTTAGGCTCTGTCACCAAACTGGGGCTTCATACCTCATCTAACTGCAGTTTCAGCATCCCCCGGAAATGAAGAATGGACTGACCACTCAGGAAGTCTCTGGTCAACACCAGTGAGGGCATTTGTCCAATGGGCCCTCTCCGTCTCTCAAAGGAAGATGAGGTCATCGGCATGATAAGACCCACTGCTCTTCTCCCTCAGGGAAGGTGACCTTGCCTGAAAGGATCTTTTCTTTTACTAATCACTTCCTTGCCCCACCCTCCTTCCTATAAAAGCCTTCCATTTTTTTTGTAGCATTCTCAGAGTTCTCCTCTACTTGCTAGATGAAATGCTGCCCAATTGGTGAATTTTTTAATAAAGCCAATTAGATCTTTGAACTAAAAATTTTTAAAAAGGCAATGTGGGATAAAACTACTTTCTAGCTGAATGTCTTACAACAAATCAGTTGTTAAAAATCTTTAAAAAGGGACTTTTATCTGGAGCTAAAAAAATGCAAGAAAAAAGAAAAAAAGAATAGAAAAAGAAAGGAGCTTTGGAAAACATGAGTTTGTTGCTAGAGGTGGGAGTCCTGCTAAGCGGCTCTAAGGAGAGGACAGAGGCAAAGGTACCCAGCATCCTGGGAAAGGGAGTCACAGACACAAATGTCCTCAAATCTTTCATCAGATCAAGTTCCCCAACCAGAACTCAAATCCTGCGGCTCAGTATAGAATACCAAGTTACAGACTCCTGAGATTAGAAAAATGAATCTAAAGAATTAATCCCTTAAAACAGGAAAGTATTGTGAAATGTTTAAAGATCGTTTTGGAGGGGCGCCTGGGTGACTCAGTCATTAAGCATCTGCCTTCATCTCAGGTCATGAGCCCAGGGGCCTGGAATCAAGCCCCGCATCAGGCTCTCCGCTCAGCAGGCAGCCTGCTTGTCCCTCTCCCACTCTCCCTGCTTGTGTTCCCTCTCTCGCTGTGTCTCTCTGTGTCAAATAAATAAAATTTGGAAGAAAAAAAAGGATTGTTTTGGAGACAGAAATGTCATATTTGCAGCTTTGGGCTCATGGTAAATGATGAAAAACATGAGAGTTGACCAGTGGAGTGAAAGAGCAAACAGAAAAAAGAAAAGTAGGAAGACATTATAGTGGGAATAATGGCCTGAACTTAGGGAAAAGAAAAGTGGGTAATGAGAAGGCCTCACTAGCTGGAGAGAGGAGCTCCAGATGGTAATGAAGACTGGTCTGTAGGACTTCCTGACAAGTGCATCGTGTCCATGAAGACCATCACCTGTGTGAGCCTCTCACCTGCAGCATGGCCCTCTCACACACGTTCAAGACGCAGGGAGTTTCTTCATCTACAGATGAAGAAACTGAGGCTCAGAGGAGCCCCAAAGTCACCACATTAGTAAGCCACCTCTTTGACTTGAGTCTTGTGCTCTTTTTCCAGTAAAGTGCCATGATTTGTTTTTTTGTTCTGTTTTGTTTTTGTTTTTTGTGTTTTTTTGAGAGAGAAAGAGAGCATGAGTTGGGGGAAAGGGGAGACAGAGGGAGAAGGAGAGACAGAATCTCAAGCAGACTCCCCACTGAGCCTGGAGTCCCATGCAGGGCTCCATCTCACGACCCTGAGATGATGACCTGAGCTGAAACTGAGAGTCAGACATTTAATCAACAGAGCCACACAGGCACCCCCGGTGCCATGATTCTTGACACATTAAACGATTTGAAGAAAAAAGGTTAAAAAATGTTTTTTCACCATTTTCTCCTTTCTTACATCTATTACAGAAAAATAAATGGGCTCCAAATGTCTTTCTCCACTTTGGAAGATGTAATTAAATCATTAGAATGGAAGTAACGAATTTAGGTGATTAATCAGATTATTTCTGAAATGATACCATCATCTCCCCCACCCATTATCAAGGTAGTACTAAAAGTTTGGGGGAGATGGTAGTGTCTTTCAGGAGACTAGAGTGAAAAGTCTTTCTTTTGTGTTCCATTTCTTTCACTAAAGGCAAAATGGGGAAATGTCATATTCCATCTGGGGACTCACCCCTGGGACCAGTAAGGATTTAAGGGGCACACAAAGGCTTTCTTTGGCATCAGGTAGAGTTACAAACCTATCTGAGGAAACCAGATGGAAAGAGCGGTAGATGCCAAATGTACTGTACAAAAGAAACAAATACTGCATTTATCACAATCTCGATTCTAAAAATAAAAGAATCGACTTGGGCACCCAAGTGTCTCAGGGCAGGGTAGGTGAAATGATCCCACAGATTAGCCCAAGTACTTAGTCTTATCTCTTTTCCATGGATTAGTCCCTAATGTTTTTCTGACTTTCTCCTGCTCTGGCTCTAACTGTAGTGTGTGTTAGTGGTCTACAGATGAGAAAGCCCATTACAAATCAATTCCCTGTTAATTCAACATATTTTAGGACTTCCCTCCCTCGCCTAATAAAATATAGTATTTTGATCTTGAATATTTCCTCCCAAATAACCAAATAGGTGCAATTTCTTTCATAACTTCTTGGTTCAACTTGAGCTTGTGTGCCCTTATTTCCACCGATTCCATAGAGTTGAATAATAGGAGATCTTGCATGTTCCAGCTCCCTTTAAGTTAGAACATAAGGAAACGAGGCTTAAATTGAACTAAGAAAGTATTAATTCAGAAATAAGAATTACTTCCAGACCATTCCAAAGGGTTCAGTCTCCACAACCACAAGTGCCTTAACTGATACAGAAGCATAAGATGCTTTAACCTAAATAACTACTCTGTATCATCCTGAGAGAGTTTCCAAAATTTTTGAATCCATAATCTCTGCAGGCTGGGAAAAATGTTCCGCAGATCACTACGGGAGATGGCTAAACTGAGCGTGGGTAGATGACCGGGGAGGGGTGGCAGAATCTGCCTGAAGCCAGAAGCGGGAGGCTGTTCTTTGTGTGTGGTAATCCCATTAAGGAGCTCCTCCAACAACAGTCTGGTCTTGAAGTGAGTGGCTGAAAGATGGTCCGTGATGCTAAGTGTCACTTAACTGTATAAGTAAAACTCCAGTCTCAACTCAAGGGCTCATTCACATAGTCAAACATTGAGCCTGGAGAGCCCTCCAAGGAGCCCACTTTTCCTGACAGCCTGGGTTTGAGTAGTTACAGAGTGCTGCTCCTCAGAGAAAGGGGCCTTGGCTTTATTTGGGCAGAAGCAATTTACTCTGGTCACTAAAAACTCCCTCTGTCTAGACTATGGTGTTGATCCCAAGTGTGGGGATGAAGAGGAAATCTTCTGCGACTTGCTTGCCAAGGTAAAGACCTCAGGTTCACTCTCATAGCAATTATGATAAGTCTCAAGACATCTTTTGTGTAACAGGGGATGCTGAGACAGCTGCTACTTCATTAGTCAAGAAAATGGAACGGAAACCTCTTGTGAGTAGAGCATCCCGTGGCTGACACCGACTCAGTCCCCCAGTGGATGGCCCGTTTAGATGAATGGAAATGTTTTTTTGTCCAGTTATTCTATCAATTACTGTCAGAAAGATGTTAAAATCCCCAACTACAGTTGTAGGCTTTTCACTCCCTTAAATTCTGTCAATGCTTTCTTCATGTATTTTAAGCTCTATTACTAGATACAGACTTATGATCGTGATGTGTTCCTGGAAAATTGTCCCTTTTATCCCTGATAATATTTACCATTCTGAAGTCCATTATCTTGTATTAGTATGGCCACTCCAGTTTTCTGAACCATTTGTAGGATGTACTTACTCCATCTTTTTCCCTTTAACCTACCTGTATTTATATTTAAAGACAGCATATCTTTGGATCTTTTTTTCCCCCCAATCTAACAATCTCTGCCTTTAAATTGGAGTATTTAGTCCACTTACATTTAATGTTAATTATTGATGTGATTGGATTTAAATCTGCTACTCTGATTTGTTTTCTGTTTGTCCCAACTGTTATTTTTTTTTAATTCCTCTGCTCCTCTTTTCATACATTTTTCTGGAGTAATTAATTTTTTTTTCTTAGAATTCCATTCTCATTTCTCTCCTGCTTTTTAAGCTGTGCGTCTGCATTTTCTTCAGAAGAGCTAATGTGATTTTTATAAAGCACAAAAACAAATGCCCTCACACCCCCTGCCTTGGGATACCAAATCAGTACATTAAACTACGTTTACGGTTCCTGAGGAGAGCTGAGAATCCTGCCTCCCACCTCCCTGCTGTATCCTCCCCAAAGTACTTAACAATAGAGAAACATGCGGGGATTCTCCTTGCCTTCCTGGGAGCCTGTTTAGTACTGTGACTCTACATACTAAAAGAATTACAGAAGTTTTTTCTTCAAGTTTTCTTTATAGTAATTTTTATAGATTCTAAATCCCTGGATCTTCATGGCCTACATCCTAAGAATTCAAATTCCTGGACTTCTATTTTGTTTCCTCATGCCTCTTCCATGAACTTCCTATAGGATTGCAATCCAGTCTCTTAAAAAAATTTTTTTTTAATTGATGTATAATTGACACACAATATTCTCTTTCATGTGTATTATATAATGAATTGATATACATTGCAAACTGATCATCACAATGGTCTAGTCACCATCAGTCACCATCCAAAGTTAATACAATATTATTGATTGTAGCATTGCCCAGGCTGTACATTACACCTCCACGACTTATTTATTTTATAACTGGGAGCTTACACTTCTTGATCCTCTTCGCCCGTTTTGGCCCCCTCTCAATCCTTCTGGCAACCACCACCCTGTTCTCTATGAGTCTGAAAATCATGTTTAAAACCAAGTTTCAGGCCTGAGAAAACCAAATACATCTCAGGCTTGCAAGGAGCGCCCTCTTGAGGTAGCTTTCGGAAAGATGTTGAAAGCTGCCTTCCTAGGACTTGGCTGTAGCCCTGGGCAGCTTTCAGGAACTAACAAAATTAACCCAGAAGATATCCTGGCTAAATTATAGATGTAAATATCTCCTTATCAGAAATAATTCTAACTGCTAAGAGACAAGATAACCTCTAGCAGAAAAATAAACACACTGCCTCACTAAACGCATTCCCTAAATATAAAATAACAAAAACGCTGGAAATACACTCCCAACCACAAAGAGAACGTTGGTTCCAGAGTTCTGGCTCCCTTGTTAGTTTTAGATACTGTTTCTTATCGTGAAGAAAAGCAAGCTTTCTGCAGAGAAAGAAGTGGGTGTGGGTTCGGTGGAGCTTCTGAGTCAGAGGGACCAGGATTTGGATATTGACTCCACTGCTTTGAAGCAAAGTGACTTTGGGGACGTTTTTAAGTCCCCTTAAGCCATCTGCAAAATGGGGGCGGGGGTCCTAAGAGTTTACTTCAGAAGGTGTAAGGAGTACTAAGTATGTAGGCGGACCCTTAGCACAGGGCCCAAGGGTCACAGGAAGTGCTTGTGAGTGCTTAGTGCTCCCACTACTGTCTACATTTATAAGACTCTTAGATGACAGACAGGACACCATTTTTTTTTAAGTCACCAAGATGCTCCTTGTGTCCCTGATTACTGCACATTTTTTCCTTTAGCTTAGAAGAATGTCTTCCCTACATTTTTCACATCATCTGCTAAATCACAACATTAGCAACCACAGACTCCTTTAAGATTCCGCGCATACGAGGCTTGAACAGACTCAGTTTAGGAAGAGTCCGTTAAATCATGGGTATCGGGCCACATCTCCTCCATGAGCCCGAGGAGGCTGCCTTCCAGACCCGCTGCTGGAGAGGCAGAAGGAACAACGTCTATGTGGGGTTTATGCTGTTGTTCCGAATTCCCTCTAGCTCCAGCCTGGTCTGGGAACAGAGGTGTGATGTCTACTCCTTTAGAAATGCAGCCACGGAAATGCCCTGTTTGTGTTTGTTTGTTGACTTGTTTGTTTTAGGTCCCCAGCTCTGCCCACATATTCAAACAGCAGACAAAGCTGGGAAACTGGCAGGAAAGTCTGCCAGGTCTGACCAGTCTTGGAGAAACAAGAAGGAAAAAGGGGCGGAGAGATAAGGATCTCACTTTCCCACAGACGCAGCAGTGGGAGCTGGGGAAACACCCAGGTAGGAGAGGCGAGATAATTGCAGAAGGATAAGGTGGGAGGAAGCCAGATTGCGGGCGGCCCCAAGAGCGAGGAGTGTCTGGAAGACCCAGGGTACAGGGTGCAAACAACTCTGCGAGCTGCCAGGGGCCCTTCTGCTGCAGGGGGGGGGGGCAGCCAGGGAGGGCTTGGGGGGTGCTGCCAGGGAGGGCTCAGGGCCACCTGGGTACACCAAGAACCCTTCCGACGAACACCAAACATGCTCCCAGAGCCTCAGGAGAGGAGCGGCAGGCAGGGGGTTCCGTGGTTTGACAGAGCCCAAAGCAGGACCGGCGGATGGAAACAGAGCTGTCTGTCGGAAGAGAGCGCCTTTGCCCGTGTTGGGACCATCATGCAGGAGTTTTGTGATGAAACAGGCAATTTCAGGGCTTGTGACTGACCCCTGCTGTGCCCTCAGCCCCTAGAGGGCAGCAATTTACTTTGCTTCTTTGCCATCGAGGGTCCCTGGCAGGGAACCGGTGAGCTGTCCTGCCCTAAGAGCGCTAGGAAAAGGCCCCCCGGCCCAGGGATGATTTTGCGAAACCTCCCTCAGGCTCACCCTGTCGGCCTCGCGGAGTGGGCCTCAATGAACAAGTCTTGACATGGGAAATGGGTGCGCAGGAAGGCAGCGCAGAACCTTCAGGAAGGCTCCAGATGTCGCCCCTCTAGGGCAGAACATGACGCCGCTGATGTCCCTCCTGCCCAGCCTGGCTCCCCGGGCTTTAAAGGGAGGAGAATTCAGGGAGAGGCGGGGAGCCGGGGGCCGCGGACTCAGGCACAGGTTCCTCCTGGGGCCTGGGAAGGCCTGGGAAGGTCCCAAACATGAGAACAGAAGCCACGCTTCGTATTTCCCAGAGGCTTCTCCATGAGATCTTCTCAGATCTTGATACGCCCGCGATGACAAACTGCAAAGGCAAGGGTCTAGGGAGAACACCTGACTTAAAGCTTGCAACGTGGCCTTCGTTTCTGTGATATCGTGGCCCCCGCCAGCCATTCTCATCAGGATGGTGAGAGAACCTTGTGGAAATATTTGCGGTCTCATGAGAAGGGGTGATGGCGTGCATATGCACGTGTGTGTCTGCGTGTGTTAGAAGGGGTAAATCGTCTGTAGTTAGAAAGCACCCACAGGGGCGCCTGGGTGGCTCAGTGGGTTAAAGCCTCTGCCTTCAGCTCAGGTCATGATCCCGGGGTCCTGGGATCGAGCCCCGCATCGGGCTCTCTGCTCAGCAGGGAGCCTGCTTCTCTTCCTCTCTCTCTGCCTGCCTCTCTGCCTACTTGTGATCTGTCAAATAAATACATAAAATCTTTAAAAAAAAAAAAAAAAAAGAAAGCACCCACAGAAATGCACACTGGTGAGAACGCTATGGAGGTTCCTCAGAAACTTCAATAGAACTACCCAACGGTACAGCAATTTTACTACTGGTATTTACCCAGACAACACAAAATGCTGATTCGAAGGGACACATGCACACCAAAGTTTATAGCAACGTTATCAGCAATGCCCAAATTATGGAAAGAGCCCAAAAGCCCTTCAACATATGAGTGGATAAAGAAGATGTGGTCATACACACACACACACACACACACACACACACACACAGTGGAATATTACTCAGCCATCAAAAGAATGAAATCCTGCCATTTGCAATGCCATGGATAGAGTTAGGATATATTATGCTATGAGAAATAGGTCAGTCAGAGAAAAACAAATACCATATGATCTCACTCATCTGTGGAATTTAAGAAACAAAACAAATGAACATATGGGAAGGGAGAAAAAAGAGAGGGAAAAAACTATCAGAGACTCTTAACAACAGAGAACAAACTGAGGTTGATGGAAGTAGGTGGGGGGGATGGGCTGGATGGGGGATGGGGATCAGGGAGGGCGACTAGTGATGAGCACGGGGTGTTGAGTTCACTGAAACCAATATCGCACTGTATGTTAACTAAAATTTTTTTAAAAATTAAAATTAAAAATAAAAAGCACCCACGGGGAAAACTCAAGTTCTGTTTTTTAAAAACATTAGGTTTCAGGGGCGCCTGGGTGGTTCCGTTGTTAAGCGTCTGCCTTCGGCTCAGGTCATGATCCCGGGGTCCTGGGATTGAGAACCACTTGGGGTTCCCTGCTCAGCAAGGAGCCTGCTTCTCCCTCTCCCACTCTCCCTGCTTGTGTTCCCTCTCTCGCTGTCTCTCTGTCAAATAAATAAATTAAATCTTTAAAAAAAATAGCATTAGCTTTCAGTAATTACAGCTTGCCCATCCTATGAAATGAATAACTGTGATTGTCCCCATTTTCTGGTAAGAAGACAGGTGCTCCCGATGACTAATACCAGCTCCTCGTGATGATGTCTGACTGCACCGGGCTTATTCAGGTCAAATACCTGTTTAAAGTCGGTGAAAATCTACTTTGAGACTAAAGATTTCAGCTCAAGTTCCACGTTCAATTTAGAAGCTTTAAAAAGCACATGTCTTAAAAGAAGAGTGTATTTTGCTACAGAAAGCATTTGGGATCACAGAGGAACATCTGGGCCCCAGCTCTCATTTGCGTATCATCTCACTGCTGTGTCCTCACCACCCTTGTGTCTGTGTGGACCGGCTGAACTGGGCAGCACAGAGGGGCTGGGGACCCAGCAGAGTGCAGAGCCCCAGGAGCCAGCAGGGGCCGGCGACCTCCTCTCTTCCAGGGACCGGAGAGCAGACAGGTGCAATGTGAGGGCAACTGCCGTCTGAGGGCGTCGGAGCCAGGCTAGGCACCGTGTTTGAATGCTGCTGCAGTCAAGAGTCAGAGATCTAGAAGCTTCCAGCCCATGCCCGGAGCCTGGAGGGCAACATGAACCTCTGAGGACAGACTGACAGCTCATCTATGTCTCACCAGGTTTTCAGAGATGGAAACCCCCTCCTCCTTACACTGCTTTCGAGTTTTCCCTTGGTGACCCTAAGGGACATCCAGCATTTATAGGGCCCTCCAGCCTTGCCCTGAAGGCCTCACCTGCCCTTCCCTGTTCTGTCTGTCCTCTCCTGGCTCTTAGAAGGGATCTGGCCTGTTCCTAATGCGAAAACAGCTCCCGTTCAGGAGTCATCACGGTGCTCCCAGCATCGTGCCGAGGGCTTTATCTCACACCCTCATTTGATTCTTACAAGAACTCCCACCTCTGCTTTCCCCCCACATCACCCCTGACCAGTGGACCCACCAGCGTTCCCTGCTCTCTCTTCCCCTGGCTCTTTAGGACCCCATACAAGCACCACAGAGCCCCTTTGCTTTGACGCCTACTTTCTCCATCTAGAAAATGTCTGTCCAGTCAGAGATCCCTGAGTGGTCGCTGACTCCGTCCTCCCACCTTCTCGTACCCAGCCCCCCACAACGTCCTGCTAAGGCTCTCTCCATAAACACACACCCTCTTCTCTCATTTCCACTTCTCTCATCTTTGCGCAGCTCCCTCGACCTAGGAAGGACAGCCTCCGAGCTGGGCTTCCTGCCACCACACATGGTCCACTTCAGTCTTTCCAGAAGTCGTGTGATAGAACGGTGACATCCTCTCGCCTACCACTGCTCACACCCACGGCGCGTGTGGCCTTCGGTCTCAGCCGGCACGTCCCCTCTCTAGGGAGAGGTCTTCCTTGGCAACACGTTTCTTTCTCTCTCACTCCCCGCAAATTCTCTCTTTCAGACTCTCGCCCTCATCCTTACACTTATGACAACTGCAACGCTGGAACCCCTTTGCTGTGGCTTTGTGTCTTAGGACAGCCAGATCATGCCTGTCACCAGTGCATCAGAACATAGTCCTACTCGGGCAGACGCTGGCCTCCCAGAGCCGCAGTAAGGATTTGCTGAAGGCTGAATAAATGACCCATCTGGTACTCGGATTTTTTCCTATCCCTTCACTCAACCCTGCCTACCTCGTTCCGCTCTCACCTTTTCAGCCCTCTTGGTCTCGGTGGCATAAACGCTCACGGATGGCCTCCCAGACAGAGGCATGAGATCAGACATCCCACGGGGGAAAGTAGTTCCTGGCTCCCCCCTCCCAGAGCCCTGCAGGAACGGCAGCATCGAAAGCCTGAGCTGGAGTGTCGGGGCGACATTTCTGTCCAGCCAGAGTCACCTTCGAGACGCAAGACCGGCTATCGGCAACCCTGAAGCTGGGGGCCCCACAATGGTAAAGGACGTCCAATGATTCATTGGCTTTGACCTTTTCTGTCTTTCTTTCTTTTTTTAACCGGCAACACATTCATCATTTTCTTTAGCAGACTGCCAAACGCTATGGCATCTCAGGAAAGACAAGGGAGTTAATCCTGACTGGGAGCTTGCCCGAGCACGTGGCAGCCCTGCTTGCTCTCACCCGGCTCCTGGCTCTGGGCAGGGAACCTGAAACCTTCACGCGCTCGCCCGTCCTTCTCTCAGTCTCTGTCTGGGGGATCCTGGTAGGTGGCTAGGTAGGTAGGTAGGTAGGTAGGTGCCCTACCTTTCTGAATTCCATCACACAGATGAGAGAGAACCCTTGGTAGATCCGTTGTGAGGATTAAATGGGTGCTGCCCGGCCCATAGAAAGTACCCCACGGAGAAGGTCTGTGCCGTGTGTGTGTGTCCCCGTGTGTGTCCCTAGTTGGGTGTGCATGAGGGATAGAGCAGGAGAGGGGTGCATCCTTTCACGGGAAAGCCCCGGTACTGGGATTTCTACCCTTGAATCTAGTTCTGCAAGGGGCTGGTCTCTGTTGAGCCACTTACCCTAAGTGGTCCCACAGCCTCTTCTAGCTGGCTTGTGCTCCATTCTCTCGCTTGGGATGGTAGCGGGGGGACTGTTCCCAAGCGACTGACTACCCGGCATCTGCCCCAAGGAATTGCATTCTGGTTTTGTGGGAACACTTGATAAGCTCGTTGAGGCCATTTAGATTGTTACTGAGGTCTCGACTACCGAGGATCAGTGGTCTTATGGAGCTGGGGTCCGGTGAACCGGATGAGCACACCTCACTTGCCCTCTCCAGAGGTCGCTGGTAAAGATACGGAAAAGAACACGGACAAAGCAGGTTTGACGAGGGTGACCTCTCTGGGCAGTTTGGCTCCACAAGAATAATAGCACTCAGGGGCGCCCGGGTGGCTCGGTTGGTTAAGCGACTGCCTTCGGCTCAGGTCATGATCCCAGGGTCCTGGGATAGAGCCCGGTGTCAGGCTCCCTGCTCAGCCGGGAGTCGGCTTCTCCCTTTGACCCTCCCCCTCTCAGGGTCTCTCTGTCTCTCTCTCAAAAGAAAAAAAAAATAGCATTAAATTGCCATGTGTATTTGCGCTCTGGAAACCACCCCAACCAGCATGTTGGTTCTCTAAAGATGGTGAAACTTTTTTTTTTTTTTTAAGATTTTATTTATTCATTTGAGGGCGGGGGTGTGGGAGGAGCCGAGGGAGAGGGACAGCAGACTCTACACTGAACATGGAGCCCAAGGTGGGGTTTAGTCTCACCACCCTGAGATCATGACCTGAGCCAAAATCAAGAGTCAGATGTTTAATGGACTGAGACACCCCAGTACCCCCAAGATGGGGGAACTTCTTAAAGCAGTCAGGAGGCCAATGCATGAAAAGAAAACACTGCACTCCGACTGCCACCACGTGGCTGACTGTGATTATTTCAACAACCACGATGGAGGGCCATTTATATTCCCTCTCCTCCCACTTCCCAATTTCCCAACATCTCTGCAAACCAGGATGACTCGATCCAAAAAGAAAATGTGAAATTCAATCACCATTTTTTTCTTGATGTTGACTAAAAGCCAGGTTTGCCACCTGCTGGAAGGATTCTAAATCCCTGTGTTCTTCCTCCGTTCCCTGACACACTAATAGGCTTTGCTCAGTGAAAGGGGAAGGAAGGACCACGGCCTTTCTGGGAAAGGGGAGCCGCCGCGTGCACACATCCCACGCGTGCACTCATCCCATGTGTGCACTCATGGGCTAACTGGCGCGTGCAAACCAGAAGTGCACTGCAGGAAGGATGATGGCAAAACAGAGCACGCCGCCTTCGCTCAACACCTTGTGTAAACATTCTGGTGACGGGTTCAGAAACGAGCAGCAGCTGTCTCACCATAAGTCAGAGCCCTGTCAGAGTTGTGGTTCACATACGACCGGGATCAATCTGGCTCCAGTGAAAAGATCATGATGGCCCTTTGGCTGGTGAGATCCTAGGATATTCAGACACTGGCTTGAAACAGCCCCTCTGATTCCCTAGAAGCTGCCCTCCAGAGGCAGTTGTGGGGCCTGGTGTGTCTGTGCAATCAGGTCCCCCTCCCACTGTTTCCAGCCGGGGTCTGTGGACTCCGAGGCAGCCTCTGTCCCCTTTTGGTCACTGCCCCTGAGCTGGGCTCGGGGGTTTTACAATCATAACCAGAGGGTACCTTGAGCTCCCATGCCCCCCTCACCTCAGAGCTCCTTGTATGTAAGGGGAAACTGTAAAACCCTCCAAGGGGAGACAGGTTCATGGTCCTGACTCACAGCTCCCCACTCAGGCCAGGGGCAGGCGGCCTGGCGGACTGGAGGCTGTCAGTTGGAAAGAGGCACTTTGTCCCTGGCCTCCCCACTTCTGCCACATTGGGTATTTTGGTTAAATACACTAGACCCTACAAGTGAGGCACATTTCACTCCCAAAACCCAGAGCTACACATTAAAAAAAAAAAATTATTATCCTTGATCTCTGTAATGCTACTATGACTATTATAAGAATGGGATTTGGAAGCAATGATGAAGAATTTCGTGAAACAGATTGGACAAAAAGAAACTCATTTCCTGAGACTTGATGAGACATTTTCCTCTACTGGACAGCTCGGTCCCCTCCGGCCCCTTCCAGCGGGATTACAGTCCACGATTCCCTTCGCCATCAAATACTAGGGAGCCTTACTATGGATGGAGCCGGCATCGGGCTCCTATTTTGTCCTCGAGAGTACTTCGGGCTGGTCCAGGAAAGCGGCCCTAGAGCACCAGGGAGGGGGGGCAAGGCGGGACCGAGTCACAGGGTCCCCGGACCCGAACCAGGACCGCACATCCTCCGCTCGCCGCTCTCACTGGTCGACCACAGCGACTACTGGCCACGGGCACCGCCAATGTGGTTTGCGGGAGGCGGGGCGCGGGGGGGGGGGCTTCCTGCGGGCCCACCTGGCTGAGCTCCCCATCAGCGCTAGGAAAATGCGCTCGGCGAGGTCCCCTGCCTTGTGCAGTGTCCCAGAGGTCGTCCGGGTGGCGGGTGGTGGGTGGCGGGGGAGCAGAGACCACAACTGGATGACCCTGAGTCGGGCCCCCCACGCGCTTACTCGCAGGCGCACGCGCGGGCGGCCCCGCTCGCAGACAGGCCCGCGTCCCGGCCAGGCCGCTCCGCCAGCTCAGTGCAGCCTCCCGCAAAGCTGAACTCCGAGGGGTGTAATTATGACATTCTCGGGGCGCGGGGAAAGACGGCCCCCACACCGTAAACCGCGGAAACAGACGCAAGGGGGTCAAACAGCAAACGTCACTCATTTCCCTTTAAAGTTTTCTTTCTTTCTTCTTAAGATTTTACTTTTAAGGAATCTCGACACTCAACCTGGGCCTCGAACCCACAGCCCCAAGATCAGGAGTTGCATTCTCCAATTGACTGAGGCAGCCAGGCCCCCCCCTCTTTTTCAATTCATCAACCCTGGCTTCTTTCCTACAGCCTTCTGATCTCTACTCAAACCAACGTCACCTCACCAGTGACATCCTCCCTGACCACTACACGTAAAGGGTGAGCCATGGCCTCCCCACCCCTTTCCCATTCCTTCCTTACCTACTCCATTCTCCTTGTAGCACCCATAGCCACCCAGGAGATCACAACAGTGGGTCTCTTCCCACTAGATTAAAAGCTCTATGAAATCAGAGACTTTGTTCTGCACATAGTAGCATTTCTGGTACCAGATCTATATTAGATATGATTTTCCTATTTTAAGATTGAGAGAGAGAGCACGTGCATGTGCAAGCAGGGGGAGGGGCAGAGGGAGAGAGAGAGAGAGAGAATCTCTAGCAGACTCTACGCTGAGCCCAACTCAGGGCTCCATCGTGCTCTGAGCGGAAACCAAGAGTGGGGTGCTTAACCGACTGAGCCACCCGGGCCCCCCTCGAGATGACCTTTTAAATGAATCAAAACCTTTGTTGAAAACTTAAAATGAACAAAATGCTGCCCTCCAGGTGGGGGGAGAAGACAGAAGGTGTAGAGCGTCATCCTCCTCAGGACGCGCTCAGACCACAAGCCCTCCCAGTCCACGCGTGGACTCTGCCCTCTCACCTGGGGCTCCTTTCGGCTCCCTGCTCTGCCTGTCCCCCGCTCCCTGCTTTTGCTCTGGTGTTTCCTTACCTGGGGGTCCCATTCTACCTCTATCCACCTGCAAAGCTCAGCTCAAACGGCAACTCTTCCGTGAAACCCGCTCCATCCCTCTCCTTTGCCTTTGAAATACCGAGTCTTCTCTCCGCGGAACAGCACTTTCCTGTTCCCTACTAAGCCGCCGACTTCGTCTTCCCTTGTAGAAGTGTTACGCTGGTCCTCCCAACCATCTCCAGGCCTCTGTGCCTCATTCAGCTTTTTCTTTTCTTCCACAGCAAGCAGAGGCCTCTGCTTAGTAGGAACTTCACAAATGTTTCTAGAATGAGCGAGATGCAGAGAGCACGTGACACCCGCTTCCGCAGGGGAGGACCAGCAAGCCAAACTTAGAGGAATGAGCAGAATGCTCTTACAGTGGGACATTCAAAGTCCGATAAGATGGTTACCTAACCAAATCACTTTTAAGCCTTTTCTTTTTCCTAGAAACAGTCAAAATGATCAATTTGGCCTATGACTGAACATTATTTTTTTATGGGGCCCAAGTCCGGATTACAAATCAAAAGCTGACTAGGCATTCTGAGCTCCCATCATTTATTTGAGCAACACAGACCCTGAGGTAGCAAGTGACATGAGTAATGAGTATATTTTGGACTAAATATCAGGCACTCTCGGACTATACCAGTATTCCCACGGTCTCAGTACTAACCGCCGACAGCTACGAGATCTGAAAACAATGCACTGTCCTCAAGATATGAAAAAAAGAACCCTATAAAGTTAAAATTACTGTTTAATAAAAGGCAAAAAAACCAAAACACCCTGTCACCTTTTGGTTTAGAATTGAGCAGTCATAAATATTTTACTGTATTTTCTTAAATGATCGCAAGTTGAGATGATCTCCCTTCGTAAGACTTCTCAAGCACACAGAGGTTGTCCTCTTAAAGGAGTCACTCACAGTCAAATAATTTCAAAAGCTGAAATACGAAAACCTTTAAAATATCTTTGCACCAAAAAAAATATTTAGTGAGGCTGGTGAATGCCTTCTAATATGTTTGATATGCTATGAACTGAGAGTCTTCAAAATAAAACTATGGGCTTCCAAAGATTGGAAACAGTCCTTGGGGCAGGGCATCTCCACTGGACCCAGAGCTCAGCGGTGGCTTGAGGTCCGAGAGCCAGGGGTTGTATGGAAGGGAAGGTGGGCCAGGTGGACAGAGCCAGATCATCACGGGCCTGTGTGGGTCTCCTTAGGGATCTGAGTTTGATTCTCAAGCACAGTGGGAACAGGTGTGTGGGTATCTCCATATGTACTTGCACAATGAGATTTACATTTTGGAATGGTCCCTTTGTGGTGTGGAAAGGAAACTGAAGGAGGCCTCTGAGGAAGGTATTGTAATAATTAAGGAAAGAGGATGGTCGTTTGGATTAGGAAACATGGTGAGAGTAAAGAGGAAAGCACAGATTAAAGGATCTTTGGGTCTTTCCTAAGTACATGTCTTCGGCATGAGCTTGGACCCTTTTATGGAATTCTGTTTCACAGTCAACAGTATCGCAACATTGTTCGTGTGATATTTCAGGATATTTCATATTCTACTCGGGGCAGCCATGAAGGCACTGGCGGAGACCCCAAGGAAAAAAGATAAAATTCCATTAGGACACAATTCAGGCTCAGGATTACGGCAGGTCGTGAATTGAACGGGGGTCCCCAAAAGATATGTTCGTGTCCTCACCTCTGAAATCTGTGAATGTGATCTTACTTGGAAAAAGGGTCTTTGCGGATGTACTTTATGATTTCTGGATGGGATCATGCTGGATTATCCATGTGGGTGCTAAATCTAACGGCAAGTGTCCTAGTAAGAGACAGAAGGGCAGACGATGCGGAGGGAAGATGGGGTGTTGTGTGAGGACAGAGGCAGCCCTGGGGAACTAACACCTGGGGCCTACAGAGCAAGACACGGACAGGGGTGCTCCGAGAGGCCCCCAACTCCCTTCCTCGGCTGCATTCATTCCCCACATACCAGAGGCCCCCCAACATGAGGCTGGGAACCTGTGCCCTGAGATTTGGTGTTCCCCTGTGCCAGGCTCTAGGTGAGCCTCTCCCAATCCCACCCATAGGGAGGTCACTCTGTGGCCCTTGGAAGCGATGTCACTCACAATTGTAGGGGTTAGGGTAGGAAGGGCAAGTTAAAGGCCTTTGAATGAGGAAGTGAACAGATCCTGTCTTGGAGAAGAATTTGAAAGAACAGCAGTAGGAAGGGGAGAGAGGGATTGGAGAAGTTGAGAACACCCACAAAACCCTGGATAAGCGTGAAGGAGATCCTTTCAATGACTTGAAAAGGAATGTCCTTAACCTCTCCGTCTCCCCAGTACCCTCTCCCCCATCTCCTTATGTGTCCAAAACCTGGGCCTAAGTGAGCAGGATCCTGGCTTTTTGGTCTTATCCTCGTTCTTCCTCGCTAGGGTGGAATGGCTGAACTCCCGGCTCTGTCCTGGGGCTGCCGAGTACAGTTGTACAAATTGCATACTGCCCAAGTGCACCTGTGAGGGGGTGAGCAGGAGCTGAAACCCAGCCGTGCTGCTCCTCTTGCCATGCTGGGTGCTCTAGAAGCAAAGAGGGCCCCCTCTGTAATTAGCCAAAAGGCACAGGCTGTACCAGCAGCAGGCCTGCCCTCTCTGGGGTCAGCCTGGCCTTAGTCCCCAGTGCCACACCCTCAACAGACAATTGGTCTCCAGCAAGAGCACCACCAAATTCTCTGCCTTCCTTATGAAACTCTGTCCCCCGAACAGTCTCTATCTCCCCTCTCCTTCCTTCTACATCTTTTCCTGCCGGAGTCAGCCTCTTGTGCCCAACGCTGCCGGAGCGGCAAGGATACTTTCTGAAGTATCCTTGCAAAATTCCTCAAACCCTTGTCACAAGGAAACCCGGATGTTGGGCAGGTGAAACATGCAAATGCATATCAAAGACATTTTCTAGGCTTTGCCACATGCGGGCTCTGCCAGAGCAGCTCACCTAGAAGGGTTATTAGCAGCTGTTTTAGAAAGACATGGACACGTCACCTTTTACTCTATAAACTTCTGTGCTTCTTAGGATCATTTAGAACAAGAACGGATTCCTTTCTTACTCAAGTAATTAAAAAACAAACAAATCGAGAAAAGCTGGAGGTCAGCCATAGGACACAGCAGCCAATGTGGAAGGTAAAGAAAAGGCGATCATTCCAGATCTTTTATTTTCATCCAAGACACAGGACTTGAACGATCAGGCCTGATCCCCTCCTTCCCGAGGACATTAACTGCAATTTAAAGTGACATGATTTCACGATGCAGAATGCATTCAACACAGCACAGGTGGGATCCATTAGACCCAGAAACCACTTTCAATCATTTTCTCATTTTGTCCTCAAACAATCCCACTAAGTAGGCACAGCTGTCCCCATTTTATGGCGGCGGGGGGTAGGGGTGGGGGGACTAAGGCTCAAGGAGGCCAAGGTTCGATACCAGCCCAAGGCAGAGCAGGCCCCGTTGATTCGGGAGCCCCAGCTGCTTGGCACTAGCTCGTACCCTCTCCTGGGGAGGCCAGAGGGGCGTGCTTGTCCCTCTAAGCCTTTCCCATAAAGTGCTCTCAGTGGACCCCACAATCTCCCCCCACCTCCAGCTTAACCACAACAAGCAAGCCCTGCATGGTTATGTTTTCTCTCTCATTGTTAAGGTGGTCCGGTTGGTGTCAGGGTTTAAGAGAGACGGTTGTCAAAACCTTTCAGCCTGCTAGACCTCTCTGTGGCCCAGTGAGCCCATGTGGAAAACTAAATCATGTAAAAGAAAGAAAAAGATAAACCATCCTTCTTCCTCTAGGCCTTCGCTTAAGGCTCTAGACAATGTTTGTGTTCCCCTCCTCCCCCACCAAATTCATAAATTGAAAACCAAATCCCCCATGTGATGGGGAAGCCTTTGGGAGGCGGTCAGGAGGGCAGGGCAGGGCCCTGGGGAATGAGATTAGTGTCTTTATAACAGAGACCCCGAGAGAGTTTCCTGCTAACCCCCTGCCCCCAAGGGAGGCAGCCGCAGCGGGAATTTGGCCCTTACCGGACCCCAAATCTGCCAAGCGCCTTGATTTTGGACTTTCCAGGCTCCAGAACGGAGAGACATCCACTTCTGGGGTTCATAAGCCGCCCCCCCCCCCAGAGTTGATGGTGTTCTGTTGTAGCAGCCAGAACCAAGGCACCTACTTTGCACAGTGAGTGGCCAAAATGCCTTTGGGCCCGACCAGATCCCTGCTAGGACCCAGGGCCAGAGTGGTTCTTCCTTGCGGGGCAAAATAATGAGAATTTTCTGCCGCTACAACACTTCCCCTTCCTCCTAGTGCTTTCAGGGGACATGGCATCCTCAGGGAAAGGGAGAGGGGAGCTGCCGTCTGCACACGCTCAGCACGGCAGGACTCAGGCTGGGATCTGGGCGGGATGAACGGAGCCAGTGGTTCAAACAGTCCCTCCCCGCCCCGCCGATGGAGCTGGGGGTGGGGGGCTCAGCCCAGGAACTCTGTCCCCACGGGGCTCTTAACTGCCTGTGTGGCTTTCAAGCTTCCTTCGTCCCGGTCTCCTTACTAATAAATTCAGTCTTTAATCCTGGGGGTTACCAAGCTCTGTGGCCTCGTTAATACACCTACGAGCTTGCATTTAATTTCCACGTGTTCATGGTTAGGAACCTCTGGGATTCAGGTGACTCATCAGGTTCCTTTCAGCTCCCACACTCCACCTTGCCAGGATTCTATGCTGAGGGAATGAAGGCCACTAACCTCCCCTCTCCTCCGCCACAGAGGACACTTCCTCGGGTCGCAAGGCAAGACGAGATAGGCTTCCTCTCCTCCCCCAAAGTCTGCGTGCAGGAACTGCCTTCATCCCAACAGGCATGGTGTTTGTGGTTATTTTTAAAATGGAGTTAATTTTTGCTGGGGCGCCGGGGTGGCTCAGCGGGTTAAATGTCTGCCTTCGGCTCGGGTCATGATCTCGGGGTCTTGGGATCGGGCTCCCTGCTTAGTGGGGAGTCTGCTTCTCCCTCTGCACCCCCCTCATGCTCTCGCAATCTCTCTCTCTCTCTCAAATAAATACATAAAATCTTTTAAAAATAAAATAAATGAAGTTAATTTTTGCTTATTTCACAAATACAAAGCAGTAAGTAAGAAAGACTGGAGGAGAGGAGACTTATTAGGTTAAAAATACAATCAGGTGGCAGACCCTCATGGGCGAGAGCCTAGGACAGGGGAGGAGGGAGGAGCCCATCACAGCCCCCTCCCATTTCCCTTCACATCTGTCCCCGTGGATGCGCCTCGGGCTGTGGCCAGGCGCCATCAGCAAATGTGCCACCGACTCTTGGAGTCGAGCTGGCCTTTCAAAAGTGTCCACTTCCCCGATTTTCTCTGATTGATCTGCCAGGCAGATCCTATTCCCAAAGCCCTGGGCAGACTCGCCCCATCCTGGGAAAACAGATGAACACAATAGCCTTATCTCTGAGTATAAGGTTCTACCATTCTTTCCAGCAGGCTCGAAATAGATGGACAATTCAATTGTCGGTGGCTGGGGGTGGGGGGAGAAGGGTCCCATGTGGCAGCTTGAGCCTGGCTGTCATCCTACTCGTTTTCACTTTCATTAAGCTGACATCACTTCATCATCCACGGTGTGTGTCCGCGTCTTGGGAAAGGATGAAACTTGATTCTGCCCTCAGGATAAATAATGCCAGCCGCCATCTCCTGTGCCAAGTGCATGACACGGACTGTCACTAATCAGTTAATGTAAACGGTGTTTTCCCTGTGCAGCCGAGGAAATCGCCAGCATGATTATCCCCACTCTACAGATGAGGAAACCAGGGCTCAGCGAGGTTAAGTAACTTGCCCCCCATTGCACAACTAACAGGAGAGGACTGGGCTTACCAAGCCTTCCTTTCTTTCCTCGAGCCTAGCGGTTCCCAAACTCGTCTGCACCACAGAATCCTCCCAGGGATCTTTTAAAACTCCCAACACACAGGGCACCCCCAGAAATCACAATCTTTAGGAAAGGGACATACGCATCCGTATCTATATTTTTCAGCTGGCCAGGTGATTCTCATGTGCACACCAGTTTGGGAAACACTGTGAAGGGCTTGGAAGCATCTTCAACCGCAAGCACTTAGCAAATAACCCAAGTGCAAATCAAGAGAAAGGAAGGAAAAAGAAGCAAATCGAAGACTGGGCTACGAGTGGCTAGAGAGATGCACGTGAGGGAAAGACTCTGCTTTCTCTATGGGCCGTGGAAGAAGTCGGATGAGAAGCGGCTTCCCGGAGGCGAGTGCAGACAACTCAAATGGGGTGCTAGTACTTAGCAACTCCGTGTTTACTGGGTGAACTGAGATCCCCTGAGCACGGTGCTTCTATTAAGTGGGGTTCCTCTCTGCCCTGCTCTTGGGGAGACAGTGGCTGTTCGTCCGTGTCTATACTAGCTAGAAGCGGGCTCATTAGGCACGGGGCTCTGTGGCTGGCGCTGCCCTCTGCCCCCAGACTGGCCCGGGGAGCCCTCCCAGGGCCTTTTGCAACAGCAAAGACTGGTGGGCTTACAGCCAGTAGAACACTTGCTTTTGAGCCTTTAAGAAATATATTCAAATTCCTTAAAAACTGGAAGTTGGTTGAAGAAGCCTCAATCCTCCGCTACACTAGAAATAAGCATTTATTGTGACGTTACCTTGTGGAAATTGGATTTGAAAATTTTGATGGTCAAGGATACTGAGGAATTACTGCTTTAATTGGAGTGCAGATAGAATTTTGGCTGAAAGGAACATGACTGCTATGTCTTGGCTGAAGTCCAAGAAAGGATAATTAGCAAATGACTTAGTGGTAGCGCACTTGCTTTAGTTAACACTTTGCCTTATTTTAAGTAATACGAGTCGTCCGCATGGGCCTAGTGTTCATCCCTGAATGGAAACACTTTCCAAAGCAAATCCATGTATCACGAGTCTAATATCCCAGTGAGGTAAATTCCTGTACTTAGAGCTGATGGATCTTTCTGCTTCTGATAAAGATACAAGCCAATGATGCATGACACCCATAATTCACTGGTGTTCTATCGGTTTTGTTTTCCTCTTTTATATTTCATGGTACTATATCTAAGCATCATATAACTAGACCAGAAACACCGAGTCAACCCTCCTGCTAGAGTTCATCGCTTTACTGTTATAAGGATCTAGGGAAACCTTCCTTGTTTGGGAACAGCTAAGATGAACCCAGGAAATTCAAACTCACTTCGGAAAAAATGTGGGCCAAGAATAACTTTCTAGTTATTCCTTCCCACTCTTACTATAGCCTATCTTTGTTCCATTAACTGTCATTTTTTAAATACAAGAAACTCACAAGAAACTCTGAATTCTATTGGTTCGATAGTAGAAATAGCATCTGGTGTTCTATTTATAATTTCCCAAAGACTGCGCGAGAGCTAGGGGGTAGCTTGGGGTTTTCTTTCCGCTCACTGCATTTGAAGCTCGTCACCTCTCGTGCTGATTTCACTGCAGGATTCCCGGATGGTGGCGCTTGCTTCCTCGATCTTGTTTACAGATTCAGAAAAAGAGGGGTCCTGCTTGGAATCTGCTGGGAGGAACGCTCACTGAGAACATATTTGCGAAATCTTGTCCCAAGGTTGCCGCTAGGCCGCTGAAAATCAGGTAAGTCCTTGGAAATACTATCCTTTTGCATAGGAGTGGTCCATGACTGTACGTAAATAGAATTCTAAAATTCTGAAAACCAAAGACGTGATAAACTTGTTACTGGCTTGAAAATGGCAGGAAAGAGAAACAGACCTGTTTTCTTTTTTTCTGTAGTGGAAATTCGAGCTAAAGGACTAGTCCTTTTTAGGGAAACATGTGGTTTCTATCTGCCTGTGGGAGCTCCTCTGCGTTCCTCCTCTGTTTAATGTATGACATACATCTGTCTTCCTTTTCAGCACGCAGATCGTGATGATATACACAGGCATCACTTAACTCCCGGCCCTGTCCGTGATCTCCACACAGCACCCAGCATTTACTAAGGACCAAATAAGTATGTGTTGGATGCACAAAGGAATATTGGTATTTGAAGACAAAAGCACAATATTCTCATAAAAAGCCAGATTTGTGGGCTGGGGTCAGAGGCCGTGAAAGAGCTGGGGCCTCGGCTGTGGCCAGGCCTCTCACACAAAGATGAGACGGCCTTGACCTGGGGCTGCGGGTCCCCTTTTGGGCGGGAGCTCCCCGGGCTCTTGCAACCGAAGCCCAGGCTGGCCTCTCCTTCCCCATGGTCTCCCCGGCTGGCCACGTCCTTGGAAGTTATGCTTCTCCATGACCTGAGTGGATTCTGGTCACCCTTCTATGAGGACCTCCAGTCCCACGAAGTGTGCGCATGTCTGTGTGCTTATGTCTACACAGACAAAACGAAACTCTTATAACATGGACATTTCCGGCAAAAATGACTTCCTTTTCTTCATCACTCTCTTTCCTTTTTTTTGTCAGTAATAAAAGGATGGGAATGACGTCATGGGAGAGGAAAGTGCCAATGGGTACGTTAGCCGCGGCTCTTTACTCAACTTGCTGGACATCGAGGTCACGGACTTTTAAATATGAATATAACTCTTCAGGAAGAGCCCTTTAAGAGCATATAAATAAGAATTCGGCTCAGTCTTCATAAGAAATTTTTTATTTTAAAAATCTTCTGAATAGCAATTACTTGCATTCACTAACAGTCCTGCCCTCACCCAGGATCACCCAGGCAAGTTTACAAAAGGTGGCTTCAAGTTCCTTCTCAGCTGGGTGTACTGATAGTCTCAGCCATCTGAAAGCCACAGGTATTTCTAGAACTATGGATCCTTTGGTGGATTTTAAAATTTGTATTAATATTGTATCTAATATCCTTTCAGAAAATATATTTGAGCACAGTGCCTGAGCTTGTATATAAAAAAAGTTTAGTTAATATCAGGTGTTTATATTTTCTGCTACTTTATAATCTTCTTTCCCAAGCTGTCTCTAATAAGAGTTATTTGATGTTTGTGTATTTTTGGATTAAAAAATATTTATGTTTGCAGTAACACAAGAATGTGTGAAAATGAGCTTTATTTCCTTATAGCCCACAGATAAAGTCTTTGTTTATGAGATTTAAAAAAAAAATGCTTTGGGGAGGGCGGGTGCCTGGGTGGCTCATTCGGTTCAGTGTCTGCCTTCAGCTCGGGTCATGATCTCAGGGTCCTGGGATCGAGCCCCGAGTCGGGCTTCCTGCTCAGTGGGGAGTCTTCTCCCTCTCCCTCTCTCTCTGCTCTCTCTCTCAAATAAATACATAAAACTTAAAAAAAAAAAATGCTTTGAAAGAGATTTGTCTCTCAGAGAAGAAATAAGAGAAATAAACATAGGGTTTCTTACAGATGCTAAAAGGTACAGTGAGGATCTATAAAACAATAAGTATGGCACGGCCTAAGCGCAGAGGAGGTAATCTTTGAGCAGCCCTCTGAAAGCCAGCCGTAAAAATGATGTGACTGATGCTAGCCACAATAGAGTGGAATATTCCCCAATTTAAAAAATTGGATCAAGAAACAGTGGATTTAGGAAAATTACTAATAATGAATGGAAAGTGTCTTTCTTCTAAAGCATCAAACTCGACCACTTTCTTAACTGCTTGTATGCTTAAATCATCTAACACACAAATTGCTTTTGATAAAAGGAATCATCTATGTGCGATTCCTGAGCAGAGAGCGTCCTGAAGCAGATGTTTCAGGGTTTTTTTTCCTCTCTGAAGAATTTATTAACTGCGAAGGAATTGCTTGAGACCATCTCATTTGAATGAGCTCTCGGTATTAGAATTCAAGGGAGAGACTGGCATTTACTTATAAACCAAACAATCCACACCGACGATTCTTTCTAATTGTGTAAACACCAAATCGTTTGTCAAGTCACCTAATACTATTTAAAAATCTAGCTCGATACAGACATACATATGTATATGAAAGCGTTCCTTTGCTGCAGACAGAAGGGAGGGAGGGAGAGTGGACTATTAAATATTCACGCTCATTCACAAAGAGAGCTTTGCCCAGATGCTCAGGCAAAGGGTGACAGAGAGACTTCAGAAAAGGGAATTCATCCAGGGAACAAAACCATCAGCCTCTGCGCTTATTAAGGTGCCTCCTGGGAGTTTAGAAGGATTGGCTTGGTCGGACGGACACCTCCAGCTGGAGCGAGGACTGCGCATGACCTCAGTTCTGAAGGAATGATCCTAATCTTAAGTTTGTTCACTCTTCTACTTTTTCTTTTCCCGCCCCATCCACACAGAAGACCCCCAGAATCTTCTGTTGGCTTGCCTTTTTTCTCTAATTTAAGAATTCCAAAATAATTTGCTTATAGATACACAGATTCATTCCAAAATCATTTGCTTATAGATGCACAGATTTATTTGGCCCAAGGAAACCCCAAATCCATGCTGTTGCTTTGGTTGGGGGGGGTCAGGGGGGTGGGAGCAGGGAGCGAGCTGAATGGCACATCTGCCAGTTACAGCTTAACTTACAAAAGAATAGAAGGAAAGGGACCTTTTCTTATTTCCCTATCAAATTTAGTGCCAAACAAGGTCTGAGTTTTCTGAATAGGCTCACAGGTTTATATTTCTTTGGAGTTTTAAAGTTTCATACTAGAATATTGTGGAATACACAAAAATATACTCCAAAACCCCGGCAGAGAGTCAAACAAAAAAGCGTGTAGCTGTGGCTAAGTTACCCACAGCCTTCTCCAATTTACAACTTATGTACTAGAAAATAGAATAAAAATATGTTATAATTCTATGATAATCCATTTAACAGGAAATACAGTATAGTCAGAAACAGGAGAGCGCGAAGATGTAATATTTCTGGGGAGGAAACCATCTTTGATCCACGTGGTAGAATGCATAATCGAAAGGACCTTGGCCCTCGTAAAGAGCTCAGCCTTTCAACAAACAACAAAGGCTGGTTGTGCAGATCCAGACATCGGCAGCCATTCAGGGCAAAAGACTGAAAGACCCAAACCATGTATGCGGCTCTGTCTAGATCCAGGGCCACAGAAACGGCTTGGCCACGAGGCAGAGACGAAGCACGGGAGACATGCTGAGGTCCAAGACCAAGTAAATGACTAACAACCCAAATTAGTTTCAGTTTTTATTATGAATTCCAAAGTGACAGCATTCTGTGAAAGTGTCAGTTTCTCACTGATTCGATTTCGAGAGACCACAGCCTACTGCATTCCAAGTACTTTAATTTGTGACAGAGCCAAAACAAAAGAATGATGAAAAATACTCTTTTAGGTGTCAAGAGTGCTCTTATTTGCGTTTTTGCCACTATTTTGTTCTGCGTTCCCTGCAGGTCTCGTGAACACTGATCATTTCCAAAACACAAAATCCTGGTCTGGATACTTGCAGCAAACTTTTTTATAATCTCTGCCTGAACAGGAAGCTAATAAGAAATGTACTTATAAAGTATGTGTACAATACAATGTAATATGCCCGTTCATTGTCATTTCCTTCCTCTCCCACTAGGCTTCTCATCTACCACCTGGGTACCTGCTGTTTGTAATTAACAGGACACGGAAGGCTGGAACGACATACCCAGAAGGCTATCTTGAACCCCGGATTTTCTCCAAGCTGCATTGTCTTTTCAACAGAGGCTCAAGACTTTCAATGTCTGAGAGGTCCAAGGAGATGACTCATGATGGATCAAAGTCACCAGTCAAGAACTACAGTCTACGCGCGTTGTGTTCAAGAAAAAAGCCGTGGTTTACGAAAGCTATGGTTCTAATAATCTGTAGTTCCAACACAATGTGACTTTTTCCCCCCTCCGCAGGGTTTCCTCACCATCTGCCCTTTCCATCACTGGTACTGGATGATGGAGTTTGTCGCCATTTATATTCCAATCGGCTCGGGTCCTGCGGAAGTGCATATCTCTTACAGAGGTGATACCGTTCCTCTGAGTGCATCCTCAAAAAGAACAATTATGAACTGGAAACTCATAGAGTTTGTGTTTAAAATTTATAAAATTAAACCTGCTCCAACAGGCAATACAGGGAGGTATGCTTGCAACCTCTGGATGCAATCAGAGACAATGCCTGAGAGCACAGAGCCTTCTTAATAGGTAACGGCGGGTTCCTTTTAACGCTTCCTTAAACAAGATCCGATGTGCTGCACATTAGAACTTTGAAGCACGTCTCATTTATTTCTACAAGGCTTGGGACACAGGAAGCTGCCAGACCTTCATTCGTCACCTTGCCTGTTGACAAAAGGAACAATAACTGGTCATCACTGGTCAACGGAATAAGTTTTCCTAGTTTTTTTTTTTTCCCCCCCAAGATAATTCCTAAAGAAGGGATGGTGTCCATGCAACAGCAAATGTTTCAATGTTTGATGAATTTCTGGGCTCTAAAATCCCGTGTCTTCTTCCAGGACAGCGGGAAGAACCAGAGGAGGCAGTGTTCATCTCTCTCCTGGGGCTGGAATTATTCAGGAGAGACCTCTGTCTTGGAAGTCAGGATGCCCAGGCTCCAGATGTGATCCCACCAGGAACTAACAACGTCCCCTAACCCTCCTGGTTCTTCGTTCCTTCGCCTACAGACTGAGAAGCCCTCAGTGGATGAGTTTAAAATGAAGCCCGATCCAACCACCTTCGTGGCTCCATGGGGTCCTGCCTCCATGGCCCTACACAGAGCACAGCCAGGTGTAACCATTCCAGTCCTTGGCAATGGTGAGGCTTCCAAAATACCCAAACCTGGGCTGCTCTGGTCCTAACGTTCTGCTTGGAGTTTTGAACTAGTAGAACATTCAGAGAAGCGGCAAAATACCTGTTAGTATAGGAAGTCAATCAAAATCTCAAGTGAGGATGTGATTAAGCTGTATGGGTGCCAACTTCTGAAAATACATATTTCCACATCTTTTGCTGTCTTAAGATCTAAGAAATGTCTTTGGTGGGGGAGGGGGAGGTACATGCTGGGTTTTCATAAATTAAAAAATAATTATATCAAAGTTGGAGAACACATTAAAAAAGGAGAGGAGCGTGGAAGGCTTCTGTAAGAACATACTACATAGCCATGACTTTCTTTCAACTAGCTGGACGCGGGGAAGTAGTGATAACTAGTAACTTGGCCACAGTACACGTTGTAGAGGTGAGGTCTGGACTCCGGAAGTCTGGCCCTAAACCCATGCTTTCAACCATGATGCCAAATTACCCCACCAGACCTCATTCAAACGATAATGAACTGAAAAGTTTAATGGGACTTTCACAGATGCCACAGGCACAACCAGGAATTAGGTGGAATATTTGGAAATTTCAGGCAACTGGTTCCCATTAGTAACAAAATGATCAGTTTCAGCAATTGAAAAACTATATGTAGTCATTTTGATTTGATCTTTATGCCTCTGTGGCTGGTAAAACCTAGATATACCAAAACAACTGTTTATTTATATAATATATTATTTATTTCTGAGGGCATCCCGGCTGTGACGTGTGGTAAGAAAAATGCAGACTAAGTTTTCCATCTTTCTACCGTGTGGGTGGCATAAGGAGACACACAGCTCTGAAATGTGTGAACGAGCCACACAAAACAAAACGGGCACCAAATGTCATCTACGACTTAGGATTACTCTAAGCGTCTTGCTAATGTGTTTATCCTTCAAACGCTGCCTTACACTCTATTCAAGAGAAAACAACAATGAAAATAAGCTCATCTTCACCATCGGCAGCTGCAACCCAAAAGTAACAAGAGCTGTTTCCCTAAATCTGGATGAGATGTGCCAGGTTGTAAGAGGACAGGGTTGATGTCCAGAGCCAATCAACATCCGTGTGGTAAAAGGCACCAAGACCACACTGAGGAACAAAACGAAAAAGACACAAATTTACTTAAAGTGTAAGGCGGGGACGTCTGAGAGCGATCTAACACATGCACATACACACCAACGCAGACTCCATTTCTGTCGGTTTTGTTGCCAAGTAAGAGAAGAGTTCTGTCTTGACAAATAAACTTGAAATAAGCAAACAGCACATCTTTTATGGAATTCTGTCAAGTATTTTTATGCCTACGTGTTTTGGGGAGGCGGATATCTGAAGCACCTGGCGGACTTGCTATCAGAGCATGGAAAATGACCCACCACTGAAAAAGGTGGGCATTCAAAAGGGACCCTCCGGTACTCGCGCAGGAACAATTCAGAGGCGGGGGAAACGGTCCCAGAGCTTCTGTTTGGAGACCGCCTTCCTTAGCCAAGTGCCTTCACGTTTCTGAACGCTCTGGCTCTGATGAGGGGGCCCCAGCCTGGAGCAGCAGAGCTCTGAGGGCTCAGGTGACCTGCCCCATGTCACCTGGGAATGCGAGTGGCCGAGCCAACAAGTGGGAATGAGAACCAGGTCCCGAGTCCCTGGCCAGGGCTGGCTCTTCTCCACGCGGTGTCTCTGGTTAATAACACTGAATATCAACGAATTTGTTATTTGTTATGACGATTCAGCTCTTCTGCCCAGTTTCGTTGCTACCATCAGCCCTCACCGATTAAGGGGCTTGGGAAGCCTGTCTCGCAGAACAGATCCAGCCGTCTCCACGACGAAACTGAGGTTTGGACAAGTGTCCTGCCCTGTGTCACGTGGCAAAGAGCCATGCGGGGGGGTCCCGAGCCATGCTGGCTTGGATGCCACCGCTCCTGCTCTTTCCATGCACCGCGTGGGCCGTTCCGGTGTATTCTGGACCACGCGGCCCGAGTGTCTGCACGGGCCACCGAGCTCTGTCTTCAGGTGCAGAGCCCAACACAAGCTGCTCTATCTGAAGCCTCGTCACAAACAAAGGACACCCAGCGGCTCTGCAGTGCACGGCTGAGCAGACACTCCTCATGGGGAGCCAGCTCCGAACTCCTTCGAGAGTCGGCTCAGTCCGTTGCAGCGACCAGTGGGCTTCACTCTCCTCCTTAATAATGGCTATAGGGGCGCCTGGGTGGCTCAGTGGGTTAAGCCTCTGCCTTCAGCTCAGGTCATGATCTCAGGGTCCTGGGATCAAGCCCCGCATTGGGCTCTCTGCTTAGCAGGGAGCCTGCTTCCCCCCCACCCCCAACCTGCCTCGCTGTCTACTTGTGATCTCTCTCTCTCTGTGTCAAATAAATAAATAAAATCTTTTTTAAAAAATGGCTATAATTTCATAGTAAAGAGCAGGAGGCCAAAACCCCCACTTGTCAACGACAACATGGCACAAAATACGACTTTTCTTTTAAATAAACTGAGACACGGTAGTGTCTGGAGGTGAGTAATAGTGGAAGGCGACTGGTAAAGTTCTAGAACCAGTTTTCTGCAGCTCAAGTTGCCATTAATGATGTATTTGCTGCAACTTAATTTTGAACTGCAGTCATTCTTTTATAAAACGGGCATAATTAAGGCAAACGGACACGGAGGTGTCCTTCTCCAGCCGTAATCCACTGGTGGGGGGCAGCGGCTGCTGGTTCCTGGTAACTTACAGACATGCCTCCCTGAGTCAACGCAAACAGCCCTGCAAAGCAGAGTTTCATTAATCCCACGTTGCAAACCAGAAAACAGGTTCAAAGAGTTTAAGTGACCAAAGTAACACAAGGTGGCAGAGATGCACTTCAAGCAAAACGTGCCTGATCCCAAGCATCTTGTACCTTTCTTCTGACAGGCTGCTTCCCCCCAGATATGTCTGGGCTACCAGACATGCGAATGGCCACCCCATATTGTGACCCACATCTGGGACTGCTGAGGAGGGGCCATCAGTGACCAGGACGGCAGGGGAGGCCACCTGCTCCCAGAATAGCTGTACCCTTTCTTACTTGCAGAAACCCTGCTCTAGACAGAGTGGCCAGGTCTCCAGGTCTATCTTAAGGTGGCAGAAGAGGGAAGGAATAAGGATGAGGCAGAGGGTCTCCTCAGAGAACCCACCACAGGCAGGCGAGCTGCATGAAGAAACGGAAATGAACTTAACTTCTATTACAACGTAAAGGCTTTGTGTTCTATTTTGCATTTCACCCGCTTCAAGGAAACGCCTTCTGATTTCCAAATGACCCATTAGCAGGCTGGAAACTGCCGAAAGCCTCAAGAATCGTTTCTAAATTACAGTTGAGAAAGAGAATCTAGAGAGAGGCTCTGACCCCTTTTTAATTAATTGCCTTCATTTCTTCCGCAGCAAAACTCTCATCAGAGCTGCGAGGAATCAGCAAAGCTGACCGACCAGAATTCACTGCCCTCATCTGTCTCTCCAGTTCTCCCCAAAAGGAGGAGGCGTGAGATTACGAAGCCAGCCACAGAAAACCTACCCAGACAGTGATCTGTTCCTGCATGAATCCATTGGAGTCATCACCAATGGGCTAACCGAGGAGGGAGCGAGCAACACCAAGAAAACCATGTCCTTGCAAACAGACTTTCAGATCCATGCTTCAACCAGTCTGCCCTGCCACGTCGGAAGGAAAGTGCCAGAGTTATTCATGGATGCCAGAGCCCAATCTGCCTCGTCCAGCTGATCCGTCTGGCCAGCCCATATGGGAGCAGGATGGCTGGCACAGATCTGAAAGTATCAGTGTGTGCAGACATGTTCTAACATCACTGGCTAATGTTTCATTGTTCTGTAGTTAAAAACCTATTTAAAATGTGTGGAGTGACGTCCCATTAGGTTAGAGCAGTACAAAGTCAACTCTTTCCAAGTATCAAGTGTAAGAATAATCAAAATAGAATAAAAGCAATTATTCCCTATTAGGGAAGTTTATCTCTATGATGAGGGACCCGGGGCTCCTTCATTAAACTGAGATCACATTTTCTTTCCTATATCGTATCCACACACATATTGTGCACATAGTCTTTGTGCATACATAATCCCACCATAACAGAACGGTCATATTAGTGCTAAAACAGACCTAAGGAATCACGGGCACAAAATTCTCATTCTAAACTTTAAAATAAATGGAAGCTCAGATGTGTCCCATTTGCCCAAGGGTACACAAAGACTGGAAATCTAGAGGACATTCTGATCTCTTGTCCAACAAAACACTGTACGTCCTAGAATGTTCCTTTTTCATTTAATTCAAATATCTCAGATATCATATCCTGGAAAATTACGCCATTTGGCATGAATGAGCCAAATAGAATACTGACTTTTGAATGACGCAAAGATAACACACTTCCGGACCATCACAGACTGGGCTGTTTCCGTAGGCGGTGAAGTCCCGTCTCCTGTGAACCGGCGGACGGGTGTAGACACGGGATGTGGCAGAACCCTCCCGGGGATCCCGTCTATGGGAGACACAGTTCAGCACACTGGTTAAAGGGTGCGCCCCGGAACTGACCTGGCAGGCAATTCTTGGGTGACTGTAAAATGGGGATCAGTACCCACCAGCGAGGCTAACTGTAGGGATTAAGTGAGGCGCCGTGTGCAGCGTCCATCGTACAGGAGGCAGGAAGGATATGGAGTCTTCCTTGTCACCTAGGTTCTCAGGGAGCCCTGGCGACAGAGGGCAGAGCCCTGATGCTCACCCACTCTTCGGTTATAGGAGCGAGGCTGAAGGTTTCCATCCCCCCGGCCCGGCATGCTAGTCCCTCTCTTGTCCACCTTGAGATCGCTCAATCAGCCACCGAAGACACTGTACGCAACAGGTGCCTTGTCGGCGAGGCCTTCTCAAGGGGCGAGGGCCCAATCACCAGCCTCCCCTGGTCCATACGCCTGGGAGAGCTCGGCTCCCATCAGCATCTTCTCCCTCCTATCCTGGACTCTGAGCTCTTCTGGGACCGACGGAGCCTTTCTCCTTCCTCGGGGATCAGGCATCACCACGATGGGGTGAGGATCCTCCCCTTCACCCCACCCCCACAGCCAGCCTGCCCTCCTCCTTCCTCCTTCCTTCTCAGTATTGTCTCTCTGGGCCATTCCTATTTACAGGAGAGAATCACCGCAAGTAACTAGGAATCAGTGTGCCTTTTTTTTTTTTTTAAATAGGCTTCACACCCCTTGTGGAGCCCAACACAGGGCTTAAACTTACAACCTTGAGTATGCCTATATTAAAAAAAAAAAAAAAAATTCAGTGTATGCCCTTGTTGAGCTAAAAGGAAAACAAAGGATCTCTGTTAACAATTCACATATGACCTGTAAGTCTTCACTTTGACACCCTGAAGCTTTGAACTTGGGTGGAGGCTGGGGAGAAGAGCAGAAGCAGAAAGCAAGAGGAAAAGAGCAAGTTATTAAAGGCACCATTCTATGCCCTTAAGAGAGGCTCCCATGCTTGCAGGATGGGAAAGCAGACAGCAGGCTCCGTGCGATCCAAGGCAAGGTCTGTCTCTGCTGTTGACGGAGCCCCACTGCTTGGCACGGGGCTTCTCAACGGCTACTCAGCGAAAGGCAGAAGGAATGGGAGTGAAATAAGCTGAGTGCCGTCCCGGAAGTCTAACAGCCTACTCGCTGCACCTCCAATCGCCCAGACTTTCTGGAGTAGGAAACAGGCCTGTGACACTTGTTCCCTTGGCAGGAGAATCATCTCAACTGCACTCTAGGCTCCGGGCTGTTGCTAAATGCAAATGAATTTTACGTGGGAGTTTGCTTTAGACAGCTCTCCTTCTAGCTTCAAGGTTAACAGGTTTGACTTTGGGTTTCCAAGGACAGACACTGTAAGATCCATGAGGGGCAGGTCCCAGGAGGTACTGCCCTTGGTTTTAATTTGGCACATGCAAATGGTCACCGGTAGGATGTACTTTTTCCTCCACTAGTAGTCTGGAAGCAAAAACTATTAACACTTATTTAGTAAACTTGAACCTATCAGATAACAAATTTTTAATAATTTTCAAAGTTAGGGACGCCCGATGGCTCTGTGGTTAAGTGTCTGCCTTTGGGTCAGGTCAGGATCCCACAGTCCTGGGATCCAGTCCTGCATTGGGATCCCTGCTCAGCAGGAGGCCTGCTTCTCCCTCCCCCTGCTTTGCACTCTCTCTCTCTTTTTTGGACAAATAAATAAAATCCTTAAAAAAAAAAACTTAAAAAAAACTTAAAAGTTAACTTACAAGAATTTTAATATTTATATTAATATTTAATATACTTCATGCATAAAGTAAACTCTAGAAACCCAGGACGGGGATTCAATTTCATTTTTAGAGTACTAGAAAAACTTGGTATTTAAAGAAATCATATTGTAGGGGTACCCGGGTGGCTCAGTCAGTTAATCATCTGCCTTCAGCTCAGGTCATGATCCCGGGGTCCTGGGATCAAGCCCCACAAGGGCTCCCAGCTCAGTAAAGAGTCTGCTTCTCTCTCTCTGTTTCCCTCTGTCCCTCCCCACTGCTCATTCTCTCTCTCTCTTAAACAAATAAATAAAATCTTTTTTTAAAGAAATCCTATTATAATCTCTTTCATAAGACAAAGGAACCTTTTGAAAAGTGAACAATCATCCATTTTTTTAAAAAATTTCAATTTTCATATATCAGTTTGCTTAAAGCAAATTCAATCTGGTGTCCTCAGCTGTCATCACAACTGAATTGGAGAGACTATATGGCTACCCAGTTGAGCAGATGCTTTTTTCTTTTCTTTCTTTTTTTTTTAATAGCTGCAGAAACTAATTTGCAAACTGAATTAGTGGCAAGGAATTGACATGACTTAGTCAAGGAAATGACAAACCACTCACTTTTCTTGGATGCTAGAAAATGCAACCCCGGGAAAGGTGACCACTGGAGTTTCTCAGGACACTGAGCCCTGAAGCAGCAAGGCCCCAGGGCTGGAGGGACAGATGGCAGAGACCCCACCTGCCACATCCACGGGCTGCCCCTGGGAGTGGACTCAGCTGTGGCTGCATCCGCTCTCTCCTTTCTATGCCTACGCTTTACCTCCTTACCCAGAACAAATAGTTAAAATGAGGAATTTGCTGTTTAAAGGAACCACCAGAAGGCTGCCTGCGTGAAACTGAAAGGAAAAAGAAGGGAGAGAGACGAGGATCCTTCATGGGCATCGGAAAGGCGTAACCAGGAAATGCATTCATGCCTGTTTGGTAAATTACCCGAGTTGGCGCGTGTCTGTCTCCAACCCCGGTCTTTCTCTCGTGTGCACGTAAGATAACTAGGATGGGCACTGGGGCGCCTGGGGGGTTCAGTCAGCTAGGCCTCTGGCTGTTGGTTTCAGCTTGGGTCATGTCCTCGCAGTCATGAGATCGAACCCTGCCTCCGGCTCCACACTCAGTGGGAAGTCTGCTGGAGGTCCCTTCTCCCTCCCCTTTGCCCCTTCTAGCTTGCGCACTTGCTCGCTCTCTCTAAATTTAACAAAACTTAAAGACAACAACACACTGAGGTGGGCACGAGGGCCCCACACCCACACAACAAGCACAGTGCGACAGCAGCAAATGCAACAAGTGGGGTCATCTTTACACCTAGACCGTAGCACAGAGAGGACCAGGTTTTCCACAGAAAACGTCCACCATCAGCCTGGGCTTTAACGGAGGCCCCCGGGGCACCCTGAGTAGTAACTCTGACATCAGGGAGAAACACTATACCTGAATTGCATGTCTTTTTAAACAGAAGAACGGCTTTCAGGAAGGCACAGTGTCTTACTTAACAAGCTCACAGAGAACTCCGAACACGACCCAGGTGAATGAACCACCAGGCGACACTCTTTTTCTACAAGCAGCACAGTTTCAGGCATGTCTATCTTGGACAAATGTGGAAGCACAGAATAGAATGGGCTATGACTTTTTAAAAAAATATGGATTGCGACTCCTTTCTGCTGTCCTGTTTCTTAGGAGCACTGACCAGGAATTGGAATAAGAAAACCTCTTCATCTGCACTGTTTGAGAGCTGACATGTACCGAGCCCGTTTCCCGCCCAGAACTCCCTCACGGGCTCACGAGGTGATAGGGCATGGAACATCCCAGAACCGCATCTCATACCTCGCTTGGCCTATGGCACCTGCATCCCATCCAGCTGTCCAGGCTCCTGGGCCTTTTCACAGAAGACCTTCAACATCAGAGAAGGGTCCTTCTCAGATGTTACCAGACCCCCAAATTACAAATCCCATGACAGTATGCAATTTGCCCCTAAAACAGGTCTGTGATAATGAGTAGAAAAAGGCCAGGTGGAGACCCAGATGGAGGGGGTCACCTAGGCCACAGCTCACCTGCAAAGTGACACGTGACTGCCCACTTGCTCTGCAGTGAAGGTTAATTCACATCTGTGCCTTAGCAGAATTACAGAATATCACATGCCATGAGTTGGCTTGGAATAGCTAACGTCATACACGTTAAGGCCAGGAACACTAAAAGGCGTAAGCATTAGTTCATCATCAGTTTCCTAGGTCTAAGCCGTGAGCGCCCAATGTGTCAGACACACAAACGCCGCGCAGCTTGGGCAGAAGCCAGCCGCCCAGTCCCCTGGAGGACCCCGCACGGCCCTACCTCACAGACCCTGGCATACAGTTTGAAAGCCACTGATCTAACATACATACCAACTTCTGTTTGGACAGACTTGTCCTACAGTGATTTTAAGCAGTCGTGATGAATCAGGTCCAGTGAGGGGCCACCGAGGCAGCCTCTCTCGGACCCATGCAGGCACTCCTGGGCAGTCGCCGCATTGAAACTCCTTGCTTAGGAACTCAGGGGCTATTTTTTTCATTGATACCTAATGCTCTTCATTCGGGATCGTATTTTGGAAAACGGAACCCTTCTCTGAAATTACAACGTGTACGAAAGGAAAGCTTCATCCACTTTATAAAGACTAATTCAAGAGGAGATCACCTCCTCCATCTGGTGTTAGGTGTTCTAAAAATGTCAGAAACAAAGGTGATTCTAAATAGTTTTTTGTCTAAGTCTCTCCCTCTTTCCCCCCCATCATATATATACTGAGAAATAGGGCCCCCCAAAACCCCTCTCAGTTGTTTGTACATTATCATTTGTATAGGATTGGTAAGTTAGCTGTTCAAGTAGACAGACTTCCTGCGGTCCAGCAGAAGGACGGGCCACCAGAGTCTACACCCAAGGCTAGGAAGCAGGGTGAATCTGGATTGAAGGCAAAGACAGGGGTAGGTACTCTTGGCATGAGTGGCTTGGCTGGGAGACGGGGAGCTAAGGACACAAAATTCCAACAGGTCCCAGGAGAACTTGAGCATAGCCCTGCCTGTAAACTATTTATGACAGAGTATTATACAACAAGAAAAATATATCCATTTTGAGATGCGGACAATTGATTAAAAGTTGGCAATTCAGTTGTCTTGTTAAAAAAAAATTTTTTTTTTGAAGTAACCTCTGTGCCCAAACGGGGCTCAAACTCAAGACCCCAACATTAAGAGTTGCATGCTGTATGGACTGGGCCAGCTGGGAGCCCCTCAGGTGTCTTTTTATAACTTCAAAAAAACCCCATTCCTTACTTTTCCAACCACCTGCCACTAAACACAGTCAAAAGCCTGTGTCCTCTTTGTCTATTTTGAAGAAAATCCTCCTGCCTCTTCAGACAACCTTGCTCTTAACTCTCTACCCTTTTCCTTAAATGACCGCCTGAGCTGAGCCAACCTTGGCAAATCCTGGCAAGGGGCCCGCCAGGGGACTGAACACCTTTCACCGCCGTGTGGCGGTGGGGGGAGGGATGAGGACCTCACCCCCCTTCCTGACCTTCAAGCAGGCGTCACCGATGAGCACACCAGCTCCTTGACGGTAGGACCCTCTCGGCTCCTACTTCTCCTGCAAAGTGTAACCCATGATCAGTGATTATGACTTGCTGAGAGCTCAGGTAATGGCTGGCATTTTTTAGCAATAAAGTTAAAATTAGGTATACGCTGTTTTTTAAAATGGAATTAAAACGGAACCCTCTACATTGGAACCCCAAGTCTGCCCTCGTTTTGGTGATGTTTCCTCCACTCAGGAAACATTTCATCCCCCAACGAGGGTCTCTGGTGTGGTGCAGTGGGGGGAACAGGAAATATCTGCGAGGCCGTAAGAGAAACCCAGTCTGACAAGAGCTCCTCTGCCTCCAGAACCCATGGCTGGGTTTGGCCACGCGCACGTGAGCGGATCCTCTCTGGAGAATCTGGTTGCCAAGAATGTGGTCAAAATTTCTGGCTTGCTTTCTCTCTGGAATGATGACAAGTTGCACATCTTTTTACTTGCTCTAGCTTCCTCTTTGGAACATCTCCCAGGGTGCTCAACAGGGTGCCACTCGGGAGAAGCTGTCCCAGGTTTACATAGCCTCGCCGGGCTTATCCCAACACATGCTGCGGCAGCAAGGGCCCAGGGCACCGAGTCCCGACACAGGAGAAAAGGCAACCCACGGCTGTTAGTTCTAATACATTCCCCAGGAGGTCCCAGGTGACAGTAAGATGGGCGTTCACGTCCCTCTTCCATTTGCATTATACTCCACTCAACCATGCATCAGGGACGTCAGACGTGGACAACAGATACCTGACTACCACCAAAGGAGTCAAGGAAATCACATGTCTCTTCACTTATTTCATAGGTAGGAAAAAAGAAATGAAAACTCAAGCTATAATTTAGATGTGGTAGTATGTTAGGGTTTCTCTTAAAAAATTTTTTTGTATCAAGGTGCCCTGGGTGGCTTGGTCGGTTGAGCGACTGACTCTTGATTTTGGCTCAGGCCACGATCTCAGGGTCATGAGATCAAGCCCCATGTCGGGTGTGGAGCCTGCTTGGGATTCTCTCTCTCTCTTTAAAAAAAAAATTATATCAATCCTCAATTACATTTCAAAGTAATAATCTAAAAATTATCTCTGTAGAGGGGTCCTCGGCTGGCTCAGTTGGTAGAGCATACAACTCTTGATCTTCGGGTTGTGAGTTTGAACCCCATGTTAGGTGTAGAGCTTAAAAAATAGTGTAAAAAAGTATTTCAGTGGATATTGGTTTATTCCAATTGTGATTTAGTCCACTGACGTATCTCTGATATTTCTTAAACTGCCTAGGCCATTTTTACAGTTAAATAACTAGACCTATGGTGGGGGATATTCTGGTATACCTCACTCTATTGCTCTCCGAAGATCCTGCGTTCTGTACCCAATGAAGGTCTGGCGCAACCAAGGGTCAAGCCATTCTACTGGTGCAAATTTTCCAATAGCAGTTCCTCACTTCCTGTCTTTGCGCCATATTTCAGTAATCCTCACGATATTTCAAATTTTTTCATGATTGTTATATTTGTTCCTATGACCCATGATCAGTGATTATGACTTGCTGAGAGCTTGGATCATGGTTAGCATTTTTTTAGCAATAAAGTATTTTAAAATTAGGCATACATTGTTCTTTTAAAATGGATGCTATTTTGCATACTTGATACACCACAATACAGCGATAATGTAACTTTTATATGCACGAGGAGACAAAAATCTGAATGTGACTCACTTTATTGTGATATCTGCTTTACTGTGGTGGTCTAGAGCTGAGCCCACAGTACTTGCGAGATGTGCCTACTCTATTTATCATTATTTATCATTATTTATCATTATTTATCATCATTATTTATCATTTATAAATATAAATATTTATCATTATTTATCATTATTTATCATTATTTATCATCATTATTTATCATAATATTATCTACTATTTATCACTAATACAGTTCTTTGTATTCTCAAAAAACTACAACTATTTAAATGACCCTGTCAGTGGGGTTCAATTTTGTTTTGTTATGTGCAAAAATGAAACTGTCAACTGACTATTAACAATGTCCATGCTTGGGGCGGGGATGTTTCTAGTAGGGAGGTAAGCTTATCACTCTGCTATCTGTCTCTTTAGAAAGGCCTTCTTGGGTCTAAGACACCTTTTCTCTTGCAAACAAAGCAATACATCTCTGGAGTGAAATAAAACCCATAATTCTCATTTTTTACCACTAAATTCTAGCCACTCACCCTCAATCTCAAAGTCAATCTGCAGTTCGCTGAGAGGTGACTCAAGTCATTTCTAGGGTTAGTGACACTAGTAAAGGACAAACCTGAAAACTATTTATTTTAAATAATAAATCAAAAGGATTCAAGGTTATTCCTAAAATAGTCCCTATCATTTAGAGTCAATGTTTCCTTGAGTAGGAAAAACGGAGAAGGAGTTAAGGGGGATTCATACATAAACATCGTTCATCATATGTATTTCAGTTCAAGAAAGGTTCTGAACAAACCATGGCTCTAATCAGTGGTGCCATATTTTGGGGGCAAGGCTGACATCAGAGCTGATTCCTTTGGGAAACACTGTAAAGAACACGGACACATCCTAAAAGATGACAAATCAATATATATCAGGGAACTTGTGGCAGGGGTTGCCAAATATAGCAAATGAAAATACACAAGAAATAATTTTTAGCATAAGTATGTCCCCCAAATTACATGGGACATACTTGTACTAAAAAGTATTTGTTGTGTACCTGAAATTTAATTTAATTGGCCATCCTCCATTTTATTTAGCACCCGACTAGGGAGTCAGAAGTGTGGGTACCTCAGAGGCACAGAGTTAACAGAACAGGTTGTGTTCATTTCCACAGAAACATGGTTAATCTAGAACCAAAGATGTTTTTCAGAATGTGTATCCTTCACTACTTATTCCTGACGGTAAGAATGCTCCCTTTCCAAGTTTGCTCCCTTCTCTCCTCCGGAGAATTACTGTGAGCCCACCACATGCCCGGGATGTTCTAAGAGCTGGACACAAAGAGGTGGATAAAGCACAGACTCTGTCCTCGGGCAGCCGACACGCCCGGAGAGAGAGGATGAGAGCAAGTGGACAGAAGCGTGGAGTACGTGAGAGACCGTCACAGAGGCCGGAGATGGGCACTGCTTTAGACAAGGTGCTCCTTAAAGCTTTCTCTAAATAAACACAGAGAGAATGTGTGGGAGTGTGAGGAGTGTGGAAAAGTGAGAGGGTATGTGTGTCTGTGACAGAGAGTGAGATTAAGAGAGACAGAGAGAGAAAAGAAAAGAGACTAGGGGAGGGGAGGACTGGTCGCCTGACATTCTCAAAGCAAACCCACGGGAGCCACTTAGGGTTAATGACCACAAGTCTTCTGGGGCCAAGCCCGTAGCACAGGAAACCAGCATCCTCAGTGATGAAGCCCCGTGTAGAACTGGGCTCAACTACAGTATGTTTGGGGGAAGCCCGTAGTTAACACCGTTTACACGCTGTGTTTAGAAGGTACACCTGTGACCAGGAAAACCGCTCTCTCAGTCCCTGCCAGCAAGCCCGTCTGGAGCCAGGAGGAATATGGACCCCCTCCGCACCCCTCCTCGGAGCAGCCAGGGGACTGTTGTCTCCACATGGGCACACAGTGCAAATAAAGTTCCCAGGGCTCTTGAATCCCTTCGCCTGTTCAAAAGGACAAGGGCAAGCATCTGATCTTAGGTCATGGTCATGGCAGCACTGACCAGAACCAGGAAACTTGCCATCCCTTGTCAGTGGTAGTTAATGACACTGTGCCTTTGTCCGGTCCTAGGGTTCTAAGGAAGGACCAGGCAGCCTGACTCTACCCCTCTGGTGTCACCCAAGAGAAGCCCAATCTTAGGGGCCAGAAAACCTGCACAAATGTTCTCCAGGGTGAGCACACTCATCCTTGTCTGACTTGCACAGACTCCCCAGATCTGGATCATTCTTCTATGGACACATTCGAAACGTGTCCTTTAATGTATGCAAACTGGGGATGCCTGGGTGGCTCAGTGGGTTAAGCCTCTGCCTTTGGCTCAGGTCATGATCTCAGGGTCCTGGGATCGAGCCCTGCATCAGGCTCTCTGCTTAGAGGGGAGCTGGCTTCCCCTCTCTCTGCCTGCTGCTCTGCCTACTTGTGATCTCTCTGTCAAATAAATAAAATCTCTAATGTATGCAAACTGGAACTGAATTAAAAACTTCAGCTGTGGGCCGATCTATGTGGAGCAGGTCCGCGCGGTCAAGGATCACCACCCATCTTGGCTTGAACCACATTCTGCCGCTGCAGGCATCCGAGCGTCTCTTGTATCTGACCCTAAACCTCTGCCTCCTCCTCATGGTTTTTTTGTTTTTGTTTTTAGTTTTCTTGTTTTATATATATATATATAAATATATATATATATATATAATATATATATATATATATATATATATATATATATATATATATATATTTTAACAATCTGTACATCCAAGGTGGGGCTTGAACTCATGACCCTGAGGTCGAGAGTCACGCGCTCCCCAGACTGAGTCAGCCACGTGACCCCTCTGGGGTTCCTCCCAAGCAGGATCACTTTATCTCACACTTGCACCAGCTGAGTTTTCTGAAAGCAGGTACAGAACTCATACGACATTTTAGTTCTCTCTTCCACCATCACATAACCTATTGGTTTAACTAAACGAACACGCATGATGTCCATTCCCTCATTCAAGTCAGTAATAAATCAGTGGACAAGGGCAAATTTGAGGTTAGAAATCTGTTTCCTGGGGCACCTGGGTGGCTCAGTCAGTTAAGCCTCTGCCTTTGGCTCAGGTCATGGTCCCAGGGTCCTGGGAGGGAGCCCCGCATAGCCGGGCTCCCTGCTCAGCGGGGGGCCTGCTTCTCCCTGTCCCTCTGCTCCTCCCCCTGCATACTCTTTCTGTCTCTCTCTCAAATTAATGAATAAAATCTAAAAAAAAAAAAGAAAAGAAAAGAAAAGAAATCTGTCTCCCACTTTGGACTCTTTAAATGGGCCAGCGCCAGTCTGTGAGCGCACCCTGCGAATGAAGACGTCGCTACCACGGCAAGGATACCTCCTTGGAGACCCTCTGTGGCAGCCCCGCTCTTCCTCGTTCCCAGGTATCCTTGTCCCTTGCTCCCCTCATTTTTGTCCTGGTGCTTCTTTTTGCATCCAGTTGGGTTTGCTTTCTGCCCTCTGCGCCAAGATGTGGCTTTTGATCTCTGCTCCACGCTGTAGAGGCTCCACGGCAGGTAGAGGGTTTCCCTCCCCGGCCCCACCCAGAGCTCTACCGTGAGATCGGGGGCCACCGTCAAGCAGGCCCACCTCCAGGGCTGACTCTGGTCCAGGAGCCAGTGCTCTGAGTCAGGCGGCATGAGCCAGCCAGGCTGCTCTCCACCCTTGCCATAAATAGATTTTTACTGACTTTCTCAGACACCTCACTCACATCCTGACACAGAGCATCCAGAACATTTTTCACCTGCCAATCAGACGACCCTCTTTAAAAGCTGCGATCTTATTTCTGGCAGGAATTATTCTTAGTGAACCTACGCCAGTGCCTTTGGGACACAGAATCCGCACCCCCCCCCTTTTTTTTTAACAGCTGACAAACCTTTTAATGATTTCTTTTCGGCATGTTGCTGGGAATGATGACAAGTTCACTGGCCTGTAGTTCTAGGAAAACTACCTTTCTTGAAAATCAAAACATTTGCCTCTTTCTGAGCACAGGAATCCCTTCCTGTTCCCCACAATTTCTGGGTCTTGCAGCAATTTTAAGGTCAACCTTTAAATTCTTCTTGTTCCCAGGGATGCACTTCTTCAAGGCCAGGGCGACTCTGAGAAGAACTAGGGCCTTCTCGTTGTCCTCTGACCTTCCTTCGAATTTTCCCTCTTACGTCGACACTGAGCTTTGTCTAGCAAGACACCACCACCCGCACAGCGCGGCCCGCCTCTCCCCTCCTCACTGTTTCCACTCCGAGCCACACTGAAGACACAGCGTGGCTGTCTGCGGTGTTTGACAAAAGCCGCATCTCAAGCCAACCGGCAGCCTCCTGCCTGGCTTTCTAGAGTGTTGTCCTACCCTTTCACGGTCACTGGGGACCCTGTGTCTTCTCCTCCAAAGTGTCCTCTGCACAAAGACCTTGTTTCTTTTTCATCGGGATGAGGCTCACTCTGCAAACATTAGCAGGATCCCACTGTTGACTTTATTATCCCTCCCATGCCAGCTCCCCTCTTTGACAGTCTAGCCACTGAACTGACCTCCGAACCCTTTGAAAGCTGTTTTCCCCAAACTGTCACAGTGCGAGCGGCAGGCCTGCCACGCGGGCTCGGGGCCAGTGTCGTGCCTGCCCACACACTTCAGAATGATGACAGCTGCCCACTAACGTCCCACGGTGCCTCCACCATACACTGCCATCGGCGCCCTGGACACACAGGCATCCGCATCCCCATGTCTGCGGCGAGACTCAGGGAGATGAAGCCCGCGGCCCAAAGAAACCCAGCGAGTGCCGGCAAGATCGGGAGAGCGCCGCTCGGGGAGGGCACCGGGGCTCTGATGCTTCCTCCAGCCAACACGGTCTTATGCTCGCTAAAAAGCTTATCTTCTTAAAAATGTTTTAAATTTATTATTTTCTTAAAAGGTTTATTTATTTATTTTCAGAGCGAAAGCACAGGTGGGAGGGGCAGAGGGAGAGGGAGAGAATCTCAAGCAGATTCTGCCCAACGAGGGGCTGGACGTGGGGCTCGATCCTACCACCCCGAGACCATGGCCCCAGCTGAAATCAAGAGTTGGATGCCTAACCATCTGCACCACTCAGGTGCACCTTTTCTTTCTTTCTTTTTTTTTTATTAAGAGGATAATTTAACAACTGCCTTTCCAATATTTATACATTATTTCATCCTTTTCTCCAATTACACTTTTCATGTTGACCTCTCTCTCTGTATATATTTTTGAGGTTCAGTTGACATAGGATTTTATTAGTTTCAGGTGAAAACCTTTTTCTTTTTGCAGGATTTTATTCTATATATTCATGTATTCTATATGGCAAACAAACATCTATACTTTCAGGAATAAAAAAATATGTCCAGATTCAGGATTTTATTTTTTTCCATACTTGCCTCTACCTTATACTTTTTTCTACATATGCATTACTTGTATGATTTTTAAAGTATTTTAAGATAGAATCTGCATATTCTGAGACCCAATTTTATCTGTAATTACCTACACAATGGAACAGATACTCTTTAATATTTAGCAAAAGTTTAAAAAATTACAAAAGGGAAGTTTTGCAACATTATGAGGACCATGATTAGAATTTATTATAAAAATTTTATTATAAAAATAGGAAAAAGATACATTTGCTTATTTTTTAGAGAGGCCCCTGGTCAGCTGGATTGAGTGCTGGGGTGGGGGGCGGGGGGGGGTGGCAGGTGTGTTTTACCTCAGGCCACCTCTCTCTCCAGCACCACCAGGACAGGGAGTAAATGCTAATGTCTCCCCTTGAGCTCCTATTTTGGGTTGACCGGCAGCTGTGTATGCAAGTGGATTCTGGCTCTTGAAGGCCTTCTCTGCGCCTCCCCCACCCTATTTAACTCTACATGGGAGCAAATACGGTTAACGTAAGTGGGCGTAGAGTGGGCCTGTCCCCATAGGCCTCAGTAAATTCATGAATTAACGGATGTAACTAGCTGGGGAGTTTTCCTAAATATTCTGACAACATATGGATGATATGTGCATGGTACAAATCTCAGGCTCAGGCTGGAGGCAGACTCTTACAGGAACCTGGGCATTTCCGAGGCAGGCTAAGGAACCCACTCCAGGTCACACAGGTGGTTAACGACTAAAGAAGTCAAGGACTAAAATTTAAATGCTGTTTTTTAAAAAACTTGCTGTAAATTGCTTTTAGATAAACTCTTGAGTTAATTTAAATAGCTAAATCCTAGTCAAAGCCAGGCTCAGTTTGGAAATCAGAGGTTTACGGTAGATAGTACAGAGAGGAACACTTTTCCTCAGTCGGACAGTTATGTAGATTTATACGCATATTTCCTAGTTTTAAAAAGTTACATAGATCAATGGTTTGGTAGCTGGCTGAAATAATTCCATATTTTAAAAATCTGTAGGAGGCATCTGTTAGCAGTTTTGAGTTTCTACCGCAGACTAACAATTTGGTGATAGCAAGCTGTCTTCCAATTAATGTTCCAGAAAACATTTTATTTCAAGATTTTCAGAACCAGAGCCAAGATTTTCTGGGATATCATTGTAGTTTTTTCCTTTTATAAATCTTTCACAGCTAGGGTTAATAAGCAGTATGTCTTGGAAAGTGTTTTGATTTCCTAAGAAAATGTAACTGAGACTCATAGGTGACCTGCCTTTAATCTTTCCTAACCTAATGGATAAAGTCAAACAAACATGTAGCACCGCCCTCACATTATATTTACATCATTCCTTTCTCAAAATTATGCAATTTCCCTTGTGTTGTCCCCCCTCCCCCTTAGCAAACTTGGAATCAAACCTAACAACGGTTCACCCACCCAAAGAGGTTCATTTGGTTTTCCGAGGCTTGCGCCCCTGCCCCCACCGCCTTCTTTCTGTGAAATCACACCCCCGTACCGTCTTCAAAAATTGTGAGACTAACCTTTCTTATGAAGCCTTTCAGAGGACTTCCTGTTAGCCGCCAGAGCCGGAGCCCACGGAGTCACATGCAACACACTGGGTACACATGGTTTCCATGCTTTCCTGCCTTCCGTTACTATTACGCTCAGAGCTTCTAAATGGGTGGCGGCATTTGATTTCTCTAGCACCCAACACAGTGCCTGGCCACTCACTTATCTGTCGGGTGAACAAATAAAACAAAACCTAAAGCCAAACTGATGATCGTTATGTGCTCATTCTTTATAGCTACAACTTTTCCTTTTCCTGTACTTTTCTTTTTCTCAAGATTTTACTTATTCATTTTATTGAGAGAGAGAGAGAGAACGTGTGTGCAGGCAGAAGTGGGGGGAGGGGCAGAGGGAGAGGAACAGACTCTGTTGAGCCGGGAGAAAGCCCAACGCGGGGCAAGACAGGGATTAAGGCAGCTTCGTGAATGAGAAACGGGCTCTGGTGTGATGATGGTGTAAGGCAGGCGGTGGGGCCAGGACTTGAACCCCAGTCTTGCAATGCTCTTCCCACTCTACCCCAGCTACCTGTGAAAATCCAGGCTCTGGGTGTGACGTCTATTATAGGAGACTGCCACTTCCCACCTTAGGTTTCTGGGAAACTGGTTATTTTTTTTTTTTTTTTTAAGATTTTATTTATTCATTTGACAGAGAGAGAGAGAGAGCACACAAGCAGGGGGGAGAGGCAGAGGGAGAGGGAGAAGCAGGTTCCCCGCTGAGCAGGGAGCCTGATGCAGGACTCCATTCTGGGACCCCGGGATTATGACCTGAGCCGAAGGCTTATGTTTAACCGACTGAGCCACCCAGGTTCCCCTGGTTGTTAGGAAACTATTAATGAAAATTACACACTACCTCCTTGCCCCAAACTAGAGAGATCATAGCTAAAATACTATTATTTGGAAAGCACGGGAGAGAGTAATATGAATTTCCACAGACAACTCACCACTCCTTGCCTTCCCTGAGGGGCTGTTTCCCTCTAGAAGAAGACGAAGAGAAGACCGCCATACGCACTTCTGCCAGGCGACACGAAACAAAGCCATCGCCCGCGCCCCGCTCATCCTCCAGCCCTCGGCATCAGGGCTGTATCTTACTGTGTGTTTACCCTCTACCAGTGAGCCCTCCCGAGGACCCGGCCTCTCTGTCCACAGGGTGCTCTTGGCCCCGCCTGCCCCCTGGGGGGACGGGGAGTTCCTGGGCCCAGCTCCTGGCAGAGCCTTCCTGGCCTCCCCCACCAACACCTGTCCCTTGTTCTGCTCCCTCATTATCTCCAACCTTGCTCCCTGCCCCTCTGGGCCCCGGTTCTGCATTCCACAAGGAAGGCACAACAGCATTTAAAAAAAGAAAGAAAGAAAGAACGAGAGAGAAGAAAAATGCCCACCACAAACACAAACATGCACAATCCTACCACTGTTTCCACAGCCGAGTGGTTCTTCCTGGAGGGGGAGGAGGACGTTTACTTAGTGCTCCCTTACACTTCATAAATACAGCCACGGCTAAGTTTTCATGTATATATAAATATTCAGCCTAATTGAGCACTTATGAGGCTATGTGATGAATATTTTTAGCTAAGTATAATAAAGAGTGGAAAATAGAATTTCCTTGGAGAGTAAAAGGAATGTTCAGGGCTTTCCAAAAGTGTCTTTCATCAACTGCTTGCTGCCAAGTGTCCGCCTCCCCCCTCCCCCGCCCCGCCGCTCAGCTGGACTGGAGAGCCGCAGGGATCACCAGTGGCCCGTGGGGCTTCGGCAGTAACTCTGAATGCGACTCACTTAGCTCGCAATCCAGTTCCCACTTAGATTCTGGAAGAGCCATCAGATCCAATATATTCAAGATGCCTTCTGTTCGCTCCTCAGATAGGAACATATAAACATAAACACACGAACTACAGGCTGACACAAAATGAAAAAATGAAATATCCACTCAAGTAATTGTCATCTAGAGCAAGGCAGAGACCTAAGGGGGTGGGGGGGGAAGCGATTGCTTCCAGACAGGGTTACTGAAGGTCAGCAGTGATCTTTTAAGGGAAAATTCAAGTTTGCTATGGTATTTTTCATCTTTCAAAGTGAAACCCAAGCTCCTTCCCTTTAACAGGTCATGTCGAATGTACGTGTTCCCTGTCAGCTGTCGACCTCTCCGGAATGTTCCACGGCTTTCCCTAGGGGCCCAAGGGCACCCGAGTGATTCTCTGTCTCCTGTCCTCCCTCAAGTCAGGGCCAGGTCTGGCTCGGCGGCTCGGCAGGTGTGGGCAGGCGCACAGTGAGCAGGGGCCTGGGAGGGAGGAAGGCGGGGCTCCAGAACGTTCCTTACAGAGACTGAAGTCTACAGCATGAAGGAGCCTTTGAAGAAACAGTCTGGATGAACTAAGAGTCCGGAGTACTCAAGTGCAAACAAGGCACCGTGCTAAGTAACACTCGACATCCATGACCTCATGCTATCCCCAAATGGCCCGCTGCGGAAGGCATTATCCCTGGAATTCCTGTGTCACACGAGGGAATCTGGGCACAGACAATCCAAGTGTGTTCCCACGCTGTTCCATGGGAGACACTGGATTTGAATGCCATCAACCTCAAAGTCTCGTGCTTTTCCCGGGACCTAAGAACCGCCTGTTTGACACGAAACCATCTCTGCACTTACTTTCAAGGAAAATAGACTTGCTACTGTTTTTGTTCAACAAAAATAAACTTTCTTAATTACACGGGAAGAATTTCAAAGTGTTTTCAAATGAAAAACACAATTAAGCAGGGCCCATCCAGAAAGCCCCTTGGTGTTGAGAGGGAAAAATAATGGTACTCAATGTTCTATGCACGCAAGCGGCAGCCAAGGCCAAAGGCAACATCCCTCTTCTGCCTCAACTTAGAAAGTTGGTCTCTTGAAAATCAACCAGGAAAGAAAAGAAAAAAAAAAAGAAAAAAGAAAAAAGAAATGAAAAGAAAAAAAAGGAAAAGAGAAAAGAAAAGAAAAGAAAAAAACAGGCTTCAGAGTTAAATCCGAATTTCTGGTTGCGTGAACTAACTTGTAAAGAAAACAGATGACTTCTAGTCTACATCAAACATTAAATCTCAGTTATCTACAGTGTTGAGAAACGGGCTGTTCTACATAAGATAATGGTTCAGAACTGCAAATGTGCACGTAGAACATAAATCCTACTCGGTCTACGAGGCGTATCTGGACACCATACACCGCACCGCCGCTGGCTGGTTTCTGCGCTTCCTGACCAGATTCCAGAGCTCCCCGAAGTCGCCGGGACTCACTAGGTGCGGGCTCGTCTAGCTGCTGGACTAGAAGGGCGAGATCTCCTGCCCCACCAGGACAGCTTACAGCTTCACCTCTGTACTAACTGCGGACCCGAAGGATCAAGGGTCTCAGAGCAGCGTCTGATACGAACCTGAATTCATTCTCTGAGGCACACACGGGCTTCAGAAGAGCCCTGTCTGCCTTCATGTAGACCAGGAGGAAGCTGGACCCATAGGACTTGTCCTGCAATCTGCCTTGAAACACACACATACTCTCCACCAGCTCCCAGGTGCCCTGACACCCCCTAACAAGAAGACCCCGATCCACATCCACCTTGACCGATTGTCCTGGTCACGACCTCCTGGCCTGCCCAAACCTGTCGTACTGGGCCTAGGCATCCCCCAACCCCATGTGCCTCTCTAAAGCAGACCTCGTCACAGCTGCTTTGGCCATTCAGGAGCCTCTGGAATCTACTTCCTGGTTTTTACTGGCTGAGTTTCAGAACCTCGGGACATCCTGGGCAGGTGCCTTTAAATCAGTCAGAATTTCTCTTCCCCCCCTTTCTTTTTAAATTAAAAAAAATTCTTAAATGAAAGCCTTTTTAAAATGATACAGGTAATACGTTATGATTGTGCAAGTACTATCGCGGGAGAGGAAAGCCCATCTGTTCCCTCCGGCCATTTAGCTCTTGAGACTTTCTCATATATACATGCAAACGCACCCTCTCTGCTGGTTTTTCAAAAATCTACATACAGGATAATAACACTGTCTTGTAATTTGCTTTTTTTCCACTCAGTGTATGAACCTTCGGGTTCAGCATATACAGACCTATCTCATGTTTAGCGGTTGGAGAGAGCATCCCGAGTCAGGTTCTGTATATAAAATGCAAATAATGCATATTACGATGTATTTGCTTGCACTTATGCAAGTATTTGCTTGGGCTTGATTCCTGGATAAAAGGGAGTGCGGTGCCCTTCCAGCTTTTTCTACAGAACCTGTAAATCAGTCAGGATTTCTTATAAGTACTTGACCACTTGAATCGTTTTGGGATGTGAACCAGCTTGTTTCTGTTCTCAGGTGTTGATCACAGCGGCCACTCCGACGGCCCCTGGGCAGGGACTGTGTGGTGGCCGCACAGCAGGTACCGGGCATGCCAGACGCGTAACTGATTTTGTGAGGTTCAAGTTCTTCCAGGTGTTTCCTCACCAAGTTTATGATCCAATAAAGCAGCATGCGAAGGCTCTGAGGCTAGCGTGCAAACTACAAACAGCCAGCCCTTCGCCTTTGCTTCATCGAGTAAGGTTTTACCGTGACCTGTTGGCCAGGATGGACAGAGCCAGACGGGACAACTCCCGTCAGCGCCCTGAGGGCAGGGCCAGCTCCCCCACGCGCCCTGCGTCACCGTCGCCCCCAGCCCTGGCACCGGGCGGACGGCAGGCACTCCTCAATCGTTCGTTGAGATAAATGTCCACCTCCAGGTTCAAAGCCATTCCGGGGCCTCAGCTATCTGCCGTCAACCCTCCCAGACACCGGCCGGCGGCTCCTTCTGCCTTTCCCTTCACAGTCGGGAGATTAACCTGCCGCGTTCTGACAACTTCCATCCTCCTAAGTCATTCGCATTTCACGTGGTGTTGTCTGCCTCGTGACTACTGCAGCCATCGGATTTCACAGTTCAAAGTACGGGGACTGCATAATCCACTGCGCGTGGAAGAGCATTTCATGATGGAGAAGAAGAACTATCAGTCACCACAGCGGGACAACGGGCACGAAGCGGCGGTCTCTGGGGGCAAACGGGGACGTAACGGTCATCCTCGTTTCAAGTAGGGCGATAAAGGACCTCGGCTTAGCCAAAGTGAATTCCAATATGACATTACGTCCTGGACCAAAATCGAAGAAGGCTGCGGCAATTCCGAGACGTGAAGTGCGACAAGGACACAGCAGGGCCCTGTTCTATTTCGGTTTTGCCACCAGAGGCACAAATGCTAAAGGTACCAAGACTGGCAGATTCTAAGGGAACTGCGACAAGACTGCTTAAAAAATAAGACCTTTTGCATCGCCGGGAAGTATAAACTTGTTTTTAGAGAATTAAGTTACAAGATCCCCTCCTCCCCTAAACTGTGACTTCGGACGTCTCTCAGTAACCAAGCGAGATTCCTGGGCCTGGACCTTTCAGCCACAAAATTCCCCGTACAGTCCCCTCCCTGTAGTTAAATGAGTAGGAGGATTAAAGGGTCCGCAGAACTGGACTCAGCATCGTTAGTTAGGATTTAACTAACTTCAGGGTCGAAACACATTTTCCAAACTGCTTTTCTATTTCTAACTCGTGGGTCTATTCTTTTTGCCAGTCATACTGCTCTGTAGGCAGGATTTTTACTTAAGGGAAGAAATTCCAGCAAAACCCATTACACCTCAAATTCTTATTTATTTTTCCTCACTGATTTCAGTGACAAAGGTGGGATTTCTCCTACTGGAAAAATACGGTTCTCCTCGTGGGACAAGTGGAATCTAGTGGATGGTTCTTTGCCAGATGATTTTTATCTATTATTTATTTGGATGAACACAGTTTTATTGTTATGTCACTGGGCATAGGATATAACTTACGTCTGTAACCCAGGATAGAGATGTTCACTGTTATCAATAATAATGCCTGCAGAGAAGTTTGAATACAAAGTCAATGCTATTCTGTAACTCCTACTCTTAAGAGCAAATTTTTAATGTTAGGAAGTTTTGACTTCTGGGGAGAATACTCATCATTCTATTGTAAAAAACTATCTAGAGAATTCTACCATACTTGGTTTGGAAAACCAGAGCATCGGGAAAAAAACAGGTTAACTGATGTAAAAGATGCTGATAAAAATATACATATATATTTTATGAATAAAAAGTACAATACATGGTATCTTCATACGTTTATTTGACCAGCATCTCTTGCATTGCTTTCTCATTTTCTTGGTGTCTGTGTATGAAGAAGTTAAGTATAGTTATGTGCTTCTTGAGAAAAAGCCTCTTATAAAGGATTTTATTAGTATTTCTTAAAATGTTATGTATCTTAATTGTTCACTGAAATAGCTTAGAGCCTCAAATTTCCTATTCCTACATTCCTTGACAACCAGGGGAGCGTGTCAAGTGAACTGGAGAAAAGATCTTTTCATTTCTCTGTTAGAGATAATACATACAAACCCACCAGCCAGGACATGTAATTTCAATTCAACAAATATTTACTGAGAACTAGACATGGCCTGGCACTTTGCTAAGCACACAGAGATAAAAAGTTGCATACCAGCAATGTCTAAAAATTAGCTCGTGGATATCGACAGCCATGTGCATTATCACTATTGACATACGCATGCGTGGACCTCCCACACTTGCCTACTAGCATTAGTGTGCAGAATCTCTCTCCTGATCACTTCTGTCTTGAATGATTATCGATTCTACTTAAGAACCTCCATATACATAGTTTCCACAAAAAATGATATCAAATATATATCTTAACTAGATTTCGAAATTCAGCAGATTCAAATGTACAGCTATGCATGGTTGTAATATCAGCTTATACTGGTGAACCGTATGGAATCCCATTTGAGGATTTCCTATGCCCCTTAGCCCAAAATGTTCTCGAAAAATACTTAAAACTGGGACCATTTTGTCGCTGTTCGTTCATTTTATTCCTTATTTAAAAGATACTGAATGCAAATGCCTTCGGCTTAAAATTTTGAAGAGATGTAGTTTTCGTATGTATTTAAATCAGCTACTAAAATCCAAATGCAATTTTGAAAGCAATTTCCCAAATGTCACATACAGCTGTCAAATGCAGCTTAAGGAAATGAGGAAGACGACAAAGATAGGGCTTTGCAGGACACAGCCCGCACGGAAGCTCTCAGAGGCTTTTAACTGGGTTGAAGAGACAAAATGATCTGAGGAGAAGTGAGCACATAGAGGAAGCTGGTCAGGGTACACAGCAATTTTAAATTCCTGTAACTAAAACCTCCCTACAAGTTCAATTAGGCCAAAACTTAATCTTTAATCACTGGAGAGCTGGAACACTTTCTAGACTGGAAGAACTTACTGGGTAGGTACTAATCCCATAAACGAATAGAACACGACATTCCTTTAATCTGTCAAACTTAAATCAGTGATCCTGAATAAAAATAGATCCTCCATTTCATAGTCGACCACCTGTCATCTCTCTAAAATCTTTGCAGCTAAGAACACAGCAGAAGTGAAATCAGATGGAGAAGATGGTTGTGTGTCACGGGGGCTGAAAGAAAACAAAAATTACTTCAAACATAATTTGGTTGGTAAAATATTTTTCAACAATGGAGTTCATTCTTTCTCCACGCAGCTCATTTTACGAGCCGTGTGTCGTGACTAGATCAACGGTGAGCGCAGACCCACTTCTGGGGACCCCTGCAGGTCTCGCTCCAAGTCGTCACATGCGTGAGGCGGACACGAGCTCATCTATCTCATGCTGAGATCTACAGATGTGAGGAGGGGACCGAAGCATCTCTGAAGGGATCAAAGTGCGCTATTTTAATTAGCAAGATCAGATGTTGTTTAAGGCAAACAAAGCGAACAAAGGCTAAATCCGAAAAGAAAAGTGACAGGAAAAAAAAAAAAAAAAAGAAAAAGAAAAGTGACGGAGTACGGACTCTGAGGAGTTCTGGGTTCTGAAGAGCGACTCCTGTCACGGACAGTGAAGGAAGAGGAGACGAGCTCTCAGTGCCTTTCTGGCATGCCGCTGGCCACAAGCCATCCACATCCAAGACATGGAGAGTGGACGTTACAAATACAGGATTTATCATCAGACACTCTTGAGTCAGAACCCATCTGTCACCCAAATGAGCTGTATAACTTGGGCTAGAGTGTATGTTTCGTCTGTGAAGGGAAATAAATAATAGGATAAATAATTGATGTAAAGGGTCTAGTATATCAGGTGGTCAGTACAGAATAATCATCACTGTTACGCGACAACTACAGTGACAACCCCACAGTGCTCTATTATGCCAACACTCCACGAGTCTGGGTTAAGGAGGGAGGAGAAGGAAAAGTGCAACAACGTTTCCAGGTTATCCAGAACAGTCCAAGGAGACCAAGGCCACTGGTGAAACCCCTACACATTCTAGGACATCAAGCCGTCAATCAGTGTCTTGGCTCTACCACGATTCTGGGTTTCTAATCCATTAGGGACGCGAGATAAAACACAGGATGCCCAGGTAAGTCTGAATTTCAGACATACTTACACTAAAAAATCACTCATTGTTTATCTGAAATTCAAATTCAACCGGGTGTCTTGTACTTTACTTTGCAAAACCTGGCAACTCCATTTCTACTGCCTCTTTCCCCCTTGCTTAATTCACGTACAGGGGGCCCGAGGAAGTGCTCTTTTATTTTCAATCCCCAGACATGGAGAATGGGGTTTCTAGAAAAACGGCACGATTCATTTACAGAACTTTTTCACGTTTCCCCAAACTTCCAAGGAAATTTTACCGTAATGTCACCTGATGCTCATTCTAAGCAGCTGGGATCTGCCTTCCCTCCCGCCTTACAGACTTATAGATGAAGAAACCAAGGCAGAGGTGGGCGCCGTCACCCGGTACGTGCAGCTACCCTAAATCTACTACACTCTTTTGCACATAATCAGACTCCATATATCTTCCCTCTCCCGGAGGACATGAGACAGCTTGAATTTGGCAACCTAAGAGTCCATCGATGAGTGAATGGAGAAAGAAGATGTGGTCCACACATTTTCCTATGGAAAGCCATAGGAAAGCCATAGGAAAAAAAAAACCTCACCGTTTGCAACAACATGGATGGACCTAGAGGGGTTTATGCTAGGTGAAAACAAGTCAGACAAAGACAAATATCTTAGGATTTCATTTGGATGTGGGATCTAAACAGCAAACAAACAAAACCAACAGAAACAGACTCAGAGGTATAGGAGACACACTGCTGGTTATCAGAGTGGGCTGTGGTTGGGAGGGCGGGCAAAAAGGGAATTGAGAGTACAGATTTCCAGTTATAAAATAAACCATGGGATGTATGGACAGCACAAGGAATATAGTGAATAACTTTATAATAACTGTAGGGTGAGAGACGGTAACTAGACCTCCTGGGGGGGGATCATCTCCTAATAATGAAAATACAGAATCACTATGATGGACACCTGAAACAGGACAGGGTATGTCAATACACTTCCAGAAAAAAAAGCTTTACTGTGCATTCTGGAACAAAGTACACTAACCGTGCTTTTCAAACTCCCTTCCTCTCTCCAGTTTGACACACTGCAGTTCTTACTCGTGGACTAGACAATCCGTCCAGGCCCTTCCAGCTCCAATTTCCTTTGATCGATGACCCATAAAGGTTGCTACGTCCCAGGGCCAATTTTTTCAAGAATCTCCAACGGAATCGGTACTCCAAACTCAGCCTCTGAAGGCCCTCTGGGCTTCCCTCTGCACAAAGCAGCCTCCCTTTCCCCCGGAGCCTTGTCTCTGCTGCTGACTCTTCAGACAGACTGAGAATGCGTGAACCACGAGCCGTGATGCTCTCAAAGCGTGTTCTAGCTCCTATGTCCTTCGGGTCCCTGATGCTGCATTATTTCTTGAATGGCTGCCTTTTTGCTCTCTACTTTCCTACAGGTTTATGTACAATAAGAAGATGATAAGAAGGCAGAAGGGGAGTTGGGCAAAATGCGTGGAGAAGGGAGAGTGGTGCAGGCCTCCAGTTATGGAATAAGTAAGTCATGGGAATAAAAGGCGGCGGTAGGAATACGATGATATTGTAATAGCCATGTAGTAGGACACATGATAGCTGTACCTGTGGTGAACATAGTTTAATGGATAAACTTGCCAAATCACTAAGTTATGCACCTGAAATGAATGTAACTTGGTGTGTCAGCTAGACTCAAATTAAATAAACAGCTATGATTGCAGAGGCTGTGGCTTTTCCCGGCTTTAACTCCTAGCCAGCACGTTATCTTATATGTATCTTGTAAAATGTATGCTTTTCTGAGTCAAATCCTGCTAAAAAGAGAGACTTTAGGGGCACCTGGGTGGCTCAATGGGTTACAGCCTCTGCCTTCAGCTCAGGTCATGATCCCAGGGTCCTGGGATCGAGCCTCACATTGGGTTCTCTGCTTAGCAGGGAGCCTGCTTCCTTCTCTCTCTCTCTCTGCCTACTTGTGATCTCTGTCTGTCAAATAAATAAATAAAAAAAAAATCTTTAAAAAAAAAAAAGGAACTCTCAGGTTTAAAAAAAAATCTAAAGATACCTCCCCATTCCATTTCCCTCGGTATTTTTAGGTCACTTTCTCTGAAGAATGAGTATTAACAAGTAGGACCAGGTGCTCCTGATGTCTGTGGGCCTAATATCTTTTTCTCTAGAATCAAGATAATCATGGAAATAATAATCACTAGCACATGCCAGTCCGATTCTAAATGTCAGGTCACACTATCAAGTGCCGTTATAAATCCTCTTCAACAGATGAAGAAACAGAGTAACTAAGTGACATGCCCAAGGTCTCACGACTAGGGGCTTGCCAATGTCAGAAGAAGAAACAGGGCAACCGAGGAACTTGTCCAATGTCCTTGATGAGCCTGGTTTCAAAGCTATGCTCTTCACCTACACATTACTCTCATGCCCTAATTTAGAATAAAACTCTTTAAAGTTTTACATGAAGTATATACATCTGGACAGAAGGGAGAGGGTATAACGGGAAAAAAAAGTGCTAACTAGTGATCTAACTAGTAGTCTCAGCTATTTCCTAAGCATCCGGAACAGAATTATCAACAAAACCTGTCTTGATACAGTGTCATTCCAGAAAACTAAAATAAGTGAGGAAACTAATGTTTCACCTCTGAGAGTCTTATTTATTAAACTTATAAAATGCACAGAACACACTGAAAAGTCATGAAAATTGTATTACATAAAAAGAAAACCCAGAAACTTAAGACTTACAAAATAGACCACAGTGCATTCCAGCAGAAGTTTCCTGTCTCCTAGCCATTGGGCCACATGGATAAATTTGTTTACTTATTTTTTATATTTTATTATTATTTTTTTTTAAAGATTTTATTTATTTATTTGACAGAGAGAGATCACAAGTAGGCAGAGAGGTGGGCAGAGAGAGAGAGAGGGAAGTGGGCTCTCTGTGGGACTTGATCCCAGGACCCTGAGATCGTGACCTGAGCCGAAGGCAGTGGCTTAACCCACTGAGCCACCCAGGTGCCCCTATATTTTATTATTTTTTAAAAGCTTTTAATTACTTGTGAGAGAGAGAGAGAGAGCAAGAGAGAGCACAAGCAGGGGGAGCAGCAGAGGGAGAAGCAGGCTCCCCGCTGAGCAAGGAGCCCGATGTGGGACTGGATCCGAGGACCCTGGAATCATGACCTGAGCTGAAGGCAGAGGCTTAACCCACTGAGCCACCCAGGTGTCCTGACAAATTGATTTAATTCAATGTTCTGAATTCACCACTCATAACAGATACTGATATAACAGAGAAATGTACAGAACGAAGGCCTGCCTTCTTCTCTGAGGGCTGGCTCACTGAACAGATAAAATATAGTAGCATGGGAGAAATATCTAGCATCCTACTGTACCACGTGATGTTCTGTTCTGTATCAGGATGGGGTGTGTGTGTGTGTGTGTGTGTGTAGGGAGGGGTATTCACATACAGGACTAGTTTAAAACTGTTGAGTGCAGATATCTGGTTATTAATAAAATATGTTCTTTCAAGAGATACCTCAGTAAACACTGCATTTAACACCCTTGACCTAAGAAATACACGGCTCTCTAGTTAATGCCCTTTAACCTATTCTAGAGAATCTCTCCACCCCTCCCCTAAAGAAATGCCAGATGTTAGACAACACACTGGATACTCATCCCCAGCCCTCCAAGTTCATATATCTGTAACACACTGTGGCAAGCTAGTGCCAAAATGTCTTATTATAATTGATTTATCCCATCTACTAAGAGGCAATGAGTATCTGGATCATTGCTTAGGGGCCTAGAATTTAGAAGTATATAATGAAAATAAAATTTTCAAATATTTATGTGGTCTTACTTTTCAATGCCAAATCCATACCTATAAAAATGTCTAGGTATTTATGTGTCAGATATTGTTTCTCTCACTCAGAATTGGTATGTGGGTAATAAATTTTTACTATATAGAATTTGAAAGTTAATAGAGAGATCTTTTATATAAATGACCAGGTGATTGTTTTAAATTTTTTAACTGGGTTGAATTTAAATGCCTTAGAAATGACCTAATAGATTTTTGAATAAAATGCTATAATAAATTAGAATGTTATAGAGAAATTCTGTTTTCAAAAAAAACACATTATGTCTTGTGATTTTCACTAAAACTAGGGCATTTAAGTGCAAAAAAAAGGTGTCAATATGAGTCATTAAAAACAGCAACCGAGGGGAGCCTGGGTGGCTCAGTTGGTTAAGCAACTGCCTTCGGCTCAGGTCATGATCCTGGAGTCCTGGGATCCAGTCCCACATCAGGCTCCCTGCGCGGCGGGGAGTCGGTTTCTCCCTCTGACCTGTCCGCTCTCATGCTCTCATTCACTCTCTATCTCAAATAAATAAATAAATAAATCTTAAAAAAAAAAAAAAAAACAGCAACTGAAATATGATTATATACTCCACAGGAAAAATTCCAGAGCAAAGTATTACATCAAAAGAAGGAAACTCATTGAATTAGTATGAGAGCTTCAAAGAAAAAAATGAACGCTTAGATCATTAAAAATGATATACACGTCTGGTTTCTTGATATAGATGTCTGTGAGGGTTAGAGAAAACACAGAATAAACCACTCTTATCCTCAGAGAACAATCAAGAACAGAATAAAATCTAAGAATTCAGCTACCATATCCCAGCATGGGTTCTAGAAAAATGTGTGCGTAATAACAGCAGCCCGAGAACTGACCATGTTCTGGGTTCTATTCTAGGTACTTCACCTCTGCTAACATAATTACTGCATCCTGCCCGTGCTATTCTCAACCCCATCCTACAGAAGAAGCGTGGGTAACTGTAAGGTAACCTCAGAATTAGCAAGTGGCAGAGCCAGGACTCCAATCCAGGCCACCTCCCTGCAGGATCCGGGTGGCTGGCACGGCAGCCCGCACTGAGTGCCAAGGACTAAGAAAGCTGGCCCCGAGCGCAATGTTCTCCTTCTACGACCGGAGGCCCAGGCACCCTGTCTACCTTAGAGTTCCTTGAGCCCTAGCGGCTGGCTCCATTCACAACATTGCTCATCGCCGTTTACAACCACCTTCCAAGTACCCTGCACCATGGGGCAAGGCCAGCTGAAGGTGCACAGATGGGCTCGGGCTCTCCAGTTGGGGCACCGGGACAGTTTTAAGACAGACATGCATTCGTTCAGCTCTCAAACCCCTCCATTGTTACTAACAGGCAAAACTACAGCGGTCACTGTGTGTGTGTGTGTGTGTGTGTGTGTATACACACACATATTCCTATGAAATATTTTGTTGAGATGCTCAGAGAAGGAAACACTCAGAAGTAAGGACACCATGGTGTCAGGGCAGAAGCCGTGTTAACAAGTTAAACTTCCTCTGGGACTATTTTGGGTTAGGAAATTGAAAGTTAAAATAATGTTGAATCTAATGAATCTTAAAAGTTCCTTCAAACACCGAGAGTCTGTGATTGTGTGTGTGTGTGTGTGTGTGTGTGTGTGTATGAAAACAGAATTGCTGGTGCTTTAGCTGGTGTGTGTCCTAAGGGAAGTGTCCAAAGTGTCCTATGGGAAGGTGTGCCAGGACACCACTAAACACTGGGATATGCTTCCACGGGTGCAAAAATGGCAAGTGAGTAATCTCTTAGATGATGACAGGCAGGCACTTGTTAAGGCGGGGGAAGGAATGTGGTTCAACTCCCAGAAATACCAGCGAGGAATACTAGCTCTAGGACAACCAGCTCTGATCAGCAGGAACACTAGTTTCCTTTCATAGGTGCACAGCGACCTCTACTGGTATACAGGTAGCATCCCAAACTCAAAAATTTTCTCTGTAAATGAATTTTCAGAGGCACAACTAAGAATATCTACTCTTTTGGAGCTTTAAAAAAAATCTTTAATTGAAAAAAATTCCTTCCTCTGCTGGCAGTAAATATTCCAATCAAAATGGTCCATATATAAGGGTGCCTGGGTGGCTCAGTCAGTTAAGCGTCTGCCTTTGGCTCAGATCATAATCACAGGGTCCTGGGATGGAGACCCGCATTGGGCTCCCTGCTCAGTGGGGAGCCTGCTTGCCACTCTGCCTACTTGTGCGCCCTCTCTCTCTGTCAAATAAATAAACGAAATCTTAAAAACTAAAAATAAACGGTCTAAATATATATTATCCTGGAGTAGAACTGAACTGAGCAGTACTTTAATTAAAAAAATTAATCCCACTGGTGATAGCAAGAATGAAAGTCTCAGGGCATCAAAGCTGTTATTAAAACAAACCAAAACCAAAACCAAAACCAACCTTTTTGGGAGTACCTCTAATATGCTCAGAAAGTTACCAAAGACACCAATTATAGAACAATAATTATATATTTAAAATTCTTGAATGCTTTGAAACTTTCAGTTGTCAAATATCACATGGCCCATTTTCTCATGAATATTTTGCTTTCTCGTTTTCAAAGTAATACTTAAAGCTTTTTTTTCCTGGGGCACCTGGGTGGCTCAGTTGGTTAAGCAACTGCCTTCGGCTCAGGTCATGATCCTGGAGTCCCGGGATCAAGTCCCACATCAGGCTCCCAGCTCCATGGGGAGTCTGTTTCTCCCACTGACCTCTCTCCTCTCATGCTCTCTCTCTCTCATTCTCTCTCTCTCTCTCAAATAAATAAATAAAATGTTTAAAAAAAAAAAAAAGCTTTTTTTTCCTTTTAAGTCTCAAAGGTTTTCAGAATTAAAATTAGTTGTAAGTACGTTTATTACGTTTATTAAACTTTCAGTGGATGAATTCTGCCTACATGTGAAGAAACGGCAAAGACGGCCTCACATGCTTCATTATGTAACAGGCATGCACACGAAAGTATAAGTGGAATACTGAGCATGACTTCAAAGGAAAGCATGAGTTTTTAAAAAAACAACAGGAATATTTTTGATTCTTGTAAGCTGAAATAATTCCTTTGAAATTTCATTTTCATAAATTTCCACTGCAGAAAATGAAGTTAAGAAAGAACTCAAAATGATACCCCAGATTTTATTACAATGGTGGGGAAATAAGAGCCTCTCTTCTTCTTGTTCATATTCTTTTTACTTTTTTAGATTTTATTTATTTATTTGAGAGAGAGAGAGAGGGAATACCAGCAGAGGGAGAGAGAGAAGCAGGCTCCCCAATGAGCAAGTAGCACACTGTGGGACTCAATCCCAGGACCCTGGGATCATGACCTGAGCCGAGGGCAGAAGCTTAACCAACAGAGCCACCCAGGTGCCCCCATATCATTTCTTTTTAAACAAGGACAATAAAAATATCTGAGCGATTAGTGAGTTAGTTGGGTTTTGCGCAGAATATATACACAGATTAAATGCAGTTTGAGAAATATTTTATTGCCTAAATAAGAATAATGGATTGGGGGCTCAGTCAATTAAACCACCGCTTCTGGCTTAGGTCATGAGACCCAAAGGTCGTGAGCTCGAGCCCTGTGTCAGATTCTGTGCTGGCTGTGCAGCCTGCTTGAGATTCTCTCTCCGTCTCCCTCTGCCTCTCCCCCTACTTCTTCTCTTTAAAAAAAAAATGAGTAACGGATTAGGAAAAATGAAGACATTTCTATTTAACTTTGATAACTAGGATATAAATGTTTCTACACTTTCTTTTTTTTTTTGAAGAGAATTTGAAAGTTATGATATATATATATATTATATATAATATATTCAATATATATTATATTCATTAAATCAGTAATTATTTATTGATCTTCTACAAGGTACAAGAAATAAAATTAATAATAGGCCACCCACATTTAATTAAGATCTTGCATACGCTAGATACTCTATCACTCACTTTACATGTATCATTTCATTTAATCCCTACAATGACCCTATGAGGTAGTTTTTACACTTTCTTTTCATTATTTTCATTTATTAATTTGTCAGTCGATATATGTTGCACTACCTGTAGGCACCACCAGGAATAAAAGGGTGAATAAGGCATTATATCCTTGCTCCCGAGGAATTAAACAGCTGGTATGGAAAATACAAATGATTTGCTATACAAATAATTCTAAGGACATATCTTAAGTAACTTTAATACGCAGTTTTCACTAAAAAGCTACCTCCCTACTTTCATCCCCCACAACCAGATCTGCAGCCACTGGGAGGGCCTTGTGTCTCCAGGCCTGTACATTTCTTCTCTCCCCACCCTTTTGGGGGGCGGAGCTGGGAAAGTGACACTTCTGGCTCAAGGCCTATCCACATGAAGAGTCATCAAAGCGACTATCACTACATAGCTCTCCTATCCAACCAATCATATCCACAATCACATTTTGAACAGACATGCAGATTTTAATAAGGAAAGACTAAGTAGAAAGTGAAAGCCCCTGAGTCTACCACAGTCCTGCCTGCACGTTCAGACCCTCTCCCCTGCCTACAGGATGAGGCTTGACTCACGTCAGGATAACATGCCATTACAAAAGCTAGAACCGTACGAACTAATAGCTTTTAAATGATAAAGATTAAGTCAAGAAATTCTGTGTAAATACTGAATGTAATACTGAATAATAATAATACTACTGAATACTGAATTCAGTATTATATATATATAATAATATATGTAATATATATCATATATATACTGAATACTACTGAATAATAGTAATGCTGAATAAATACTGAATGTAAAATGTATAATTACTGAAGCCTTGACCATACTCGAAAATAACATGTCCAAAAAGGCAATAACATCATTTAAAACACAGCCAGGACTTCGTGTAAGAGAGAAACAGGAAACAACTGAAATATTCCTCAGTAGAAGATTAGTTAACTACACTGTGGTTCACTAACCACTGGAATATCATGCAAGTATGAAAAGAAATAATATGCTTATACACACTGGAAGTCTCTAGAAGGTCACATGGGGACATATCAGGGGTTGCCTCTGCACAAGAACTGGCTGGCTGGCTAATTTTCAATTTTTTACTTTATAACCTTCAGTGCTTGTTGAATTTTTCATGATGAACATGTACTATTTAAAAAATAAAACAGAAAAAATCATTAAAAATATTATTTTTTAAGAGATTTATTTGAGAGAGAGAGTACGCACACATGTGAGTGTGAGCGGCAGGGAGGGGCAGAGGGAGAAGGAGACAAAGATTCTCAACAGAATCCATGCTGGGCGTGGAGCCCAATGTGGGGCTCAATCCCAGGACCCCAGGATCATGACCTGAGCCAACTTCAAGAGTTGGGTGCTTAACTGACTGAGCCAACAAGGCACCCCAAAATAAATACTATTTTGGATGACAAAAAACCCAGCTGCTCTGTGGAGAAGAGAAAGAAAACAGGGGTATTGCTAGGTCAGTGTGAGAGTTTTTCACAACAAAAAAAAATAAACAGGATAGAGTACCTAACTTTTTTTCTTGGTCAAATGAATATTCTGACAAATTCATTTGTCAAAATAAACTAAATGGATTTTTAAAAATAAGCAATGACTGAACTGGGTTAAGTGACAGTATTCCTAAAAGGAAATAAACCTTTACACAAGAGTTATTCACTGTGGGAGTGCTACAACATTTTATAAAATATTTTCTATCTCCACAGTAATCCTCACAAAATTCCTATTTGCTTTTTTCAGTGCTTTGCTCTAAATGTTAACACTCCAAGAATTATTTCTGAGTAACATTCTGTTCTCCTCCACCCGTGGAATCTTCTGTTGTATAAACAGTGTGATAACAGGGGATGAACTGTCCACACACGTCCTCAAGACCCTCAGATGCCAAAGTCTGTGCTTAGCATAGAATTCACCATGGGGACTAAGAATGCGGTAAAAACAATTCTGAAAACAACCTCAGTTCAGAAACACTGCTTTTAAAAGCAGATCAAATCTTAACGCCCCACAATGCTATAACTGACAGGTGCTTTTTTTTTTTTTTTTAAATAATCGCGACATCTAATGTGGGGCTCGAACGCATGACCCTGAGATCAAGACTCATATGCTCTACCAACAGAGCCAGGCAGGCACCCCAGCTTTTCTTTTTTTACTTTTTGAAAGTATTATAGGGAAAAAAAAAATCCAAAACAGCAAGGGCAACTACATGATCTAAGATGAAATTCTGCAATATAAAATTTCAACTTCATAACTAGTGTAGGTAGAGACCAACTGGAACAGGGCAAAAGGGGGAGAAAACAAAACCAAGGCGGAGTCGTGGCTGAAGACTGCGTACTGCTCAGCTGTCTGAAGGGGGAAGGTAGAGAGTGAAGGTCTGGAAGATCAGGAATTCAATGCGGACTTGTGAACTGACCGTTTTTTAGTCATGCATTTCAGTTAAAGGCAGATTTTGTTCCGTATAAAAATGTGTATGCTGGAGAGTGATGGTGCACATGGGGGGTGTTTAACTTTGAATCTGAAATGTGCCGGCGTAGATGAATGGGCAGAGAAAGGCAGAAAAGAAAGCTAGGCAAAGGGAAGCACTAATTTTATAGCATCACATGAGCTGACAATGTATTTTCAGATTCAGACTGCGCTCCCAAAGTACCTGTGTTTGTGTGTGTGTGTGAATATACCTTGTAAATCATATAAAAATCCGTGCATGTAAAGAAAGCAAAAACAACCTTCCACTGAGTCTGACTGACCTGCATGTGTAATTAAGCAATGAGAATAATTTTACAATGCAGATGTTTTTGTGGCTGTAACTATGATGGACTCCATTCATCTGTCCATTTTCAAAGATTATCATTTTAGGACACCCCAACAGTCACATTCCCCCATTGTCATCAAATGATTAGTAAAGAATTTGCCCCTCATCACTATTCAACAGAGTCAAAATCCTGCACCAGTGAACCCACTTAGCAGTGGCAAAATCCTGTTGGAGATCACCCAATGAGATGAATGCTAATAACTCTCCACACTAAGTCCCTTAAAAAAACTTTGAATGAAAAGTTACAGAATACTCCAAAGGGGATGCATCTAGCACCACAGAGGTAGAGAAAAATGAACTGACAATCCTGAAGACATGAGGATTAGCCTTTAGAAGAGTTAAAAATGTTTTATATTCAGCTAAAAGCTTTCGTACTACTAGGTCCAGATTTAAATGGTGACATCTTCTTTTCTGAGCTTCACAGAAGAAACTGCGGGTCTTCTCGGCTTTTTTTTTTTTTTTTTAATTTATTTGTTTATAGATAGAGAGTGAGAAACAGCGAGCAACTAGCAGGGGGAGTGGCAGGCAGAGGAGGGAGAAGCAGGCTCCCCGCCGAGCAAGGAGCCCAATGTGGGACTCTATCCCAACACCCGAGGATCACAACCCGAGCTGAAGGCAGACGCTTAAACGACTGAGCCACCCAGGCATCCCCAGATCTTCTGTTTTAATAACTAAAAGCACAGTGCAACTTTACGGTAGCTTTGAAATATCTTTGGAAAACTGAGAACTAGAACAACGGAGTGTTACTTTCTTGCTATGTCTAATGACGTCTTTACTTTGTAGTAATGCTGTATCATGAGCATTTTATTTTTGACAATCAAAATTTCAAAATCTTACTTTCTCCTTAGAAACTTACCAATTAAGCCTTTACCAAGAGGCTCTAACAACCACCTTGATGGGATCTAATTAGCTACTTAATCCCTCATTTAAAAACACAACTAAATCGCGCAGTAAAATGCTATATGGTCCCCATCAAACTTACTGTACTGTAGAGTTTGTTGAATAATGAGTCTGTGTTATGATGGAGTCTTGAAACACCATTAAGTACAAAATTATTTTCCTTTTGAAAAATATACGTTTTTAGGTCACTAGAAAACAACCCGAATTAAAAACTACATACGTAGGGGGAAAAAAAGTAAAAATCAGAAACAAATCTGCCTTGTTAAATGCTTTTCTTAGGAAAGAAGACAGAATGCACATTTGCATCTTAGGTGGAGAACTAATCCACCCAAAAAGCAAAGTGCACTATTGCTGCTTATATGTATCTCCTTAAACATTTACAACTCTTGGGTTTTATAGGTTAATGAGAATATGGATAAATAAACTGCTTCCTTCCTACTGTTGCTCTTCTCATATCATAAACAAGAGGTTCTAATTTTAGTACGATTATCCGCATGGGCACATTAGAAAGGAATATTTCAGGGGCGCCTGGGTGGCTCAGTCGGATGAGCGTCTGACTCTTGATGTTGGCTCAGATCGTGATCTCAGGTCCTAAGATTGAGCCCTGCATCAGGCTCTGCTCTGGGCATGGAGCCTGCTTGAGATTTTCTCTCTCTCCCTCTGCCTCTACCCTTTCCCCCTCCCTCCCTCTCTCTCTCTCTCTCTCTCTCTCTCTCTCTAAGAAAGAAGAAAAGAAAGAAAGGAAGAAAAGAAAAAAAAAAGGAAAGGCGGGGGGGGGGGCGGAGAAAGGGAAGGAAAAGAAAAGAAAGGAAAGGAAGATAGATTTCAAGGTTAACCAGGAAGCTAGAACAAAAAGTATCATGCTACATGCTACAGTTGTAAGGAATAAATACTTCTGAATTCCATTCCTAACTCCACCTAATATGGATATAAAGAAATCCTTCATCTGTTAAGTATTTAATATGCTTATCTGTCAAGTGAGTAATAAAACAATAATATTAACCAAAGGTCAGTAAAGCTAAAGGAGAGCCAGGTGCAGTAAAAGAAAGGGAACTCAAGGTCAGCAAGAAGTAAACTATAAATAATAATATCCCCCTTACTCCCCCCAACAATAGCCCACTTTCACTTGTTTGTCTAGCTTCCGAGTGTTCTAGAATTCCTGTTTTAACTTTTTTTAAAAAACCTAGTTATTAGAATTAAAAAAATAAAGGTTCAGTGGTCATTATAACATACTCTAAGGACAAGCCTAATAATTACAAGAGTTTGAAATAAACAGTCCAACAGCAGAACAGGAATCATTCAACTCCAGACATTGGTAATACTGATGTTTTTATAGAAAAGGAATTTAATTTAATTAGTTTTGACAGATTAAACACAAACAACATGGGATGGGCTGCTTATGTTGACAGTATTCAACACTTTGAGGGGGAAACTGTTGACTTTACTATACAACAAGAAGTCACTTTCATTAGAAGAAAAAGGGCAGGGGTGCCTGGGTGGCTCAGTCAGTTAAGCATCTGCCTTCAGCCTGTCATGATCCCAGGGTCCTGGGATGGAGTCCCACATCGGGCTCACTGCTCAGTGGAGTGTCTGCTTCTCCCTCTCTCTCTGCCTGCCTCTCTGCCTACTTGTGATCTCTGTCTGTCAAATAAATAAATAAAATCTGAAAAAAAAAAAAAAAAGAAGTATTTACAAGGCTGTTGCATGGAAGAAATATGAAATGTAAACCAGGGGGGTGGATTATTAATTCAGTGTGAACTGGAACTTTGTAAAATAATGAACATTGTCCACACAGCAGGCTCCCTCTCATCACCACTTTCTCATTTCATTCATAGCTTCACCCAAAACTGAAGCATGGGACTATATTCTACCTTGTTCTATTACACATTCTTCACAGTGCTCCATACCCTCTCCCCCCTCCATGACTTTCCCAGTTCCTGGAAGGCAATAACATTTAGAGAATTTCTTGGTTATCTCCACTCAAACTAAAAGCCAGTCATACTGAATCGGATTGATAATTGCTACCACAATTTATTAACAAATCATGTCCCAGTAAACATTAATAAATTAACACACTGAACAAATATCTTGAGTAAACATTTTACGTTACACACCCAGTGCTATCAGCAGCCATTGAGACTATGCTAAGTAACTGTCTTTGTCCTCAACTATTTCTCATGTCTTAGGTATCCTTGAAACTATTGAATTATTTTCTGCTACCAGCATTACATGAAGCTGTACAGTACCTCTTTATTGCAGATTCTGAAACTCAGAGTCTTCTATTTGTGTAAGTTACTGACACTGATATTATAGCTGAGATGAGAAGCTGACGCATCACTTTCCCCCCAAGACGAAATCGCTGAATTTTTTATTATACTGACGTCTTGAGACAAATTTCAGGTACGGAATTTATTTCCTGTGTGCCCTGTTTAGCACCTGGCATATATGAACGTGAAATATTAGCTGTTAATGATTTAAAAGCTCCAAACTGAATATACATCAATCTGCCACAGAGATTTTTATCTCTGTGATTATCTGAATTAATTAAAAAAAGACAAGACTATTACATGGCAAATAGCTCAGGATAAACAACTTTCTTTAGACTTAGTATTTAATTATCATCTTTTAAATTGTGGTAAAATATATACAACATAATATTTACCATTTGAATGGCACTTATTTTTACATTAAGAAAACCGTTGAAAGGATATTGCAATACTGACTAAAACATGGGATTCTTTCCTGCAAAAAGACTGCTACAGTTAACATCTGAATTTGGAAACTCGTGTTGGCAAGTATCTTTTTTACATCGTAAACACTGCGACTAATGACAAAAATAATTAAAATTAAAGCTATTGGTGGTTATAAGTATTTCAGGCAGAGAAATAAAATACAAAATATCACACTTCCTAGATTTTAGGCATTATTTTCTTAAAATTCATAAATGGGCCTCAGTAGCAGTAGCAGCTAATCTTTACAGAGAGCTAATTACGTGGTGGATAACTGCTTAGGGGTTGATATGCATTATTGGTTTTGTTTTCTCATTGAGGATTGACATACCATAACATTCACCTTTCCGAGTGTACAATTCGGTAGTTTTAAGCATTTTCACAAAGTTGCACAATCATCACCACTACCTAATTTCAGAACATTGTCATCGTCTGAAAAGAAACTGTTCCCATCAGCAGCCTGCCTCCGCCTCCCTCTCCCTCAGCCCCTGGCAACCACCCCTCTGCTTTCTGACTCTATTGATTTGCCTATTCTGGACATTTCATATAAATAAGGCAACAATATATGTGGTCTTTTGTGTCTGGCTTCTTTCCTTTAGCATAATATTTTCCAAGTTCAACCATACTGTAGCACCTTATGTTACTTTTTAAAAAAGATTTTATTTATTCATTTGAGAGAGAGAGAGCGAGTGCACACGATTAGCAGGGAGGGGCAGGAGGAGAAGCAGTCTCCTGGGTGAGCAGGGAGCCCGACACGAAGCTCAATCCCAGAATCCCGAGATCGTGACCGAAGGCAGAACCGCAACCGAGTCACCCAGGATTTTGAATCATAAAACTGCTAATATGGTAAACAGTCTACTTCCTGGGTCTTACACTATCAGCAACCAATGTTCTACAACAGTGCTAGAAAGTAGAACTTTCTACTTTCTAACTTTCTGCATCTATGCCATCCAGTTTGTAAGCTACAAGCCACATGTGGCTGAGCATTTAAGTGTAAGTAGTGTGACTAAGAAAGGGCATTTTTTTTTTTTTTAAAGTAAACGCTATGCCTAACGTAGGGCTTGAACTCACAACTCTGAGATCAAGAGCTGAATGCTCTCCTGAGCCAGCCAAGTGCCCCCAAGAAAATGAATGTTTGGTTTCTTTAAAAGTTTACTTATTTAAGTAATCGCTACACCCCACGTGGGACTCATACTCACGACCCTGAGATCAAGAGTCACATGCTCTTCTGACTGAGCTTGTCAGGTGCCCCCTGAATTTTTAATTTTTAATAGAGTGAAATAATCACAGGTGACTAAGGAGGTCCTTACAGGACAATGCAGGTGTTGAATGATGAGAGGCAACATCCTGTAACAGGGCCACACCATGTTCCAGAAACTTTCAAAAGAAGAAAGAGACTTGGGTTATTCATACTGAGAGGGGAGCAATAAGAGAAAATAAACTTCCAAAGAAATCTAGATTTGACCCCCCAAATTTGAGAGAGCCTCCTTCAAATCCACACCCTAGGGCTAGGAATATAAAAAGAAGAAAGAAGGGAGGCAAAAAGCACCACCCTTGAAGTAAGGGTTTGCCACAGTGACACGGTCATGTCACTGAGTACGAGCAGCCGCTAACATTTATGAATCAGTCTGGGTATTGTACATAGCACTGTACATGTTTTTCATTGAATCCTCGAACAAGCCTTCCAGATAGATGTATTTATCTCCGTTTTATAATAAGGATATTGAGACTTGGGGAATTAATTTGCTGAAATAAAAATGCAACTTTTGGGGTGCCCGGGTGGCTCAGATCATGATCTCCGGATCGTGGGACAGAGCCCCGAGCTGGGCTCAGCACTGGGCGCGAAGCCTGCTTGAGATTCTCTTTCCTTCAGTCCCTGCCCCACCCCACATTCTCTCTCTTTAAAAAAAAAAAAAAAAGCAACTTTTAACTGAAATCTAACGACTAGTGCCCTTTGTCTATGTTCCAGGGGATCCCGCAGATCCTTCTGCTGCGGCCGTCAACACATTATACTGACACAGAGTATGGCTCCCACTTGAAGGGTGAACTCCTTGAAGTCAAGGACTGTGCTCTCTCAGTCCCCTGCTATCTTTCCCCATCACCTACTACCAACTTTCACCTATCAAAGTACTAAATATACATATTCTTCAGTATTTGCTGAGTTTGCTGTGGATTTGTGTCTCTATTTCAATGATAAACCCATGGGGTAACATGCTTTCTCCAACTCTCACTCCTGAAGCATTTATATTTGAGTTTTAGAATCAAGTTTAAAGTTTAGCATTTAAAATAAACTTCTCAGGGTGCCTGGGTGGCTCAGTTGGTTAAGTGTCTGACTTCATCTGCCCCTCCCCCTGCTTGTGCTCTCTCTCCCTGTCAAATAAATAAAATCTTAAAAAACAAAATAAAATAATAAAATAATAATATAAAGTAAAATTAAATTAAATTAAAGTAAATAATTTAAAATAAAATAAAACTAACTTCTTTGGGGCACCTGGCTGACTCAGTCAGTAAAGCAGTAAAGCATGCAACTCCTGATCTCAGGGTCGTGAGTTTGAGTCCCATGTTGAGTATGTAGAGATTATTTAAAAATAAAAAATTTAGGGGTGCCTGGCACAGTTGGTTAAGCATCTGACTCTTGCTCTCAGTCCATGTCTTGATCTCAGGGTCGTGAGTTCAGGCCCCGTGTTGGGCTCCACACTGGTCACAGAGCCTACTATGAATGAATGAATGAATGAATGAGTGAGTGAATTATACTTCTTTATTTTTTTTTTTAAGATTTTATTTATTTATTTGACAGACAGAGATCACAGGTAGGCAGAGAGGCAGGCAGAGAGAGGAGGAAGCAGGCTCCCCGCTGAGCAGAGAGCCCAATTCGGACCTGAGCCGAAGGCAGAGGCTTTACCCCACTAAGCCACCCAGGCGCCCCTGAATTATATTTCTTTACACTGTTTCAAAAAATTTGCCAAGAAACTCAGAACATTAAATATCTGATCAAAACATTTCACTTTGAGGGGCGCCTGGGTGGCTCAGTGGGTTAAGCCGCTGCCTTCGGCTCAGGTCATGATCTCAGGGTCCTGGGATCGAGTCCCGCGTCGGACTCTCTGCTCAGCGGGGAGCCTGCTTCCCTCTCTCCCTCTCTCTCTGCCTGCCTCTCTGTCTACTGTGATCTGTCTCTGTCAAATAAATAAAAAATGTTAAAAAAAAAATTGTTTAAAAAAAAAAAACATTTCACTTTGAGCTGTCATTTTTTCAGAATCATTAATCAAAAAAAATCAGATTTCCTATATCTTTAGAAATTATGCTATAGAAATTTTAATAGTACAACTGAAACCCTACATTTATACACAAATGCTGTGCCGTGTAACAGCATTCACCATATGTTCATCTTACAAAGCCTCGACAGTTTCCAATTTTTACATCTCATTTTTCAATGACTTTTTTAAAGTTTTTCATACTTTATTAAATTATATTCACTCCATACAGGCACAAGGCCAGTATCTCCAGGTAAAGGAGGACCTACCTCTGCCTCCAAATCATAAAGGACTAAAAGAAGTCTACACACATTTATCTCCTTAATCCAAACTCATAAGACCTATTCCAAGATTTAACGAAATTTAACCTAGAGATAAAATAATATTCACATGAGAAGTACACTCAAAGCTCGTTAGAAACATTATCAGAGGTATCAAATAAAACTCTTAAATATATCAAAAAGCACTTCTAGTTAAAAAATGATCTCCCCTTCCTTGTTAGAAATAAGTATCCTATAGGGCTTCTAACTGCAGAAGATCAGAAATATGATTATGAAGGTACTAATTGTACTGATCTTTACAAACACCAGAAATATTATATGCATTCCTTTTGAACATATGGAAAACCCACATTTATTGGGGAAAAGAAAAATGAACTGGATCCCTGTTTCTCAAATATTATCATTCCTACAAATTACCAGAGGAACTTTTTAAAAAATGCAGATCTTGATTCAGTAGGTCTGAGATGGAGCCGGAGACTCTGATTTTCTAACAAGTTTCCAAGTGTGATGCTGAACTTCTGTGTAGTCTAAGGCGTTGAATTGCTAAGGACAGATTTTTCCAGGTCTCAGTGATCTTTCTGGACTCTTCTGATTTCTTTTTAATGTTTATTTACTCATTAAAATTAAAAAAAAAATTCTTGGGGTGAGTGGGTGGCTCAGTGGGTTAAGCATCTGACTTGGTTTCAGCTCATCTCTTGATCTCAGGATTGTGAGTTCAAGCCCTAGGCTCTGTGCTAGGCATGAGCCTGTTTAAGATTTTCTTTCTCCCTCTCCCTATACTCCTCCCCCTGCTCCCATTCATACAAGTTCTCTAAAAAAAAAAGTAATAATAATTTATTAAAATTTGGGGCTAGTAGGTGATGCAGTTTGTTGGGCAACCAAATCTTGGTTTCAGCTTGGGTCACATTCTCAGGGTCATGAGACAGCCCCAAGTTGGGGTCTGAGCTCAGTGTGGAGTCGGTCTGGGATATTCTCTTTCCCTCTGCCCCTCCTCCTACCACGGGCATGCAGGTATGTACCACCTCTCAAATAAATAAACCTTTAAAAAAAATTTTTTTAAATTCTTTTAACAAATTTTAGTACTGAGTGTGTACTGATTCAGACATTTCACCAGGAGCATAAATAAGATCTAATCTGGGCCTCGGAAGAGCAATTATGTCAACAAGTAATTACATTATAACCACAAAACACTATAATAAAGATACGCAGTGAGAAGAGATTGGCTACTTTTCCAGGGGAGAGTAGCGAAGGTTAAAGATGCAGCTCTTGACCTGAGTATTGAAGATGAACAGGAGTCCGCAGAGCGGAGAAGAGGAAGACCCCTCCTCCGGCGGAAGAAACAGCAAGACAAGCAGTGACCCACTCTGGAACTGCAGATTATATCAAATGGCTGCAACACGCTGTTTATGGTAGAGATCAATAAGGGACCAGGAAGAGGTAAACAGATCAGAGTCCAGCATGTCAGTGAGGACTTCAGAAAGAACAAGGTCAGTGGATTGGTGAGGTCAAAAGCAGACTACAGTGAACTGGAGAATGAAAGGAAGAAGAAACTGAGACACACATGGGGTTGGGGGGGCGGGTGGCTCAATCAGTTTAGCATCCAACTCTTGGTTTCAGCTCAGGTCCTAATCTCAGGGTCCTGAGGTCCAGCTGGTGTCTGGCTCCATAGTCAGTGCAGGGTCTGCTTGAGATTCTCTTTCCCTCCTCCTCTGCCCCACCCCCACACGCGTGCACGCTCTCTCATAAATCTTAAAAAAAATAATAATAAATTGAGACTAATGATACACTCTTTCCAAAGATCTTCCTATAAAGGAATAAGGAGACCAACAACTAGAAAAGAACAAAAGGTCAAGGGCACACTTACTTTTTTTTAAGTGTGAGAGACAAGCGCATTAATAGGAAAGCTTGGGGTAAGTGAAGAGGGCAAGGGTAAGAATACAGGGAAGAGGTCAGGAGTGACCCTCGCTCCTAAGACTACAGTAAGGTTTCTAGCCCCAGCACTTTTACCATTTGGAGAGAGAATTATTGGGGGGGGGGGGTGTGCCCTACGCATTGTAGGCTGTTTAACCGCATCCCTGCTAATACTCACTGGCTACAGTAGTACTCCCAACCCCATCCCAGTTATGACAACCAAAAGTGTCTCCAGACATTGCTAAATGTCTCCTGGGGGGAAAAGGAGGGCAAAACCTTCTGTGTCGAGAACGAATGGTCTAGAGGCAGAGTCCAGATAATTTTAAGTAAGCTTAGAGAAGGCTGGCTGGAAAAAAGAGACTCCTATCTACCAGTTATACTACTGGAAGAGGAAGGTCCTCTGCTGAGTGGAAATAGGTACGTTTTATGGGGAGTGGAAAAGTTTTGGGATGATTCTGTGGCGAATGGGAGAGGCATGTAACCAGGGAAAGCAAACTAAGAAATATTTTCTATCCTCCCATGATTGAAAAGTAGTGTATCTCTCTTTATGAGTTCTCCAGAATATAGTACAAGAAAGGAATCTGAGCTTGGGGATTACAATGAAGGATCTTTATTAAAATACTTTGAAAATTTAAGAAATTGGATCAGCTTAAAAGGTGTTCTGACTCTTAAAAGAACCTTCTTCTTGTTTGCCAGAACAAAAATTTAGGGGTAAAAACTTATCTTCTCCACTCCCCCTCCAAATACGCAATTTTTTAAGAAGATTTTAAGTAATCTTTAGAGGTGGAACTTGAACCCGCAAACATAAGATCAAGAGTTGTATCCTCCATGGACTGAGCCAGTTAGGTATCCCCCAGAATAATGCAATTTTATCATAATTTTGTAAAGTCTTTAGTAGGAAAGTTTCTATATTTTATTTGTCCCAAATCCTACCCATTAAAATCAACACATTTTTGTTATAAGACACAAAAGTACAGTAATATAATCTGGGATTTTAAATTAATCATCACATTTCAAAGTATCATATTAATTGACATAGGCTTCTGGATATTAGTCCACATTATACTTATGCTTAGTGTAGAGAAAAAATTAGTATTTATATCTGGGTCCCAAAAGCTTCACTGCTGCACACTGTCAGAAGTGACTGGTCAGAAGACGTTGGAACTAGCCACCTCACTTAAATTTTATCTTCTAAATACAGTCTTCACAACTTGAAAATCTGGTTTATGTCTTAATAACCTTGTAATTTCCTGAAAATGTCAAAAGTGTACTTGTTCACTATATAGATTAAACAGCTGCCCTCATACCAAGGAAAAGAGACCATATGTACAATAATACATCCAATGTTTGTCAACATTGCCAAGAAAAGTGATCTGCAAGGAAATTTATCTCATTTTTAAATCTCCTAATGTGGTGCCTGGGTAGCTCTGTCAGTTAAGCATCTGACTCTTGATTTTGGCTCAGGTCATGATCCCAGGGTCAGGAGATTGAGCCCTGAGACAGGCTCTGTGCTGGGTGTGGAGCCTGCTTAAGATTCTCCACCCCCGTCCACCAATAAAAATAATAAAATCTCCTAAAAATATCTTTTAAAAAATAGGGAACATACCCCAGAAATTCTTTTCTTTTCTTTTTCTTGGATCTATAGACTTAATGAAGCACCTTCATGTGTAGCTAACAGAACTGGACTTGCATTAAGCAAGATCTTCCTCAAGAGACCAAACACATCTCAACACAAATATCTCATATTGAAATATATTAAAACAATAATCCTAGGTATAGTAGGCAAAGATTCTTGTCTGTACTAAATAAACCTCAACGTAAACACATATCCAAGTGTATGAAAGAAACCGCTAGAGAGAAACCACAGTGTTGGTTATAATCTGGCTAGGATTATCTAAACGGAACTCCTTTAGGCTCTGCAACCATCTGATATTGATATTAATACTGAATAAGTACTTTGGATCTGTTACCCATTCTCTTCCAAAGAAAGAAAATTCAAGTTGGATTCACTTTCGGATCTGCTATATAGACTGATCAAAGGATGAAAAATTAAGCTGAAATTCCATGTTCTAAAGACCAAAGTGAATATCATTCAAGTGTATCTCTAACTGCAATTTTATCTGTACATTTGATGCCTGTGATATGATGATTTCTGATAGTGGGAATGTTAGGAAAATCCCATGCACTTTATCCAAAATCTACCTACAGAACGGTATCTAGGATTACAACCAAGCAAGTAAAAGAATTTACTTAAGGAAAACTTGCTCATACAGCAAACAGGGTTATCCCTAAGGCTGTTAGATTATCTCTATTCCTCCCAAAAGACATGGAAATTCCATGTGCTTTGGAAGCATACTAAAATGCATAAGAATTAAGAAAGAGAATATAAGTATAGTTAAAGAGCAGACTAGACATAATATAATTCAATTATAGTTATTAGCAAACCTAAGGATTTCAGTATCTGGCACAAGTCTTAAGCTACACTCATAGAAAAACAACTCTTTATCTATGCATGGTTGCACATTACTAAATCGAATGACTTCACAGCTAATATTAGGCAAATCAGATTACCAGACACTTCAATCAATGCAGAGGACAGAGTTCGGCCAAGTTCCAAAGCAGACAAATTTCTGAAACTACTTTTATTTTTCTTGATATAAACAAAATGGCTCATTTCTGAGGGTGCTCAGCATTAAAAAGTCAACAAGGCCATATGCACTGATTTCCATGATCACCCATAATCTTAAAATATTTTATTCTAATGTTATTTGGATTACATAAACATGAAAGCTTGATGTAAAATTTCACCTTTTCATTTCAGAAAGAAACCTGGGTTAGCGAGGTGCTAAATAATTCCTGCTCCTTTCTTAAACAATCTTTGTACTGGACTCTCACTAGCTTTACTTTCTCTGGGAAATAATGCAATATACTAATCCCAACTCCATTCTGAGTTCTTTTCAATTCGGTTTCCTTATAAAACCTCTTCCTCTAATATAATTAAATAACTGTCCCCTTAACATTTTTTAAAAATAAAACTTAATATCTGAAACAAAAATTAACTGGGTTCAAAGGTCAAGTCTTAGCCTGTTTCTAGTAACAACGGAAAACAGTTTTATTGACAAGGTTCAAGTCAACCTAAATCAAATGGCAAAAGATAGAATTATTCCATTTAACATTTCCACTGAGGATTCTCTTTCCTATAAAGAGTTCAAATAAGGCCAAAAGGCATTATGACATCTGTAAAATTAAAAGCTAATAATTTTATCTTACTCTTGTTTTTGTTTTAAAAATACTTTAAGAATTCACAACAAAACATTTAATTTATTAACTTATGCAAAATGAGTCTGCATCTCAAGGCCAGTGAAGGCAGAGACAGGGTAATATCCCCACAGCATTCATTTAAAATAACACAGAATTTCACCTTAAGAAGTGAAAAACTGTACACTGCCAAGTGAGAGGAAGACATTAGAACCACTGCTTAAGAAAGGCATACAATTTTAAATGGTCAAATCCTTCAGGACCAGGATGAAGAGGTTTCAGGTCTAATGTTAACTGGCTGTCTGGAGAAATGTGGAAAATCTGGGACTTAGCCAGAGTCTGGGATAGTTTAATTACGTATCTGTCATAGTTGTGGTAAAAGTATATGTGTCTCTCAGGGGGAGGGAAATGTTGGTACACCCTCTACATTTTTTTACCTTGCTCTAGAAGGAAAACAGACAAAAAACTAGAGTAATGAGGTACAAGAAGATAATAAATTCCGTTACTATGGGTATTACAATGTTAACTCTTCTTAGGCTCCAGGTTCTTTCTATTGTGCAAGTTATAGTTGAAAAGGCATCCTAAAATACGTGAGTCCCTCTCCTATGGCTTCAAAGATTTTTAATTACAGATGAAAGCTGTAAGATCAAAAAGATATGAGAAAACTGGAAACGGTGCTAAGGCTTTAGCAATTCTGTTACAGCAATAATTCCCTGATTATATTATGCTTAGCAAGCAGAAGGCTGTAGGAATAACTACGGTGGCACAGAGGCAGTGGGAATGCTACTAATTCTCATTTACTAGAGGGCTCAAGGGTGCACATCAGGCTGTCTGAGCAGAAGTACCTGAGGGGTTTTCTTTCCTGGGCTAAATTCCAAAACCAGATAAATGTCTGTGTTTTTGTTTGTTTTTTTGATCATCATCCCAAGAGGTCTACTGCTTGGCATTTCAAAGATGTACTCTTAGCGCACGATGAGCCAAACATTCTATCTTTATTCCCATGAATCAATCCTAGGCACTTTGGCTCAATGAAATAAAGTACTTCACTTTGAATTTATCAATTTGATAAGAAGATTAGAATAGTGGTTCATAAAATTAGAACCATCAAGAGTATGCCCATAAAGGACAAAGAGAAAACAGAAGAACAAAGGTCTCTGAACTTGAACAGAAAGCATCTGGTCAAAGGCCAGCAGGGCCACCCACCTGCCCTCCCTACTGCACTCTCACCACTCACACCTCTGGCTCCTCCCTCAAGTCCTACTCAGCCTTAACTGACTTTTGGCAGCTTTGGACTCACCTGGTCCAAGAAAGCAGCTGAAGCAAATTCACAAGGTGAATCATAATACTGATGACATTAAGAGCACTGGTAGTAAATGAGTACTTTTAGGCTATAATAAATCAGAAGATGAATCAGAAATGATTTAGTGTAGCACTTTTTTTGGTTTGTTTTTTAGCCAGCTGTCAAGCTGTCAGAAATACCTTTTTTTTTTTTTTTTTAAGTAATCGCTACACCCAACAATGGGGCTCAAACCGACTACTCCAAGATCAAGAGTCACATGCTCATCCAACTGAGCCAGCCAGGTACCCTAATACTACTGCTTTAAAAACTATATAGGTGGCTCTGTTGCTTGCTCTCAGAATCTGAGAATTTATTTAGTACTGAGTATACATTTAGTATTAGTTCCTGGTTACTGGAGAATTTAAAGAAGTCATATTTCTAATGAAGACTGAGTAGGCCCTGATAAGAAAACATCAGGCATCAAAGATCTAATTCCTAAAGAAACACAAGTTTGGTAAACAGATGTGACTCAAAGCAGAGAAAGAAAAGATGGTTTAAGTTGTCTGATTCCTGGGACGCCTGTGGGGCTCAGTCAGTTAAACACTAGTCTTCGGCTCAGGTCATGATCCCAGGATCCTGGAATGGAGTCCCACATTGAGCAGGGAGCTTGCTTCTCCCCCGCCTACCATTCCCCCGCTTGTGCTTGCTCGCTCTCCCTCTCTCTCTCGCTCACTGTGTCAAATAAAAAATCTTTAAAAAAAAGTTCTGATTCCTGAGAGAATAGTCAAATACTATCACAAAAGATCAAAAGAAAAACTACATTTGCTGAAGGTTCTTTGAGAAGGTATATGATATGTGTGTGTGTGTGTGTGTGTGTGTGTGTGTGTGTGTCTAATACGTAAGTGCATATACACATGATGTATTTCCAATTATGAGCTGTATTAGGTTAGAAACGATTCGAAATACCAAATTAAAAAGGTAAACAGCCGAGAGGGAAACAAAAGTAAAGTCAGGCTACTCACTGAACAACAAAAATATTTACGAAGAAAAGTCCTGCCCAAGTAAGTGCTCTGTTTAAGGTGCCTGAGTAGGATACTTGATGACAAACCCAACAAGACACTGCTCTATAATCACTTTCTTTCCCATCAGACAAAAAGACACTTAGAGGTACAGAAAGAAATGGAGAGCTATTTAAACTGCCAAGAATGGAGGGGAAAGTAGCAAAGTATTCCTTTGGAAAAACAGAAAAGTATATCTCAAAGGACTTAATGGCTAATCACAAATCATCAGCCTCATTTAATTCTCTGAACCTAGATTATCACGACTGTTTTCAGGATCTGGTTACGCTCTAACTCATAAAATCCTTTCCATCTGATGTTTAGTGGTTTAGAAAGAGTCAAGGCCATAACCTTGTCTACAACCCTTAGATAGCTAGAGGCTCATGAGATCTAAATGCTAGTGCCTAAAACTAAAACTAAAGTTTCTCAGGTGAACCCTCCATCAACATTTTTCCTTCATGCATGACCATTTCCAGATTCCCTACTTTTACTGTCAGGTAAATAGAATTGCTTTTGGAGTGAGGAAGCTGTTTTTTCACCCTCTGAAAACTAATACTAATTTAGAAATTAACCTTAGCCTCCAACTCATTAAAATGTGAACTACTGATTTCACCTGCTCATAGTATAAAAGTCGTATCATGAAGAAAAGTTCAAATACACAGTTTCAATAAAACAAAGACTCTGCATTGTGATTTTAGGGGCAGGTATATTATGTATTTAGATCCTTCCATGTCAAGTCCTACATCATAGCTTTGGTCCAACAAATAAAATAACCAAGGTGGCAAAGAAAGATCAGAGCTGTGACATTTTAAGGGATTGCCCCATTCCCAAATTAGCTTTCTATATCAAGGTAACAATTAAATTTTACATTATCCCCTAAAGAGTCTAGCTGTTATTTTTTAAAGCTCTAATTAAAAAAAAAAATTACTGTTTCACATTTGAAAGAACAGATAATTACAGTTACTGTGGCATTTTGTGATTGCCAATGGAACCAAGATCCTTACTGTATCTTCTTAAATTGGCTACTATGGGTGACTGGAGGTTCCAGAATTGGCAATAGTGAAATAACTTTACTTCTCTCCCCAAATAGGTAATCTCCTGGATCTCAAATTTTATTTGACAGACTTAATTTGGGATAAAATGTTTTCAAGTTCTGTCATATAGGGAGATCTAATAACAAATTTTTGAAAATTTTTCTAAATGTGGTTTCCCATACAATGGATTGAGGCAGACACAATTTAAGGAAGTATTTAGTTTATTTTCAGTGATTAACAACATTTTTTAGCATGAATATATTCATGGGAAAAAGTGTAGGTTTTTTTTTTTTTCCATTTCAAACGAGTCAGCATTTCTCAAGTCCCATGGAAAAAAAATCTACTCTTAAAATGTGAATTCCTACTTTACTGAATTAAAAAAATCAGGAATACTATTTTTAACCACTAAATTATTACTATCTGGACATATTTAAACAATGAACCAAAGGTAGGAAGCTTTCTAATTGTTCTTCCTGAAACTAGATCACAGCCTTCTCTCCACAACAGGGAAGCCACTTGGGCCAGCAGGACACTTGCCTCTAGCCTAATGCATCAGACAAATACAGGTGGAAGAGAGTTAAAAAAAAAAAAAAAGCCTATAAAGCTCCCAAACCACACAAACTCCATTCCCTATCCTCTCCTCTCCTCCCCCATTTTGAATATCCATATCTGTACAAAGAGTCTCTTACTTGCAACTGACACATGTCCCAAAGTCTCTATTGGCCATTACTGACAATTACAACATTGAACACCTATGTAGTATGACATACCAGGCAGTGTTTTAAGTGTTTTGGTGTTCTTCAAATAAAATTCAAGAGAACTGTCCAAATTTCTGTAAAGTTACAGGGGCCTTTATTAAGACATCTATTTGGTAAAGATCTATATATTCCTATGATTTGGAGTTCAGTCAATACAAAGTTGATTTTACATGATCAAATACAAAGTCTGCTGGCTAATTCTATGAAAAAATAGAGAAACGTATTAAGGTTGTAAGACTACGTAAATAAAAATAGTGAACAAACTGATCATTTATTTAGCAAATAAAAACCGAATCTCTAAGAAACTCACTGAAATGGCAAAGTGATAGTCATATCACTTAAGGGAAAATGTTAATGAGTACACAAAGCAGAAAATGCTAATACTATTTTTAAAAAGATACAAACAGTAAAAGTGAAATGGAAAGAAACAGCAATTTTCAGGGTAGCTGTATATAATAAAGTTTTTTAAAAACCTCCAATTTTTAAAGTCAATTTCTTTAATGCAAGGATAATTCACAGCAAATAGATTCTTTGCTATCTAACAGTATTGGATTTTCTTTGCAAATTCTTTTAGTTCAATATTACTAAAGAAATTAACTTTTATATTACAGGCATTACAAATTCATCTAAAAAGCTAGGCAGTGCTGTGTTTAATGGCTTGCAATACTTGTATTAGGGATTTAAATATGACTGTTATAACAACCAAATAATTTAAAAGTGGAATTCTATGAAGAATTCTATCTATAAAGATTCTATAAAGAATTCTATAGACTTTCTCACTCTAAAATGTGACTACCTTTCCTATTGTGTGCATTCTAAAATTTCCAAGGTTTATTTAGATCTTAAATAGTTACAGAATTCAGTCATAGGCTGTTGTATGAATTGTGTCCTCCAAAAACACATGTTGAAGTCCTAACTCCCAGTACCTCAGAATGTGACCTCATTTGGAGATAGGGTCACTGCAGACGTATTAGTTAAGAAGACATACTGAAGTAGGGTGGGTTCCTAGTCCAATATAACTGATGTCCCTTTAAGAGGAAAACTGAGACACACACAGAGAGATGATATGAAGACACATGATGGAAGACCACTCGTCATTTGACAATAGAGGCAGAGACTGAAGTGATGCACCTACAAGTCAAGAACACCAAGGACTGCTGAGAACTGCCAAAAATTTGGAGGAGGAAAGGAAGGATTCTCCTCTAGAGCCTTGGGAGAGACAGCATGACTCTGCCGACACCTTGATTTGGACTTCTAGCCTCTGGAACTGTGAGAGGTTAAGTTTCTGCTGTTCTAAGCCCCATGATTTTCAGTAATGTTGTTACAGCAGGACACTAATTACACCAATCATGACCTAAAATCTACCTTTCCAAAACAGCATCTTTTAAAGGAAAGCATAACTTCAGAGTCAGCAAAACCTGAGGTCAAACACCTGTGCAAATAAAACCTGTGTAACCATGGACTTGAGTTTGCTTCTTCATTTGTAATAAAAAGAGGGAACAAATCCTACCAAACAGTATGTTTCTGAATACAAATTATGTACAACGTCCACAACACAGAAGTCAAAAATGTTAAGTTTCACCACCCCAAGCCCTTCTCTCCCTGTAATGAGAATGCATTTTAATCTGTGGTCATCTGGCTAACAACTCGGAAAATAGTATGATAAAAACAGAGGGTTATAATTAAAATATCATTAAGTAAATTTATCAAAAACACTGTCCCCTAAATTAAGTCCTGATGGTTCAACTACTTAGAAATCTCTAAATCCTTATCCTGGGTAAGACCACAATATCTAAGATGTCATGCTTTTCAGAACTTCTTGATATGGTAAATGCTACCCTCTCCTTCTTAAAAAGGTTCAAAGTAATTTCAATTACCACAGAAAGATCAATTCTTAAACAAGAGTTTATCCATTATACTTTCAAAGGTTAATTTCATTCAACACAAGTCTTCTGACTTAATATTCTTATTAATACGCAAACTGACCCAAGTTCAGTAATAAACACAAGACTCCTGTTATTAAAAAGTCATTGTTCAAATACAGCAATTTTTTATTTCATATAACATAAGCAAAATAATAATAATTACCTTTGACAGGATTAGTAGAAATTGAAGTATAACTCACAATATAATAAGCATGTTCTCCTGACATGTGAATTAGCCAGTAATATGGCCACAATGTTTAGTCATCTGAGGCCAGCACCATGACATGCTATGGATTAAACCTTATATGAACCTAAATTTAATGATATGAACAGAAGACTTTGAAGAGAAAGAAAACCTAGAATCAGATTATATGGTCAAGTAAAGTAAAATCACTGCAAATTATCCACTGCCACCAAAGACAACAGAGCTAGGCTCTCAAAACTACTTGAATTCAAGTGGTAAATAAAGACTAACACTGAATGCTTACTATGTGTAAAGACAATTTTGCATATTTAACTTCATTCAAGCCACGGAATATTCCTAATGTGGGAATTTTATACACAAGAAAACTGAGTACTAAGTTTGGGCTAATACATACAGTGTATAAATGCCAAATTTTAGAAAAGAGCTGCCAAAGCCACAACCTAAAATATAAATTTGCAAGCAATCACTGGCTCTGCTTTACATGTATGAAACATTATAAAAATAGTAAGTTTTGATATTTGTGGGGAAAGCTGTAATCAAAACCAAAACTTATTTAGTATCAATGCAAACCTGCCTCCAAAATAGCATGTTATTAGGAAAGTTAACAATGATTATCATGGTATAACCTTAAGAAAAACCTAAATCCTGAAAAAAAGAATCTAAGAAAATGAAGCTGATTGTTTAGTTATAGGAAAAGAAGATAGCCCCATATACTCTTATAATAGTGAAAACACAAGTTCAGTTTAGTGTTTACATGCAGCCTTACCCTACAAGGATAAGACTGACTGGCTGTTCAAGTTATGTTTCTCTGCACAAATTTATTTGCCTTTTAAAAAGAAGAGGAATTAATAGCTTGTGAGCCGCTGCCATGTAGGTAGTACACACAAATTTTTCAAAGTAATAAACCTGGGTTTCAATCTTTGCTCAAATATTTACAAGCTGTGTGACCTTGGGAAGAGGCTTAAATCCGTGACAGGTTTCTCGTTAGTAAAATAGGTATTAAAAAATTAATACTACAAGATTGTCATGAGGCTTATACAGATAATAAAATTAACCCAGTTCTTGTCACATAGTACATGTTATTAAATATTAGCTAATATTATTATCAGGAATTTAAAAAGTGTAACCCTGCACATTAGTTATTAAGATTGGACAAATAGTAACATGTCTAAAGATATATCCAGCAAATGTTTGAAAACCTAATGATAATGAAATCTGTGGTCTCTTTTAAAGCTCCAATGTTGTTAGACTTTCCCTTTGTTCTTCCTGCTTCCTCAACTGGTCTTTTACAGAGAAGAAAATTTGTTTCATAGACTCAAGGTGTTTAAATGTTAAAAATGACCTTAGAAATCACTAATCCAAGGGCCAGCAAACTGCTTTCAACAAAGTTCTGTCCAACTGATAGTCCTTGCCTGAAATGAAGAGTCAAAAAGGAGGCTGGAGTGCTATGATGAGAAGGATTTGAGAATTCTGAGAAAGGCAGAAAAATAAGACAAAATAGTGATAGCTGCTCATGGAGGTTAGAGAGGGACAAACACAGGTCAACCAAACGCTACACATCTGCCACTGCCACAAAAATGTAAGCCTCATTAAACTCATCTAGTTCTCATTAATCCTGGGCTCAAAGTCACAAGTTCCAAGTTTACTCTCTACCATCTAGTGAGCTCTGTGCGTAAGAGCTCCCTCCACTTACGTCACACTATAGGTCTTCCTACTATCCAAAGCACCTAACAACACTTCTACCATATAAAGTTAGCCCGTTAGCACAATTCTACGCCTTGACTTATTACGTATGGTTCACAAATTAGAATATTCGTTCTATAGTGTGACTAGAACAAGTCTGAGTAATTCAAGTGTTCATACAGAATAAGAAGACCACCCTGAAAGAGGGGACATTTAAGCAGAAGGGAAGAAAAATGAGCAAAGCTCATGCAAAATAAACCACTGATCTGCTTTAGTTTTTGATGTGCAACCCACACCTAAGTCGTCCTACTAGTAACATTACTAGTCCTTGATAAATTTAATGCTCACAATTTTGTCCCAAAAGGGCCCTTTCTATAATCAAAGCATTTAATTCCATGATATCGAGTCAATTTTTCTTTAAGGTATCCTATAACAAAGTTTCACTTGAATCAAAAATACTTCCTATAAAACCATCTCATATGCTTCCTTCCATCCCTTTGCTTTAATTCATTTTTAGATTTATGCTAAATGCCTTAATGAGTTTAAAACATCTGTGGTAATGACTTCCTATTTTTTATTCATACTCCAAACGCCAACTGCCACAAATTAAGTAATTTCACTTTACTGAAACACTAAACGTAATTTTTGGATCACCAAAGTATTTTACTTAAAAATTTCTTTAAAGACTCTTGGTACACGGTATATTAAGTATTTACATGTTTTAAATTATCTGAAGTGGTGGTATGTGGGAATCTAAAAAGTATATATACACCCAGGCAGGGGTGTGTTTATGTATGTACACGTGTATAAAAATATGTATCTCCCCAGGGGATTCTGTCTTCATCTGTGGCGACATTCCCCCACCTCCTGATATTTTCAAATCGCTCCAACAGGTGATTCTGTTATATATTTCTTGGCTGAGAATCACAGACATAGAGTATTTAAAATTGCTTTCCATATGTATGCCCCTATTTAAAGTAATCCCTCCCCAAGAAAACAATGTGGGCCATTAATTTTGAATTCTAGTTTCAGAAAGTTTTGCTAAACCAAGGTTTAGCAAGTTTTTAAATCTCTCATTAAAAAGTAATAGTCTTTTTTTCTTCAGAAGTGGAAAACAAAAATTATAGTGCCTAAAACTTACAGTTTAAAAGATGTTTTATATAAAACCACAGCATCCTCAATTAAGGAAACATTTATAATTCTCTGCCACACTGCAGTATTTATGACTATTTACAAATATTTAGTTTTTAATTTTGCCTATCTTAAAAATGAATATGAAGGTACTTGCTTCTCTTCTACATCATGTAAAATATTTAAAGAAAAAAATGTTAATGTTTTCTTTCACTGAAGGAGTTAAAAGCCCTTAGACATTTTATTAATATAGCACCCAATAAAGTAACGATAATAAAGGCACATAAGGTATAGCAAAATTATTTTTAATATTAAAATTTTTTTCTTTAAAGTTGTGCCCATCTAAAATATATACAATGACAAAAAACACCAAAATGTTCTTTAAATCACTGAATAAGGAATTATGTATATAAAATTCATAATGAATACCGTATTTCTTTGATTCTAAGACACTTTACATTTTGACATTTCTGAATTAGAATGGGTCTTAAAATCATTGGCATGTCATGCTGGAAACATTTTTTATTACTGAATGGTGCTTCTCACAATCAATGGCACCTTAGATCTGACGAACTACGGTGTTTATAAAAAAATACTTTTTCAAATTAAAAGAGGTAACTTTTTCTTTTTAAATGTAGCAAAACTGACCCACCCCACAAAAAAACCTTAAATGTGTATCTCCATAAACTAATCTTTTATATGTCTGAAAATGGCCAATAAATTTAATGAAGCAACTAAATTATCAGGACAAAAGAAACTCTACTAAGAACATAGGAGCTTAAATAATGAACAAATTTTATCAATTAAATATTATATGAGGTCATTTTCAGAGTTTAAAAGCAAGTAATTTTATACTATTCCATTTTCCAATTTTAAGCATTTGTCCATCCCATGTATTGAAATAAACCTGGCGTTCCACCTGTAATATGCTACAAATACTGATTGCTATGCTATAAAAGGAATTTCTAACTGCAATATAAATGATCGAAGTGTATTATATTTATGCTATATATAGAAGCCAATGTTTAATGAAATGTTTAAAGAAAAAAAAATTTAAAAAGTAGTATCTACTAAAACTATACGAATATCTCAAAGAGTCATATCATTCTCTAACATATCACAAATCAAAACATTATTAATTTGGTGGCTAATGGAGATACTGCCTGCAGCACGTCGAACAATTTTATTGAAGTGGTTAGGTTACTCCTTGCATATTTCTAATGGCTAGCATTCTAGTGACTGTACTGGGATCAAAAGCATTAAAAACATGATCGGTCTTGTGTAGAACTTAAAGATAATTAACTTCTCTCCATTGTTTTAAAAAATGGTGAATGTAAATATCAACTTTGGAAATTCAGTATGAGGATGAATAATATCCTTTCACTTAAATACTATACTACAAAATAAGAACTAAGTGAGAACAAGTACACATAATTTTTTTCAACTATTTTCAGTGTCACACACTCCCAAGATGGGATTCTACAGTACTGACAACTGATTAGGTTAACTTTTACCACCAGAATCTTCAAAGCAGTGCAATACTTGGATATATTTTGTTTTCAAGTTTGCACATGAAGGCCCAACAGTGATAAAAAACTTGGGATCAAAGGTCATTAAAAAGTCTTACATTTTTATTGCTACTTAATCCAAGTGAATGTCACTTAATTTTAATAATGGTAAATGCAACTAAAGTAGTTTGAAATCCCAGTCAATACAAGCTCCTTAAGGACAAAGCTAATCATTCCTGAACATTAATACTTTGTACCAAGATCACAGTTTTTCCTGTTTTCCTAAGGAAAAGACTGAAACCAATTCAAATTACTGGACTGAATTACCATAGAAATAAACACCCAATTTCCACTTGTACCCACTTTTTCATGTAACAAAACAAATAATGTACTATTTCTGTTCAGAACCTATAAGAAGAAATGACTTGATTTTTTGGCCAGGAACCATCCATAAAGCTCTTACAGCTCTTTACATCATCAAGAGGTAAGCAAAAGCAATCCAATTTTAAACAGCTGGTGTGTTCTATCATTACTCTGGGCAGGCTTGACAAACGTAGCTTAAGAATTTTAGAGAAACAGAGCAAAAGATGAATAGTTGGGAATGCACAGGGAACAAAAATGTCTATTCATAGGACCAAATAAAAGTCTTCATTAGGAACCAAAAAAACACCAATGGTTTTATATATATGTATATATATGTAAAACCCAAAGGAAAAACAAACAGCAAATAAATGAAAATTAAAAGCAAAAATAAATAAATAAATAGAAAACCAATCCCCAATTTTTCTGCTACTCAGTTTACCTTGGAGGCTAATCTTAACAGTATTACCCAGAGCCTACAAGACACACGGTGGACGCTTTGTTCCTGATATATATAATATTTTTAAATCCACCAACACCTGTATACATTCTTTGCAATTAAGAAATTCACTTCAGGCAAGTGACCAGTAAGTACTTTAGTACTAGCACTATCTATGCAGAATAGCAGATATAATGTGAAACAAAGCAATGCAAGCATTCATGTGAATTTTGGCTCCATGCTAACTCTGGCTTCATGCCTAACTACATTAAAACAGAACTGCCAAACGGCCAATGCATTTCTTTACAATCATTCTTCTTTTACCTTCATAAAGGCTAAGAGTTTTGACTACAAGCATTGTCAACTAGCCAAATTTCTCTAATTTTCTATCTGATCTTGAAAAATATTTTATTATCTAAACTATCAACTATTTTTCTCTGTATGGACATAAAGACACACAGAGAAACAGAAAAATCTATGTATGACTTACACAATAAATATATACAGATATTACATACATACTAATGAGACTGCATGATTTTTATATCAAAGTACATGTTTTTCCACCACACAGTTCTTCATTGTTGTTATTAAGAGTAATAAAAAACTTCTGCAACTACTAAGCACATGCTGCTAATGATCCAGGGTTTTAAGAATTTGTAGATTAAAAAAATACAATTCCTAGAACACTGTTATCAAACAAGTAAGTTTTATTGGCATCTAAAAACAAAATTCACCCAACAATGAAACGTACTTTAATATTTATGTTGTTTTCTTTTTTTTTTTCTTTTTTCTTTTTTACTCACTGCAGTATGAGGAACAAATCACAAACACTTACTTTGGAGAAACAGAGACCATAGTGTAGATTTTACAAAATCACTTTTTAAAATCTCTGTATTGTGCTCCTCAAATATCTAGAGCCAGTCTTTGCATAAAATATCACAGCTTTGTCTATTACCTTAAAATTCTGCAGCAGCCTAAAGATATGGATAAGATATACCACCACTTGCTATTTCGAAATATATCTATTACCATATCCAACCTAATGGTAGTATCTAAAAAATTCTTTCTTCCATAGGAAGTCTCTGACAAGCTGTTATTCATTTCCTTGAAGTTAAAAGAATCTGGGGGCAACATTTATATTTTATCAGAAAAATAAAAAAATGTTTACCTACCATGTTCATATTAAGAACAATGTCTATACAAGTCAGTTGTACAATTATTTTAAGAGAAAGGTGAACATGAACATCAGATTAACTTAATTCTGGCAGACAAAAGTGAACAACTATGGTCCAGTCAGCCATTAATCTATTACAGAGAGATGACAACTTTACAAAAGGTATCTTTTACCTACTGAGTGATGATTATGTCCCCTCAGTTTCTGTGCTTTCTACCACTGGTTCACTTTCTATATCAGCAACTGTGTCACTCTTCTCCTTGTTTATTTCACTTGAAGATGTCAGTTTTTCATAAAGTTCAGGATCATTCTGTACTGGTAAAGGTGGTGGCTGGGCATGTCTCTCAGTATTTTCACCATTAACCTGAGGCACGTTATCACCTTTTCGTTGAGAAGTGGCCCCTTCAAAAAAATCAAAAACCCGAGGATGAGGAGGGGGGACCCAGGTGTTTTGAATTCTATCTCGTCCAAGACGGTTTCCATTAATTTCTCTGCAGAAATCAAAATCTCTGTCATCCCTATCCCTTTGCCTCTCCCAGGGTCTTCTGCGGTCATCAAAATCTCTGTGAACTTCTTGTCCAAATCCTCTGTTCCAAGGACCACTTCTAGGATCAAATCGATAGCTTCCAGATCGAAATCTACCTCTTTCTTCATGTAAGCCTTTTGGACCACCATAGACAGGTAGAACCCGATGTTCTCTCTCATCAAAATCTCTATGCCCCCAGGGCTTCTCTGGATTAAAGCCAAAGTGGTCTCTTCGACCAAGATGATCTATGCCTGGCCTCACAAGATTCTCTCTAATATCGACTGGAGGTCTTCCAAAATGATCCCTACCATCTAATGGAGGCCTTCCAGGACCTTCTCTTGGATCTATAGGCCGTCCAACAACTTCCCTAACATCCACCGGGGGAGGTCTACTAATGCTTTCCCTGGCTTCAATGGGAGGAAACCGGTAATCTCTATCTCCTTCCTGTTGAATGTTATCATTCCCAAGTGGTATCCTTTTTTCTGGATTAGTAACATTGTCTACACTTTGTCTTCCAGGAACTAGAAAAGGTCTTTCTGGCTGACTAAAAATATCTCCTGGAGGAAAAGGACCACGGGGTGGCGGATGAAGAGGTGAATCCAGTACTGATGGGGGAGGGATCCCCCGCTGGGGTGGAATTCCAGGCTGTATTAAAGGAAATCTTGGTCCAGGTGTCTGTGGTATTAGTCCTGGACGAATGTCTAACATTGGCATTGCAGGCATCCTTTGACTAGAGAGATTTAAAGGGGGTAAGTTTTGAGGCCCAGCTGGTGGTTGTGTTCCCAAAAGTCCAGCAGCATTTGGAACATTTGGTGGCTGTACTCCTATAAGTCCAGAATTATTAGGGATATTCGGGGGGAGCACTCCCAAAAGTCCAGAACTACTTGACACAGTTGGTGGCTGTAGTCCCAAAATTCCAGAGTTATTTAGAATATTTGGTGGCTGGGCTCCAATAATCCCAGAACTACTGGAAACATTAGATGGCCGGATTCCAATAATTTCAGAATTACTCGATACATTTGGTCTTTGGACTCCCAGAATTCCAGAATTGCTTGTCACATTTGGTGGCTGTCCTCCTAACATTGCAGGGTTACTTGGAATATCATTTGGAATCACTAAAACAGAAAGAGAAAAAATAACACACAAAAAATCATTCTGGTATAAAAGGAAACTGTATTTGTAATTACTAATGCTGTAATTAGTTAGCCTAGAGTTAATCAACGACTTGTATCCCAGAAGAATCAAGACACATTAGATATTAAGCAAAAGTTAAAATTATTAATACCATGCATTATAAAATTTAAATATTAAAACATAAGTGGGGTGTTACCTAAAAATCTTTACATGGAACATTTAAAGTTAAGGAAAAATTTCAGATATTATAGTAATTCTCCACCTTTAACAAAGATATTTCTTTTTTTTTTTTTTTTTTTAAGATTTTATTTATTTATTTGACAGACAGAAATCACAGGTAGGCAGAGAAGCAGGCAGAGAGAGAGAGGAGGAAGCAGGCTCCCTGCTGAGCAGAGTGCCCGATGCAGGGCTCGATCCCAGGACCCTGGGATCATGACCTGAACCGAAGGCAGAGGCTTTAACCCACTAAGC